>NC_071535.1:50141917-50825667 GCF_026979565.1 Vidua chalybeata | reverse complement strand
AGTAAACACGTATTTTAGCAAAAAAAAAAAAAAAAATCCCAGGTGACTGTTGTTTGAAGAAAACTATTTTGAAAATTCTTAATTAACCATGGTTTCTCAAATTTAAATTGTTCTTGACAACTGAAATTCCTACAGTTCAGGGCAAAACAGACTACAGAACTTAAAAGGAAGATTCACCACTCATAAATTCAATATGTGTGAAAATCTGAGGGAGTGAAAGGAAACTATGTGGGAATAGAAACAAATTTAAAATTATGAAATATATATAGAATAATCAAAAAAGATCAACACTGCCAATTTTATAATAATATATGATATTGTCACTAGTATCTGTGTTTAATATCTGTTTACCTATTTTGCTTATAAAAATAGACTTTTGATTAGATTTCAGGTTAATTTCCATGGTAACTGCAGGACTAAGAAGATGATGCTGTATTGACATTTGAAAGATATGAAATAACCCTGTTATTTTTTAAGTTTATTTATTAAAGAGAGAAATTTTCCATGGGTCTTAAGGGGCCCCTCAAATATCCCTGTATACTCAGTTCACCAACATACTATTTAAAGATGAACCTTCAAAGCTTCTTGATTTTGGGTGTGCTATTTAAGTTCTGAAGTTTTAAAGTTCAATTTTAACTTAAAATTTTAAGTTTTTAAGTTCAGTTTTAACTGCTTAATCTCTTGCTCTTGTGAAAAATCTTACTACTCTCAGTGAAATCTCGGCATGTTGCTCTTTTGCTAAGTTGGTGCCCCTTCAAAAGGTGCTAAAACATGAGCTGGCCTGAGAATTCCTTTGCTGACGTTCTGCCTTGCCCTGTGTATCAGTGCCCCGTGGTTCAGGTGTGCAGAGCACAGGGAAGCAGGCAGGTGGTGAGCACAGGAGGAGCCCTGGAGGTCTGGGCTGTTTTTAGCAGTGCTACTCGTGACACTGACCTGAATCATCCATCCAGCTCCCTTCTGATGGCAAACAAATGTCATAGGGTTTCCAGGACCTGAGAGAGCCAACAAGTAAGGTGGAGAAGGACCTTTTACAAGGGCATGTAGTGACAGGACAAGGGGAATGGCTTCAAACTGAACAAGAGTAGAT
The DNA here is from genome assembly GCF_026979565.1 of Vidua chalybeata. NCBI lineage: Eukaryota > Metazoa > Chordata > Aves > Passeriformes > Viduidae > Vidua > Vidua chalybeata. The sequence goes on along the minus strand of NC_071535.1, from coordinate 50,824,580 downwards.
TTGTATTAGATATTAGGGAGAAATTCTTTCCTGTGAGGCTGGTGAGGCACAGGAGCAGGTTGCCAAGAGAAGCTGAGGATGTCCCATCCCTGGAAGTGTCCAGTGCCAGGCTGGATGGAGCTCTGAGCAACCTGATCAAGTGAGAAATATCTCTACCTATGACAGGGATTGCAATTAGATGATCTCTAAAGTCCCTTCCAACCCAAGCCTTTCTATGATTCTATGCTGATTATTTGTTGATCAAGCCTATTTTTCTGTGTTCTTCATTAGTACAGTAGATTTAGGGCTGCCAGTTCACAAACTGCAGCCACAGGTTTGGCAGAGAAAGGCACCTGAAATTCTTGATGGATTGGATATCAGAGAAAGGAGTGTGGGTCAGCCTGTGTTGGTCTTTTGGAGAGCACTGCTAAAATACAGATATTGGAAATGCATGGGTCAAGATCCACCTCCAAAGCAGATCTGCTTAGCAGAGATACAGGTGCTGGGGTAGGGAATTATGCTTGATTCCCTGACAAAATTTGCTTCATAGCACATCTCCAAATCCCACAGGTCAAGAATTGGCTTGTGACTTCAGCACATTCCTTCTCCATGGTAGGAAGGCAATGGCAGATGACCTGAGCTCATGTATCCATGTCTTCAGGATGCCTTTTTTATTACACTTTGAGTTGACCACAAGTTCATTGCATGGTTTAGGAACCCAAAATAATTGCAAGAATCATAAATTGTGTATGTATTCTTTTCCAGTAATTTTCAAGTATGAAATAAGGCTTAGACAGTCACTTTTATCTGTATCTGTTAGTGTGCTCCATGTCTCACTGTAACATCTGAACTGGTTTGCTGATTCAACAGGACTTCATAGTTAATTTGGAGACTGCCTAAGGCTTTATGAAATTTGGAGCCAGATAATGGGAAGAGAAGCAAAGATAAAGACTGCAGTGTAAGCTTCTGTATCATTAGACAAAAAGAAAAAAAATCTACAGTGGGAGAGAACCTACTGGAAAACATCTATTTATACTTTTGATCAACTCTAAATCCAGAAGAGATGAGAATTAATTAATACCAGTGATCACAGAAGTGTTACTTTCTGAAGCAAATTGAGTCTACATTTGTTTGTGTTTTCTTCTAGAGAGTTCATCCTTAATAGGAAACTTCCTTGAAATTTTGTTTGTATTACAGAGGAAATTTTCATGTAAGTTGCATGAACTTTAAAATAGGAAAGTGTAGGGGAAATAGAGCATTTAAAGTCAACTCTTTATTCTGCTTGTCTATTACATTTTTATGTTATCCTATTCCTATTGTTTACCTCACAGGAAAATAAATTTTCTTGGGGAAAGAAAAATCTATCCATATAGAGTGAGCTAATCTATGGCTTAACTACCTTTTGAGTCCAACTAAGATTTTAAAAGATAGTATAGGCAGAACTTGATGGTCATTGATCATAAGGGTCTTTTTTACACCCCTCTGGAAAATATTACATATAAACCCTCTAATCTAGTCCATAAATATTGCAAAATATGGAGGCCACATAATCAACACGAAGGAAATATATCTATAACCTCAAATAATTTTTTTGGTGTCAAAAGATGCACACAAACTATTTTTATGTATGAAAATACTTATTAGACAAAATAACTTGAAGCAGTGGAATAATTGGCATGTATTCAAATTGTGGTTAATTGAATTCTTCATCTGTGGCTTAGAGAGCCACATGGGGTACAGATTCTGCACAGAGGAAGCAATTTTTATTAACGGGATATAATTTAGAATGAGAAAACATATACATTCTGCCTGCAACACAGTTAATAATTAATATGGAATAAATACATAGACATACACTGAGTTACCATATTTCTACCTGTCACTCTGTAGAGTTTCAGCAACTCATTTGCATGCTAAGTAAGTATATTTATTCAGGGAGATGACACTGTAACACTACCTTCAAAAGTGGAAGACCTTTATGTCACAGCATCGGAAATGAGTCATCCTTGTTTTTAAAAAGGCAAAGTGAGATCAGAATGGTGATTTCATCTCATGCCTCCTTACATCTAAGAAGTTTGCTGGTTTCTGAAGTGACACTGTACTGTTAAAAGCTGATAACCAGTTCCAAAACTGACCATTATTTTTGAGGCTGGTCAGTTTTCCTGAATTAGAGAAAATTTAAAATCTCTTAAGAAAGAAAATTATTTCTGGTTTGCATTCTGACGATCTCTCACATATGCTGTTAATATTGGGATGTGTCTGACTGCAAAAAGCAAACTATTTGAAGGACTGAGAAGAATGTCTTGCAGGATGTGTGAGAAAGTATGTGACATCAATGAAGGGAATGGCTGACTGAAAGCCAACAGCACCACAGGGTTCAGCTCTGTCAGTAGCTTGCTGCATCACTTTAAGCAAGTTGAGTTACACCTAATCTCAAAAACAGATAAAGCTATTTGGGATAAGGAATTCTATAAATCTAGATCTCAAAATGTCCTTGTGCACATATCAACACAGAATGTGTTGGTACAAAGCCTAACCATGGCCTTTACCTCTGGAAAGATATAAACAGAATTTTAAGTCTAGTTACTTTTGAGACAGTGTCTTGACATGCACACAATTCTTGACTTCAATAAAACTGAAAAATATTCCTTAAATATTCCCTTGAATCAAAGCTCAAAACTCCAAATCTCTTGCAAGGATTTCTTAGCATTTCACCTGAACCGATTCAGTGCAATAATAGCACTTCCAAATATTTGCTTTATTTCTGCCATATTAATTTTATGAACCACAATGATATTTAATATTACTGAATTGAAGGACTGGACTTCATATTTCTTTCTCTTTTTAACAACAGGTGGTAACAATATTGGCAAACATGTCTGTGTTCGACCAGTGTGCTTCAGAAATCATTCAAGGAAATGGTATGTATTTTAGTTGATTTGTATTTTATATTTATTTCTGGAGAGTCTGAGTAGATGGGAATGTAGTACTTACAAGGTAAAGGAGAAAGGCTTCACTAATAAAGCTTCATTTTGCATCTTGTCTCTGCTGCATATTGCACATTGCTGCAGGGTGCAAAATGAGCCCTGGGGATGGTTCCACATAAACGAAATAAAATGCCACTGTTTTAGGAAACTGCGTTTGTGACCACATTGTTGGTGTTCTGTGTGTGTGACTTCAAAGCAAAGTAGTAAAATGTGTTTCAGCAACCTGTACAGTGGTAATACAGGTAATGTGAGAAGGTGTAAATGCTTTATTAATACACCTTTAATATATGTATGTATTATATATTAACGTACACTAAATTACAATGAAAATTCACGTATATTGCTTTGCTAGGCCAAGTAGGCCTAACTCATGCTGGGTATTGCAGTGGATTGTCAGGGACAGTGACAGCAAGTAAAATTTGTGTATACACTCTGTCATGGAATTTCACAAGAAGTATTTGCCCCCTGGCTTTTGAGAGGGGTTGGCAGTCATCCTGGGTGTAAAACCTTTTTTGTGTCTGCCTAATGTTATAATAAACAGGTGCTAGTCAGAGGCCACATTCTGAAAATGGTCTTTGAATGCTGGAGAATTTAGGTACTTTCTTCTCAACTCTGACTTTTTTGTATGTTGATTGATTATTATCTAGCTGCATGGTTCTGATGATAATTCTCTGAATTATTTATGCAAATGTTCTAACAGTTAAAATCCTCTGATGCTACCTGATGTAATCTGAATGCCTAATAGCATATAGAGTTTAATAGCACATAATTGTCTTTACACTTAAAATAATCTAGAAAAAAGAAATCATCTTATTTTTTTGTGGTGCTATAAGAAGAATATCAACTCCTACAGGCAACAATAAGTTAATGAAGCCACTTTGACAGGGATAACATTGTCTCTTCTGGAGTGAAGAGTTATACAGTAAAGTTCAAGAAACAGAATTTCATCATTTCCTTCATTAAAGGATTCCTCATTCTAAAATACCCTTAAACATTTGAGAAGGAAACTTTTAAAGGCTTGCTTAAAAATATGTAAACAAACAAAAAAATTACTTTAACTGAGAGTGGAACTTCATTTAGAGACCTGAAATATGTGACTACAGGTTTTTCAGTTAGTGATTACCTTCAGGTTAATTTAGAATCAAATAAGAAATTACATTTGGTTGGCTGAAATGAATTAGTGAAATTTAAAATACCAACTTTTAGAAGAGGAAAGAGTTAGTGCATTTTCTAGTTCCAGAAGTTCTGTAGCTTTCTAGTGAAGACAAAAATGCATAGATCAGATGTGCCTGGGTGCTGAAGTCAAAAATGCAGACTTCATTTATGTATTCTCCATTCTCCCTTTTTGGGCAGTGGTTGGTCTGTATTAACCCAGATTTCCTTTACCCCTTTATTTTTTTTGCACTGAGTTTTTTTGTTGGAGAGCGGATAATGACGGCTCTTGCATCCTTGTAGGTGTTCAGCTTTTAATGGAGATGCTCTTTGAGAAATCCTCCTCTGGAAATCCAGCAGAAGCTGCAGCTTGTGAGCGAGTCCAGCAGAAATCTGCAGTTACCCTGGCACGGCTCAGCCGAGATCCCGAGGTGGCAGATGCAGCTGTAAAACTCAGCTGTAAGGATGTGTCTCCTGCTTAATGGCACTGAAATAGGGCGGAACTGCCAGTCATGGAGAAGCTCTTTTTAATTTTTAGCCTCACTTGGTGAACTTTATGAGAGATATTCCCAATAGAGTCTGTCCAGAGGATGACTGAGGAGATGGAGCTAAATGAACCTCTGGCTTGTTTCCCAGAGGAGCCTGATGTGCAGGATCCACTCAACATGTATCTGTGCCTTGTTGTGCCAACTGACACTGCTGCCTCCTCATTCCTTTATGCAGGATCTGTCAGGGCACAGAAAACTGGGACCCTAGCAGGTCCAGATGTGATGAATTCAATGGGAGGGAATGTGTTCTTTGGGTAGGAGTTTTTTAAGATGTGTGGGAGGATTGGTAGGGAAGAAATGGAGGTCACAATTTCCACTCTGAAACTGCAGCAGCAAGTAAAGCCAGTTTATTTGTTTATGCTTTACAACTATTAATTATGACTGCTCTGAACTGCATAGCTCCATGAAAAGTCCTTTAAGTATTTGCATATCATCTTTGCATTAGAGATCATATCTACTAAAAAAAGATAAATATGATGCATCTAAAAAATATTACAAAATAAGAAGTTGGTTTTCTAAATGATTTCTCCTGACACTCTTTTGTTGCTCTCAGGTATTCCTCGCCTGATTAAACTTTGCAGATCACCAACAGAAAGAAATAACAGTGATTCTGTTTTAGTGGCATGTCTGGTATGTACATTTTAGTCTTCCTTTCATGCTTATACTGGAAAATTAAGGAAAAAACATCCCTTTAGATTTCAAAATAAGTATTGCCAAAATGTTTTAAATTCATGTTAGGGTCTCCTGCTTTTCCCCTTAAGCATAATCCTGTACACTGTCAATTATTCATCCTCGGATTACAGACTTAAGCACATAAGGAAAAATGGCTTCATCTTCACATTATTGGGCACCAAAAAATTTCCTTGGAACACTTTGGAATTTAAGGATTCATTAATTCCTAAATTCCATTCTGTGATGGTTCTGTGTTTGTTGAAATGAACCTTGAGTCATGGGGGTAATAGCCCTTTATCAGCACTCACACATATATTTGAAAATATTTATGTAAAATATCAAAAAAAGTGATAAGATATTTCTTGCTTCCACTCCAATCCAATTTTTTGTTCTATTTGTGTTGCCAAGACAATACAGTGCCCAGCAAGGAGTGGGCACCAGAAGCTTAAGACTGTCTCTGCTCAGGAGAAAGGTACCATCTCCTGGCCCTGCACTGCATGGACTGTGAACCAAATGCCAGAGCTGAATGATTTCACTGAGCTTTCTGTGAAAGGGCTCTGTGGACATGGGTGATCTAGGGTTGGAGCATAAGCTCTGATGAATGACAACTGAAGAATACTGTTTGACAGTGCTTTATGATATTAATGTTATTTTAAATGTAAAAGTATTGCTCAGTTATTGCAGCCTGGTTATTAAGCGGGTCTCATTCAGGATGAAGAAACTATAAATGTGAGCATAGAAAATGCTGTGATTATTCTTCCTACATGCCAAGAAGACTTGTTAACCTTGTGTGGTTGGAGGATAGACCACAGAGCGATGGCAGCAAACCAGAGTATGATTTTTGTCTCACTGAAGTTGTTGCTGCACATTCCTTGAATCCATGCCTATTGGTTGAGATGTTATCTACCTCCCTGTCTTAGAAATTTGGCTTTTCCTGATATTTTAGTAACTACCTGAAGATGTTTTCTGATAAAAATGTGGCAAAAATATTGTCCTTGAGACATAAACTGCTTCAAGCTTTCATAGGTATTGTCACTGGTGTCTGAGGGCTTGCGCTGTACTTACACCTGCTGCTCAGGTCGAAAAGTAAAGTGCCCCAAAATAATTGCCATTGAATAACTTTGCATGACAGAAGATTCATCTGACAGATGAAGACAGTGAGGAGAGATTACCCAGGTAGCAGAACCCATAGACCTGCAGAGTTCAGTTTTGTTATTTAGGTATGGTTATTATGGATTCCTGAATGAAGACTTTGCCAAACCTGACTGCATTGCAAGGATGCTGTTTTGTTTTTCTAGGCAGCCTTGAGGAGACTGGCAGTTATGAGTCCTGATGGGCTGGAAGATTCAGATTTTCAGCAGCTGGTAAAGCCCAGACTTGTGGATTCTTTTTTGCTGTGCACAAATATGGAAGAGAGCTTTGTATAAATGGGAGCCAAAAATCTTTGAACAATAAGGAAGATGATAGGTACACAGTAAGATAACACATGTACAATTTTATTTTGGTTTAGTCCTATTGTTATTTATGACTTATTTATTCTAAACCCATGAACATGGGATTTGTCAGAACAAAGGGACAGAATAAGAAAACTTGTTACTGTAGTTTGCAAAGGTAATTTTTTATTTTATTCTCCTGCCAAGACACACAAGACGTTATCATTGCCATCTAACAAAATGTTTTTTTTAATATAGTTAAATAAAGGTAATGAAGCCAAGAATTTGTTGTTCTGATGTTAAATGCTCCTAATAATGTTTTATCACTGATATTTTTCTATAGTTAGGACATTTTGTAGGTTTTTTAATAAATGTTTTAGCCTCATCTGTAGTAGGAGAAAAATAGTCCTGAAAGCTGCAAGTACATACTTTGAAATGAAAGGGATGTTACAGTTCTTAATTGTTGTTGTTTTTTAATAGAATTATATAACCGAGAGAAAAATTTCAAAAAAAATTTCAAATACTGGCTTCAAATTATGCTAGAATACATTCTTAGGCTGTATAAAGATGTGCTCCATCAGAGGATACACACTAACAGAAAGCTCTTTATTTACATTGACTGAAATTTCCTAAAGAAATCCATAGAATTCTAGAAAAAAATCTTTGATGGTGTGTGTATTTTATCTCAGAATGTGAGATTTTCCACCTATTTTTTAAAATCATTACACAGTGATAATTTTCTCTCCTTTCCAAGGAGAGAAAGCCTTGCAAGAACTGGAAATGCTAATGCCCAGACATGTTTTTAACATTCAAGCTACTGTTTTTGTGAAAAAGTTGTTCACACCTATACTAAATAATCTGAAGAGTTTAATTAGTTGTAACTTGAATTTTCATTTTTCTGACTTACTAACTAGTCCTGTATTTTTAAAACTTAAATGGGACTCTTAGGAGCTCTGGAAGTTGAGAAATGGATGATAACCTAAATAACAGATGTGATTTTTAAATCAACTTTTTTTCATTAGCATTCTTCTTAATTCTTTCTTTTTCCTTTCATTGAAAAACCACATCTATTGAAAATTACTCAATCAGCAGTATATTGGTATTCTTTTTTCCTTAACTTTTCACAAAGCACTCTGTAGATTATGAAAAAAATGATGTAATTTTTTCTTCATGGCTTCCAAACATTGCTTTGGATCATTTTATGATCTGCAATTTCAGGGTTCTAGGATATCTGCCAAAACTCCCCCACATTCCCTCCTTACTGTACTTTGTAGATATATTAAACAGCTTAATTAAATAACGTTTCTTTAGTGTTATGTGGTTTTTAGATGGAAAGCACCAGGAAATTGTGAACCTGTGGTTGCCTTCCACATTTTCTGTATATGAGAAATCTGTCCTGCATCAAGCAGTGAGACAATGGTGGCTACTTTTTTCTCCCTTGATTGTATGGGTTAAGAAGTCTCTGCCTTAATGTCTTTCTTGTGAGCTCTTCATATAATCAGCTCTACCTTGACTGAATTTTAAAACCTTACAAAACATACAATGACCTCTGTCATGAGCAGCTATTCAAAGGAAAGTCTTGAATCAGATTGTTCTAGTAAGCACAGAGATGAATTCTGGTGTTTTTTTGCTCACTTTGAGACAGTTTCTTAAGTTTCCAAGATTGTTAAAATGTATGGTACTGTAAAGCTTTAATAACATTGTGTTAGTGATGGACTTTAACAGTTTCCTCACTAAGCAGAAATACATGTGTGAGCCATGGATTTCTTGGTATAAACAATGAATTAATAAATTTCATTTAAAATGAATCAAAAATAAAATCTTGTTGTTATCATTCTTATAGCCTGGCAAAACCCTGATAAAACACATCAAATTCTGTATGGAATTTCTGTACAGAACCTCATTCTGTCAGCTTCAGCTAACACCAGAGATATGAGTTTCTAGATGGAGTAGGGTTTATCACATAATAGGTAAATTTAAGATCTCATTTAAAGAAATTTTCCACTCATGCATAATGAACTGAAGTAGCTATTAAGAAAATGCCATCATGACTCATAATGTCTTAATGTAATTTCTAACAGATCAATCAAATATTCAGTGAGCAGGTTGGTAACAACTAATTTGCTCTCAAATACAGGAATGTGAATCCCCATTGATTGAATTTACTACATATACTCTCAATCTGCAATTTGGGTCCTTCATTCTAGGCCCATATTTTCCATTTAAATGTGTTCATATTACAGATGTGGCTGTTTATATTACTGAAGAAAAGTACGTTTAGGTGGAAGTCATATTTGCAGCAGAAAATATATCTTGAAAAAGCCATTTCAGCAGACCTCTTGTCACCTAAGTGTCCTCAAAACCATTTTAGGTTTTGATTTTTTCACCTGGAGCTGTGCACTTTATTTTTGTATATGCTAAAGTTTATGGGAAAATAAACATGCCTCTAATTTTACTTCTTGATTTACTTGGAAATAATAAGTCATTATAAATATTGATTTATTTTTCTCATTACTTCTGAATGCGAATTCTGGATTCTGAATGAATTCTTGATTCTAAATGTTTGCTTTGAAAGTGACTCTTCAGCTTTTAAACAAAACAAACAAAAAAGAACAGTTTAAGCCAGAAAAAGCATTTTTTCTTTCAAGTTTAGTATTAAATACAATATTTAATATAAAGAAATTTTCACTAAAATAAGTATTCTGGTGGCTTAATCCTTGCACTCCCTGTGTCTATACATAGATAGGTAGGAGTGAGAGTGGAGAGTATATGTAATACATTCACAAATCAGCTCATTTATGTGGACTCATTGACTTACAGTGCCTGAATATAGGTTAGGTATTGGTTTAATCTTCCTGGAAAATGAATGTCAAACTTGTTAGAAATAATGTTGTTTCACTTAAATTCTTCTGAACATTTTCAGTTTTGTAGGAGATTAGAAATGCTTAACAAACATGCAGTGAGCTGCAGGATTCTTTGTAATTTTGATTTACACTCCAGAAACTTTGGACAATGTCTTCAAATTTCAGCTTTGGTTTCAAATTTTTTACAGATGTTCAGGGCCCAGATATTTCATTCATAGAATAAAGTTTGGTTATTCTCTGTTTATTGTGTACTTGGTACATGTGGAATTTTACTTGTTTGACCTTTTCAGTTTAAAATAGTATTTGTATTTACAAAGGATAAAATAATGTCTTTGTAAATTGCATACCTTAACTATTTTTTGGGTTTGTCTGCTAATATCCAAAAAGATTACTTCATTTGTAGGGTTCTGCCTTTGTACAAGACTGATTCTGGTCTCTCATATGGCTAGTTACAAATTTTTCTGTTGACCATCTCCTTTTAGATAACAGCAATGAACAGTCAAAATAACCTTGGCTTTTGTATTTTGAGGAATCTGCTTTGATCTTCAGTTTAAATTTATATTAAATTTAATGTATTTAAAGAAGCACTCTAGACACTGTAAATTATTCACCAGTGTTCTCATTCTTAAGGGGAGGGAAGATGGCTGTGGGAGGGGTTCCTGCTCTCCCTTGGGAGGCAGCAACAGTTTAGAAAAAGGTTGCCAATCACCTGCTGCTCTCCACCCCAGAAGAGCTGTCCATCAATGTTTAGCACACTCCCCAGTTCCAGAAAGTTCAGTTATTCTATTACCCCCATTGGCCCCTGTTAGAATACCACTCCTCCTCTGTACCCCGATTAGTTCTCTGTATGTCACCCCACTCTGTCTCCCCCCTTTACCCATCATCCATTGATTGTTTTGTACCCTAACCACTCCTATTCCTTTGCCCTTAATACCCAGCCCCGCCTTCCCTTGGGGCTCCGGGGCTGGCTCCCTTCCAGAGAGCTTGTGTCCCTCGTCTCCCCCTCCTGTTCCTGCGACTCTCCTACAATAAAGCCTCTAGGAATAAAGCCACTTCGGAGCCCTCTCGTCCTTACGGTGGAGCTATCCGGGTTCCCGCCACATCCTCCCCGCGGACCAGTCCTCTGAGGGTTTTCCCCCGGACTGGCTGGGCACCCGGGTGAAGCCCGGAGGACTTGTAATTTAATACAGATGGCATTAAGCATTGAAAAAAAGGTCCAGAGTGAATTTGTTAATTGGAGTTGGAAGTGCAGAACTGGTGGGAAGGTGGGTGAATAATTTCAGCCCTTGACAAGCTCAAGAACTGGGAACAAGAAAAAAACAGGATCATCTATTCTAGATACTTATGCTCTTTGTGGAGACCCTTATCTCTATTTTCTGGCTTGCTCTTGGATCTGAGTTTCTTTTTCCAGCTGTGACAAATGTCTTCCTCTTGGGAGTATATTTGTCTAAGCTAGTTACCTAACAGAAGAGAGTTACATTCCAAAGTCTGGTTCTGCTAATTATTATATTGATAAGGTTTTTCCTGAGAAACTAAGTAACAAAAATACCTTGTTAAATACATGTAATAAGGATCACCTAGAATAGAAAGAAATGTTTATTGTTCTTAGGACAAGGGGAAGGACCAACATATCCTCCAAAAAGCCTGAGAGAAAGCATAGGTATATCAGCTTATACTTTCATGTTTTGGTACTTTTGCAAGCAGACCTGATGACTTAGAGTTTATGAATTGATCAGTTGTCAGCCAAATAATCACTGAATCAGAGAAATAAAAGAAACCCACTAGACCTACAGCCTGAATGCTGGAAAATCAAAGATTTTCCTCTTTCATTTTCAATAGCCAATTGATGACTTTTTAATAATTAAAGTGTGCCTAGAACCCAAAGAAACCTATGGGAAACCAGTGGGGCAAAAAAAGAGTAGCAGGTAATGCTGCTAATTTGCTTTGGAAAGAAATTTAAAAGGATTAAAAGGCTTAAATGATGTGAAGAAGGAGGTGTGTATAACGCAGTCATCTATCACTGCTGTGATCACTTGTGCTACAAATCACTGCTCATACCCTCTTTAAGCTTTCTGGATTACCTCTGGGTTTTAGCAAGCTTTTGTCTACATTCCTTGCAACATTTAGAACGTGATATAATAATGCATATGTCTTCTAAGTGATCTACTTAGTCTGATTTATTTATATTTAATACCCCATATTGTAAAAATCTCCTTTTTTGAATAGTTCTGAAAGGATAAATCTAACAATTTTTGTCTGTTATGTATGCCTATCAGGTGAGACAAAGATTATGATAAATCAAGAAGGTATATCTAAAAGGATCCAGAAACAGATATGTATGTTTCCACTTGCATCAAAAGAATAATTATGGGCCCAAATGACCTAGGGGAGTTTTATTTGATGCCACTTCTGACTTCTATAAGTCAGTTTGCTTGCACTGAAGAAGAGCCAGAGGTAACCCAAGGTTTCCAGAATCTTGCTAGAGTTAGATGTGTAGAGGTCTAACATATCAAATAAATAGAAATAAAGTCTTACAATATGAAACTAAGAAAAAAAAAAAACACCTTTTTTTTTCAGAGCAGCAATTAACACAAATCAATGATTTAAGAAGTTTATCCTATCAGTAGAAGAAATTGTCATGTGCTTTATCTAGGGGGGAATTGTGAACTGTTAGAAGTTCAGTTCTGCAAATACAGTCCAGACAAGCAATTTAGGTCCTTTCTGTAGGCCACAGAGAGAAATATAGGAAAATGGTGCTGATGATTTTTTTGAGGGAGCTGTCTAAACACCTTGACATCTGGCTCTTAGTTGAAATCAGGGGAAATGAATTCCAGGCTCAGTCTGGAGACAAAGGGGAGGCACTTTTTCAACTCGGGTTTTGCATGCTGTTTTACATATCAAGAACAATTTCCCTCAAACTAGAAGATTTTGCAAGATCAGATTCTTGTTTTGAAATGACAAAGACATCATTGACTTGTTTGGTATGTGCTAACTGATGAATTCTGTTCGCCAGTGTTTTAAAACAAGGAATAGCTGCACCAACTCATTGATCTCATGATAAGGTATCAGATTATAGGTTTATTACTACAGAAAAATATCTTGTATTTGAAAAAAAGGGAGAAGAGAAACAGACACTAAATAAGAACTCCAAAGCGAGCTATCCTGGACAATATGTGAAATTGTCCTGAGCGCATCAATAGTATTGCTCATGCCAGGAAAGCTACTCCTCACCAGAAAACAAAACAAACACAAATCCATTCAAACCCAGTGCACCTTCTTTCCCAAAAGTAATGAGCTGAGCTGGACGAAGAAGAAAGGACACTTCATTACAAGGCAGAGCCTGAAACAAAGCAACATCACAGGTAAGTGACAAATATTGAGGACTATTTCCAGGTGGTGTAGGCTATCCCATGCTGGCTTGGAAGTTGCTTACTATCAAGACCATTGCTAAACCCTTGCATAGAAGTCTCTGTTGCTATGCTACTGTGGCTTAATCTTTGAGCTAGCAAATGTTGGGAACCCTTTCTTGAGTCAAGAATATGCTTTCCATCAATGTTGCTGATGACAGATGTGTGGTAGTTCAAAACTACATTTCTCTCTAATTTTCTCTAGGCCTTTCCCGCTGATGTCAACAGATTAATGCTCCCCTTTAGAGTGAATGGCAGCTGAAGGATTAGCTCAGTACAAGGGAAAGCTATTGAGAGTTCAAACCCAACATCTGTGAAACTGGACAGTGACATTTTTTAGAAGGTATTTGCAGGTGCTGTGTCACTGCTGTTTTATATCTTAATCAAGGCAATCTCTTGGTCTAACATCTTGGCTAAAATTTTCTGTTTCCTCACTTGCACTGTTATCACCATCTCACAGCTGTTTCTCCTCAGATATTATCTAGTTTTCTTTTTTTGAAGCATCATACTTATAGTTACCAACATAGTGGCTAGTGCACTTAGACAGAATTTTGGGATTCTGCTGCAAAGACCAGATGAATGTTCATGAGTTTTTCCTCTTCTCATCTTTTGTTTCTCTTGCCTATGTAGGCTAAAAAATACAGGAGTGAAGTGTTCCTTTCCATCCTTTTGTATGATACTGAGGTCTCTAAGATTGTTCCTTTAATCTGAGGCCTCTTAAAGAGAATTTATTTGGAAAAATATTAAAACAAAGACCAATTCCTTTGATAGTACCAGTACGGTTCTTTTTGTTTGTGACCCTATCTATTCCTTGTGTGGAAATGTCTTTGGAGCTTTTTTGCAGTTAATAATCTGACATGGCTGTACTAGAGATGTCTTTTGTGTCCAACACCTGTTCAGCTGCAGCTTTCATTCACTAAAAACAGCTGATTTCAAACTTTTTTTTTTCATTTATAGAAAATTATTTCAGCACTTCTGTTGCTTGCAAGCTCATCTAAGAGCCCCTTTTGTTGCTTCTCATACTCAGTAGAAGTTCTGCCTTCTTCATTTATCCTTTGATTAACTTTTTAATTTGTTCACTTTTCTCATTATGTGTATCAATAAAATATTGCAGCTGTTTTAATTCAGATTTAAATGCTACAAGTTGGTGTGACCAATAATCAAAAAGGCTGCTGGAAATTAAATCATTAAAATATGGTTTTGGAAGAGAGGTGTTATTGACACCAGGATCTCAGGCTTTAAGTATTTTGAAGGTACTTTTAAGGTAGAGTGTCTTTCACTAATGAAGTATGGATATATTTTTATTGAAAAAATTCTTTCTTAAATATTTGGATTTTTTTTTTTAATTAGAAACGTTTCTATTAAAAACACCATAAAAAAACTTTTGCAAAAGATTTTACCAAAGAGGTTCTTAGAATTTGTTTTCTTTAATGACATTTCAGAAAGGCCTTATGTGCTGTTTTACCTTGAGTTCAGAAATGACAGTATTACCAGAAAAAAAAAAAACCTAGTTTCACCCAGGGGCTACTTTTCCAAGCAAATGACCAAACATCACGTGTTTGGTTTTACTTGCAGCACTATGGTAGTTCTGTGCTGCAGACTGAAGGTGTGTTCTGTGTGGGAGGCCAAGGGGCAGGAAATGTATGAAATACAAGCGAAAACAAAGATCTTGCTGAAGGTGCTTCGTCCTTATCATTTGGAGAGTGCTCCATGGCCCCTGTGGAGTTCAGATGTCCACTGCCTTCACTCAGTATCCTCTAGGCTTGTTTACTTTTTCAAAAAGCCTTGAGTGGTAATTTCTCTCTGTTCCCATCATGACAGCTGAGTGCTGCAACCCTGTGAATAATTCTGATTTTGTCTGCATACCTCTTTCTTTCTGCTTTATTTGTAACGCTTGCTGAAGAATCATCTTCCTTACTATTTGTTTACTCGTTACAGGCTTTTCTGAAATCTAAGAAAACTGCAGTCAAACTCACCACATAATTAATATGTTTCTTCTGTGTGAAGACAGCATTATTTTTGTAATACTGAAGCTTATTCTGGAAAATCTAATCAATTTTGTCAGGAAGAGCTGCTCATATTATTCTCCTCCATTTACATACTCTTGTCAATAAACTGCTTTTAACAGTTCAAGCAAAAAAATCTCTCTTCAAATTTAACTTATTTTCAAACAAGGAAAAAATTTCAAACGTATAACATGAAAGCTTGTTTCTTTAAAAATTAGAAAGCAATTAGAGAATCTCCTAAAAGGAGTCAATTGTCATGTAGCAGCCCAAGGTTTTGCCATAGACTACATTTTTCCTTTTACTTGAGAAGGAGTACAGTGTTGCTATTGTTCAGTTTCATGTTAGTTCTGGCTGCTATTCTACAAATCCCATGGACAATAGAGTAATTTAGAGGCCCTTTTGCAGCTGGGTGGGAAAGGAATTGCAACAATAATGGTTTAAATATTCTTTAAAAGTGCTTGATAGTTTTTTAACTTGTTCTGGTGACCTGATCCCCTGAATAAAGACATTTTAAAAAGTCTAAGGGATGCATTTAAATCTTATCTCGCTTCCTAAAATACTTAAAAACCAATTTTCCTTACATCTGGAATGTCTTTAGTAAGTTTGGCTGTTTTAATCTGGGTGAAATCTGAATGAGAGCAAGTAATCTAGAGACCTGCAAATGAACCTTTCTGAAATCTTTAAACCACTGCTGAACTCAGAAATATATGATCATTATACACTGTTATGCATCCAAACTCTCTTCCAAGTCTTAAGGGGTGAATGTAGCCAGAAAGTCAGCTTCCCTTGGGGCCACCTGCTAAAGTGACAAAAAAAAGTCACACAAAACATTTTCTTGCCCAGGGAACTGCTGAGAACTAATTTTGTCCTCTAATATTCTTTAGAAAATGTAAAATTTTTCGCTAAAGAAAAAGATTATCAAAATCTCTTCAGAAAATTAAGTTTAGACTAAAGAGTTTTTTCTCTAGCAGAATAAGGTTTTCTTAATGTGGTTTTTCACATTACAATGTCCTGTGGATCTGAGTTGCTTTTAAAAGAGCAGAGTAAATTTGTTTGTTTTATTTCATGATGCAGAGAAATATAAAGGGATTTATTAATTTATTAAATTTAAAATAATAATTATTAATTAAGAAAGTGTATTAATTATCAGATGTGAGGGGTCAAGGTCAGTGTAAGCAAATGAATATCCATTGATGTTGTTTCTCAAAGATGCAGACTTTACCTGGAATTGAGTTTTATCTGATATTAATTTAAAGATATTTTCTTCCATAGAGACTTAGTGTGCAAAGAAGAAGGGAATGAATGTCTGGATGTGACTGATCAGAAGCATGAGCCTTCTTCCATGATGTCAGAAGGCCTCGTGGGTGTCCTGTTCCCATTGGGAGTGGAGAAAAATGTAGCCATGAAAATCAGGTGAACTGAAGCACGAGGCCTCATTTTTCCTGAGAGGAGAGGATAACAGCAAGGAAAAGCTGAAAAGAATTGAACCCAAATGTTTAGGAAGGAGACACTACTGGGGCTTGTTGAAACTTGGGAAACAAAAGCAAATGAAATGTTGCAGGGAATGGTTATGAACGCTGGAAAACTAACTGTAGTCACAATCAGGGTTATAGTTACAATCAAAGTATCATTTAAAACTTTGATATTTATGAAGTATCAACTGAAAAACAAAAAAATCAATACAACAGTAGTTACTGTTTTGTATTAGCAACAGCATCACAATTGGCAGCTGATCTGCACGTGCCTTGGTTTGCAATAGTGGCAGTTCTAGAAGCTCATTAATTCATTGGCACAGATGAGGAAAATGGATATATTCTTTTTCTGTCAAAACACAATGTAACCCAAAGCAAAAGGAGTCTCTGTGCTTTCACAACTCATGATGAAGTGCAAACTGAGTTTTCAAAAGCTGCTTTTAGATGTACTTAAGGACTTGCTGGGGGAGAAGTGGGGACATCTACTGGAATTTTAAAACACTTCATCATATGTTTCCAAGGCTGCTAGTGAGACATATTTGGTTTAGGTCTAAAGTTGGATGAATAATGCAGAAACAATATCTACTTATATTTGTGCAAATTTGGAAGCAAATCTTCAGCCATCTTGAGGCTGCTTTTGGTGTCATTTCCTGCACACACTCACAGTTATTAAACTTTAATCTCATAACTGTTGGCAGAAAATAAATGTTAAGCTCACACAGGAATACTATGAAAAGTGAATTTCTAATGTGCTTTCTGTAAGCCTGTCTGATTTCATGAGTTACATTCATTAGACTGGAGGATGGAAACAATATTATAAGTGATTTATGGGAGTAACTGCAATTGAACAGTGAGTTTGTGCTTGGAGTAGCAGCTCCTTACTTTAAAAGAAATTAAAAAAGAATTCAATGAGGAAGGAATATGTGAAGGAAATTGCAACCCACTCCCCGCATTTCATGGTAAGAAGGAAGGAAACTCATCCATCATTAAATGCATTCATTAAAAATTATTCATTCAGATCCATTTAAAGCATGTTCTAACTTTAATCTCCTAATTTCTTGGGGCTAGATTGTGATGTGTCCTGCATGCTCAATAAGAGCATGAAGGCTCTTCCTGCATCCTGATGTAGGTTGCTTGGACCTTGGGACTGGGCCTGCAGAAGCAGCAGTGCTTTGGATGTGCTCCCTTTCTCTCCCCAGAGAAAGCCTGGGAAAGGGAAGGGAAGGGGAATAAGATTGCAGAAGGGGAAGCTATCCCTCTTGATATAGAAGTCCCGGTTTGCTGGGTTTGGATGAGGGTCAGGGTTTCCCAAAATTTTACTGCTATGAACCAGTGAATAAATAATTTCTGCTGGGACAAGGAAGGTGTAGGTAAAATTGGCCTGAAGGGGTGTTTTCCAGTGTTATCTGTGTGCCACTGCAATTTGCATGTCCCATGCCCTTCAGTCTATGCCTTATTTTAATCCTTAAAGTTCAAAGACCTTATGACTTTATAAAGTTTATGACCTGATTGTATGATGTGATTGTGTAATGCAATTAAAAGTTGTTGAAAATGAGAAACAGGAGTTTTCCCACTCACCTTAGACTAAAAGCCAAATTAACAATGTTTGAAGTACATTGGTACTTCACGGGCTGGTCCACAGAGTTTCACAAACTCTCTATTTTACTGGGCTCTTTGCATTGTAAACCTTTGCATACAATGGGCAAAATAAATGGTGTGATTTCTGGTGGGCAATGTTAAATGATTGCTCAGCAATATTTAGAGTAACAGACACAAGAAATGCCACGGACAAAATGGAGAATGTTGTTCCTGTTAAGTCCCACCACCCTTTTTTAGTCTTACTAAGAACTGCTTTAAATATTGGTTTGTGTGTACTGTGTGTGTATCTATCTATCTATATATATATATACACACTACTCTTTCGTTAAAAATAGTCAGATCTGTGAGAAACTTTCTGTGATGACAAAAGAGAACCATTTGCTGCTCATCAAAATGCACATTTACCTCCAGTCTTACCCTTAATATTCTATTCTTTCAGCCTTCAGCTGGGTCCTGGGAATCAAAGGAGATCCCAGTCACCACAGCTTTCTCAGTAATGGGGTTTGTTTTGCACAGTTTGCACTGTGCTCTGGTTCTGAGACTGTCTGGTTAAAGAGATCACAAGTGACAATCTCACTTACCTGCTGCTCATTATGATTAGTTTGGGTGTCAGCATTATGGTGAGAAATGCTCACATGACTGTTTTCTGACTTTAGTAATAAGTTTTAATCAACCAGTTTTGTTAGGAAGTGTTGACTTTCCTGCACTGTGTCTCTGATTTACTAAATTGACACATTTCTATCAATATATCAGTCTCATTTGGTTGGCCTGCTGCTCCCAAGTTTTCTAAATTTATCCAAAATAACACATTTTTAATTAAAAAGAGATTCCCTGAGTCTGTATGCATATCCACATCCATTTCTAACCATTTTTGAGGCTTAAATCTGCTCCTATTGTAGACCCTCCAGTATCCAAAATGTGGGGGCAAATTATTGTATATTTCCAATTAGTACTTTTCATAATTACACTTTAGTGGATCAGCTAATTGCTGGGGAAACATACCTGTATGTTAGAAATGCCAGAAGCTGCCTGCACTCTGATGCTGGCAGAGCTTCTGGCACATATTCAGAGTATTTTAGTACTACATGCACCTATACAAGCTGAAGATGTGGCTGAAGGCATTAAAGTAAAAATACTCCTATGTTAAGCTAGTAAGACAATAAATGATTGAGGGTGCAAGTACTAAAATCTTCCTCAGACAATAGCACATAATATCCAATTAATAGTTGTGGTAAATATGTCTGAAATAGACTCCATATCATTTCTGGCAAGAGTTGCTTTCAATAGGAGATTACAGAGAACATTTAAATTAGCTGTAAGAATTATCCTGAATAACAAGCTCATTATTTACTATATTTGCATTTTGTTAAGTTTATTAGTTGTACTGCCTGGCTAGATTTTGTGGCTCATTTTCTGTCCTTTCTGCACAAAAGCCCAACTATGGAACGTTTCTGAAAGCAACAATTGTGATTTTATAATGAACCACAAGAGGGGGGAGAATGAACATAAATGAAAGAAATTGATTTTAATGAACAACTGTTACATTTAAGGCAATGCTCTATCAATGCTGAATTTAGGAATCTTGGCCAGGTGTTGGCTGTGGAATGAAGAGTTTGAACTGATAGTGAGATGTTTTCCCTAAGATTGATCTCTTCTGGTCTGCTGATTTATTGCTGAGCTTCTCTTAAAGCTGTGGGCAAGACACACTCCCAAATGTTTCTTGCTATGCTGAGTGTGCTCATCCCTTTCTTTATTGCCTTGATCAAACACAAACAAATATTAATGAAATGATAAAAATAGAGATCTCTCTGACCTGAATAATCAGTTTTATAACTTCCTACCCTGCCTTTTAATTTTTTCCCACATTTATACAAAGGAGCTCTCTAACTCAAGTAATCAAGGAATTCCTCCCTAGTGCATAGATGAGTTTTTGGTGTAAAAATGAAAAATAAATCAGCTTAGTCTTGTGATTATGGACTGATACAGGACTGGTGAATTTCCAAGAGCCTACTCTTTAAAGAAGGCTCATAGTCCCCTGGTCATTGTGTGCAGAAGCAGCTACACTGATGACAAAGCTGGGAACTCCTGGAGATGGTACTCTGGGACTGCTGGGACCACATGTCCCCGGATCAGCCCTTGGGAGAGGATGCACAAGCAGCTTTGGCAAGGAATCATCTTCCTAATCCCAGGACTGTGGTGGCAGTTCCTATAGCCAGCTGAAGGGCAAGAAAGGATAACAGATTTTAAGAAATCACCCACTCCACTGTCCACTTTTTTTTTATTTCAAAGTGTATACAAGAGACAAATATTTTTCCAATATTTGGTCCTTTGAATCTCATGTTCCTCCTGGCCTAGGCTTTCAGTCCTCTGGAAGAGGGATAGGAAAAAAGAGGATTCTTACTTCCCCCCAGATTAAGAAAGAAGCAAAGCAACAATTATAGCAGTAATCCGAGGACAGTATTGCAGCAGGTGTTTGCAGCATGGCAAAAAAAAAAAAAAAAAAAAAGAAAAAGAATAGTAGAATAGTCAGCAAACCTCAGCTTTTCACTGCACATAATTACAAGTAGCTCAGTAGGCTGTAACTCTGAGAGAACACCATGTAATGTTATTAGGCAAAATGATAATGTCCTTAATTTCATGTTCAAAAGCTGAATGGTTCTGAAGGAGGCTTGCAAAAAGAAATTAAGATAGTTGTACTAGAAGAAGACAGAATGTTGATTACCAGCAGTGAGGTATCCAGATTTGACTAATGGCACAGTTATTGTATGCATAAGCCCTAATGGTGTTTAAGTGGTTGCTGGAATGAATGCAATTAATGTAATTTATTTGTCAACATCCAAACACTGTAATAGTCAGAATAGGATGGGAGGTCCCTTGCCTAGCACGTAACCCTGTAAATATTTTTCAGTGTCTCTTTTCACAAGTACACAAAACCAATGACTGTGTGGGTTTTTGTGTTGTTTTCTTTTTTTTCCTTTAATGATTCTCATATTTTAAGGGGCATCAAGTACACAACTCCACTGATTTAAACTGATTTTGTTTTGCTTGGTTTCATGGATTTTGGAGGGATATTTTAGGATGTTTTGGTCTGCCTTGCCACTTGAAGACAATAAGTTGCATCTGTTCTGCATGTCCTGAGTTGTGTATAGAGGGATCTTCCTAGATTGTCTGAACTACTGTAGGGTTAACAGTAAATTGATTACTTTCTTAAATTGCTTCAGTGATTGATGGTGATCTATGCTCAAAAAAAAAAAAAAAAAAAAGAAACCCTATGCGAGTTTCTTTCAGCTAAAAGCTGGAGTTAATCATCTTTGAGGTCTTGTCGTGCTACATCAGGGAACCTTGTGTTAGTGGAGAACTTTCCCTAAGTGTGACTGGGCTGTAATCAAAATCTTTGAATGACACAGATAAAGCTTCTGGTGTTTCTCATTGTGTGTCTTTTGCATTTGATTTCACATTTTTATAACTTTCTAACCATTTCAATATTTACACTCTGCATTTTTTGGGGATCTTTTTTTTTTGTGGGATTTTTTTGTTTGCTTGTTTTAGATCTAAAGACCTCACTAATGTCAGGTCTGAGAACAAAGTGCCTGTGGTATTCTTGCTTGGTATTTTCTGACTTACCCAAGGAGACAGGAGCATCAATCCTGTTGAGAGATGTTCCTCTCCATGGTAAAGTTTTTCCAAGTGTGTAGAGCAGCTGTGCTGCAATACTTTTTTCTCCTTGCACTAATCTGAAAGCACCCCAAGCTTTGGCATTGCTCCTCGCTGACTCATGGGGAAAGCAGAATCATTATTCTCCTCCAGATGAAAATTGGTTGATATATTAGGGTTAATAGCAAAACTTTATCAGCTTACATTTCAAGTAAGTTACTCAAAAATATTGACAGGCTCTCTAAGCTACTGCTGCCCTCTGCACTGAGGCCTGACATGGCAGGACTGGGATGAGACACAGTTGCCTTTCAGTCTGGATCCACATCAATTACCTTATTGTGGAGCCACCAGTAAGAGACCTGGGCTGTATATCAAACTTCAACATAAGTAGCAGCTGTCAAAGCCATCTGATTAATTACTGTTCATTAATCATTTCTTGTTCAAGGTGGAAAACCCTTCCAAACCAAGGCATAGAGAACTTGAAATTGCTGTTTAGAGGAGTTAACGTGTATTTCGAAGAAGGTTTATAGGTTTCACAAATGTTTGTTATTTGCATGCTAAGTAACTTTTAGTGTAGTGTCTCCCCTGCCATACCCAGGGTTTAGGAAGAGATACACCAATGCAGTTCCCTTATTAAGAGGGGAGTTATGTAAATTTATGTAACTGCTTCCTCTTAAGTCCCCGACTTGTGTGGCTTATTCAAAGGGACTGCCATGTTTAGGAGAGCTTAAAGTAGCACAGAAATACTCCTCTTAAGATTTATTACTACAAATGGAAGGATTTTCTTCTTTGTCTTTTTTTTTTTTTTTCTTTTTTTTACTTCTTTATCTTCTCTGGCTAGAGAAATGTAGGGAAAGAGAGAAGCACAGATAGTAGGGAAATCCCTTGTAACAAGGGAACAAAAGGAACAAACTAACTGCTACTTTCAACTCTCTTGTGAAAAAAATGGAAGACTAACTCTGATTCAGAAACACTAAATTACAATTTAAACAATTAAACAATCTGCTATGAACAGATAAACAGGTTTTTAAAAAATCTGCTATATTGAAAAAATGTATCCTCATGCCTATGTGCCTCTGAGTTCCTCATGGCATGTCACAATCTTTGAATTGCTTCTTTTTGGTAGCTTGATCCTAGGAAAACGTGCAAGAAGCTTTACTTAACATAGTGGTCAAACTCTACTGTGCATTATTTCCCATGCCTGCAGTCTATACAATGATAAACCTGAGGTGCTTGAGTTTTTACCTCCAATAATCACAACTAGAAAACCACAAATGGGCTTTTCATTTCTCCCCTGCAAGAGCTATAAAAACCAAGGTAAACCATCTTGCCAAATCACTTTTATAGGGACCTCACTTTCCTGTTCACTAGTTTTACTCCAAATAATTAAAAGCAGCACTTCTGCCCTTCACTGTGGTTTCCAAGGAATTCACAAGGTGCACATGCTCCATCCAAAATCCTGAGTGAGACCAAATTGGAGGTCCTTGGTGGGTTCCATAGCCCAGGGCTCCGACACCTGGGGATTTGAGCTACAGTGTCCACAGATTCCCCTTCTCCAAAAGATGGAGGCTTTACAATGCTGAAATGAGCAGACCACACAAAATTTAATACAGTGATGAAGATGAAATTAATCCTGAAACTTTTTTTTCTTGTTTGCTTTAAATAGGATTTATCATTTTGATGCCTCTGTAAGGAAGGGTGAGCTGAATACTTAAATCCATGTGTTGTTGTTTTTTGTTTTGTAGGGTTTTTTTAAAGACCATATTTCTGTCTGTAAAAGGTCTTTAAGCATTCTGCATTCTCCTTGCTTTCCAATTAAGTTTTCTGGTGTTTCTAATGTGGTCCTCTGGAGTGCTGGAAAGTAATAGGAACAAGAATGCATTTAATACCTGGCCTGGTGTCTTGGCAGCAAAGCTTAGCTCTCCAGTGTGGCGAGTAGCAGGTTCAAGACCAACCCCAGGAGCCTTAGTACTTGGACTGGCAGAGGGCTGGTGTAATGCACAGACAGTGAGCTCATTCTGCAGGTGGAGTGTTCAGCTGCATTGATCTTGTGGCAAACCCAGCCTGCTAAGGTTTTGGAGAAACATTGACTCTTTTCTGAACGGAAATTGTGCTGCCTTTCCCTGTCTTTCCACTAGTTTAGCTTGCAAGCTCTAGTAACATTAAAATACACTTTAAGCAAGAAGGCTGACGCAGCTACAGAGACAAAAAGTAATTTCCTATAAATAGTAAATACAATAAGCAAAACTCTAATCTCTCATTAGGTAATTGTATTTTCATGGGGTCAGCCAGCCTCCCTGGCCAGGTTGAGGTCAATTCTAAAATATGTGCATTATATACATTAGGCATTTGTTAATGAAGCATAAATTTCATCAGCATGCTGGGTGCCAAAATCAACTCATTTGGGTACATGGTTTGTATCTACAGTGGTGTCTTATGGATTTGTTCCATAGCTGAAACTATTAGTGTAGATGCCACAAATGGCATACAATAAGGGGAAAAAAAAAAGGAACACCACAAACATAATAGATGAGCATAAATCTTCTGAATTTTGGTTAAATGAAATCCAGAATGCAGTGAGTTCCAAGACAACAGTAAATAAAGAGTAAGGAAAAGATCATGTTGCCAGAACCAGGAATACCTGGTCAGGGTTAGAAATGATTCCATTTAATAATATCTGGTCAGTGCTACTAATTATTTCTTTTGATAAAAGGTGAAATGAAAAAGCTAATAAAAAAGCTAAATACAAAGCAACCCCTCCATTTCAGAGCACCATTTCCTAGAAGAGGTTCAGTGGAGCTTCACTCTAAAAATTCCCCAGTATTTTGCTCAGATCCATCACAGGAGCCCTGGTATAGCAGCAGCAGATGACCCCTCTCAGCAATTAAGCTAGAAGCCCTCATGCTTACTTCTTCTGCCAGCCTAGGGTGCCAGATGTAGGATTTTGTTCCCAAGAATGGTGAGCCTAAAAATGAGAACAGGCTGGACAAACTTAATACCAAACCTTATGATGATGGTACCGTAACACTCTTGCCTTGCAAGCACGTAAGCAAAATTACTTTGGAAGTAAGGCTTGTGTATCCTTTCAACATGTAGGCTGGAATACTGCTTTGCTTTATGTAACCAGGGTCTAAGGACAGCAGGATTTTGGCCATTTTTTATTGCCCATTAAAGTGGAAGAAGTGTTTCAGAGTAGTAACCAATTTGAAAAGGAATATGAAATAAGTTCTTCAGATTTCAGGAGCATTCTCCTTTCACTCATTATGTTTCCACAGCTGAGCACTGGATCATTGCGTGCTTTGGCAGTGGAAAATAAAATTTCAGAAAGAGAAAACTTTCCCAGTAGAACATGTTGGAACAACACTACAGGCTCCAAGCTGGGTTAAGCCAATTGTAAGTTTGACAGCAGAATTATATCAATCTCTTTGAACAAGTAATCCAAGGAATTTATGTAGAAACATGTGAGCCGTTCTCTTAGTTTTGATTCAGTAACTTCCATGTAAAGCAAAGGTGAGGTTTTAGTAGGCAATAGAATGAGTAAATTATTGGGAAAAATATTACACAGTGCCAAGAATTGTCCTGCAAGACATTGAATCCCAGTGAGACTGGCAAATGAGTGAGGGAAAAAGTGATCTCCTAATTCTTCATTCCTCGTTTCCAGTGGAGCAGAGGATGGGTAAGTAAAGGAAATGAGTCCTTGTTCTTGTGTACCCAAAATTCAGGCAGCAAGGAACTGAATAATAGATATATGGAGAAAGGAAGGATATAAATTGACAGTTCTTCATTAGTAGAAATTAAAAATATGAAGTCTTTTCTACATGTATCTACACCTGGATGTAAAACACACTGAGACCCATAGAACCCCATCCATCTACTTCAGTGGGCTTTGGGACGGTGCAGACATCATCCTGTTGGAATGAGGTTGCAAGGAACCTTGAGAGAGGCTGTTTCCCTTCTGCTGCAGGTAATAGTGTTACAGTCTAAGAGTTAAGAGGCTTTTCATGAATACAGCTTGAGAAGAAGCAGATCCTGATTGCCTCTGCAAATGAAAGCAGTGAGACAAGGTAGGTTTTCAATACTGTTAGCTTCCAGGTTAAACAAGACTGATTCCCTTTTTGAAAATCTCTGTACTGTTCAAATTAGCGCAAACAGTATCATGGGTTTCCTGGGGGGAAAAAAAAATCAATGACATATTTCCCCCTTTATCCATCTAGCTCTGGGGAATGTAATGCTGCTGAATATGCTGTCTTTTGTAAGAGATGTAAAACAGAGTCTGTGATCATTTGTGGTCATTAAGGATAACTTTTTTTTTCCTTTTTCATGAATAGAGGTGTTAGTGAAGGTGTTCTGGCCTAATTCCAGTGCCAGTAATTGGATTTTTAAAATTTTTTTTATTTACCTACACACATTCCTTCAGCAGTTTCATTTAGTTCTGTGTGCTGGGCTCAGTTCAGTGTTGCCACATTGGCCCTCTTTTTTTTTTTAACTAGACTGATGCAAACAGGCACTAAAACAACTGTAAGCTCTCTTTTCCCTCCCATATAGCCCTTTATCCCAAGAATATAATTACTGCTTAACACAGTTTCTTCAGATGTGCTTTCAGATGTGTCTCTACCACCTCTCCAGCAATATTTGATAGGGGGACATTTCTAGAAGGCCATATTCAGTAGGAACTCAAAAGGTGAATGGATTATCTGTTAGGGACTGGACATTGGTGGCTGAGCCATTCTTCTGACACTGCTTTTTAGCCCTATACACAGGAACACTCTCAAGTCAGCTTGTGGCAGGAGTGTAACCCTCCGTGTGCTGCACAGTTGGATTTGTACTGATGGGTGGTATCAGCAAGAAATACAGATAATTCTGTCTCTCTGTGTAATCTGGTAAGATATTTCCAAAATTCATCAGAGAGGAGATGAGCAAACTGAAGGCAAAAGTACAGTGTTAGATGGAAGAAAGGAAGAAACATGAGGAACATGAAATGCATTAGAAGCTGAATCAAAATCTTATATCTTCTACTCTGACAGATTTGAGGACATAATGGAAAACAAGGTTGCTGCCTTTCTGCTGCTGTGCCTAATTGAAGTCACAAAGGATGATGAAAGGTCAGACACAGTGTAAACCTCTCATTTTTCATCTAGACTGAATAGTTTCCAATGTGCTATGTGCCCCCAGCTTTAGGCCTTCTACCCTCTTTTATAGAGGGGCTCTTCAGCCAGGCATGAGATACCTCAAAATGCTTAAACAGCCTTGGAGTGGCTGAAGTGTGATGAAAATTTCTAAAAATGGAGGGTTTTGATCCCTCCACAAAGATCAGCAGAGCTAATATACAGCAATGCAACCAAGCTCAGAGATTTCCTCAGACATTCCTTGTCCCATGTGACTCCAGGCACATCACAGTCTTAAATCCACAGGTTAAATCCACACTTGCTTCTACAGCAGAAAAAGTCCATTTGCTCATGTGTTTAACTAGCCTGGAAATTCCCCCAGTCCTGCTTGGAGTTTGTTATTAAACAGCAGAGAAATTAGAAGCACAATCCAAAGCCCAGTGTTAAAGGCCTGAAAGGAAAACTTTCTCTTGGGTGCACCCTCACACCTTGGGTGACAGAGAGTGCCTCTGTCCCCAGGCTGTGACCGTCAGCAGGACTGGAGATCACAGAGGGGCAGTACTGAGAACAGGTATCCAGGATAGGCAAAACCACAATACACTGGAAAAAGAAGTGTACAGTTCTTGTACAGATTACTCTTTCCAGGAAAATAAGTGTGCTTGCTACTAGAAATCTTCAT
The DNA here is from genome assembly GCF_026979565.1 of Vidua chalybeata. Classification (NCBI taxonomy): domain Eukaryota; kingdom Metazoa; phylum Chordata; class Aves; order Passeriformes; family Viduidae; genus Vidua; species Vidua chalybeata. The sequence continues at coordinate 50,797,023 of NC_071535.1, read as the reverse complement.
TGTAGGCTACCAAGGGTTAAAAAGCATTTGAAAACCAGCCTCTATTGGACTATTTTGTTTGGCCAATATCTGACATGGGTTGTACTGAGCACGTTTTGCCACCTGGCCAATTTTTTTTCCTGCCAAGCTATTCACTCAGGCTTGTGGTGTGAAAAATAGATGTTTAATAGTCAATGAAGTACTATAGTGGGTAATAGTTTATAAATTTCCATGACTTATTATGCTCAGCCTAAGTGACTGTTTATTAAGTGTATTTAAAGCCCCCCATCTCATTAACTTACAGTACTGGTGATTCCCTCCTCCCACCACTGCTGTTTTTAATGGAAAATATTCACACGTCTTTCTCCGAGGGCATGTGAAACAACCCTCTGGAAAAGAGACTGCCTGGATAAGAACAGGACATCACCCTTGGCTAGGTACAATGTGTTTATAATTTTTGGAAATAAAATGAATCTGAAATATGAGATATATATGTTGTGGACAAAAAAAAATCTATAAATATCCTTTGTAAAAAATACAGATGCCAATATCCCACCCTTCTCTGCTTCGGGTTCACAGTGAATGACATGGTCAGTTTTATCAATAAAGCATGTCTCATGTAAAAAAATTATTAAACCAGCAACTTAATTATAAAATACTGCCTTTATTTTCTTAATGGATTCCATGGTACTTCAGGGAAATATTACATACTAAGGTTAAATAAATTCTCTGCTAACAAAAACCAGGCCCAGTCTTAACTTTAGGGATCTACTATTAGCTGTGCAGTGGGAAGGTGAGTTTCTGTAGCAGGGAAAGACTGCTAATTATAAAATGATATGTTTTGTTCCCCTGTATTAACCTCTAGAATGAAAAAGGTCATTGGTTTCTCTTGATAAATTCTGTGAAATCTCTCAAAAGGATCTTGCTGACATCAATGAGATAAGTGTCCTTTTGTCATAGATAATATTTTAGTAATGCTGTGTAAGTGAAACTCCAGATTAATCCCTGAGGTGATTCCAATGAAGCTACTAGGAACATAATAGAGTTAAGTTTGGTCATCTACTGCTTGTCTTAATGCTGTTTACATCAGTTTCCTGAAGGTCACTTGGAAGCTAAAGACAAACATGAAATAATGGCAGTATGAAAACAGAAATATCGGTATGTGTTATGATAATGTGAAGAGATGGCTCTAATAAAGGTAAAGGAAGTTGTGCATAAAATCCCCTCTAGTAAAAAGCATTTGAAAATACAGTTTTTCTAAGCTGGGATGTTAAGCTGACACAGATGTTACAGAGGAGCCCTTTCCATTCAATCTCAAATGCCACGTCTGGAAACAGCCACAAACATCAGCTCAACCTGCAACAGCAACGAATGGAGCAAGAGCAGGGCCACCTGTGCTGCAGGGAGTGAGCAGGTCTCTCCTGGCCTGCTTCCAGGTACTTCCAAACAGCAGATATGAAATACGTGCCCCCAGTGTTGAAGGAGTTAATGTGACATTGCAAAATGAGCTTTGCTTTTTGCTGTTTTGTTTGGCCAATAGCTGACACAAGCACATTTTGCCACCTGGCTAATTTTGTGCTGCCAAGTTATTCATTCAGGCCAGTGGTGTGAAAAAGGAGGCATTTAATAGTCAACAGAGCACTATATAGGGTAATAGTTTATGATTTTCCATGACTACTTAGATGCTGCTCAAATTATTCTTGATTGAGCAAATTATTCTTTTTTAAAATCATCCCATTCATTTATTTACTAATGACTCTATCCCTTCTCTCCTGTGCACCATTTTTTTTAAAGTGGGAACTATCAGCTATTTCCATGTTTAAGGGGATTTAGCCAAAGGAAAACTATGAGCATATTATAGCTCAGATCACAACTTTGAAAGACCTTTTACCAAGATATTAGAGGCTGCATAAGACTCCTTTCTGAGCTTTCCAGGGAGACCTGCACAGGGGTCAGATGAGCTGGAAAGAAACCCTGACATCTTGGTTCAGCAGATGAAAGTATTAATCCTCTCTGCCCCCCAGTTATTTTATTTTTACAGCAGGTGGTTGCTTGGTTGGTTGGTTTTCAAGATGAACCACAGGCTGATGGGCTCATTCCAGTGGGGTCACCTGCTAGCTGAAAACCCTTCAGCCTTTGCTAACAGGGAATCCTCAGCAAGGCTATCCAAGATTAGTGTTGGAACAGCAAACTCCTTCCTCAGGAGAGCCTACATGTTAATAGTTCAGTTATTTATCCTGCAAGGCGCTGGTAAAGGTGCTTAGATGCATGCCAGAAACAGCATTTTTGCTTTTGTGTGTACTTCCTAAGGTGCTGGAAGCAAGCAGAAGAGGCAATCCTCTGCCTGTCACAGCAAACACACAATCTCAATCTGTGTAAATTGATTTTCCAGACTTTGGTTTACCCGTGTTAAACCAAAGGGAGGAGGGCAGACCAAAGCATCCTGCTCTACAGATGCTTTAAGTTTATTAAGCCATAATGCCAGAAGTTGTCAGAGCAAAATAATGCACGTTTTTGTGAGCTTACCTGATGTCACACACTTTAGACAAACGCTGGTGTTAATATTCATTGTATGGCTTAATTGGTTTGATACAGAATAGCAACACAAGCATGGAGAGATGCTTGTTATGTAGGTCTTCATGTTGTTTCAAAGTCTTTATTATTATGACAGCAAAGTCTTGTTCATTAAAGTTTCACAATCCATTTTCATTAGGATGAAACTGATTCTGTAAATGAACAGTTGCTCTGAAAAATCAAACCCTTGCAGCTATCACAGGGGAGGTACAAAGTCTGTATTAATTATCAGGAATATGGTGTCGATCGAAGATGTTAATTGCCCTGATGGTTAGTTATTTGGGGAATTGCCATGCATTTCATGCAGGGATAATAAAAATGAATTTTTAAACAAAGAGATCTTAAAATAATATATAATCTGTAGAGAATACCAACATCAAAGGCTTATCTCAAAGCTTTGAATTTTATCTTTGTGGTCCAAAATGTTAAAGATGAACTGAGCAATATTTCAGCTGGTTCAAGTTTGTGAGAGGAAAACAAAACAAGAGTTAATTAACTGTTATTACAAACCTTTTCAACTTTAATTTGACTTTCAAATATTAGCATTTATCTATGAACTATGCTTCTGGGTTTGACAAATTAGCTTTCACAGAACAAGTTTAATTAGGCTTCATTGTGCTTTTATGTCACTTTGCACAGTTCCAGACAATGAATGGATTAACTTACTAAAAGTCATATGTTTAAAAGAATTTGTTGAATGCTAAAAAGGTTGACAAAGTTGCAAAGCTTTACCAGCCAAATGCAGAAAAGATGCATCCTGTTTAGCATGATAAGATGCATTCTTTGCAGAGAACAGCTGGTGCTGACACACACAACCCTGCCTGGCTGCTCTCAGCACCCACAGGCTATGTCACCACCCCCTTCCCATCCCATACCACCCTGGGAAAGTCTGGAGTGTGTGTTTACTATCAAAGCCTGATACCTGTGAAAGACAGGAAAGGAGAGAGCTACAGGTGCACGTGACATGACTAAGCATGCTGGTATAAAATAATCTCAGTGTGAACTTGTATTTCTGCTTTAATTTTTGATTTTTTTTTTTTTTTACCAGTGGTGTTAGGACTGCTCCATATTTATGAGAGATCAAAAAAAAATGGAGAGAAAAGTAACTGTGAGGCTCTGAAGCAATAGCAAACTGATTTCTCTCAACATAGTCACAGGTGAGAGTAGAGAACATTGCAGAAGAGTATAAATAAATGTGAAATTGAGAAATGTTGCTCTCCTTCACAAAGGGATGTGTCACTTTAGAACTCACTAAATACAGATTTGGTATTACAGTAGATACTGTCTACAGGAGAGCTTGTTTTGTAGCTGGGTTATTAGACCTTTTTCTGGGTTTTTCTGACTTCTCATCCTCTTCTCTAGCCACACGTGTGCTTCTCTGCCCTGTGGTGTTAAACTGCTTTTGTCTAGACAAGCTAGAACAGTCAGGAGACCCTGAAGAGATGTAAAAGTTGTTGTAGTGAAAATTGTGCTTGAGAACAGAAAGCCATGGTATTCTGTTTTGTGGAGAGAAAGAAGAACAGAATTCTTCTGGAGATCGAGCACTGTATCAGACTAAAGAACAGATTTGTGATGGCTGCGTGTAGGGAGGCAGAAGTAAATGCTTTTAGAAGCTGGCACTGCTGAAGCAGCAGCAGATTTGTGCATGTATGCCTATCCCAAATCACATAGCTCTTTCCTGGTAGCCAGTAAAATTTAGGATAACATCAGACTGTGCTAACTCATGGCTGGCTGACTGCCTGCAGATTCTTCCAGGAGTGATACTGCACCAGGATTGTACAGTCAGGACATTTACACTAAACATATTCTGTATTCCATGGTCAAGAAAAGCCAGTGCTTATGTATTGATTTAGTAGCTTAATGCCAGTTAAGGATTGTCTCCATGCAGGAACCTTGCCTGGGAGGCCCTACTGGTTTCCTCACTGCTGAGGGTGTGTCCTGTTAGATTTTGAGTAAGAGTGCTGTTGGACACTGTGGGGTACTTTAGCATGCACACTTTGTTTGATAAACAAGAAGAAAAGTCATATGTGAGAAAGTAACAAAAAAAGTGTTTAGGAGGATAAGGAAGACAAAATAGAGAACCAGTGGGATGGACAGAGCCAGAGGCAACAAGGAAGCCATATTAAGCAGCAGTGAAAACCAAAAAGCTAGAGACATTGCAGAGGGGAGAAGAAATGAGTCAAAAAAATACATTGCAGTGCAGTGATAGCAAGCTGAAATGAAACCTAAGAAACAAGCAGCATGCATCAGGCTGCCACTTAAACTCCACTAGGCAGCAAGATGAAATATGCTGTAGTGACCATTTTGTAAAGGGTCCTTTAGATTTAGGAGAGAGAGGCAGTTCTAGCGCTAGCAGCACACTATAAGTTGGACCTTTTCCTCCCTCCCTTCTGTCTGGCAAGTCCCAGTTACTCTGTTTTTCTGTATGCTCATTATTGGAATTTTCTGGTAACTTTGCACAATTCATATAAATATATAAAGCAGAACTCTGTCTGAAACCAAGGTAGTAAGAAAGTAGTGGGAATATACAATATGCTCTTATACTTAAAACCTCCATTCCCCTTATCAGGATTTATGAGTGTTCAAGAAGGAAAGGCCCACACTAAACACCTTTAACATTATCTTATGTTTTCCTAAAGTTCTACTAAAAGTAAAGATAAAATCTATAAGGTTATATGTATAAGATCTGGTTGGAAAGTAGAAGAACAATTTATGGAATACTATAAAATATTTGACATAATTTCTGTTTTATAAGGTTGAAAAATGCATACTGTTTTCAAAACACAGTTACTGTTTTACAAATCAGTTTTTTTCCCTGTTGCTCATATTTTTCCCTTTTGATACTGAGTCCATTAAAATCCATACTGTCTACAAATGCTTACCTCCAACTTCTCTCCTGCTTTCAGTCTCTCTTCTCTGCTTCAGCTACGCTGGGAAAATCATAATAAATAATAATAAAAAAATCCCCTTCTTTTGTAAGCCCAAGACATAAGGAATACTTTATTTCCAGAGTACAAATTTACATGAGTCTAAGCACCTTATTCTGTTAAAGAGCTTTGACATGCAAGAATCTTATATGTACTATCTTGGTCTGAAAATACCTTTTAGTGCTCTGTTTGTTACTTATCCTGATTGATTCCAATGAGAGTTTTCTGAATAAAAGTAGTTTAGAATATTAAGTAAGGATTTCAGGATTTGGAGTGCTTACATTGAAGTCCCCAGTGCTGGAAAGGTTTATACATTTCCTTTAAATGTGTGCACTGTAAGTATGTCCTTTGAAGTCAGTGGGACAAATCCTCAGCTGATATCGATTGCTACACTTCCACTGATTTCAGTGAAGTGATAATATTTACAGTAGCTGAAGACATATCCCATAGAGACTGAATGCTATTGTAAAGTTGCATGCTTAGAAGCTTTTCCCACATTTACCCCAAGACTATTTCCTCTCTGTTCCCAGAACCGTCAAGCAGCCTTTTAGAGTATTTCATTTCACTGGAGTGCTGACACGAGTTCCATTTCAGTGATGGAAGAGAATCCTATACTTCTGTGGAGCATAAAATGTTATAAACAAAAGGCAAGTGATAAATTCGACCCACACACTATGCTTTACTTACATATTTTCTGTGTATACAGTGTGCTGCCTGTACTGCTATGGCATTCTTTCAGGTATGGTTTTCATATGTGAAAAGATTGTACTTCTTGTGTCATTTTTCACTCTCCTGAATTGTACATGGGTTCTGCAAAAATGTGGTCATTGAATTCTTTTATTTTTGTTTCCTGTCAAAAGGTGAGATCAAGCAGGCCTTTTTGTCCATTTGCCATGTCTGACAAAAGGCTTACAGGGATGATTTATACTCCCAGTTTATGGCTGTGCAGTCCCTTCTCTTGATTCAAACATTAGGTGGATTTTAGCGTGTGTTGATCTGAAACTGCTCTCTGACACTTCCCCATATTTTCTCTTGCAGCTCATACTCATGCTAATCTTCTTGTATGCTCATACTGTGCCCAGTGGAGCTTGGTTGTGTGTAAGGCCACAGCCTACAGGGTTTTTATGGCTTATTATTTAAGTTTCTCCAGTCCTCTGATTTCTGTGCCTATGGTGGCATCAAAACTACTCCTTAGACTGATATTCATGGGTTTGTAGATAGACCCTAGAAATACCTTTGGAGGGACAAAGAAAGACATGAAGCTGCTTTTCCAGATAAGCTCTTTCAGAAGATAGGATGAAGCATAAGGGTTGGTAATGGGGACAGTTGTTGAGTTTCTTAAATATAGCCATCTCCATAATAAAAATACAAAAATTTGAATTTAAATTCTTCCATACTGAAAATCTTGATGGATGAACTTTGGAAAAAACTTCAGCTGTGTGTGAGGCAATTGGGAAAAGGCAAGATCATCAGACTTGGCCAAATAATTTTGACATGGCAGTCCTTGGATAACCAGAACATGAACCTAAGGCTCACAATAAGAGTTTTACTGCTGAATCAGGGAGCATAAGTATTTTCACACTTCTTTTCTGGAAAACACCAAAAAGTTCTTGGGTAATTAGAAACAGTAGCTTTACTTGTAGACTCAGCAGTATATGAACTCTACAGCTACCTTTTTGTTCAAAGCATGGTTCCCAGAACCCAGAAGTCGTGGCCCAGGGCCAAAACCCCTAACCAGCCTTACTCAAGGTCTCTTGCTGAGGGAAGAATGTGTGCCTCTTGCTTCTGAGGTAGCAACAAATGGGACTGTACTTAATCCGGGGGGGAAATCTTTACTTTGTTTCTGGAAACTTCTCCTGTCAACTTCAAACACCAAGTCAAGTGGGGTCCAGTTATCTTCATCCAGAAACTGATCTGCTGGATGAAAAGGGGGTAAACACAGATTCTCATATTTTACGGGGAGGAGGGTGAATTATTCTCCCAATTTGTGTGAAATATAAAGAATGGAAGGATGTATCCTTTGGAGATATTAATTCCTAGCAAATGTGCCACTGCAAGAACTTTGGGAGGTATTTATTCTACAGAGACAATCTGTTATTAGCAAATGGTGCACTTTGCTCACCGTAACCCATTGTTACTGCAGATTTCGCAGGTAGATTGTTACCCATTTGCTGAGTGGTTTTGTGCAATCTCTAAATCATTGCAGGCCATCTATTTGAAAAGTGTTAGTGGAGGAAACATAATGTGCTTTCATGGTAATGTAAAATGCATTAGAAATGAATTGCATGATGCTTACCTCTCAAATTACAGAAAAGACAATGACACCCATATATGCGAATGCAAATTATATATAAAAATATCACAGATGAATCCCTGAGCTGTAACACTTGTTCATTTCTATAAATATTAACACATCAGGATTTATTTTGACATACCACTAAGATAAGTGCTAGAACTGACAATAATAATGTATAATTTATGTCCTCCATATTACCTTAACATCACTGTGCTTACATTATTGCATAAATTAATTTAATGTTTCTGACATGCAGCAAATTATTCAAGCATTTGTTCTTTTGTCTTCTACTGGTTTCTGTTGCTGTTTTCCAAATTACAGAATATTATTATACTCTAATGTTTATTTTATGGTACATACAATTCATAAAGTCACTTTAAAGTTCTGAAAGCTTTTATTTAGCACTCAGATAAACATGTGTTGTTATATGATGTGGAAAGAGCATTAAAGCTTTTGTATATTAAATAACTTTATGCTTGTGATGCAAATTGACAATAGCTGAGAAGTGCAAAGCTCAGGAGAAATTTAATCTGCAGCCTGTACTTTTAAGATACTTGGGGAATATATGGCTGCTATTGCGGGTGTGTCTCGTGTGAGAATCTCTCACAAATGCATGTAAAAAGTCCTAGATTTATAAAAAAATCTCTTGGTATTTGTTGGTCTGAAATACAGGTCTGTCCTTACCTGTGACAAGCTATATGTAATCAAGTGTGCATTTTCACATGGCCAAAAAACATAAAATGATGAACTGGTGAACTTGAGGCTAGAAATCATCTTTTCATTTTACCCCCTGAAAAGGCAGAATATCCTCTCTGGACATGCAGTATTTTTTTTTTTTTTCTTTAAGTTAGAAATAGATATCTAAGAATTGATAAATCAGTGTCTTAATTTCTTTGCACTTAATAGAAATGAAAACTTCCCTATAAAAAAAAAAATAAAACACCCAACAAAACAAACCAAATCACACAACAGTAGCATATGTTTAACTTCCTCAAATAGTTTTGACAATGCGTAATTGAAAGCATTTAAAACACTGAATAACTGTTACTTGGTGTCAGTTGTGCATCTTCCATCTTCACGAAGTCTCGAGAAAAGAAAGTGTGATAAAGCCAAGCTGTTCACAGCCCAGCCCAGGCCAGTAACCTGGAGAATTCTGAGTGGAGGATTCCCAAGTTGAACCTCTGTGACTCTCTCAGTGCCCTTTTCCTGGGGCTAAAGGAAATACAGCATCACATTTTGCTGTAAGAGCTCCAGGGTGTGGAGGGCAAGATACACATAACACACAGTGTTTTTTCCTGGTAGATTTTTTGGATGGTTTCCCTTGGTTTTTAAGTCTTCAAGGCTACATAAGCACTGCTTGTTAGCATTAAAAAAAAAAAAAAAAAAAAAAAAAAAAAGTTGGAAAAATCAGATAGGGGAACTGTCTTTGTTCTAATTCCATTGTGCATGTTCTCTGAAAAAAAGGGAGAAGAAAATAGATTTACATTTTAAAGGCCAGATTTACCTGTGCACTGTGGTAGTCTTATGTGCTTGCTGTAACATCTAAAAGTGCTATAAGCCTCATTGATAACCAACTGGCTATGGTGTGTTTAGCAAATTAGTTAATGACCTCCAAAAGGAATAAAATTTTGCAATGCCAATACTAAATAGCAAATAATTGGAAGCATTGCAAGCTTGTTTCTTGTGCTTGTTTACTGCTTTTGTTTGGATATTAAATAACTGTGGGGCTTCTCTGAAAAACACTGCAGAAAGGCAGAGCTAAGGTCAAAATTATATGTCAGCAATTTGAAAGAGGCAGATGTAATATATGAATATTGTAATAAACAAAAATTGAACAATGCAATCACTGGAAAGACCCACTAAAGAGTTGGACATGTGAAATTTCATTGCAGCAATCAATTTGTAGGCACCTGATCTTCAAGGTGGAATCCATAACCCTAAATTATACCTCTGGGTAATGACTAAGGAAAGTCAATTTTCTCAAAAAAATACAGTCTTCAAAATAACTGTCATCTGTGCAGGGAGCTGCTGAAGCCATGGAAGGGTGTTTGCTCTCATTCTGCAGCTATTCCACTGTGAGGTCCCAGGAGCTGGGGAGAGGCTTCCATCCATGGGGATCCCCTTTGCAAAGTGGTGCCTCCAGCTGCCTTTCAGGATAAGTACAGCCTCACTGAGGGGCTGGCTCTCCTTGCCATTTCACATGCAGATGATGTGTAAACACATTGCTTGTCTCCTGGGAGATTATCCTAGTCATGGTGATAAAAATTGCAAGGTCAGGGCAAGCGCTATTCTGTCATCTCTGTACCCCTGTGCCAAAAAGGATGCAAGGTGCTTGACATCAGAGCTGAATTCTTTATCTTTTATACTTTAGTCTTTATTTTATACTTTATTCTTTATTTCTTTATGTTTTTATGCTTTATTTTATTCTTTATTTCTGAGGAAAATAATTTCCTCAGAAATTCTTGATGAGATTTCTGAAGTTGAATTTGATCTCTTAAGGAACAATTTTGTAAATTACCTGCAATGACACAATGACATATCTGAGATAGGAGGAAAAAAAAATTCTGAAATGCCATTTATTAACTACTTGATATATATTCAAATCTCACTCAATATTTTTACTCTTTATCAATGCAACTTGTTGCTTTTGCTTATTTGAGGACATCAGCAACCAAGGCATTAGATTGCTGTGCTGAGGGACTATAACAAAGCAACCTTTGAGCATGTTTGCAGAGCAACTCTAAAGCTTCTGAGTATGGGAGCCTCTTTAAAGATGCTGGCTATGCCACTCTCAATGGTGGGTGACACAGAACAAAGTGCCCTGCTGGAATTTAATTGCTGCCTGTGTATTTGTGTAGGAAACCAAACCCAAAAGCAAGTGTTCCTCAAAGGATGCTAGGAATTATAGTTTCACACTGCTCTGGTTATCAAAAGTTCAGGTTAAATAACATATTTAAATGGGTCAGTTTAAATCACAAGAAAGAGCACAACAGTTTTTTAAAAGGTAGTGTATTTTGTGGTTGTTTAAATCAGCTAAATATAGAAGCATTAAAAGTAATATTTCAAGGAAAAACATTCAATGTTTTAATGTCATTGTTTCCTGCTGCCAACTGCTTGAGATGCTGAAATCTTTTTTTGAGACAGCTTCCCATTTTCACTGAAGTCTGATCTTAGTAGTGGTAGAAAACAGAATATTCCCACTTTTTTTTTACTTATTTTGGTGTAAAATAATCCCTTACTTTACACTTGGCCTTTCTCCCTTACCAGCAGGGATAGTACCATTTTTTTTTTTTTTCAACTGTAGGTTAAGGACAGAGGATTTATTGAAAAATCAAAACGCTGTTCTGCAGGCACTGATGTAGAGCAACTTCTTCAGATTTTTAGTGATGAAGATGCACAGGGGAAATTATATTCCGTATCATCCAACTACAAAAGTTGCACTCTGACTAGAGCAGAATATTGTGTTAAATGTGCAGGGGGAGCAGTGCTGCCTGATATCTGATGCAGGAGCCAAAATTGTTTCCCACAGAAAAAGGAGAGATCCCAGTTTGAAAGAGGACTACAAGCTGGAAGCAATAATGCTTGAGAAAGACAGAAAAGCTGAATAAGGGTGTGTAGGTGGTAGTAGATCAGCACTTTCAGCAGCATATAAGAAACGCCATGCTGCAGGAGTCCTTTAGGATGAGAGACAGGCAGCTGTGCAAAGACCATAACTAGGTGATGGAGCTGCAGCTGATAGCAATTTTTATCACAGGCATCAACTGAAATCAGAGCTGAGCTGAGCTGAGAAACACAAAGGCTTCATGGAGAATTAAGGGAATGGGGAGAAGGTGATGTGCTTGAGGTTGCCAGAGAGGGAGGTGGTAATAGGATTAGTGTTCTGTGTTACCCCTACAGAAAGGAGTCAGGACAAGAAAGAAAGGAAAGAAAAAAAGAGTTAGCTTCATGGCCCTGGAGGCAGCATTGGAGGAGCCAGGTAACTCTTTCGTTTGGTTGGTTGTTTCCTTGTTAGACAGCCATGGTTGCAATACCAGCCCAAGGTGCTGACAAACCAGTGTTCTGCTGAGACTGAGCGTGCCCTTGCTTGGAAGGCAGCTCTGTAAATGTCTCTAAGTCACTGATCCTGAATCTGGACGCAGCTGTACTGGCAAAACTAACTCCCAAGAGAGAAATTAGCTATGCTGGCAAAAGTTCAATTTCGCCAGTAAAACCACATCTATGTTAGGGCCTTTTGCCAGCACAGCTGTGCTGGTTGCAAATCCCATGTCCTCACACCCTTGACTTTCTACTAGCAAAAGTTTAGTGTAAGATTTGCCTCAGAAAGAAAATAATAAGGAGATTTGCTCATATTGATTCAAAGCTACTTGTTTTAATATAGAAAGTGAGGCAAAATCTCCATAATGGTATAGTTTATACGGTCTCTCTTTAGAACTTTTCTCACTTGTATTTCTTAAATGTTGATTTTTTTTTTTTTTTTTTTTTGTGTGTATGTTGAACACTTTAATACCAAATCATCAAAAACGCAATCTGGTAACCTGAACCACATTACATCTTCAATGCAGTTCTGCCTCATTCTGTGCTAAACCACAGTTCTTTGATAAAAAACATGATAAAGAGCTACATTGTACAAAACACAGTACAGCCAGCTGCAAATATTCCAGAGCTATCCAGTAGTAAATAGCATAAAGTACAGAATGTGTGGAGGCTAATGCTCTCATTCATTCCTGTATATATATAGATATATATAGATATATATATATATATATTTAAAGTAAGAATCAGATGAAGAAAACCATGTAAAATCTGCCTACCGTCAGCTGAAAGCATGAAGAAAACTGAGTTTTTATCACTTATCTGCAAAACGAGAACACAGTGCAAATATAGATGTATTTTCAGAGTTCTAAACTAGATTTAAGAGTGAATTAAGGCTCTAGATTATGTCTCCTCTATGCTGCAAAATACTGGTGTTGGGCCTTGCTTTTTGGAAGTCAGGTCATACTGATTTTACCACATTGCCCGAGAAAGAAGAAGAGTCATAGAATCATAGAATATGCTGAGCTGGAAGGGACCCATCAGGGTGTTTGAACCCAACTTGTGGCCCTGCACAGGACTCCCCAGTAATCACACCCTATGCCTGAGAGCTTTGTCCACTTGTAGTGTCACTGAAATATGTTTTATAAAAACAAATCTTGAGAAAATGTTTATGCATAAAGGAGCTGGAAGATGTGGGCTATCTCCTAAGAGGCCTGCGTAATAAATGAGCTTGATGCACAGGACCTGTCTGCCCAGATTGCTTCTTGGTGGATCTGGTGCAAATTCCCTTTCCAACTGGGGAAAAAAACAAAAAACAAAGCAATGAAGTAGCTTTGCAAATGCACAGATATGCACAAGTACACCAAGAACAGGCTATTTCTGAGCTCTAATATTGCTGAGCTACTCTGATACAAAAGAACAACATGAAAGCTAAAACCAAATAATTTCAGGAGTACAAGAATAATTGTGGACTGGTTTGCAGTGGAACTGCATACAGTGAAATCTGACATTTTCCCATGGCTTGGAAGGATCTCCTGGTTTTACTCTAGGGTTATCATCCATATTTTTTTCAACAGTAGAAAATTATTTTGGTCTCCCGAGTGTAAACTTTTCTAGGGACCAGTAAGTGCACAAGCCCAGCCTGGAACTTTTCCTTCTATTGACAGCCTGTTTTCACTCAACATGTCTTTGATACTTGTTCTACTTGCAAATGTGCTGATGTGGGAAGCTTTGCTGAAAAACAGATAAACAAATGTGATTGCATCAGCCTTGTTTTCTGGGGAAACCAGAATGAAAAATCTGTTTGCATATCTCTATATACAAAGAAGAGTTCTTTGGGTGACCCCTTCCTAAAAAAAAAAAAAAATTGCTCAGTAGGTAGAATATCCTTTTCCAAAATGTTACCTGAGTCTAATATGATGGCTGTAAGAAAACTCTCTCTTGCCAGGAATATCCTGAAGTAGTGCCAGAGGCTTGCTGGCTTTGAGACATGTTGGGAGTTATTCATAACTCAGTGTGGGTACCTACGAGCACTGGAATGTGCAAAGTGATTTTTCGAAACCCACACAGAATCTTCAGAAGATGGTCATATTTGATGTAGGCTTTTTCATGCTATAGAGACTGTGCATAAGAAATCACAGCATGCATAAATAGTGCCAAGACTTGAAATTCCAGCCTTTTCCCAAGGAGACAATTCCCTCAATGGGTTTTTGTTTTTTTGTTTGTTTTTTTTTTTTTTTTTCCCTCTCTTCTTTTTCATTTGTGGTCATGCTGTGGCCAGAAGATGAATAGGAAGTACAATATTGTATTTTTGGCATGGTGAAAATGACACTTGTGTTGCTGTAAATCTGAGTGAACATCTGTGATGTTTAATTATGGTGGTAACACCAAAGCATTAAAAAGATCTTTCTGCACAGTCACAACTTGTCAGAAAGAAAGCATGAATTCAGGTTTGTTTAACTGGTTTCTGGTTTGTTCTCCTAGAGCTGATAACAAAGTCTAGGCCTAAGACCAACTCTCCTGAGAAACAGCACATCTAAAATTCCATTACAGTTCATAACTGTGGTTGTTCCATGGAATTTTAATGATGACTTTTTTTTCTGTAAAAAGAGGAAGCTTTGTGAGTAGATGCAAATGTAGAAATTAACCTGTTTGAAATTACTTTTTGTTTTTCATTTGTCATATTAATGATTCTTAGGCCAACAGAGGGAACAAACTTAAAAGAAAAATACCAAGTAATAGTGTGAATGGGATGCCAAAAACCTATGGAGAATATTTAGAAACACTACATGAGACTTGACTTGAATCTGTATGACAAATTAGGCAGCAGAATACATAGATGTCACACTCAATATGATTTTTGTATATATATATGTGTGTGTGTGTGTGTGCTGTAATGATACCTGATTGGGATCAGGAAAGGATTTCCCATAGTGGCTGAGGATGGGTAATGAGCCCATCTGCAAAGGGGATCCCCATGGATGGAAGCCTCTCCCCATCTCCTGGCACCTTACAGTGGAATAGCTGCAAAATGAGAGCAAACACCCTTCCATGGCTTCAGCAGCTGCACAGATGACAGTTGTTTGGAAACAGATGACATTGTCTTTTTGAGAAAATTGACTTTCCTTAGTCATTACCCAGAGGTATAATTTAGGGGTATGGATTCCACCTTGAAGATCAGGTGCCTCCACACTGGTTGCTGCAATGAAATTTCACATGTTCAACTCTTTAGTGGGTCTTTCCAGTGATTGCATTGCTTGATTTTTGTTTATTACAATATTATTGTATTATATTTCACACTTATTATATTATCTTTTATTTTTATTACAATATTCTTGTATTTTCATTACTGGTTACTGAAAAAGTGGCAGCTGTTAAGGGTGAAGGTCTCTGATGTGCCATGGGTGTGGTATAAAGACTTCAATGCAAAGATGAGAGATTGTGCTGTCAAATATTCCTGCCATGGAGTCTTGGACTGTTACATTTATTTTTTAAAAAAATTAAAATCTGCAAGCTTTTTTTTTTTTTTATCTAGAAACATTTAAGTAATGAAATGGATTCTGAGAAGCTGTACTTCTGAGCTCCTTTTGATTCAAATTTCCTAAAGATGATTGTTACCCGACACTTCTCCTAAGTCTCAGGGCAGCAGATCTCTGAATGCATTTCTTTCCATGGTGATAAAATAAACTCTTAACAAAAGCCTGAGTTTTAGGGGACCTTTAAGACACAGAATGCTTCCAGCCACTGATAACATTAAATAAATTAAGACTTTGCTCTTCTCACCACACAGATGCATCCCATATGTTTGTTGTGCTTATTGTCAGTAGAGAGAGAGGTTAAACAGCTATTCCTTCCTGTGCTGTTTTGTTTCAATGTGCAGGAGATATGTCAAGGAAGTTTGGGGTCCTGGGTTCCAGAAGTGAGGAAGTTGTCTGCTCTGTGACCAGGGAAAAGGTTGCTTGCTTGGTTTTTTCTTCTGCTTGTGGAAGGTCCATTGAAGCAGCCTCTGTGTTAGGAAAGAAATAAACAGTATTTTGGCAGTCTTTTCAGATTACACAGAAAATGTGAAGTTTACAAGAGATCATTGAGATAAATAACTTCTTTTCTGCAATAGCTTCTTTTCTGTGGTTGATTGCATGTCTGTAGACATGATAGAGCAATTTGAGCTGGCCTTGACTAGAGGTTAAACACAGATAGTTATTCCCTTACTTACCCTGGGGCAGTTGTATGTTTCCATGCTGTAATTTTTTTGTTTGAAGTACCCGGTATAAGCCAACAAGTGATGTAAGGAAAGGTTCCTCTGCCTTTTCCTGGTTTTTTTTTTTGTACCTGAGAGAGTATGGTCCTGATTTACAGAAATTCCCTAACATGTGACCTTTTTGAGACTTCTCCCCTTTAACCAGGGTGGGTTTCTCGCCCAGGCCTTGGCTCCTTTCTGTGCAATCGCTCCAACTCTGCCAGGCTGCCCTACGAGCTGGAGTGTGCACAGTCCAGGAGTCCACAGCCTGCAGCCTCCCAGCCCTTTGGCAGGGCATGAATGCAAAAAAAGCTTTCTTGCTCTAATGGCTGTGAAAAGCAAGCCCAAGTGAAACACACTCTGCAGATCGATTCTGAATTGCTGAGTGAATGCTTTCAAAAAAATGTTTTCTTTGTTGCCAGTTTCCTATGCCATGGCTTCCAATCCTTCTGGCTTGAAAGGCAAAGGCATTATTTCAAAAACCTTTAGGGTTCTAGAAATCAATAAATGGGGAAGATTCTTTGCTTTGTTTTCAAGCAGCAGAAAGGGACAAAAGCCACTCCATCTGGATGCAGATGGAGAGAGCGAGCATAGAGGGGTTTTACTCTGTGTAAGCTCCAGTACACAGAGTGTCTTCTGCTGAGAAGAGGGGATATGAGAAGGGAGAATGGCAAAACAGTTGTATTTGGCCAAGGATCTCTAGGAGCATCAAACATAATAGCCTGAGACTGAAGTATGTTCTCACTTCAGTGGAGCAGATTTGGGGTTCAATGGAAAGGTGTTGGTTTTTCCTTCTCTTTCTTGGGCTGCCCTACATGGAAAAAAATCCTAGTTTTAAAAAATACACTCCAAAACTCCTACTGAACAAGGTGATTTGGGAGCCCCTTCTGTGGGCCGTAAGACCTCTGGTCAAAGAACACAACTGGGCTGTATTTCTGGCTCCATATCTGGGGAATCTGTGGTGAATCAAAGCAGCAGTGACATACTTGCTCTCCATCCTGGCAGGGAAGGACCTGGCCTGTAGGAGAAGAAGTCTTGCTGATACCTTCACAATGCATGGGACACCCCAGTGCTGGGCAAATCCAGACACCTGGTGTGGAGAACGTCAGAGTGAAATCCAGAGGGGTTCTTTGTGCTGTGTGTGTGATGAAAGGTGGTTATTGGGTGGGAAGCCCTTCCTTACATGGTGGGAACAAGAAGCTGCTGGAAGGAGGACTCACTTGTGTGGGAATCACTTTAAAGAGAGAGAAGTGCAGGCAAATGAGTGTCTCCAGTGAGACAGCACCTGTCAAGGAGGAAGGGGGACAATACAGAGTCATGAGAAGAGAGGAAGGTGAACAGAAGAGAGAACAGAGAAAGGAAAAACATCTGTAATGGAAGAAATTAAGTAAATCTCAAAATGTAAATATACATTTTTCTAATCAGATGGAGCAGTCAGATGAATTCCTTTCTCCCAAATTATCAGGATAATCTCTTTATTCTATTGCATCCCATCCACTAGTCTAGCTGGCATGAGTTATACGTCTTACAAAATGGGCATGGGTGGTAAGCAGAGCTGACCTGTAAAATAAGAGCTTTCTTAAATGGGATACGAGGAAATTGTTTGGCTCCACAGGCAAGCTTGCAGTCTCCTTTAATGAAAGTTTTGTTTTAGACTTTCCAAAAGAGATAGAGGGAGGCCTTGAAGCAATTGCATAATTTTAAATATTAAGGGTGTAAATTTCATAAAGCCTCAAACCATGCACAGGGCTTAATTTTTCCATATTTTCAAGATGGCTTGTACATTGGCTAATGAAGTTCAACTTCGCTTCTGATGTTTTAAAGTTAAGTTTCTTTCTAGTACATCATGTCCTACCAGTTAGTTTCCGGGGTTACAAGCAGGGACAACAATAGAGAAATGGTTCCATCCTGTTATAGATGCTTCTTTGAACCTTTGCCACTTTATGGATGTCCTTGTTTCCTTGTAATGATTTTTCAGTATTTAGAGAGAGAAGAATGTACAGTCAGCCTCTGCTAATTTTATTAAAGGTAGTTCTCAAAATGAAGGATGATGTGGGACTGACACCTGTGTCAGGAACTTATTCACAGATCTGAGCACTGGCCCAGGACTGCAACTGCAGTAAGAGCTGCTTGCATGACACTTGCTGGAGCAAATGAATGGTGTGTTATTTCAGTGTATTTTCTTTGACAATTGCCAGAAGTAGAGATAATTCAGAGAAGAGTCTTTGTTTCTGTGACTCCACTGTGGTAAGAAACCATCCTGAAGACAGAGTGCCATAAACAGAACTAACACAAAAAAAAAATCCCATTTTAGTGTAAGTGTTCTTACTGACACAAAAATAAAGTCTCTATTTTGGCTTGTGTCATGTTGAGCTGTTTGATAATTCAGTAACTAGTAACAATTGTGTGTGTTATATGTACACACATTCAACAGGATCCTTAAATAAATTACTTGCATAATTGTGCAAAATGGAAATGAATAATTTGTTGTCAAGTAGGTCCTTGCAAACAGTAATTTACCCAAGAAACTCTCAAGGACAGCAGGGAAACAGGAAGGAAAGAAGAGGGAGAAAAATTGAACAGCAGAGGAAGCAGACTAGCTGGAGGAAGTGTAGCTTCAAGAACACTGAACACTCGGGAACAAACGGGATGAGTTGGCCATGAGAACATTCAGGTTGAAAAGTCAGGAACTAAACTAACTATCAGAGCAGTGGGAAATTAGAACTGCCTGCCACGAGCCCTATGGACCAAAGGTGCAGTTTCCAAGATGGAGATTTAGCCTCTTCTGGAAGACTTTATGTGAAGTGTACACCTATGAGGCCAGGATCTGATAGTCCAGGTAGCACTCTCATATTCTGTGTCTCTGCAGGAGGTTTGTACATATGGTTATCATTGTCTAGCTTGGAACTGAACAGAAAATAACCATATTAGACTTGTTTTCCCATGTTAAACTGCAAACATGAGTATGAACAGTAGACAGGTAAGGGTTAGATTGAATGTTGCACAAAACCCCCCCTCAAAATAGTAATTTATTTCCAAAAATATGTGATTAATAATAAATGTCATAGCAATCATTATGAGACTACAGTTCATCTTGCATTCAGAAAGTTAAACCTTCTTTACTAAGATTTCTGGGTTTTTGTCATTAGCAGTTGTTATTTTATATGCAGTCACATAGTAACTCTAGACAGTAAGTGGCAGTAGTCAAGCAGATTTAATTAGGTTTTTTTTTAAGAACTTTTCATGTGAGACCCAGTCCTCACCTCTGGTGGGAACTGGCAGAGGTACATGGGCAGAGTCTTTATTAAGGTTGTTATAGTTCAGCCTGAAAAGTTGGTGACATTCCATTTTGAGTCTTTGCGTAGATCCACACATGAAAATTATACTGATTTTTTTTTTTTTTTTTAATAACAGAAAAGTTTGTGCACAAGCCAATTGATTCATAAACCCATCTGTTCAAACCAGTATCTTATGCACTGTAAATCAGGAAACTCATGAAAAATGAAAAGTGGTGTTATCATATTAGAGAATTTTGCTCTCTTTGGCCATACATGTATAATACCAGTTCCCATAATCGACCAGACTTTTCCCTGTACTTTCAGAAGCCTGCAGGCTAAATGGAAGTGAATGCTGTGGGCATTATGGTCTTGATTATATGGTGTAGGTGTATCCATTTTCATATCCTGGATGTCTGACCATAGCCTCTGGGCATCTGTAACAGAGAAGCAGGTCCTACTAACTCATGCATTTGTTACTTGTATCTGCAGCTGCACTTTATATTGGTTTGGAGCGCTTCTTCTGTTAAACCTGCTCTAAGAACTATTTTGAGTAAGTCCCCCTGAATGGCCAATTCTGTTCTGGCCTTTAGGTTTCACAGGTACAGCTCCTCATTAGATCCCAACTATTCTTCCCTGAGAATGCCATGCTTTCCATTTTCATTCCTTTTTTTCACTCCTGTTTCTCTAATAATCAGTGCCCCTGTGGGCACCTGAATGCTTACACAAGCTTAAATCACTCACAACAATGTCTCAGTATTAGGTTCCTATCATGAGAATCTGAGGTGTCATGCAGAAAAATAATAAAATATGTTTTTATAGAGACAGAATTGGAGGGTAAGGGCCAAGGGAAAGGTATAGAGAATATGTATCTTACTTTGTCAGTCTTCTGCAAAATGGTACCTTGCTTTTCATCCTAAACTCAATGTTTCTATTGCTGGGAGGGAAAAAAGTAATAGAAAGGAAAATTTTAGTTTTTCTACTAAATGTACTAGTTTCAGTTTCTGGAATTTTGACTTTTTGCTCAGTGTTTCATTTTACCCACATGAATCAATGTCATTCAGATTTCAAGAGGAGATATTTTTCTCTAAGTTTTTGGGGAAAATCTTGGTGGTGCTAACAGGAGCTAACCAAAGAAGCTGAGAAGTGTTTTTTGGTGGTTTTGGGGTTTTTTTAGTGATGTAGTTTTCTTTCCCATCTTGAAAGTCCTGTTTGCTTACTTTCGTCTCCTGTACCTTGTCACCGAAATAATTCTTTTTTTTCTCAGTAGAATGTTTTCCTCCAAAGCCTAGTGAAGCCCAGTTATTGATAGTGTCCCTACTGTACACATAGCAAAATGCTCTCTTGGATCATGGCTGGTTGAAATTTTCATAAAGAGTTTTATCCCCAAAAGTCTGTTTCTTGAGCCCTTGGGTTCAAGAAATAATAATATTTAAATTTGGGTATAAAATAATGTTTAAACAACAATTGTAGGGAATGGGATGATGTTGGTGTGAAGTTTTATGTTGTTTTTAATATGTGGGATATTTTTAAAGTAGTTTCTCTTCAACAGTAGCATTTCTAAACAAATGCATTTCTATGTGGAGACCTGAGGCTATTTCCCCTGGCTGGCTTGCTTTATCTAGTTTGGTGTGCTGTTCTCCTGCATGGAAGCAGGCTATGGTATTTCCATTTGCAAAGGCTGAAGATCCAGTCCTCTTGGCTGGCTGTGCAGAGGAGTAATTTTCTGCTCCTGGACTTTATCAGTGCTGCTTGGTGTGTGCTGCCCTAGACAATTTGACTCCTCTTAAAAAGACTTTCTGATGGTCCCTGCTTAGTGTCCTGCCACATTCTTAACGAGGCTACTGCAAAGGATGAGGCTCAAGACATTCTCTATCCTTGAAGAAAACTGTTCTGTCTGTGTGACTAACCTACCTACCTGATTTTCCTACAAGGCTGTGGGGGCTTGGGAAACTCATGAAAAGTCCCAAGTGAATAAGCTGATTGGGTAAAGATGAGAGATGAAAGGTTGTTGTGCTGGAAGAATCCCAGGGAAATACCAGAAATTTTGTGTGCGAGTTGGAGCAGTTGCATTTGACACAATCTATCCACAGAAGAGGCAGGCTTTGCATTGAAGCACTTTGTTTCCAAAGGCAGAAAAAAGCAAAGGAAATATTCTGCTATTCCCATTTTACTTAAAAGTGCAAGTGAGATATGAGACGTTCAGCTCAGAAATGCCCAGGAAGCACATGGGAAAGTAGGAGACAGAGCTCGAAGCCTTTGTGTCCCAGTCAGACTTCTAAAGAAGGACCAGCTTTTTAGAGGCACATGTCCTGAATACTCTGTTATTAATAGTGATTTACATAACAGCTTGTAGCCCCAGTTCAATATTACAGAATAGGACTCACTCTTTTTTTGTGAAAATGACCTGGATTCCTATAAGCAGTAATAAAATACTGTTGCAGAGAGGGGCTGTGAAGAGGGAGGGGGAGGGACTATGAAACTAAAAATAAGAAATATGTACAGTACATAATTTTAACAATGTTATCTGAAAGACAGTAAAAATAGACTCAATTAGATATTGTCAGAGCTTTTTTCTCCATGCAGCTGCCTAGCCAAATATGACAATTTTTCAACAATATAAAAGTTCTAACACAATGCATGATACATTGTACTGAATTCATTAACACTTTGCTACCTTAAACATCATTGTAAAGAAGGAAAATAATGTAAGAGAAGCTTGTCATTTTTTGTTGTTGTTCCTTTTGTTTCTGTGACATGTTTGGAATTGCATGCCTGTGAGAGTTTTGTGATCTAAATTTAATGATCCTAAAAGGGATTTAGTAAGATATTGTTCTTTTCTCCTGCAGACATCCCTAGGCTGAGTGCTACATGAAAAGTGTGACTCAATTATACAAAAAAAAAAAAAAAAAAAAAATTATCTTTAAAAATGAAAAGCCTTTTCATGCAGTATTTCCACAGGGATGTAGCCTTAGTATACTAGAGCTTTCCTAGCTCTGCTTTGCAACAATGTAATTTCTATAGCAAGAGAGTTTGCATGCAGTGCATAGACTATCTGTGTGCACAAATGTGCCCCCCTTTCTGTGAATAAAGACATTATGCTGACAGTTGATATATTTGGCTTTGATTTGGCAATGGAATCTGCAGATCTCTGCTCTCATTCAAAGTTGTAAATTCACAAAATTACTGGAGCAGACAGTTGGTCACAATGCAGATATCAAAACCTTTAAACCCAGATCTTCAGCATTCAGACTGAAACTTTTGGTCCAGTTCTAACCCAAGTTTTTTAGCTACCATTCTCTTATAAGTATTACATTTGAGACAGATAGAAAGATAATTTGCAAAATTATTGGGGGTTAATTTGGAGTCAAAAGCAGCAATAACATGTTGAACATATGAAGTAAAATAAATGTCTTGGGCAGGCTGTTGGACTTTAAGATTATTTTTTATGGCTATAATGTACTCTATCATTTCCCTGTGGCTTGACCATCAAACTTCAACTACAGAGAAAGAAAACCCCCAGGAATGAAGAAGAATCTGATGCATTTTTAGGAGGAAATAAGGTTGATGACTGAGAAGACATCACTTACTGGGCAATATAATAAATTTATAAATCTCTTATTTCCGCTTTTGTTCCACTTTAGTACAATGTGTACGTCTGGAAAATTACATGGAATACTGCATCCCAAGTTGAACAAAACTTAATCAGGGTTCTTTTGCCTTGCTCTTTAAACCTTAGCCCTGGGCACCAGGAAAGCCATTTATTCTGTGTGCTCAGAGTATGAGCAAAGAGGATTGCTGTGATTACTTAATCAGGATATGGGAGGTGATAGCAGTAGTTTCTGGGAGGCTAGACAAGAAATCTCCTCACCCCCAACAGCTGCAATTCATAGCTGTGTAGCTCCAATTTTCCTGTTGCTGAACTGTTGAGTGTCAGGTTGATGTGGAGTTTGCATTGCTATAGATAGATGTGCATGCAAGTACTGGATTGTCTCTGCTTCTCCTTCCTAAAGTGAACTTGAGAAAACTGCTGCTTCTTTCTGACACTGCTCACCACCTCTCAAGGTATTTAAAAGTCATGCAGATGTGGCACCTTGGACTTGGTTAATGGTGGCTCTGACAGTGCTGAGTTAATGGTTGGACTCAATGATCTTAAAGGTCTTTTCCAACCTAAAAAATTTTATGAAAACTGGGAAGGAGACATTGGAAGACAAAACCTTTGAATTTACATACCTCTGCATTGTTCTTCACAGCAATTATGTAAAAGTTTCATCTTTAGTTGTGGCATCTTGCCCTGAATTAAACTGGATTTGATGTGGAAAGCTACTGTACCAGTCAAACACTGAAGAGATTAAGCCAGATGAAGAGAGAGTGGTGTACACTGCCCATTATATGATTACTGTGAAAAAGCAGGACAATATTTATTAGGGAAGCTTTAGACAGTGCAGGCAGTAAAAATGATGCTTGTAGTCGGGAAACACCTTGTGCCAAGGCAATGTTTTCATACTTCACCTTGTTACTTCCTATATGAATAAAACACCAGTCTGCACAAGGGAAAACAGTGGAATAGGAGAGGCAAAAATCCCAAATCAAATTCAAAACCAAACAATATAAAACCACCCCGAAACCAACTCCATTCACCTTCCCCTCCTCCCTCCTCCCCAAATTTGGCCTGGGCATCTACCTGAAAAACTAGAAGCAGGCTGGCCAAACTAGAAGTATTTCAGTCACCACCAATATCATGGTGGTGACACACTGGCTGTTCTAATAGCACATTACTCAGAAAACCAGATATTATGAAAAAAATGTATTTCTGCATTGTAGAAAATAAATTAAACACATTCAGCATTTGTGCCTACAGATGGAAGAAAATTAACTCTATTCCAGCCAAACACAGTGTGTGTCTCACTTTTGGAAGAAGTCGGTTTATACTATGTCATGGTAGAAAAACACAGTCAAAGAGCAAAATTGTTTTATTTTTTAAGATGTAGAGGGACCCTTTAAACTCAGTAATTTTCTGCATAAGCTTACTGAGTTCATTTTTTGTACCAATCCCCACTGTGTAATGATTGCTTCAGTTCCAACTGAGCTGAAATTAAGCCTCTGTCTTCCCCTGAAGCTTTGTTTTCACAAAGTCTGTAATTACAATTAAATTTAAACCATGTACATATGTATGTGTATCCCTGTGAAGCCTCCTCCCTAGCATTGCTGTGTGGCCATGGTATAGATAGAACATGCTGATATCTGCTGAGGGTCTTGGCTGAGACAGCAGCCAGATTTTGGTTGTATTTTTGGTTATTATTTACTAATACTGAAGTAATCCAGTGCTCTTTAGAGGGTAAAACAGCAACATGATTGAAGGTATGTGCTACTAAATTATGTAAAGTATATGCAGCCATTTCTGATTGGGGAATATGCAGTTTGCTAATCCTTTATTGAGGGATACAAGGCCTGATATCCAACAGAACTAATAACAGTTCGCCAATCAGCCTCAGTATTTGATTTATTTACCTTGTGAGTTCTATGGTAAGATTCAATAGAATTCAATGGGTCTATGCTGCATTAGTTCTGCTGATGTTCACTAAGGTGCTCTTTGCTGCTTTTTACAGCTTTGCTGAGGACTTTTAAACAGTAAAAGGATTTGTGTTCCAGGGAGGTTTGGGTTCGAATAATGAATGAGTCCCTCATCGTAGTTACAAAAGTGTCTGTTGGTAAGAGCTCTCCAAGTTCCTTCCAGATAAAAGATGCTAATAGATGTAAGATAATGTGTACATGCAAGAATGTCGTCATTAATAAATATTGAAGAAAAAGAAAGCTCTCTGTGAACGATGTAAAATAACACCATGAGTATTTAATCTGCTTTTTAAATTGAATTTTCAGCTTAAAGAGGGAAACTTTTCTTCTTGTCTGAAAAATTAAAATAGAAAAATGAATATTGAAATGTATTGGCTTGGGATTTTCAACGCAGTTTAAATAACTAATTAAGAAAAAGTTGCAGGGAGGAAAAACATTAAAATATGCAATAATTTATTTTTAATAAGTGTAAAACAGATTATTTTAATTACCACATCTTTAAAAATGTGGGGTAAATAAAATGCCTTAAATTGTCATTCATAGAGATTTGGAATTGAAGTGTAGAGATTAAAGCCTTTTAACAGTAGATGTAGACAAAAGACTTAATGAATAACGAACACAGAAATTAACTGAAATTACAGCTACTTTTTTTTTTTTTTGCTTGGTTTCCCATGTCCTCTGACACTTTTTCCCTTCTTTGGTTTTGCTTTTCAGAACAAGCTGTTAGCCAGGTGAGGTTTCATGGTATTTTCTGTACCACTATTTTCTTTATTCAAAGCTTTCAAGCTGCTTTTAAATTCACCTCCTTGCCTTTAGAATAGCAGCTACCTGCTTGACCCCTTCTGCTGCACAAGGACTTGAAGGTAGATATTCTAGTCTCTATAATTTTTTTACACTTAATTTTCAGTCACCCAGATTTCTATTGAAATCTTTGTTAGCAATGATGCCGAAATCACCTAACGCCAATCAAGCTTTGGCAAAGTCTGCACACCCTGGCTGGAGTTAATATTTTATATTACCACATAAATGTTGGGTCCAAGTGCTCCCTATTTATTGTGCAGCCTTTTCAGAGGGGTTTCGAGGAGCCATCGGGCTGTCAGTGCATGAACTCTGTTCTCTGAACCTGAGTGTCTCTTGGAGAGCTCTGGCTGGCAGTGAAAATTTCTCCCTTTTGATGCAACAAATTCCATGCAGAAACAGAGCACGACAGAGCCATGTTTGCTATGTGGTGTCAAGTGGGGGTAAGGCTCCCTTCTCTGTGCAAGCACGTGCTTTTTGTGGACTTGCTCAAAGCCATCTAAATGACATGCACTCTGTGTTACTCGCCTCATGTTTACCCAAAAGCAGAGTCTGACCCTGAAGTGCTGTATTTGTCCTGGTTGTTATAAGGTTGTAGGTTCAATGTGCATAAATGAGTAATTGTCCTTTAGAGGCCTGGGCTTTAGTTCACCCTGTTAGGGCTGCTGAGCCAACAAGCACAGAAAGAGCTGTACTTTGGCATCATCCCAAAAAGTTAGAGGTCGTGAGCCAAAAACCCCAGGAAAGCCTTTCAGCTTTCCCGTCAGCCCCGTGTGCTGGGGTTCAGAGCTGCTGATCTCACCTGGAAGGACAGCAGCAGGAGGGTGCGGGAAGGGACAGCTCTTTCCAGGGAAGGAGTGTGCAAGGTCTCCAAGTCTTCCAGCAGCCAGGGAAGCTGTCCTCCCAGCAAGCAGGGAAACAAGTAATCTTTTGCCTTGATATTTTTTTTGAGAAATGTTTGTTCTCCTGTTGGCTTGTTCTAATATGTGTCTGACTTTCCTACTTTTTAAGGGGAAGAAGATGTGCCAAGAAACCTCTGTCACTAAGCCAGAATAGTTCTGTCATATCTTCCTCTCATTTTAGCACTCCAGCTATTCTTCTAAGTAGGGAAAAATAATTTGGGAGTCCCTGGCAGTTTTGCTGTTTTTTAAGAAAACATGAAAGACGGGAGGATTTGGCCCAATGGTAGCTGAAAAGCACTCAGGCTCTGCCAGGATATAATTCCTTGTGAACTCTGACCTGGAATGAATACAACATATGTGCTACTGTTCCTCTGTAATTTAGCATCCCTTTTTCCTGTGAGGGTTTTTCTCCCTGCCCTGTTTGTTACAGTTAAACCTGCCTGAGGGGTTTATCCTTTATAACTGGTATCCCTGCAAGGGAGACACTCTCACTGTTTTTACAGGCCTCTCAGGACTCCCCCTAAAAGGTCCTGGAGGTTTGCCTTTGCTGGCATTGATAATGTTGCTGCTTTTAAGATCCCAAAGCCTCCAGTACAACCCCCCCCAGCAGACTTAGGTTCCTCACAAAGTAAAAAGGCACTGCTCAGATTAAAGGGACTGATTGGATGCTGCTGTGTGGACCCTAATGTGTTACAAGGGTACTTGGTTCCTCAGCAGGAGCTGTGGTGTGCTGCTAGGGGACTTCTCAGGCTCTGCTACTTAGAAATTATGTGGTGCTACACCAGCTCTGGGACTTGTAGATTTGCATTCACTCTGCAGCTTCATTAAAAAATTTAACTGGGACATATTTAGACTACTCAAGCTGCTTCTATAGAGTTGATTATTTTGTCTTGTCCTTAGAAAACAGCTTATCCTTGTGAAAATAACATATAAATTGTACTATTATATTTAGTGTTGCAAGCTTTGCTCTTGCTGTTTAGTTTTCTTTTCCTTTTGAAGCTGTGGAATTTCTGTCAAATAATGTCTTCTGAGTTAAAACTCACCATAGGAAGAACATGTTCTGTGTCTTTTCCATTTTTCTCAGTGAATTCTGTGAACCTCTGTCATTAGTGTGTTTATTGCCTAGAGAATAAAGAGAGAAAGAATGTTTCTGTGAGTAAGATACAAGATAGTTCAGATCTGCCATTTCATCCAGAGGAATGTGCACCTCCATTCTATCTATGAAAGGCATGTAGTAGGATCTGCTCATTATGGAGCACTGTTTGTGTCTTAATTTGTTGAGGAAAACTGATTCTGTCCTAAGAAAGCTTTTCTAGAAACACAAATGCTACTCTCATGAACACAGGTGTTCTGTGGTTTTCTAAATTCCCTTGCAAAACACTCTCCTTATGGGGAGTTGTGGTCAAGAATCTATGATTTAATTGTCAGTGTTGAGCCGCAGAAAAAATATATTGTATAAGTATTTCCTTTTCCAGCACTCAAATGTCCTGAAAAATCTCTTTAAACACAGTAGCAAGAAAATTTTACACGTTATTCCAGTCACTTCATTTTACATTTGAAAAATCCTGTTTATCTGAAATTGGATAACGCTGCCACAGCATTTTTAGTCTATGATGGCATTTGAGACTTAATTTCTCCTGTGAAAGCACTGCTAGTTTCTGTGGAATCCTGCAGGTGCTCTCTGTTTGTGAAATCCAGGAGGTCTTAAATTTAGAGATGCTTGTTACAGTCAGTTTCCTGCAAAGCCTATTGTAAAACAATCTGTCAATTAAAGAATATGCCTCACCAGTTCATCCTTTTCAAGTTTCCTATGTATGTGTTTAAACAAAAACAACCCCCCCCCCAAAAAAAAAAACCAACCCCCCCAAAAAAAATCCCAAAATCCACAAACAAACAACAAAAACAAAACAAAACAAAACAAAAAAAAACAAAAAAAAAAAAAAAAAAAAGAAAATGTAAGTCTAAATGCTATTTGCTCTCTTTTATAATTTTTATAATTTTCTGGGAGCGGCAGGAAATTATTTTCACACTTGATAAAGCTCAACCTTTATAATGAAGGCAATGAAGACCAAACTATGCACCAGAGCATAAGACAGCTTAAACTTGCAATACCAAGAAGGATTTTAGTAGAATCTTCTCTGAGAAAAAGAACCTGACTTGTTTCAAAGGATTTTTGAACAAGCTTTTTCGGCTTCTTATATTGCCTTTACATTTTGTTGTAATTCTGTGTGCTGGAAATCTAATTTGGAGTTGCACAAAGGTTGTGACTGAGTAGGATGTCTGGGGGTGAAGTTGTGACTTTACCACTTTTTGGGAATGGCCAGCTTTCCTGATAGTGCAGTAATGTTTGTTATTCTGTCTGAGGAATGGAGGAGCCATTGTTTACCCTCTTACATTTGATTGAGGAGTCAGTGTATAGAGTTTTTTTCTGCAGGGGGAAGGAATTTAGCATTTTGTTGTGTCTTTTTTAAATTATCCATAATATATGTCATGGAGCAAGTAAGGATTGAATAAATTTGCTCTGGCTAGGAAATCACTGAAGACTTTTTTTTCCTTGTCTGCTTTGAAGCCACCTATTTCTCTTTCTCCAGTTGCTAGAATTAATTAACTTTTACCCTTTACTCTGTAGTTACACACTGTAGGTCAGCCTTCCTGTCGCAGCAGACCTGACAATAATTCCCATCTGGTTATGAGTTTTGATATCACAAGAACTGTGTTTTTTTAATGGTATTAAAACAAACAAACAAACAAACAAACAAATGCAGCATTCACTAACAAAATTGCTTTGCTATGGATTTTAGGCAGTACTAAATTCTTAGCAAGAATCACACTTGTTGAACAACTTTAAGGCATATTTAAGAGAAGCTAGTTAGTTTTGAATAAATACCTGCTGATTGTTTTTGAGAAAACACTCACTGCTTCTTTTCTCTAATATGTTTATGTGTTGCTAGTTTCTCTCCATGCATCTGGAAGAGCTTCCGTCTGCATTTCTGACGGCTGCCATAGGGTGGTGCCAGGCCATCAGTATATACAGTACGAGACGATGGTTTGAGCTTTGAGAAGACCAGAAATCAAACGAGCTTTAAAATCTGATCTCAAATAATTCACAGTACAAATAAACGAAGCAGCCAGTGCAAATAATTACTTTGATGCTTTTTTTTTTTAAATACATTTAGCATAAAGGAAGGGTCTGTCTGGTATATACTTCTTTATGTGTGCCTATTGGTGGGGGTATCTATCTATATCTATCTATATCTAATCTATATCTATATCTATATATCATCTATATCTATATCTATATGCACGTGTGTAAAATTTGACCTGAAATGTGTTTTTGCCCTAAGGATACTGATGCCTTGTTTTTGATCACATTGTACTAATGTGGCTTAATTAATAGCCCTCTTAGCATCTCTGCTAATGTTCAGGCTTTTCTTGCTTGTGTGTGTATTTATTACAGACCTTCTAAGTGTTAAAGCTGACTGGAGATGAATGATAGATTTCCAGCTTTAGAGAAACAATGTCTATCTAATGCATGTTCAAGGAAGACTAATTTATTGCCTTAAACTAAACTCACAATTGAAGGCCAAATGAAAGCAATGAAATATTAATATTTTAGAGCAATGTTTGAAATATCTCCCATCTATCTGGTTCAAAAATCTATATTATATTAATTATACAGACATACCAATTTATTCTGTGAGCTATCTAAATCAGTTTCTAAAGTATTTGGTTTATAATAACTGAGGAGAAGAAATTAGGCCTGTGGTTAGTGAGAGGGATGTACAAATATTTATCGAATATCTCATTTGAAAAGGCTACTGTCTGCGTAAGATAAAATAATAATAGTTGGAAATGAAAAAAAGAATATTATTGGCAATAGATTACATAGAGCAAGTCTGAAACACTTGATTTCACATTTCTGTTTGTGTTCACATTTAATAAAGAGGTTGTAGGTTTATATTTATAGAAGTATATCTTTAGTGGGGAAAACATTGACATTCACAACTCATTTGCTCTTGAACACCTTTTGTTAATGTATGAATTGAAATGCAGCATGTGGCCTGGCAACTGAACAAGCTAAAATTAAAAATTATTTAACTTACATGCATTTGTAGAGCTTTTGGAGTTACATGGAGACAAGCACAGTAATTCTTCTGACAAATCCTGGATGATACTATATTCTTTGCCAGGTAGAGGTAACTTAAAAAACACAAATAAATAAGCAAACCCCCACTCCCCCACAAAAACTTCAAATCCAAAGCAAATTAAAAAACACCCCCAAAACCCTACACCACAATTCTTCTTTCTTTCTAATTTAAAAATTGAACTAACCTAAATAGAGCCTACTGAGTTTAAATTCATGTGAATAACTTTGAAGAATTGACATAAATAACCAACAACAGCCAAACATAAATCCTTTGTGAATCAGACTTTACCACACTAATTTTCACCTCAGTGAATGGGAATAAGACCCACTTGTATCTGAGATGATGCTGTGAGTGACATTTTGAGGCTAAAAGCCTCCAAAATATTTGTGATAATTTAGATAGTGATTATCCTGTCTAGACCTTGTACTCTTTACTAGACTTTCATTTAAATGTTGGATTTTTTTTTCCTGACTTTAAATCAGTGGCAAATGTGTAGATTTGGACTTTCTGAAGTTTTATTTTGAGAATGTTTTCTTAAAGCATTCCAAAACACTGAAATACTGGAATGGCAAGGGAAAAAAATTCAAGCCAAAGGTAAAATCAACAATTATTTATGGAGCATTTTGTCTCTAATCCTAAAACTGAAAAGTGGCAGCAGTGATGAGCTTAGCTGCTTCTAGTGCCTAATGCTTGTCGTGAAGTCAAATTTGATTGACATTTCATCATAAATTTTTATTCCGCATAGCAAATATTTCTTTTCCTCTGTTTGTAAGAGCCTTTTAAAGATGATTTCTTAAAACAATGTAACAGTCATTTGCAGCTTTTATGACATCTAAATCCATGCTTTCTGCTGGTTTGGTTCTACTGACATTTTAACATTGTTAATAATCACTGGCCATTTGTGTGCGCTGGGTAAAGGCATAATGTGCTTTTATATAAAACACTGTTATGAGGGCTCATTATCTCGTGAGGCAGCAGTTATAATGAAAATTAAACAATTGCAAACTTGCTTTGCCAAGTGTTTTTAAAATAAATTTAGCTGGGCTGCTTCACAGCTCCTACCTGATTCTGCAGGGGTATATACCAGAACTGCTGGAGAGATGCACGCATCAATTTCTTGGTGCAGTGGTGAGAGCTGTGAGCAGCCTGCTCCTCACAGAGCTCCTGTGAGGAGCTCTACTGAGGCTGAGCAGGAAATGCTTCCTTCACAGGCAGCATCCTAGCAGGGCATGAAATAAGTGTAAACCTTTGAAAGGAGCCTCCGTGACACCGACAGTTAAACGGGTGTTACAAACGACCTTTTGCTCGCAGGTAGCCACAGAAGTATTAGGTCTGCAGGCTGCAAGCTACTCCTGCTGTTTTGGAAACCACTGGCTGTCTATAGCCCTGTGGTTAAAAATTACCAAATTAGCTGCACTTCTCAGGCTAAGAAAGGCTTGAGAATGTAAATATGGGCTATTCAATGTTTTGTTTATAGACTGCAAAGTTTTACTAAATGCTATATATAATGGACATAATTTTTTACAACTTGTTCAGTGTTTCTACATAAAATTATTTGAATGGGAAGTACTTTAAAAATAAAGTAAGTGTATGATGAGAAGTCCGGGTTAGGCTTCTCAGGGTGTCTGCATTTTAGCAGAGTTGGTCTAGCTGAGGGTCTGGATGTCTGAAATTCATGTTTAAAATGACAGTTGCTTAGCTAGCTAGGGCAGTTTGTGTCATTTCTGACACGCTTCCCTTCTGTTATGTGTGCAACCAGATTTGTCCTAATAGGACTTGTATTCAGCAGCTCCTCTTTTATTTTAATGCAGCACTTGGAGGCAGATTGTTCCAGTACTACAGTAGTAAGGGAAACCAAATTTCCATTTTACTTTTTTTCTTTTTGCCCATGTTTAATTTTGAAAGCTACCTTGGTGTGAAACAATATTTCAGAGAGGCTCTGTTTCTAATGACCTTTCTTCATTAAAAAATAAAATACAATAAAATAACCAGGAGGTCTAGCACGTTATGTCACTAAGTCACACAGTAAGAGGGACCATCAAAGAATGGTGGGAATTATCACAGCAGCTTGCTCCTTGTTAGAAGCATTTACCTCATGACCCTTTCATTTGCCTACTGCCACTTTAGTTTAAGAGTGACAACACTGTATAGCACTCTGCACTTCCCTCTTCCCCCCCCACCTGCTCGCCTTGCCCTTTCCCTTAGCACCAGATGCCTTTGTAAAGCAGCCTGGTGAAGGAGTGAACAAAACCTTGTGGGATAAGTCTGACACTGGAAGTTAATGATTATCAGTCGAAACAAAACGCTTGTTTACATGTTGTAGTCATTAGAGGTTCCAGTCAGTCATACCTCAGCTGGGATTCCTGCCAAATGTTTTGAGGGTTCTTTCACAAGCTGTGCAGTTTTGTAAATACAAAAGCACTCTTATTAAGCCTTTTTAGTATTAGACTGTGCAATTAAGACTAAGGGTAATTAGATTCCTTTATTGGCAGTAGAATTGTCCAAGATACACACACACACACAACTTTCTTAGCCACAGGATGCCATCGTATCTCTATTTGGGTGTTCCATTACAGATCAATGGCTAAGAAAAACTCTTTTTTATTGTGCACATTTTTCCTTTATTAAAAATTGTG
The DNA here is from genome assembly GCF_026979565.1 of Vidua chalybeata. Taxonomy (NCBI): domain Eukaryota; kingdom Metazoa; phylum Chordata; class Aves; order Passeriformes; family Viduidae; genus Vidua; species Vidua chalybeata. Next base: position 50,763,645 of record NC_071535.1, on the reverse strand, counting down.
CTCAAAACTTGGGGCGGTATGGATTTTTCCTCACCTTATTGTCATCACCTCTGTTGCAGCCATAAAACTTTCTTTTTTGATTAGCTTGTCTTGATTTGCTGGAAACCCTTCACTTGCATCTCTTTTAGTATTGATGGCTTTTCATTTCAGCCTTATTACAGCTAGGATTAAGGAAGTGATTTGACTATGAAGGAATTTAGGAAAATTTCCAGTAAGCTAAGGATGATTTTTAGTTAACTGCAGGATAACAGAGTTGTAGAAATGAATGTTTCTTTTAACACCTGTGAATTAGTCCATACCTGAATAAATAAATGATCCCTTTGGTATTTGAAGTTGATATAAACCAGCTCAAATTTCAACATTTTCTTTTAAACACTCTAATCATGCAAAAATGCATCTAATACAAATAATTATGTGAGTTGACGAACCTGTTTCACATACCCTTCTGCTCAGGGAGTATTCTCTGCATTGAGCAGGATGGTAAATTATTTAAGATTGGGGAGGCCATTTTTTGTAACTGTGAATTGTAAGACAACTGAATCATCCATACATATTTTATCTCTATTTTTTTCTTTGCCAGAGAAGATATCCGTTTTAGTTGCTCCAGTGCAGGACTGCTCACTTTGACATTTCCCGGTTGTCTGTAGTGCTAGGCAATAATTAAATATCAGGTGCATAAGCTGCTCTTTAATTTGACATGTGTGCTCCAGGCAATAAACACATGCAGTGCAACGTGGGAGTGTAATTGCTAAGGAATAAAATCTTGTACCAAGTGAGATCATTGTATCAGGTACTGTGTGACAGCTCATTTGATCATTATGCCCAGGCTAAAGAGGTTGCCTAATTAGTTTCCATTAAAACTCACCCTTTAATCAGGAATTATTCTTGCATAAAGAATGTCACTTGGTCCAGATGAATGAACAATGGTTCCCCCTTGAGATTCAACTATCTGTTACACTTGGGATGCCGTATGTCTTTTCAAACAATTCAGCTACCACAGTACTCTGTGAATCTGGATCTCACAGCACTATGTGGTATTTGCATTTTCTCGATGCCAGCTCTACAGTGTTCTGTAGAAAAATCACAATGGTGCTCTGCATATACTTCATCAAGTCAGAGGAACTACGTTCAAGTAGCAGGAACTGTATTTTAAACACACAAATGACTAATGGGCCTCTCTTAACTAATGTGTCTTAGTTTTATATATTTCATTAGTGACATACATAGCATATGTACTATTATCTGGAGCTAAACTTTGGTTTCTCACCTAGAAACGTCAAGGTTCATCTAAATTTAATATTTTGAAGAGAAACAACTCCCTAGCTTTTTTTCTTCTTGTGACAATAGCTTTGTCATCTGAAGCTGATCACAGAAGTAGCTGCACTTTCTTTTTTTCTCTCCTCCCAAAAAATATCATTTGAGTGCCTTCCCCTTGCTCCCACAAGACATGTGAGGTTTGGCACATTACTGGGTTCATGCACAGAAGTGGGGCTTAGTTGTTGGGTATGTTTCAATCTGAGCCATTTCTGCAAGTTCCAAGTTGTCCAGCAGAGTTAACTTTCTGCCACATGGAACCTGCAGTGAGTTTGAGTTCATCTGAGCTGTCCAAGAACTGCTTCTCAGGAGAGGCTTCCCTCCTTGGCTGACAGACTGTGGTAGGCCAGGTGGAGAGAAAGAGAATTGCAAGTCAAATCTCAGCACTCACAGTCAGTGGCCACATTGAACTCCCTTGATAACCTGCTGTACAGATGTGAACTGATATAGTAATGTTTGAAAAATGCCATGGGCTGGCCTGGCATCTTGAAGTCCAGCAACAGCAAGAACTGCTTGGTGCTCGTCCTTTCCCCAGAGGTGGCCCAGGACAGTGAGCTGAGCTTCCCTTCTGAAGTGGAGGGATGATCCTACAACATGTTGATGTCTTCACTGACTATCTGCCAGTGTGATGTCCAACCCTCTCCTAATCAAGTGGTTTATGAGACACCCAAATATACAGGTCTCAAAAATACTTCCCTATTTTTTTTTTTTTTCATCTCAGATTGTTGCTGACTCCTTGCTGTGCTGGGAGGAAGGTAAAAATGTTTTGTGGGCTTTGTGCACCTGGAGGGAATACCTTTTACAGAAACAACAACCCAAGGTTGTGTTTGTCAAAGATTGCCACAAACACTAAGCAAGTATTGTGCAGGATACCTGCTCCAGGTTCATACTTGGTAAACCTAAATGCTCTAGCCTTCATACTTAAACCTGAGGCATACTTGTTTTACACTGCAAGAGTATTCAATGGAAGGATGTTGGTACAAGATGCAATTCAAATCCTTAATGTTTCTTGCTGCTTCTGCTCTGAGTGCCCCCATTCTCCATACCCAATACACAATGTGTCACACACAGTGAATGAAGCAGACAGGAAAGTGGCTAAAGCACATGATTAACATCTAGAATCAGGAGAAGAGAAATGGTTTGATGATCTAAAGTGACTCTCTAAATAGCAGAGGCTTTTAGTTTATTGGTTTTTATACCTTGTGCTATGTGTCTAGGAAAATTAGTATTCTGTGGAATCTAAGAGCTGTCCACCTTTACCTAAGATGTTCTTTGTAGTTGTGGCCAATCTCTGATGCATCAGAAGAAGATGGAGAAGAAAGAATAAAAGCTTCTTTGAGCACAGAAACTGAATTCTGATCTCTTCTGGCTTCCTCTGGTTAATTTATACTATTTTGGCATTCTCGCATACATTTTACACTCCCTGGTAATATTTTCAGCAAACATATTCTTACTTCTTTTCCATGTTCCCAGTGCCATTCCTGATTTCTTTATGTGTCCCCAGATTGTATTTGCCCAGATTTCTGGAGAAATATGTTCCACCTGATTCAGTTCCAGACATTGATTGGTGTCAGTTGCTGTCTCTTGACTATTAGTCAAAGAGGATTTTTTGCATCTCAATTACTTCAAACCCAACAAATGCCTAAAGGGGCTCCATGATAATGATTTATGTAAATACTTTAGTGAAGCTCCTAGATGGTATCCAGACTGCTCTGGTGGTATGTAGTGACAAAGATCAATTATTGCTAGAATGAAATGAATTATCTGCCTATGATATCTTTATTTTTAAAGAGGTTATTGATGGCTCCAAAGCAAGGAGATATACTTAGTAATCATGAATGAAGTGCCTTCTCAAGTTCTGCAGGCCTCTCTCTGAAACCTGTGTGCTGAAGAACACACAGTATCTTTGCAGATTATTAACCTGAGAGCAATCCTTTGTCAATAAAAATTAAAATGAAAAATTAAATTAAAAATTTTAAATCAATTGGAAATTTAGTAACATAATAAGGAAATAAAAATGTTGAGTTAATAATGGGAAAATTTACATTCGTAATAGTACTGGTATTATTTGGTACAAAGGGCAACCTGTCCAAGAGGTAAGTTTTGTTTTGTCTTGAATCAGGTTCATGTCTTTAGCCAATCAGTTTTTGTGCTAATCATTGTTGTTTATGTTAATTGAGATTTTCAACCTAATCACTTGTACTTTCCCATACCAACTAAACTTTTTCATTGTAAAAATGAATTCTACAGGTTATTTATAATATGTTGTTTAAAAAAAATATAAAAAAGAACAACTTGAAATTACAGTTTAAAAGAGTGTTGCAGTTTAGGAGTATTTTTGCAATCTTTATTTCTCATACTCTGATAGTGGACATGGGAGCATCTGAAATCCCTCAGACTGTGTTCAGTGCAGTAGCTCTAGTATGTTTCCTCCTGCTTCCTCCTGTGTTTCCACTCAAAACAAAATTTTTAATATTTCAAGCTCTCCTTCTGCAGATGTATTTTTATGACTGCAGTCTTAACTCTTGCCTGGTTTTTAGTCCTGTCATTGGCCCAGGTCTTTCTCTGTGCTCTTTCCAAAGTTGAATAGACAGAACATGGTAAATTATTTCACAAGAGGGCATCCCACTCATTTATAATATTGAGACTATTATTTCATTTTTGAACTTTCTGAAGATAACAAGGTGCTTCCTTTTTACATGCAATGCTATAAATCAATCTGTGTTCACTCTAGACTTGGCCCAGTTTTATCAAAAGGTTTATGAACTTTGCAAACTTGGCTCAAATATGCCTGAGAAGCTGCACTGAGAGGCATCACATTATAATTAAAATCTTGCTGTAGCCCTACCCTAAGTATTATCTAAATATTTTCAGTAGCAAGTTTAAACCAGAAATGGCCTAAGAAAATTACTTCTGCTATAAGCAAATATAGGGGCTAAAACCAGTTTTGGGTGACCATTCAGGACTACTTTTACTTTCCCTGAGCCTGATTGCCAGGATTTAAATTTTACATCTTTTCCATAAATCACGTTTTCCCGTTACAAATTCATGTGTTTATCTTAGTATTATAAAGTGGGGACTATTTTTATTACTCTTGTTATTAATCCAAGTAATCTTTAGTGTTTCTATAAGAAATTCACTAGAGTGGAATCAAAACATTGTTCAGTATAGAATTAACCTTTCCTATATACAAAAAGCAAACTAAGTTGCATTCAATATAAATAGAGTAGAGACCATCAGCATTACTCTATGTAATATCCTGATACTTTACAGACTTTTTGGACCTGAACATATCAGCCATACTTCAGAAGCCTCCATAAACTTGCATAAATGTTTTCTTTTGCCATGATTTTTCAAAGTTTCCAGTAACAATCATTTATTGGTCTCTTGTGAGTTGTACTGCATGGACTGAATATTATCAAGGAAAACAAACTGGTTTTGTTTCATTTCTCTGAAGTGCTTTCTAAAAGAATTCTATTCAAAAAGTACACATTGGATCATATTCTGCCCCTAGCTATGGTGTCTGATAAAATGCCATTGACTTTATTACCGTCCACTTTGACTCTGGCCTATTTTCATGTACTCCAGGCTGCCTGTGTAACTAAGGAGGGAAAGCTTAAGCTGGGCTGTGTGTTTTTCTTCAGAAAGATCTGCATTATTTACCCTCAGTGAGGCAAGTGCAGTAATTCACACGTTGCACATAGTTAGAGTGAGTCCTTGGATCCTGTTGTAAAAGTTCCCCCTTGCAAAGCTCCTCAGTGAGGAACTCCCCAGAACAGTCAGCAGTTGCACGTGGAGAACAGTGTTCAGCTGCAGCTCAGGGATGCTCAGGGGTGTGGAACAGAAATTACTGTGCAGGTCAAGGACCTGCTATGAGAAAGAGAGGGGCTGGGCAGGGACACTGAGGTGCTGGACCCCCCGATTCTGTACTGATGGAAAGGATGAGGGCAGCAGAGGTCTTGCTGCAGTGGGAGGACCACGTTTCCTGATCCACCCCAGAGTTCCTGCTGGGGCTCTTGTAGGACTGAAAAGAAAATAGGTTCAGGGATAGCAGCCATCCTTGATGTGCAAGCTGATTGCCAGCCTAGGAAGCGGCCAAAATTCTTTATACCTAGATCTGGCCAAAATTGTCCTCCTCTAAGAAATATTGATTGGGGAAAAAAAAAAAAAACCAAAAACAAAACAAACCCAAAACCCCTGTGAGTCTAGACAGGTTTCTCCATTATTTCCAGGTGTAGTCTGGAAGGTCTAGGTCTAATCTACATGATTAGAATAAAGAGCTGAAGGTATTTTGCAAAAAATGTGAAGTGGCATGTCATTTCCTAATTGCTGTCCCTGTGTGGCTGCTCTATCATGAAACAAACCCCATTTTGCTTTGGAATAACTACTGTGGGAAAGACAATTTATTTCATTTGGAATATATTTCCGAAATTTTATCTGTGTATTTAGTTAATGCTTTCCAGCCTTTCTCTCCTACCATGAATTTAGAGTTTTGTGTCTTTGTTACTTTTGAAATGAATGCTGCTTTCAAAGTATGTGATTCTGGAAAAAATAACAAATATATTGAAATTCAAGATAACTGTTAGAACTGGGACCAGTCAATGTTTGTTTTTTGAAATATGCAGAATTTAAAGCATTGACAGATCATCCTTAAACACTGAATTACTACAACTAGAAGTATACTGAAAAATCTCATTTTAACAAGATTATGGTGTATTAATTTTTGTATTTGCTCTAAAAATATGGAATTTTTATATGTGCTGTTCCTTCATTTTTCAAACGTAGCTCTCTAACTTTTTAAAAGACCAACTTCCAGGGGAGCTTACATCTTAAGTTCAAGGAACAGTATGCATTTACAGCTGACTACATTTTGAAAGCTTTTGCTGTTCATTCTTTCACATAGAACATTGAACACGTAGTATTCACATTCCTCATGATAATATGTTTGTTGGGACAAGGAAGGCATCTCTTTCTTGTTCCATCTGAGTTAATATGTCTGGTTAAGCCACTTGAGAAATAAAGTTGGCATCTGCAACCTCTTGTTTAGAAGATGTTTAGGTCCCATCTTCTGTGATCTGCCAAGAGTGGTCATGAAGGGGTCTTTTTTGAGCTTTGAAGAAAAAGTATTTTTATTCATGTCTTAAACTTAGTTTAAAACCAAGTATCATATATTACTTTTATTTTTTTTCCCGTGTTTGGTAAAGATACCAACTGCTAAAATAGTACAGCTGTACATGTTAAATTCGATTGAGAAGTGAAGCGGAAGCACACAGATTTCACAAAGGAGATGAGGAAGATCTCTAATGATTTTCCTTAGGAAAAAAGGCACTATTATGGGTCCTAGAAAGTAGACTGTAAGCTTTCAATGGCAAATGACTGGAAACATATTTTGCAGTTGGCCCAAAACACTGCAATAACTCATATCTCTAGGGAATAAAGGAAGGATCAATACATGCAGGTTCTTTTGTTATTTAACATTTGGTAAAGTGGTATGTTTCTCTTAAACCACAAGAAAACACTGCCATTATTTTACCTGGAAAATAATATAAATAAGAATTTATATGTATATACGTATCCTTAAAGTAAACCTCAAATTCATGCACATCATAGTTTTAATGCTTACTTATGTTGGCAAATTTGAGAACTTGTTTGACATGCCTGCAGTTTGCACATTACAGCTACAGACTGCTTGGCTGGAAAGTTGCACCAGGAATAGCATCTAGGCTGGCTACTGCCACAGTGCAGGAAGCAGTTGCGTGGGTACCAAACGGCCCTGCTGCCACCCTGGCACTGGCAGGTGGCCCCAGAATGCTCTGGCTGCCTGATGTTGCCAGAGAAGTTCAGAACATGCTGTGCACTGTGGTTATGGCTGGCAGCTGGCAGCTGCACCTGCTTCTGGCAGCACATCTGGCACAGGGATAGGCTCTCCCCTGGGACAGCCAAGGCTCCCGGTCTCCTTAGGAGTAGCATAGTCCTTTCTTCTCAGGCTGGCAAATCTGTTTCTGTCTACTTGAAAGGATTCCAGATTATTTTCACAATATAATGTTCTAATTTTTTTTTTTTTTTTTGAGATGTGAACTGCCTGGATGTGCTCTGAAGTGGGTGGGAACCTGGCTGCACCAACAGGCTTAAAGAGCTGTCCGTTCAGGGTCCAGCTAGTGGCATTCTTCAAGAGTCACTACATGGGTGCTTCAATGACTTTTCTTACTCAGCTGGAGGTGGGATGGAGTGTACCTGCACTCAGTTCTCAGGTGACACTGTGTCAGGCAAGGCAAGTCCAGAAATCCAGAGCTGCCTTGGCTTGCTGGAGCACTGGGCAACACGAATCTCATGGAGTTCAACGTAGCTTTATACAGCGTCCTGCACCTGGGATTGCAGACTGTTGAGGATGCACTTCTGTGGGAAAGAATTTGGGGCCTTGGCCAGGGACAAATCAAATCTGAGCCAATGGTGTGTACTTGTGTCAGGAAAGGTCAGCAAACCTCTGCTGTATCAGCCAGAGGGCAGACAGCAGGCTGAGGGAGGTGAGTGTTCCCTCTTGTGAAAGGGAGGGAGTATTTCAAGTGCTGTCTCCAGTTTGGGGCTTGCTGGGAGACAGTGGTAGAGAGGCAAGTCCAGCAGAGTTCTCAAACATCATTGTGGAGGCTCAAGCACAGGTACAAGGAGCGTCTTGAGAGTTGGTTCAATCTGAGGAAGAGAAGGGGCATCATATTGCTGTCTCCAATTGCTTAACAAGTTTATGAGAAAGATAAAGGACTCCTCAATATGCCCAGAAAAATAAAAAAGGGCAATGGATGCAGGTTACAACATATGAAATCCTGTTTTGATATTAGGGAATTTTCACACTGAAGGTGCTCAAGGTGAGGGGCAGGAGGGGCAGTGAAATCTCTCTGGGGATAATCAAAACACCACCAAGCAAGGCCTTGAAAAACATGTTGTAACTTCTGAAATTGTCTCTAACCTCATCTCTGCCCCTGCATTTAGTGGTATGTTTGGACCAAGCTCTTTCTGAGCTCTCTTCCGAATTAAGTTATTGTGTCCTTCTGTTTTATATCCATTTTCATATTTCTAATAGCAGCCTCTACAAGTGGAAAATATCACAGTAAGTTGTAAGCTTTAAAATGCAGATCTGATCTGAAAAGTAGAGCATTATTTTACACAGTAATGTAAGACACACCGTGTAAAAGGCCTCCAATGGATTAATTTTTGCTATAAATTATTTGTAATGTCTGCTGTTGTATAGCAGTTTGAAATTTTTTGTCAGCTATCCTGTTGCAGGACAAGTCCCTTTTCACACTTTTTTTTTTCTGTGGTGTAATTAACTGCTTCCTAGATGCTATAGTCACTACAATATACTCATCCTAGGCTCCTGTCAGTGACTCCTAGTTCTCACTTGAACACAGAAGTGGTGTAGACATTATATGAAATTCAGAAGCTACTGTACTTCAGTGCAGGCCATTATCTTTGAGAATGGGTCAGGGCAGTGTGTGTTTTCCTTTTGCCTAACAGGATGGAAGTAACCATGTCCTCTCTCTCTTAAATTATTTGGACTCAGGGGTGAGAAAGTTGAATTTTCCAAAGCCTTCTCCTAGGAACACATTCCTCTCATTTTTTTCCCCCATTCTGTCTTTATCTTGTGTCTCTTCATCCCAGGCTCTGAGATTTCTTTGCCTTTTTCCCATGTCTAGAGAAATGGAAGCAAACAGGAGTGATAAAGGGGAGGATGGATATTGCTCCTGGTGGTCTAGTTTGTATCCTGAGCTCTGCTGCCAGGGCAGCTCTCCATTGTGCACTTCTTTGTCAACAACTTAACCCTGTGCACCTCCTCCCTGCTCCATTTGGGAGTAAGACAGGGAATAAAGGGACAGAAAAGGAACCCCATCTAAGTGGCTCTTCACTGTGGGGTATAACTTATGCAAGACACCATGTCATTCCCCAAGGCTGCAAGAGGCAAAAATCAGAATGGCTGGAAAGCAAGGTCATCAGAGGGACTGACTGCAGAGTTGGAAACAGGCCCCAGGAGCACACACATTTTCTTTGTGTTTTTCTTTGCTAAGAAATTTTGTGAGGAAGCTTATTAGAAACCTTCAAATCTCATCAATGGCAATAGCTGGCAGCTACAGAGAAACTTAAATTGTCGAATTTCAGGATTCATGCAAATAGCTGTTTCAATGAAAGAAGAGGAATTAGCTCAGGTTTTTACAAAGCACCTCCTGAAGTGAAGATCACTAATGAGTCATTTGGAATTGTTGTCAGATCACTGGCCAGATAGGAATTTGCAGTCAGGCATTGATATTGCTGCCTGTTAACAGCAATCTCATTAGTAACAGTAGTTCTAGGCTTTATGTGTGTCATCCCCTGTATAAAGATTGTGGAATTATCAAATGCATAGTTATTATTGTCAAACAGTTCATATATTTTTGAAACTAAAATATTTTCTGAGCTGTTTCAAAAACTGATTTAACAGACCTTTTTTTTGTGTTTCCATCTGTACTACTGTTAAAATTGACTAAGAAATTGTGGTACTCCTTTATCTTGAGCTATGAAGCCACAGGTCAGATCCTAGCTCGTAACACAAGAAAGAGGGAGCTAAAGTGCAAGTGGATGAGCAAGCTGATATTATAATAGACACTCATGGGACTAAAGTTTTCAGTTGTTCTTTTTTTAAAAATAGAAGATGAACCTTTCTGCCTACCCCTCAAAATATCTTTTTTCTGGTTGCTGATCTTTTGTAATGAAATAGTTGTTTATGAACAGTCTGAAATGGTTTTCATTCGACTTCCAGAGGGAATCAAATGCACAATTTTCAGGCTTTTACAAGCAAGCCTAGAGAATGGTTGAAGAGCATTCAGAATATTCACTAAGACATGTGGCTTTAATCTTCAGGAAGTTGATTTTTCTGGAGTGAATAACAATGGACCTCTCAGCCAGCACCGAGTGCTGACTTTCCTGAGTACTGTGCACGTGTGCCTGTGCATCAAACCTGGCCTGGGAAACCCACGGTGGTTAACTTGCTGTTTAAAAAGATAAAGAGTCTATTCAATTCAGAAGACAATAGTAGTAATTTAACATACTTGAGCTGAAGTAATTACCTTTCACTGTTTCCACAGCATGAAATTACAGTCTACAATAATTTTGAGATATTGATCCTTTCAGGCTTCTGATGTTAGAAGTGTTTCTTGAATGTATTGGGTTCACTGGAAGAAAGTGAAGTTTTTTGCATGATGATATGGGCTAATTTGACTTCCTAAACACATTATCTACTGTGTTGTTTGAGACTCTCTAGCAGCTGCAGAGAAATTGCCACTGAAATTCCTCATACATGCACCTCAGGTGCTATCAATTTTTGGTTATATTTTATATTATATTTGGTATAAAGTGCATGTTCCCCAAAAAAGCTTTCTTTCCTGGTTTTACTGTGACTTTTCTCTTGTTTCTGTATCTCATTGCAAGAAATCAGTGGAGAGGACCATTAATAATGAAATGCAGTCTGTGAGCTTTTTAAAAGTCTATTTCTTCCTTATAAATAAATGGTAATTTGTTTTAAAGCATCATTGCACACAGTGTTCAGCTGGCTTTCATGCATTTGATTATTTTAAATAAATGTACCATAAATGGAACAAGTTCTTTCTAATTTGCAAACGATATGCAACATTTTTCAAAAAAAAAAGGAGAGAAAAAACTGTAAAATTTGTTCTTAACTACATCTCATTAATGTGAAGCTGTTCAATGACCTGTAAAGATTAAAGAATTAGTGAATTGGTAAAATTATCAGAATGAAAAATCTGTATAATTTTGATTTCAATTTAAAAAATCTGCTAAACAGTCTGGGGGCTTTAGAAAAGTATATTACTTTTTAATATCAGTTCCACAAATGTTCTAGTATCAGTGTTACAAATGGACTGAAATAAAGGCAACAAATATGTTTAAATGTACACTGTTACACATTCTGTTAAATCCTTTTTTTTTTCTTTTCATTAAAACAACTGAAGACATTTAATTAAGTGACCACTGCTAAGTGGAGCAAAAATTAATATACATAAATGAATTTATGTGTGGGAAATGATGCATAATTAAGAATATGCTTCAAATAAGGAGTTGAGAAGAAAGAAAACAGTTTAACAGGAATCTTCAATACTATTTCCTCCTGAATTTTTTAAGTCAGACATGCATAGGATTTACTTATTTGCAGAATTTCAGCTAAAACATATGACAAATGTGTCGTTAAAATCTGATGCCCTGGCATTATGGGACAATGATTTGTTGAAAGTTAGTCTTGACCAGAAAAATCATCTCAGTATCTTGTGACAGTGGCATGTTACTCAGCTTGCTGAAAAGGCTACCTTTAGGCAAATCTCATCTTTGACAGACTTTTATTCCAAAATTGCTGAAGTTCTCCTTGTGGCAAGATATGTCAAAGTTGGAGAGATAGAAGATACTTATATGAAAACTGAAAGAATAAACTGATGTGGAATATCAGTAAGTTTAAGGAATGTTCCTTTTGACATGGGATAATTGTATTAACCATGTTATCTGAGTTATACCTGGGGTAGAAGTTCAGCTTTATATTGCTCAGTAGTTGGCAGAAGCTGGGGGAAAAAAAAAAGCAAGCATCCCTTCTTAAGTGAAAAAATGGAGTAATTTGATTTACAGATCCCTGAATGTGCCACGGCAATTTAGATAATCATCCTTTGTGGGATATAAGTTGTGTTCCTTTTTTTATGATGCAATTGTCATAAGACATGCCTTGAACAGCCATCATTCCATTCATCTGGAACTTCAGGCAGATTCTCCATATTTTCTCTGTCTAGTGAGCAAATATCAGAATGGTGAATGAAGAGCTTTTTTGTGTTGCCAACCTCAGATTTCTCTTAAGAAAATACATAACGTATGTTGTAGTGGAAAATCAGGCTTGTTTTGCCTAAAAGTGGATTTGGATTTTGGTTTTGTGACCTTTGTGTACACTTGTGAGTGTTGCCTCTGCAGACAGGAAGAAGTTTCACCACCTCTGCGTTTTTAATTATGTCATGTGTCAGTGGTACCCATTTGGGATTTGCATTTTGTCTGCCATATTTTATTGGCATGGCCATGATTCGTGTTGATGCCGTGTGGAAATCTCCTTCCTTTAATGAGTTTCTTCTAATCTCTGCCCAGTTGGTAGAATTTAGGAAAGCCCCATGCTTTTTGTGTTACAGACTTCTAACACTTCTTTTGATAAGTCACATCTGGTTCCAGCCCTGTTTACTGTTCCTGAAGAGAAAAAAAAGCAGGAAGAAAACTGCAGCATCCAGCCACACACCTCTTGTGTCACAGTGAGGCTGCAACACAAAGGAGAGAGGCGAGTGGCACAGAGAGCCCTCCCTGTAAGGATTGCCTCTCCCATTCCAAGAAATCAGCAGCTGCTGTTCTGGTGATGTTCAGGTTCAGCTGAACTCACACCCCACTGAAAAAGAAAAAACAAACTTCTTTATCCCCTATAGTATTTTATTGGCAAGCTTAGTCCAATAATGAGAGGGGACTTTGGGGACTACAAAAGGTACAGTCCCTAAGGCCACATATAAAGAACAGAAAAGCAACTGTCCTTTACTATTTTTCACTAATAAACACATGTAACAGTAACTGCCATTACTTAATTACTGCAATGCAGTTTTAAACAACTGGCTTAACACTGTATTAACACAACATAAAAACAACCTCACCAGGAGTATCACTCATCATTATAGGATATGGCCCTATTGAAGCCAATGGCATGAAATTAATAGGTGCAGAGTTTGGGGTTTGGCCCCTTAGGCCCCCACTGGCCTAGAAATTCATTGCCTCATGCTCAGGTTTTCCATTGCCTTACAGTTCCAGCAGTCTTATTTTCATGAACTTTCATGGTGTTTCTTTTTCTAAATAAGTGTGTGCCACTTTTTTTTTCAGGATACCTCTGGAGTAAGAGCTGAATTTCTCTAACTAGTGTGTTTGTCTACCTCAGACACCAGTTAACCCTGAGAATGGGTAACTGCAGAACAACCTCTGCCTTCTATGTGTAAAGCTATTCCCAGAGGGCAGATTAGATCTCACTGCTTGGATTTTCAGATACACTTAATCAGAGCCCTGTTAAAGCTGTACCTTTTCTGTGCAGTTCTGTGCTCTTCCAGGTGGTTTCAGTTTCTCTATACCTGTGATATTTTTCTGTCTGATTTCTTCTACTAGCTCTGTTCTGGAAGCATGCTGTGCCTCCCATGAATGTCTCTACCAAGATCCTTGGCTCTTGTGAGAGCAATGGAGATGAACTGAGCAGCCACCTACCAGTTTCATCCTCTGTGCTCTTAAGAGCAGTCAAATGGGGATTCCACTAAAAGAAGGGCAAATACTTAGGAGGTAAAGTATTCTTTTCAATGGAAGATGTTGCTTTCAGGGTTGTGAGTGATATGGGGGTTAAGAAGAAGAAGAGCTGGTAATAAGTGGCAGAAGGAGAGAGGTGCTTTAAGGCCATACAAAACTTTAGTAGGCGGCCATTTGTTCAGTGTGTGTCATTTCCATTGTTAAGAGATTGAAATAATAACAAATTCTCCCCCGCTGGCTGTCAAAAGCTCATGCAGCTTCCCCTGTTAAAAATTGCTGTATAATCTTTCATCCTGTAACGTTGTCAGCATTCTTCTGTTTTCATTTCCTTTCTCAGTGTTTTGATACAGTGCTGCATGAAGGGCTTTTCTAATTACATGAAAGTTTTGTAAATATTGTGAAGGGATCTACTACATGAACTGATGAATTTTTTTTTAAGTGCATTGATACCAAAGGCAAAAAAGGGAAAAAAGGAAGTACCACAAGAAACAGTTTTAGGACTAATTCAATTTACTTTATACCTTAATGGTCAAGACAAAAAAGCATTTGGCAAAGGATTTAAGATGCCAAAGACACAAAAAAAGTCAAAATAAAGAAAGTAGGCAATTTAATTAAGAATTATTCAGATAAAATAAATTAATTTCTTATTCTGTAGCTATATTTCTGGATATTGAGCTGTATAAAGCTAGAGACATATATAAACAAAATGTTGTAATGACAAGTTATGCCTTTGTTTTGTGTTTTAAGGATAGAAAATACTGTAAATGAGAAGTATTTGGGAATATGCTAAATATTTCTAGCTGCATAATGCCTTGAAACAGGAAACTTACTCCCTGGTGCTTTTTGTGCTGCTTGATTTACAGATGAAAATTGTCTCTATCCAGGTGTGAGCACTTCCTAATTACATGTTTTGTGATAGCAGCTTGAACCTGCATGATGCCATTCTCCCTAAGCCTGTGCAAAAGAGAGAGAGAGTCGAAGGATTATGAGAGCTAAATTATTTGCTTTGACTTTTTTTCATAATTCCAGAAAACATTTTTGCTATTTCTAATGTATTTAGAAGATTCCAGTCTCATGCTTGCCTTGCCTGACCACACTTGCAAGTTTCCCCATGCTCTTTACAGAAGTAGAGAGAACAAGTAAAGCCCAACACAATGTTTCTGTCAGTCTAGTTTGGATAGTAGATTTCTCACATGGAATCCTGAAATCCAGCTAATGTCCTTCTTTCCTCATGAACAAGATCATTAGGAAATGGTCTCCTTTGAGTACCTCTCACAGCCAATTCTCCTAAATATGGAGGGTCAGGCTCTTTTCTGACATAACACTGAAGATTTTATCCACTGACTAAATGTGTGGTTTTCCTCTGGTTCTTTTTAAAATGGCCCAGTTAGAAGGGCAGGTGAGAATTACCAGAGTTATAAATACCAGTCATAGGAGTACAAGATAATGACACTCTCTGATGAGATACCACAGATTCTGTGTTCCTCTTGAATTGAAGGTTTGATGGTAATGGGGAAAAGAGAAAGCACTGGGCTCTCCAGCTAATGAAGGGGTCACTGCAATCACTAGATCAGCTGGTGTCCAGCTGCGGGAGAGAGCTGACACTGTCAGCACAGCTTCTGTTTAACTCCATTTTTCTGCTGCAGTGAAGTCTGGTCAGAGGGGAACCTTGACTGCATCTGAAGTGCTTGTGGGAGGTGCACTCTGGTCACCATCTGGCTGCTGCAACAAATTACTGTTTTTACAGGTTCTTGGGAGAGTGGGAAGGAGAAAGGTCAGAAAACATTTCCTGATCTGGGCATTCAGATGCATATCTCAGTTCAGACATCAGCTCTGCTTTGGCTTCAACCACATCAAGTCACTTTAGTTACTCTGGAAATGATTACTCAAGTCCTTCTTTGAAAAAGGCACTCTGATCTTTTTTACAGAGTTATATATGTAGATCTCAGGAGAAAGGTCCTATGAAAATGTTTACATTGGTTTTTAATGGGGCAATCTTACTTTTTTAGTCAGAAACACTTACTTGGTGGCTTGCCTCCTTTGGAGATTAGGCCACTTTACTTGGTTTCAGGGTATTAACCAGTTTTAGGTGATTTTTGTTTGGATTACGAGATGAACAGATAAAATTTGAATAGCTACCACTCTATACTGGCTTAGCACATGGTCCTTTTGGCCTTGAGTTTCTCTCTTGCTTTCTGCATGAAAAGTATTATAAAATACTTTAAAAAATAGGGTGGTGTTTTTTTCCTCTTGTAATTTCACTGAAATTTCCAAGAAGTTTTTCAGGCCTGACATCTGTCAGCTGAAGGAAAGGGTATTTGTCTTTCCCCAGAAAGGTAAAAATCTATGAAAAGAATTAGCTGGAATCTCTATCGGAAATAACTTGGAAAATAATTTCCTCCTTGCCTAATGTAATTCCACCTAAGCTGCCTTTCAAGATGAAGGTTGCTGCAGGAAGGTAAACTTTTTGTCTGTCATAAAGATTTGCTGCTGTTTTACTCTGCTGAAATGTTCATATCAGATTCCAGCAATGAATATTTAGAGATCCAAACTCTGTAAGTCAGTTTGTATTGTAAATTCAGTTTCAGTCTTCCAAAGCTGGGAAATGGAAACTCTCTTAATTATGAGAAATATTTGTGAATTTTAGACTTAGAAGCTAAATTTGCATTTTTGCCATAACTCTTTATTAAAACAAAGCATTCAGAGGAGACCAATTTTTGATTGCTAGTATTTTGAATGCTTTCTCTTCCCACCCCTCCTCTTCCCACTCATATTTTGACAGTGCCTTTGGGAATGTGACTGCTCCCAAAGGTGAAAATTGAGGAAAAAAGAGAGAAGATAGCTGTTCAGCAGTAGTATTCCAAATTATATAAAACAAAATTGTATGCAAAATTGGATCTTCCTCTTTCCTCTCTCCCTCACAGTGAGAAATTTTTCCTTTCTACTCCTCAGCCTTTTCACTCCCATGAAAGACAGGGTTGCTCACCTATTACTAGAGTCGAAATGGTCTATTTAATCCAGCAATAATCAACATTTTAGCTAATGGATCAATAGAACATATTTGGTGCAAAAACATTAGGAGTGAGGGAAGGATTTATTGTAGTTCTGTACCAGAGTAGGAAGAAATTGTTTTGAGTAAATCACAACCAGCAGGAAAAAATTATTTAAATTTAATTGTTTTTTCCCCAACTCCTCCACTCTGTCTGTTCCCCTTGTAGTCACTTCTTCTGCAAGGGTGGAAATATGAGTGAGATCACAGCCAATGGCAAACACAAAATTTTAATTTGCTAATATTTTCCTGCAGCACCTCACCGTTTCTATTTCTTCATAACACCCCTACTGTGGGAAATAAGGTCACACAACACAGTAGTACTTATTTCACAATACCTCCTGATGAGGAACATTTTACTATTCTCACATCTCTACCCCTTTTTCTCCGCCTTTCCCTGCCCTCCTCCCTCCTACTCAGCCCCCGCTAATAGCTGGTCTAAATTTCCCAGATTAATCTGATGTGCAAGAAAGAGTGATACAAACCTGCAAATTTAATATACACAAAAGCAGAAAGGCTGTAGAATGGAAGATGCATGTTCTACTCTACTTGCTCTGGGTCAGACAGACTTATAAACAGATACACAGCTTTGCCCATAGCCACTGTATTCCACAAACCCTTTGAAATATTTCAGTTTCATGTCTGTGATAATTAAAGAGCAATGACCTTCTCATTAGCGCCAAGAGGGCTGATGATGATTGTTCCCCATTTTTCTTAATGGATGCAAGCTACATGCATGATCTTAGAATATCAAAGCAATTCTCCAAGATATTTATTAGAGTCAAAATTATGAAAACACATAGCAAACCTTTAGTTTGAATTACAAGTGTTAATATATGCAGAACCCAATGAATAGCTCATCTTTCTTCCTCTCTTGTATCTTAAATTTTTCATTACAAATTTCCAGGGCTTCAAAGTAGTATCTCACAGTCGGTCCCCTTTTTTCTCTCTTGCATGACAAAGAGCTGTCAGAAATTGTTCCTGTGTTTGTTAGTATTTTTCCCTTTTTTCTCTTATCTAAATGTCAAACAACTTAGCTTAAATAAAGCACAGCATTCTTCATCTGGTGCTTCTCAAAAGAAAAACAACACCACAGAAGGCGTCTAAAAAGGCCCTAATTAATGTTTCTCATTGATTTTGTTTTAGTGTGATGTATTTTATGAAAAAAATATGAATCCAGAAGGCACTCTCATTAAAATCATTAGTGGCTCAATGTTAGCTGAAAACAGCTTTGGTGCACTGTAGTGCTTAAAAGCACGTTCACACAGAGTTTCTTATTTAACATCACAAGCTGGTGCTGGATGAAAACTGGCATTAGTTTTGTCAGGTACCGTTGAACTGGGAGGAGCACAATGTACAAAAGCTGTATCAAGGTGAATAATAAGAATGTACTGTTGCCAGAGCATGCATTTTCTTGCCAAAGAATGAAACTTCCTGCAATTGATTTTTTCTTTTACCCATTTGAGAAAAAGCAACAGCCAAAAGAGAGGAAATAACCTGGGGCCTGCTACAGCAGTGAGATCTAGAGCTCTGTTTTTTAGGCAAATTCCTGCAAGCTGATTGCCAAGATAAACAGAGATGTGCTGCTGTCTGCATAAGAGTGTTCACAATTCTGCTGTGGTGCAACCATACAGTGGCTGTACCCATCTGCCTTCTCCAGCAGTACTTTATAGCTAAAAGTAGAAGAGGAAATTCTGTGTATCTTCTGGAGAACTAAAAAAAAGAAAAAAAATGAGAAGAAAGAGTTAAATGGGTAAGAAGATGTTTTAACAGTTTTAAAAGAAAAGCCTCCAACCAACATTTTTCCCTCTAATTTGCTGCTATCATTATTGTCTAAACAGGGAAAAATGAGCTTTCCACAGAAAATATGAGAGAATTCTTTCTAAGGCACTCTATGATGGGAAACCATATTCACAGCAACAGTGCTTTGTTGTGAAATATGACTTTTGCAGACAGAATTATTTCCAATGTAAGAAAGCAAGTTTAATGATTTAAATCCTCCGTGTTCAAATAAAACTGACCATCTTCATAAATCATGTGTTGTTTGTCTGAAAATATTTCAGTAATCTGGACAAATTCTGTGAAGTTCCAGTAGAATAATGCAGTAGAATAGGCTCAGAAATGAGAACTGTTGCTATTGCCATACTCTGACACAAGGCATTAGAAATTGCCTTGGGATTTTTCAGATTTAGGATGTACAGAACTATGAGTTAAGCAGAAACACATTTTGGTATCAGACATATGAATCTCATTTAAAAAAATAATGAAACAATAACTAATGTTATTTTTTTCTACTGTCTCCTTTGGATTTTTATAAGAACTATTATGAGCTGCAAGAGGACAACTTGTAATAATATTTTTGTGTTATGGAACCATACTAACAAATAGGACTAGTGAGAAGTAGTTTAAAAGGGGACTCAAAATCTCTGGATTGAACAGGATAGCTGTTTCAGCTGTTTAAGCTTTGTAACACATAGTGCAATGACTGAATTTTCATTAATTTGTGTCTTGGTTTTTAATGTGGCATTCATTATAAAACCACTGAGAACTGAATTGCTGATGGATGTGTACTAATATATGGGATACTCTGCCAGGGAAGTCACATTTTTAGTAGAAGAGGTAACATTTATTCTGGTCTGATCACTGTTAATGAGGCTGTCAACAAAATTTTCTTAGAAAAATAATTACTCTGCAAGTAAGGCCATTTAGATCTAGATATGAGTAGTAAACCTGTATTAATTTAGGATTCAGACAATTTTAATGGTTTAATATTTTTTCTTTATGGTGAGCACAATAGTGAGGTCATCTGTAATAAAGATGATAATATTGAACCTTGGTAGTTTTCCTTCCTGTAACTATAGGACATTTATGGCTGAAATATGGTTGAGAGAGCCTTAAAACATTGTTTTATGGCAACCTCTATGCAGTACTATAAAGCACTTTTTGTTAATGGTAAATAAAGTATGGAAGATCTATGTCTTAGCAGAGGGATGTGTTCTTCCTTTTGTGAGCAATCTGACTTTTTAGCAATGTTTTGACTGCCATGATTACATGAGCTCCGATTCAACCCTGTGGCAAGGAGATGTAATTCCAGTGGTGCTGGTGGATGCATAGTCAGGCACAGTGCTTCTGAGTTCAGCCCAAGAAACAAAGTACACATTAGAGTTTCCACGAGAGTCCTCTGGCTCTTAAATGGCTTACTATCTCAGGAATTGCCTCATTAAAAATATCTAGAAAATTGTCCAGTTTGTCTGCAAATAATTACTTTAGAAGCTTCTTCCTAAAGCTGTGAGGCTGTCACCAGTACAGTACCGAGTTCCTTCAGAGGCCATGAATAAGAAGCATGATTGACTTTCATTATTTCCTGAAGTATTGATTGAATTTATTAATGCTAATGAAGTTGTGCAATATAATAGAAATGGCACTGTATTGAAAATATCAGATCAGGTTTTGAGTTAAAGCCTCTGCATGTTTTCTGGTGCATGGGGATATTAGGCTAAGCAAGCTCAGAAATAGTTAGGCTGAACTACAGTTCTTAACTTACTTTTAATCACATAACTGTAAAGCTGAAGTAATTCCATCAAAATCAGAGTGAATTTAGGTCTTCTCTAAATGAGAATTTTTCTAAGTTTGCAAAGTATTCATTGTTTTTGTTTTTTTTTTCTCATTTTTTTTTCCTTCTTAAGGATGCTTGGTCACTGCAATCCTCATATCCATTCAATGGTAATAGTGAGATCCCTGATGTCAACTTCTGAATGGAGAAATATCCTTTTGACCTTAATGTCACAGACTGAAGAATACCGTTCTTATTTCACAGCTTGATTACTCTTGATTACAAACCTATTACTGAATTTAAAAGTTTGCAATTACAAATAGCTAACACAGCACAGAAAAGAAAATGAAGAGAGAGAAAGAGGGGTTAAAGACATTGGTTAGAGATTATAAAGGCAATCCAAGGAGAGCCCAGACTCCTGCCAACAGCCTTGTTATAACCATTATCCCAGGTTTTTGCTAAGGTGTGAACTATTACTTTTATTCCTAGTATTTGCTACAGAAGTAGAATGTGATTTAGTTGCACAAGCTGCTTCTTGCTAAAGAAAAACCTCCAGGGACATGCATTGTGACTGATAATTGTCTCAGGTATTTTGGATGAGCCAAGAATCCATTGCCTCTGGGAAGGTGAAAAATTCTGACATTAAGAAGTTCCTGGCTCAGGTGAGTATAACCCAGTATATTTGTTTCCCTTCTGCACATTGTGTCTGCATGTAATATGTGGTTCCTGTCAAAGTGCTGTGTACTCTGACAGAACCAGAATGTTTTTATCTCTTTTGACTTAAAAAACCTTTACTCTGATGCACAATCATTAGGCATTTTTCAATGGCTGATAGATAATATTTTGGCAGCTGTAATTAGCTCCAGCTGCATCAGAAAGCTGACTGATGGGTGGAAAGGAAACAGAATGAAGAAGTTTGCCTCCAGATCTAAACCTAATCAGTGCTCTTGAGGTTCTTGTGCACGAGCTGTACGTGCAGGATCCCCTCTGTGGATTGTGTCTTGCACCAGTTGCACTAGAAGTTTTTAGATCCCTTGGAAAACATTTAGGAAAACATTTTCCTAACACAGTAAACCAGTTCTCACTGCAACCAACCAATAGCTAAAGCAATCAAGTGAATGTGCCCACCCAAGACTGAAGGGTGTACACAGTCTTTCTGGATTACAGAAAATCCCAATTAGAAGAAAAGATCCGACACATTAAGTAGGTATTTTGTGCCTTACTTAATAAATTACTTGAATTCCCCTTAGAATAGAGTTTGCAATATTTTTAATTGTAATTGTTTCATTTTGTCAGTCTTCTGACACTCGAAACAACTTTTTATAAAACATCTGTTTCAGATGATAACCTGCACTTATCTGACTTATATATAAATGCTATCCATTAAAAATAGATTTCTTTACAAATCAAGAATTTTTTCCCATTTTTATGAAGCCTCTCATTTCTTTAATCACAGCAGTACATTTGATTTTTTTTTTGTACTCTGAGAATTCCCTCAAATTCATATTCTCTTTTTTTTTGTTGTATTTGCAGCCCTGAATATGTGTCCTGTATTGTGCAATTCTTTAGTAAGTGTATCAATGGTGAACAGTGAGTAAAGGGAATGTATTAAGCAACATACTTCAAACCCATGGTTTTAATTAGCTAGGGACAGGATTTAGCAAGTCACAGCATTTATTTAAACAGTCTTGACATAGCTCAAGACAGCAACAGCAAATTTAACACTTAAGGCCATATTAACAAACAGAGATGGATTCAGATTCTCTCTTTAGAGCAATACTGTTGCTTAGATGATTAAGAGTAGTGGGAAACTTTTTGAGAAAGCTTATAGCTGCAAGGTGTAGGATTTTGCTGTGAGCTATGTCCACTATATGCTATCCATGCAAATGCCTTGATTCATTTTATATAGCCCTGTGACACATCACTGATTCTTAGGTGCCCAGATTTTTTGCTGCAGGCCTGATTTGTCTTTATGTGGCAGATTATGGTGCCTGTGACAACTACACTATAATATTTTTTTTTCACTCAGTGAAAAGATCTAAAAGTGAACCTTTTTGCCTTTAAGAATGTTTTTTTTTTTCTTACTTTGAAGCTGTGGGCCAAGAAATACATTTTTAGCAGCAGGTGTAGCTGAATGAACATACAGCTCCCATTAGTGTTAACTGGACCTGCATATTCTACTTTGGTCTTAAAATGGTTAAATAGTTATGCCTAGCTGTTTAAGGGACAGTAGGAGCATGCCATTTGAAGCTGCAGAGCAGCATCAGAACTTCTGGAACAGAATAAAACCTTAATGTTGAAGGAGTTTTAGGCTTATCTCTAACTTACCCTTACAGACTTGTATTTTTTCTGTGCACGTGCTGCTTTACTTATACACATTTGTGATGTTCACTGCTTAATTATGTTCCTAGCTTGAATCACCTGCCCATTCAGTGAGATGTGCTTTGCTCTTGAGGCATTTGCTTTATTATTCTTTCTATATAAACTGTGGTTTTAGTTAAGGCCTGATGAAGAGTGGGGTTAAAAAATAGCTGTGAACAGTTTCTGTAAGATGCTTAGAGAGATTTGACTGTGTGTTACCTCAAGAATAACTCCTTAATTAAATGGGAACTCTTTATTATGTGTAGGTGTGTTCTGTATCCCATATACCTCCAGAAACATTTAAAGCTATGCATATTTAGGAAATATAGCTGTGGAGTCTCCATTATACCCATAATGACACCACTAAATAAAGAGGAAGAGATGATAGCATAAGCATCTTTCATTAAGTAAAAGTTGGAAGTGAAATATTTGAGTAAGAGTGTGTATAAAAGTATCCCAAAGCAGAGTGATGTTTAAAAATCACTCTAATTTGTGAGTGATAAAAAACACTCTAATTTGGTCTTTTATTGTGTGCCTATGAGGTGCTTTTCAAATCTCTGTGGTTGCTTTTTGGTAAGGAGACAGAATAATTTGGGGTTTCTTTTTAGGTACCTGAACAGTGAGTTTTTAATTTCTTAAACTTGAAAGGATTTCAATTATTGTTTTATACTTTGAATTTTCTAGCCTTAGTAATATAAGTCTATGTATAAATATGCACATCCATACACATGTATAGATAAAACACCCCAAATACTAATCTCCTTTAACATTTCTTTGAAATTAAGTCTGAAAACGCATTTGGATCTGTAGCTGGTTTTATTGATGCAGAGAAGTTAATTCCTGCCTTTTTTTCAGATTCTCTTCTCTTTTTTTCCATTGCTCTTTTCTTATTTCATCACTAAACCAGACGTTGAAAATATCTATTTTCAGAATAGATATTCAGAATAGAATATTCAGTGCAGAACCAATTTGCTTAAGGATACATTATGATCAGCAAAGGCAAACAGAGGAATTTGTGGGAAATAAAATGTACCTGGGGACACAGTGTGGTTGTGTCTAGGGAGTGGAGGGCACAAGGAAGAAAAGAGCTACCAGCTGGAGCATATGAAAGAGAAGATTACCTAAAAAAATCCTGAAAGCTCCTACATGACAAACAGGAGGAGAAGATTCTCCTGTTGGCATTATTGTGTTCTGTCAAGTGAGCAGTGAATGAATTGCTTTGGCTTAGATCTTGGACCCCAACTCATGTTTACTCTGCAGATAGCAACCCTGTTGGTCTTCTAAAAATAGCTCTTTCAGATTGCAAATATGCAGATTGCACCAACCTAGAAGAACATATGAGATCAAGATGTTGAAGAAATTACAAAAAGCCTATGTAACACTTTCTTTTCTGTTTTCCCTCTCCATAATTTGCTCCTTGCTAAAGTTTCAATTACTGCTTGGTGACATTTTGGGAGCTGACACATAATTTCAGTCTCATGTTTCCCTTCCCATTGCCTATATCCTACCTGTATAAGCCACTGTTCATTTTCATTCAGAGTCCTGCATGAGGGAGCCCTTTTATTCTGTCTCTTCCCATGGTGTTTCTTGTTTCCTATTTCCAGTTTCCTGTTTTAGAAATGTCTACTAGTTTGCTTTCTGGTACTGTTTGTGGGCTTTGGCTATTTGTTCTCTGGGTCTGTGTACCTACATAGAAGTAAACAAACAAAAAGCAAACTTTGCCTTGAAATCAAAGTGCTTGGAGATGGATTTATCATCTGCTGAATGGTTATGTAAAATGGAACAGGGAGATCTGTCAGTTTTTAGTTGCATGTTGAAAACCAGGCGTGAGAAATGAATTAGTTTTTCTTTGCCACAGTTAGGGACCTGTGCTATTGCTATGCATCACATGTACTGTGGAAGTGCCAGCACTCTCTCAAGTTTGATGGGTTCTTTAGTGCATGTTAAGTTGTTTTTCTTTGGCTTCTTGCTGACTTTATTTTTTTCTTGAAGAAAATAAATGTACCTATTGGCATTTTGTTTTAGGCTTCACTTGAGTTTTTCCCTTTCAATATGAAACTTTTGTCTTTTTATGTCCACTTGCTGTAATGGTTAAACACCAAATCATGGTGTGCAAACTAGACTGAGGGTACAGCAATGCAAAACTGGCTAGGCTGAGATACTGCCCAACAAAAGGCACTGTAACAGGTAGTCAGCTGTTTGTAGTTACCTGCTTTTGTCACATACAACTGTGCTTTGAGGTAAAGAATACTTTGTTTCTGCTGAACAGAAAATAGAAACTCAGAAATCATGGTTGTAAGAGACCTACTAGAGGAAAAAGAAAAGAAGCACGAAGTAGCTGTGAAGATCAGCTTGCAATGGACTATTTAAGGAAATAATTTTTGTCACTCTAATGTATTAAATTACTTTTTTCTCAAACTAATCAGTGTGGTGTGACTGTATTTTCCTCCACAGATGTTACATTTTTCTGTTTTTCTTTGTTATCTTCTTCCACTAAACTGTCCTGGAGACAGCTGTTCAAGTCAGGTCAGGCACTTGCTAGCCCTCATATTAGTATCTGAAATGCCTTTATCTCTTCCCATGCTGCTGTGCCCCTGAGATCACAGCTGCCATTTCTTATCACAGTTAACCTGCCCTTTGCTGAAAGGCAACTGAATTATTAGAGCTTTCAGTGCACAACTGCAAGACCCAACTGGTAAGGCAGGTGCTCCTCAGGCTGATTTAAGCATCCTCTTTCCAAGGATTTGAGTAATTGTTCTGCATGGGCATTAACTGTTGGATGGCAGCTTTCTGCCTGATTTGGTGAGAGGCAGCTGAGAAGGAAATAGGTAGGTGGTACTTCAGCTCTGGCATTAAAAGGTGATCACTGCCAATATGGCAATAAAAATACCTACATGATGATTTAATGGTTTGCTTCCTTTCCAAATCTAGCCTACACGTGCCCAGCTTTGTTTTGAAATTATAGTATAAAAGTGACTCTTAATGGTGCTTAAAGTTTCTCCCAAGTTATGACAAAGTCAGCAGCAGAGGTATTATTCTCCACTTGGCATTCCTTTCATGTCAGCAGTAAACATTTGTAAAAGCTAGATGTACTCTGCCTTTTATTTTGCATTAGGCGCTCTGTTTCTGACTGAAGCTGGCAAAACTTCTTGACAGGACTGCCATAAAATAATAGAACCAAAAAGATGAAAAATCAGAATGATGCTATTCAGTTACAAAATAAGGTCTGCTATGATTATTCCAGTCTAAAAAAATCTGCCTGTTAGCAAACTTTTCTGAGTCGGACTGAACCTTGTTCAGCCTTTGTTGTTCCAGAGCTCAATACTGTTATTGTTGGTGATAAAATACACCAACAATAGTAATATGAACAAGAGTAATATGAAAAGAGATGGAAAATACTAAGCCTTTTTATTTCAGAGCAGAATGAATAAGAAGAGATAAGATAAAGTGATCAGAAGAGATGACTGTTGTAGAGAAGGTAGATCAGGAAAATTACTCACTCTTTTTCTTAATACTAAAAAAGGAAAATACTCAAGAGAATGGAAAGAATGCAAACTCAAAACTAAAAAAAAATTCTTTGATAAAATGAATTTAAAAAAAAGAAATAATAATTAAAAAAATTCCTTGATAAAATGTGCCACTGACTTGCAGAAGTTTGTAAGATTCATTTTTTTAAAAATTGACTGTTAACCTAAAGAAATATTCAAAACTTGCTGATAATGTAAATTCCAAAGTTCCCATTTTCATTCAAAGTTCATCTAGCTATTGGCAAAAACCTGATTTTTAGTCAGATTACTTAATAACAAGGCTTCACTGGAAAGGCCTGTGTCAGAGGCTGGTGAGGGGCAGAGGGCACGCTGCTTTTTCTCTCATCCCACACAGGATGTTTTTTTGATGTCTCCTGCCTTCTCCATCAAGTTGGGAAATTCAGATGAGCCTGAGCTGAACATTTAGATAAGTGCTGTTCATCCCCAAAAGCTGTGATGTGGAAGTGTCTGAGGAATGGACTGCTCTTGTTGATGCTGGTAAGTACTTGCTGTAAATGAACCGAATGTGGCACAAAACTCCGGTGATAAAGTTGGCAGCTATGTTTTGTTTTTTAAAGAAAACTCTTTAAAACTTAAAGACTAAACTCTTTGATCTCTTACATTGCTAAGAAACTTTCACAGATAAGCAAAAGAGGGCTTTGTATTTAAAATTAATCTACATTCAGTAAATTAGTTTGAGAAGTTAATGCAGCAGGAAAAATGTGACTAGGCGGCAAGAATCTACATAGATCTGTGAGGAGAAATCAAATATACCAGGACTAATATTTCTTGCTTCACCAAATTTTCCCCCCATTGTAAGAAATAAACATTGATAATTTGTCCTCTTTTTTTTTTTTTTTTTTTGTCAAATGCTAGGGTAGAAAAATGTTTCTGTCTACCCCTACAACTGAAGCCTCTCTGGTCATTATTCTTAGAGTAAATGCTATCTGATCTGCTGCAGACTGAAGTCCTCCACTGGTTAGCACTAGATATGACTTTGGGTCAGTATTTTTGAGTGTTCACATCCTTTTGGAGGAAAAGAATCTTAAATGTGCCATTCATACTAAAATATCTGCCATGGTTATTTCAAAAAATTGAAAAAAAATGAAATTGAGTTCTCCAAGCTTGTACTTGGAGAACCAACTTCATTTGTTGGGCTGTTAGCTTGTCATCAAGCATGGCACCTTTTTGTTTTCCATTATTCCTATAAATCATTAATTTTAACCTGCTGAGGTCTGGATGTGAAACATCTCATCACTTTGAGGCTCTTATAACTGTATATTGATCCCTACTATGTTTTCTCTCTGTTTTTTGGCAGCAGACAGCTCATGTTCTGAAGAGGCTTCAGGTAGTGGTACTTATCTCTGTTGATATGAAATTAATGAAAGTTTCTTATAATGTAGGTGAAAACTTTTGTTGTACTCCATATGCAAGTCTGGGTAAACTTTGACTTCTCCCCAAATACATTGTCTTTGAATACTTGCTTTAAGTAGCCTGAAGTCATTCACAGGTTGCTAATTTAATGTTGCTTTAATTTGGATTCATCATTTACTTTAATTCTAACATTACTGGGAATTTTTAGTGGTGGAGGTGCTTTCCCAATGTGTATTTCCTGGAAAACAGGCTGAGGAGCTGCCTGCAGAACAATCCTATTACTGTAAATATGCACAGACTGCATTTGCATCAAACGCAAACCAGCCAAAGGCATTGTGCAGTGCATTTCACACTATAAACATCCATACTGTATTAGAGGAAACATGAAAATCAAGGTGTTTTTTTGCAGCATTAGTAGTTGATAACAATGCTGGTTTGAACTTTTCATTGCAAAGTGTTTTCAAACATGATTACTGGGGGTTTAATTTTGTTCCAAATAGAGCAGATGTTGCTAACTTCCAGTTTTCCTGGTCTAGGAGATTGGGAAAACTGACCCTTAAACTTGTCTTTAAATGGTCCTTCAGGCTTGGTCCAAATCAGAGAGTAGCAATTACCCTGTCCTTGAGTGGCCTGCAGTGGCCTGCACCAGATGTTTCACAAAAATTGGGACATAATTTTAGAACACAGAGACTAAGGATAAACCACTTCCGGGTTTCTGTCTGTTTTTTTCAAGCAGTCAGTCAAATTCCTTCCAAAATGTTTGTTTTTACTCATGAATGTTCTGGGTATCCTTGAAAATGGTATTGGTGGCTCCCCCATTCTGGTGTTTGTGTTGCTGAGAGCAAGTCTGTGTAGGCTGTGCTGCTGTAAATCTGACCAGAGCACATGCAGAAGGAAGTTGTGTGAGAAATGCGTTGTACAAAAAGCACTTTTGCAGATATTTTGTTTGTGAAATGCAAAGTAATGAGGGCTATTGTTTCCTACTACTGTTAGACACAAAATGCAGAGTATTTCCATGGCTGCTACATGAGTATGACTGCTGCCATTTTCCTACAAGCACTATGGGGATTGGACAACTAAGGGAATTCCTAGATCATAGAATCATGGAATGGCCTGGGTTGGAAGGAACCATAAAGTTCGTCTCATTCTAACCCCTTGCCATGATCAGAGACACCTTCCACTAGACCAGGTTGCTCAGAGTCCCATCCAACCTGGCCCTGAATACTTCCAGGAATAGAAAAAATCCCCAGCCTTTCTGAGCGACCTGTGTCCTTCGATCCTCAAAGTAAGGAATTTCTTCCTAATGTTTCAGATCAGAATCTCCATAAACTTAGACTGAATTGTTGAGGAGGTTTTTTTTCAAATTTTCATGTGATTCACTTCTCCCTATTTATATATTATGTTGCTTCTGAAAATCTGGGGAATCTGAAGAAAAGCAGTGCCTGGGAGAACTTCAACCCACTTCTGCAAATTTGTGAAATTCAGCTAGTATGTGAGTTATTCAAACTGAATCTCAACATAGAATCTTTTGAAATTTTCTCATCTGTCAAGAATATGCTATTTTATTTAAACTATGAAAAGACTAAATAGATTCCATAATTTAGTAAATATTTTGTCTTCTGACAGCTTCTCTTTTTCTTCTACTCTTTACATTTTTAAGAGTATTTTTCCCCTCCTCGATGTGATATTTTGATGAGATTTACAGGTGGCAAAAGAAGTAATTTGGGAAAAGAGTTAGAGTTTCTTACAGTAACAAGTTCCCAAATCCATCTTCCTTTTTTCCTTCCTTTTTATTTGTCATGTAGGTATTTCTATTCATTTTAGGATACTAATCTGAATATTTAGTAGTGACTGGTTGGACTAGGGCTCTTGGATTTGGGCCCCTTCTGAATATGAATGCAAAGCTGAAAAAAGTAATGTTGAATCTTTTAGTTATGTGCTGAATCAGAAAGTTCAGAAAAAGTTCATTTTATTTTTACCTTGTAGAAATGTGATTAGCCAGAAAGTATGCTTTCAGAACCTGCAAACAGTCCATTTATTTGCCAGCACCAGGATGAGGCTCAGACTTCCAATGAAAATATCTTTTTGTCTGCTAATGTAATAGGTGGTTATTTTCTGCATCTTCATGTTCCTTGGAAAAGCATCAGAGTTTTATTGTAAATCCATTATGTCTCCCTTGGTCAGAGATTATAAATGACAACTAGTCCCAAGGTAAAGAAAAGAAAGTATTATTTTGTAGAGTAAAAAGGGGTTAAATCACTTTTTATCATGACTGTCCTCCTGGTTATGACATATTCAATGTATTATTTAGTTTAAGTGCATGATTAAGATAGAACTGGGGTTCTGCTGGGGAGCACTTTCACAGATATTATACTTACAGTACCTCATTCTGTAGTACAGAAGAAAGAAAAATGACATGTCCCTTTGTGAACCTATCCTTTTAAAATTGGGTTATAGATTATATAGTGGTGTGAGATCCTCTAAGAATTTCTGGGTCAGAGGTACTTTGTTTTCTTTCTTTTATACAGCAAAACCCTTGTATCTTTATTAAAAATTTATTTGCTGTCAATAATTAAATGCTTATTATTTGATCTTTAATGGGGTCATGATTCCCATATTCCCATATTAATGAAATAATGCAAAAAGTAAAAAAATGCCTTTCAGTTGGAAAAAGTACTTATTATTCTTTCTTTGTTCTGAGTAAAATAGTTTATCTTAAATTAAAAATTTAAAAAATGAATTTTCTTTAATCTTAGAATTAAATTAGTGCTAATTAGTTCTATTTTCTCTACAACATTCAAATGCTTTAGTCTTAGTCATTTCTTCAGAGTATTAATAGTGCCCTTTGGCTGTAATCAAGATAATCTTCAATTAAAAGCAATACAGTTAACTGAGTTACATTAACAGTTATTGTTCTCAAATCACAGGGTTAAGAACACAAATGCTGTGTGTTTTCAGCATAGCTACATTGCAGGGGTGTGTGATGGTCCAGGGACCTGTTATTCACACGCAGTTTTAGTTTTAACTAAAAAACTAACCCAGAATGTTCACTGATGAAGCCCTTCAAACAAAACCGTTCCTCAAGGTGGTGATGTAAACAGAATTCAAAGATGCTGCAGCAAACTAAAACATTTTTGGATTTGGCCAATGTTCACATGGTCTCCCCCTGCCCCTGCACACCCCTCCCCCAGCCCTTTTTACTGTAAAATCTGTAAACTATGGGGCATTTTCAATGAGTGAGTTCTGCTTGATATTCACAGCTGTTATTCTTTGTGAAGAGTTAAAGAGCATTTGCCAGTCTGCAATAATTCATCTTATTTTATTTTTTTTTTTTAGTTCAGAAAATTTATTATATGCATTAATAGTGGATTTCAGCTGAAAATAGAAGTATTGCTTTCAAATTTCTTAGTGTAGCCAATGTGAAAAAATTGTGGTCCCGTAGAAACAGGGAAAAAAAGTGTTTTCATCCATGCTCGTAGAACAGCTCTTTCTGGTTTCAAAAGCTAAGCACAGAATATGGGAAAATTCTGTTAATGTTTCTGTGTTTGCAAACAAAAAACCATAAACATCTTGAGCAAACATAACTACAGAGGGGATCCATGCTACTTGCTAGCAGATTACCACTCCAATAGTAAAAACAGACTGTGGCTCTGTCTCAGTAAAAGTTAATAACAGTTGGTGAGACAAAAAAAAGTTGAGTTGCAAAAATATTCTTACTGTATGTCCATATGCACCTGCCAATAGCACTTCTGTAAATTCCAGTCAGAACAGAAAGCTCTGGGCACTTCGAGTGGCTGCAGTACCTGGGACTTTACATCAGTTTTTAATACTTAAGATGACCTACCAAATTAAAATCTCTGTTTATTATATTGTTGGTTTGGGTTTTTTTTAAGATTCAGATGTTACTAATTTGCAGAGTGTGATGGTGGTTTTTCTGTGTTGCTGTCCTTCAGGAGCTAAAGAGGTAAATGTCATAACTGGGCAGATATTGCCAGTAAGCCAAATTTAAACAGGTTTCCATGATTTAAAAATCTGTTTTCTCAAAGCATAAATGCAAGAAAATATTTTCTTTGAAGTAGCATTTATATTCTGTGGAGCAAATACCCCTTTTTGAGTTTCAAAATGCTGGCACAGACATTGTATATTGACACTGAGGCAATAAATCAAAAGGGATGGACAAAGATATGAAACTGTACTTTTCAGAAAGAACAGTGTGTCTGTACATGCAAAAATAATTGCTTTCTTGGAATGTGACAAAAGAAAATTGAATATAAAATAGGGTGTTAACAGACAACAAATCAAATTTTTAGAGTATTCTTTTTCTGCCTCAGTCAGAAGAATTTCCTGAGTCATATATCTTTGGTACAACATGTAGTTAGGTAGGTTGGTAAAGTTTAATGCTTTCCTCCTCAGAGGAAAATTCAAATCTGCTGAACTTTTCCAGTAGTTTACAATGTTTGTCTCAGAACGTGGCTGGGAGAAAACAGCCCAAAACTCCAAGTTCCACTATCAGATTCTTCTGTGATTTAGATGAGGCCAAATAATTATCTGGAAAACTTCAGTAGGCTTTTATGTCTGTAGAACTCTTTTATAGAATTTGGGATACAGGGGTAAAGTACCCTAATTTTACCCTATGACCAGTATGTTGCTTTCTTCTTTCTTCTGTTTGTATGGTAGGTACAAATTTTAGCAGCCAGATTTCATGACCTTTCTCTATACTTAGAGGAAATGACATGGAGATATTTTATGCAATTTCTGAGGGTTTATATAATTTTTTAGATGCTTCTGTAGGACAGGATGTCTGTGTATTTGTAGGGTGGAGGGACAGGGTTAATTTGTGGGTATGATTGTTTTTTTTTTTTTGAAAGAGGGAACCTGAATTCCTTTCCTGATTTATGGAACCTCTTAATTTTAGGGAAAAAAATAGATTGAGCTTGGATACAGGAGTATTGTAGGCTATATTGTCATCCCACTGAGAATCCCTTACAGTGCATTTAAGAAATACTGGTCTGTGTATCTCAGACCAGTATTCTCTGTGTATTCTTCTTTATGATATATGTGATATATGGTGCTTCTTAGTCCCATCTCTTTTTATGAATTATTGTGGTGCATAGAACAAAGAATTATTACTTATATCTTCATTTATCAAGATACGACATTAGGTAAAGAAAATGACCTTTTTTATCATTGGATCTATCTAAAAAAGATTGCCAGGATTCTCCAACTCTTGTTGGAAAATTGTTTAAAATGTGATTAAGTTTTGGGGCTTTTTTCCCTTTCTCCAGCATTTTGGTTTTTCATATCTCCCTGCACAACCAACTGTTCAGATACATGTTTTATATAAGTATTTATTTGCCAATTTTCCTTATTAGCCAGAAGGAAATATTAAAATTAATATAAATGTCAGCCTGAAGGCTGTGACATTGTAAGGGTATTCAGACTGACTAGCTGATCCAAGTCATTATCTGTAAAAAAAAAAAAAGAGAAAGCCAGCCAAAAAAAAGTCTTTTTCCCCTAATCATGTTGTGACAAGAATGAGGAAAAAGTGTTTTGTGTCACAAATCTACAAGACCTGAAAATACAAAATTCAAAGTTCATTCTCTACAAAGAAATAAGGAAAAGAACCAAAGAGCTCCACCAACCCCTGAAGCTCTACTTTCAATTAATAGAGCTGTACATTAACTCCTCTGATGTTATTACATTATGAAATTCACAGTAAATTAAAGCAAAACCTGCTCTTCATTGAATTTTTAGTCTAATTTGAAATCAGAAATGAATTAGAAATGTTTATGTGTATGCAGAGAAGGTCATTTAGTTTTGGTAGCTCACAAAGGAGGGTCCTGAAAACCTGGTCTTGTCCCCAGGTATGGGCTGTTGTGGCTGTCCCCAGCTGATGAGGAGCTTCACCTGCAATTCAGGCTCTGGCAAAAACAGCTTAAAGAACTCCTTGCAATGCAGTATCATTCTCCCTTTTTACTTTAAGTGAAGGATCTCTCCCTAGCAAGCTCCTAATCTTTTTTTGATGTTTCAGGGTGTAGTTTAAGTGAGAGTGAAACAATAATTTCCCAGGTATAGTTAGTGATGTGCAAGAATTTGTCTCAAAACATTTCAGGGATTTGATTGATGAAATGAAATATGGTCCTGACATCAATTTACTGAGATTACTTTTTAATGAATACTACTTTAAAAGCATATGCAAAATTAAGATCAGTCACTAAAAATGCATTTGGATGTGACATTTAAAGAATGATATACATAATGTATTGGAAATTAACTTTTATAATCTACAGAAAATGATTCTTGTTGCTGGCTCTCTCAATTTGTGAGAACTTTGGCAATGAAATTATTAATTACAAGCAAAGGAAAACTGAATTATGTATTTTTTTATTAATATTGCCTGTGTGCCAGATAATAACATCTTAGAATATTAGTGTACATGGTTACTGAGTTATTTTACAGTCAAATCCTACTTATCTCCTACATGCAACTTCTCTCTGAAGTTAAGGAAAGGGTGTGTCTTGCAAAAATAGATTTGTCCAGAATTTTCCCATGTGCTGTTATTCATAAAGATCATCCTGGATTTGTACTCTGTTTTGTTTCTTTAGATTAATGCTATTCCTAGTGAAGGCAACAAAAAAGTTCACAGTGTCTGTAATGACAAATTGAGAATTCCTTTGACTATAATTTTATATATATATCTAAAACTTTATACTATATTTATCTGCTTTGAGTCTTTTGATGATAAAGCACAGTCTTTTGATAAAATAACAAATGTAAAGCTGAAACCAATAGCTGAAAAAACTGTTTTAGTTTTCTGCTTTTGAAAATCAGAGGAATCTTGACAGTAGCATTTCAATGTCTAAACTGGACTATCCTGAATTGCTCCCTGTAAATGTCAGATGAAGGACAAGAGGAAATTGGCTTAGTTTGTAGAAAGAGAATATCTCCATTTAGGAGAAAAAAAATCTCACTGTACTGTTACCTAAGCAGATAAACAACAGTTTTCCAAAAGGAAAAAATGTTAGCTTTCCCTGGTAAATGTTTATTTAAGTACAAATAGCTCTATCTCAGATCATGGTCTTAGACAAAGTGATCTACTGAGCTCCCTTTCTTCGCTGCAATTGTTTGACTTAATGATTGCAGGAGTTTATCAACAAAAAGCTTATCTGTTCTTGTTCTGTTAATGGGGTTTTTGATTCTATGGGAGAAATCTTCCTTCTCTTTTGCTCTGATCTCCCCTATTTATATTTTGAAAGTGATGGTAACAGTTTCACAGCTTTCTTTTGATGATGACTTGTCATTTAAAGAAATATCACAGTGCATGTTTGACTTTCTGCTATTCCATGAGTCACTGTGCTCAAGAAGTCATTGTGTACACAGTTGTACTCTGCTAGCCTTTATCTCATCTACTACCTCTAATTGCCCCTAAAGGGAAGAAATGCCCAAAATGCCTTGTGTTTCATGAGACAAGACATATGGACTGCAGAGAGTTTCATTTTCTCGTTGACAAGAGGAGTAGGTGGAGGTATGTGACTTCAAGGACAGTGTGTGTTATTGCAACCTGTTTCTCTTTAGAATAAAAGCAAGGTGAAGAGTTTCCTGCCCAAATCTTAGCTGAAAAACTGCTCCTAATGTAAGCCTGACACTCTTTCCACAAAGAAAGAAGGGAAGAAGGATGGAAATGTTCTCTAGCCCACACGTTCTTTTTCCCCACAGCAAGAATGAGGTTTGTTTCCAAACAGGTGTAGGTTTTCCTTAGATCTAGTAAATATCACAACTTACCATAAGTTACTTTAACAGCATCTTTGAAAGAACTGGTGATGCTGGAAAAAGATATAACTTAGTTGTGCTGCTCTTTAGGTTGTCTACTTTTTGCAATAAGAAAAATACTCACATGAACAAAAGAGCTCCACATAGCTTGATAAAAGTGACTTTATCTGAAAGCCTTTGAGAGCTCTGTGTCTGCTCTAGCCATGTTGAATAAAATGAAAAAAATCTAATTTTGTATGTAAAAGTAGAATGTTTTCTAAAGGAAAAATAAATAAGGGGGTGGGTGAGCCAGTAACCTTAGCATAAAGCAACTCATGCATTATGAATCTAATTTCCTATAAAGTTTGAACGAAAAGCATGTTGAGACATTACTCTGTGTTCCTTGTTATGCTGTGTTCATCATGCCTTCTCCCATTTTATGTAATATATTCTTCAGCCTAAATAAGATATTCTTGAAGCCTCAGGATTTTCATGCCTTCAAAGATCTCTGTTTTATTTCTAAATATTATAGATTTTGATGCACAAGCAGCTTTAAGTTTGGTACCTCAAAGGCTGTTCACCCTTTTAGGTAACC
Source organism: Vidua chalybeata (assembly GCF_026979565.1). Taxonomy (NCBI): domain Eukaryota; kingdom Metazoa; phylum Chordata; class Aves; order Passeriformes; family Viduidae; genus Vidua; species Vidua chalybeata. The sequence continues at coordinate 50,727,793 of NC_071535.1, read as the reverse complement.
CCCAAGTTGGCTTTCATATTTGCTTATTACCCGAAATTCTTCACAAGAAGCTTCAGCCTGTTTTACAATTAAAGGCTTTGATCATATTTACTGTAGCTACGTAAAATATTTCTGCATGAATGTTACATGAGTTCAATTTCCGTATTAGACGAGGAGCTTACCTGATACCGAGTGTCTACGTGAATCCTTTCCTAACATAATTATTAAACCTAAACATTGCCATTCTCCTCAGCAACCTTAGGCAAGAGGGAGCTGCTCCTGTGAGCTATCCCACTTTGAATAAGTTTCAGAGTTGGAGCCCAAGACTGTGGGGCCAGATGTTGTAGTATTTCCATTTCTAGATAATCAAGAATTTTCATGGTCTTAGCTTTTTTACTTTGGGTATACTGTGTGTCTGGAACTGTTTGGAAGTTTTTTTCAAATTTACATGAGCTTTAACCTCTGGTGCTGTGAGTAGCAGGACATACTGGCCATCATAGTCACGAACAGCTTTGGGTATGCTGTGTTCAATCATAGCGTATATATTTGTTGAAAATTACTACATGCCATGTTGCATGCCTGTTTCAAATTCCTCCTTTTAGCATGTTTTCAAAATTTTTGTTAAACTTAGGTTTATTTGCTTGTTCAGAAGAAAATTCAGAAGAAATACCTTGAAAAATAGTGAGATATGGTGAATTCAACTCCATGTTTTTGCTTTGTTTGCATAAGAAAATTACTGGATGCACAATATACCTACCATGTACAGCACAGTTCTGGCATAGACAACTTTTGAGAGCATTTTTAATAAAAGATATACTTTACCAAAACTTTAATTGATTCCTACGTTAAAAATCAATAAGCAGTACTTCAATGATAGCTCTTAAGAGCCCACCTTTTTTTATTTTCTGTATAGTTGTTTTGTTATTTTTTTGTTCACTCTGTCTTCTTAAATTTTAAGATATAAGTTAGTTTTTGAAACTGCATTAACCTATGGGATACATCATGAACTTTTATGTAGCTAAAAATTTTGGAGCTACTTTGTTTCATTTGGAAATGTACTGACTTTGGTTAGAATATCAAACCCAAGTGATGCACTGTGCAATTTCTCACCACCCACCTGTCAGTCCCTGAGCCAGCTTTCCTCCTAGGACATACACTGACCATGACACCATATGGAATATCCCTTTGGCCACCTTGGCTGTCCCAGCTGTGTCCCCTCCTAGCTCCTTGTGCCCCCCATCCTCCTCCCCGATATAAGCTGAAAAGTCTTGGTGTAAACAACAACTTAAACCTCAGTGTGTTATCAACATTATTGTTATCCTAAACCCAAAACTCTGCACTGTACCAGCTGCTGGGAGGAAAAGTAACCGTGTCCCAGATGAAACAAGGACACAGTACTGGGATTTTAACATTTACCTTTGTATCTCAAAAATGCAATAGATTTTCAACACTAGCAAATTACTTACCAGAAGGCAGAATCTTTCAATTTTCCTCATTTTCATGTGATTTTCCCACATCAGTCCTTTCACTGACTTCACCAGCTCCTTCTTTATATGAGTTATACTTAAAGAGTGAACAAGTCTGGCCTTAAATTTGATCTCATCTTTATTCCTAGGACTGATATCCTTATTTATATTTTTGCTAATCACTTGGGATTTTTTTTAATGCAGCTTCCACAGAGCATTCCTCCTCATCTCCTACACTGTATCTTGTAACCAGATTCAATCTTTCAATTTGGAATTCTCCCAGAAGCAGATGACATTGGTCTTCTGTATCATACAATTCTTGCTCATATTACTGGTCATATTTCTCCAATGAAAAGTCTTCTGATTAATTCTTCTCATTAGTCAACTTGGTAAACAAATTACTGCAGGAAGCTTAAAAGCTTGGGTTGAAAGGCAGAAGAGAAGAAAAAGATATCTTGTTTGCAAGTCACTATTTTCCCTTGGAAATATCTGCTCTTCTATCAGGTTGCCATTTGAGGCTGCTAGAAGTTTTTATTACTCAGGGTTAATTGCCTCTAGCACAATAATCTCAGATTTCTCTCAAGAATTACTGATAGCACACAATTTCCTTCTGAAATAAAATTACTTTCCTGTCACGAGAAATGTGTCAACTTTTTAGCACTTCTTTTAAAAAGTAAGTTAAACGGCATTAGGACCAGTATTCCTCTGCCTCCTAGTTCTGTTTTTTCACCTCTGCTAAGGATATTGTTTTCTGTTTCTAGTCTCCGGTTTGACATGCCAGCGGAAACTGTGTCATACATTAGTCATATGTTATATATAATAAATATAACTGGTTGCTTTCCTGGGTGACTGGTCTTCAGCTTGTACGTGTATGTGAACGTTACACTGCAAAAAGGCCTTGGATTGCTTTTAATTCATCTGTTTACACAGCTCAGACATAGATCACCTTTCTGGATAGTCACATAATCAGGAGTGCTTTTTAGCTATATGTCTGTTTCCTACAGTGTTTTCTTATAGTGCATTAGGTCACTGAAAGCCTCTTGGAAGTAGAAATCCATAGCCCTGTGGAACTGCTTGCAAATCTTTCCAAATAGTTAGTGTATCTTAAATATATTACTGTAATGTGACAGGTAAGGATCATACATCAGTGTAAACAAGTTTTGTTTTGGAAATGCTCTTCCTGAAAGGTGATCTTTTTGTCAGTCTGTGACTCCTTCATCAGTTGGGATGCAATTCTGAGATTTCTACTTCTGTGCTCCTCTACAGAAAGGAAATGTGAGGCTGTCACGATCCTGGGGCTGGCAGCAGGAAGGAGGACACGTCTTTTGATTGACTGTGGCGCCTGCCAAAGCCCTGTGTTCACAGTTCCAGAGCATGTGGAGGGCAGGATAGAGTTGTCACTGACATCCCCATCATATTTGCAATTACTAAACATGCTTCTTGTGCGTTCCAATGATTTAGGAATGGGAAAATATATTTTGCCTTTGAACAAAAGCCACTGAAGATTTTCTGAAAAATGCTTGATTGGAAGTGTGACAAATCGAAGACATTTGGAATTTTTCCAAAGAGATTTTCAGATGTTGGGCAGATGTTATTGTTTGCTGACCTAGGACTTCGCAGAATGACAGAAAATAATTTGATGTTCTAACAAAGCATTGATTACACACACTAAGTAGCCCTGGTAGAGTATTTCCCTTATGGCTTGCACTTCCAGAGTTATGGTTAAACGAGCACCCCATGTCATCAAACATACAGAAGGTGCCTTTGCCACTCTGAGGGGATGATCCCAGCATTTAAATAATGATTTACTGATGCTTTTATTAGAACAATTATTGGTTATTTCAGACTTGAAATGGGCAGATTAAGCTCTGTGAACCTCACAGCTGAAACCTCACAACACTGGCAATTTTCAGTGATTAAAGTAATTTACTTTATCTATAAAATGTAAAGATATTTCATAATAGCCATACAGCAAGTACAGGGAGGTGTAGCTTTCCTGGAGATAATCAGACCTCTGGGGATAAAGGGTCCTGGCTGCACCTCATGCATTGCAAGACCCAGAGGGCTTTATTATCTGATGATTACCACACCCCCATTTCCATGTCTTTTTGCTTAATTAATCACAGTAACATTATTGCCCAACTTCAGACAACAAAAATAATGAGAGGGGCTTTAAAAGATTCAAAGACTAGAGGAAAAACAAGAGATCCCATAGGAAAGTACCCATAGTGAAACTGGGGTTTACAAATCACCGAAATCTATTAAAAATGATGCTTACATTTTGTAAAGTGCCTTCCTTAATATAAATATAATTATGTTTTAAATATTGTAAATGTGTATATACAATATAAAAAATATACTTGTTTTGATCAGAGGAGATGAGGTTTTATTTTTAGGACAAAAAAACCCTTTTATTTATTGCAGCCATACCATAGGAGGTTATAGCCATTTGCTATTTTCTTAGGAAACCTTGCCATATCCACTGTGTTGTTCCTTATTTGGTCTAAGTACAGTCTCATGTACATTTTAATGTCTTCTCTGCCTTTCTAAGTGACTAAATAATCATACAGTTTACAGACATAAGTACAGAGTAAAACCTTCAGGTGTCACGTGTCAGAACTGACTTCTGAAGAAGCTCATATGGTTAAACTACTAAATTCTGATCATCTCTCCTTTTAGTATATCCTTCTCTGCCACACTTGACAGTTGTTCTTAGTAAAATCAGTATAATTATCTGTAAAACTATTACCTGACTTTTAAAAAGTTGAGTGAAACATAATTAGCTTATGTGTTATGTCCTTCCTTATACTTAGCAACATTAGACAGTGGGCAGAATCTTTTATTGTAGCTCCAGTCCTATCAGAGAAGGTTTTATCTCAAACTGCATAGCATTGATTTCCTCTTGACTCTGCATTTTAAAAACTTGTTGCTTTTCATAGGATTCATCAAATGTTTCTGATAATTTGGGTGAAATTTGAACAACCTTTTAGTAGACACAAAGTAGTCATTTCGAGGTCACAGAAGATCCTGGTCAAGGTTTTCTTGACCTTTGAGATTTCCAGAATTTCCTGGCTATAAGTCAAACTACAGCAGATCTGCACAGCTACTGTAGCTGTATTTTTTTTGAAATGGAGGCTAATAAGGTAAGTTATGTTTCAGTCATCAATGTCTGAAGCACAGATAGTCTAAACTGGAAGACAAAATGAATTTTCAAATGGTGTTTTCACCTTTTCACTCAAACTTCAGTTTGTGTAGGTGCAACTCCCCGAGATTGGAACATGTGTTGGCCTGCCTCATTTGGACAGGCAGCTGACTAAGATTTGGGGGTCAGGAGGAGGGCCAGAGTATTTGTGATAACCATTCTTGTGCTGCACTAATTTTAAGTGAAGGAAAAGCCATCTGTTTTGTAATTCACTGTGATAATATTGACTGCTTTCATCTCATGGTGCTATTAAAACCAATCTGTAATCCCATCCATGGAAGAATGCGTAAGGAGATCAAAACATCTTTGGTGTGTACTTCAGCAATACCTCTTTCTTTAAAAGCCTCTCATACAGTGTATTTACAACTTCTGAACAAGATGTTTGAATTGTACTTGTTAATTTGTCATTGAGAGAAACAAAAGCCAAATTTCATTAGGGCAGAGTCTCAGTAGTAGAAACACCAGATAAATAACAGAGCAGGTATTTGATCTAATTCAAGTTGAGATGCCCCTTACTCTTCCCTATTCATTATCTGTTAGACAGTACGGAGAGTGTCCATCTGGGGGAGATTTTGCTATGTTCTTGGCTGTAAAACTTGGTCTATGACATGATAACACTTTCACAGTGCAACATGTTTGTGACTGTCTTAAGCTTTGTAATCAAAAAGGTGATTTTTTGCTTTTAAGTCATGTATTTTATGCTGGAGAGCAGCATGAACCAGGTGAGACAAATTAAATTAAATGTCTAGCCATGAAGAACTGTAAGTGGTCCATCAAATCCTCTAACATTGACATACACTGCAATCCATTTTATAACTTCATCTCAAATCTAGATTTTGATGAGCATCTAGAATGAAAGATAAATGGAGAAAATAATCAACTCAAACATACCTGTTTGAACCAGTAACTTTTAGTCTTGCAGATAAAAGAAAAACCTCCAGTTCACATATTAATAGTGTTCCCAGAAGCTCTAAGGTGTGCTGTTAAAAGCATGAAATGCTTTGGAAGCCACTCACATTAGGTATCAAATGGATTCCTGTGAAAAATACTGGTTTAGTCATTTAAAAAAAAAAAAGGAAAAAACCCAAAACATAGTAGCAGGAATAACAGCCAACCAAAAACAAAAATAAAAGGAAGGGAGAAATTACAGTTTTGAGAACTACACATCTAGCATTTTCAATATTAAATTCTTATACCATCCCCATCTCAGTATTTTTCGATTGGCTTTAATTTCTGACTTTGTAGTTACATTAATGTTTATTTTGAAATTTACTACCACTCATCTTTAGAGCAAAACCTCTTTTCTTTTTTCTCTTTTCCAATATTTCTGCACCAAAAGTGTTAATTTTGAAATGTGATTTCAAATATTTAATATATTTATGCAGATTTTTGTAGTTGCAATTTTCAGACAAGAAAATTGTTGGTTTTGCACTGTCAGCCAGTGGTCTGTTAATGATATAATACATTTTTGAATTTTCATATGGATTTTTTTTCCCAAGTGATTGCCAAGCTGATGTTGAAAACATTGGGTGTTTTCTAAAACTCCACTTTTAAGGTCTCAAATGTTTACTTTCTTATTCCCAAACTGTCATGTGTAGGATACTCATTAAAAACTGTGGTAGAGCACATGCCACAGCTAAAGGTCCTGAAGTCACTCCCAAAGCCTAGACATTGCCTTTGGAATTCTTTCAAGGAAAATGGTTCATCCTGACATTTGGCTACATGTGGAAGTAGATACATATTGCTTTTCTTGGCAGAAAACAGCAAACACAACAGACTGAGCCACAGATCAGTGTTCTGGGAAGGCCACTGTGCTCCCTACATCCTGCTGTCTGTATTTCAGTTCTAGGGTTTAATCAAGGTGTGATAATAGACCAAATTCATTTAGGGAGCAGGAAATGTGTTCAGAAGTGGAAAATTGGTGGAATTTGGCTTGGGGGGGGGAAATGGGGAGAAAGTATTTCTCCATGTAAATTTTATAGGTGTGGGAACTTTGTGAATGAAGCTCTTTCAGATGTGTTGGTTGGATGTAAGCTATACATAGAACCAAATTGCCCTGATCCTCTTTTTTTTCCCCTCTGAATGTATGAAAGACCCACATGTCCACTTTCAATTTGATAATTTAAAGCCTAATCTCAGAAAGCAGAGCAAGGGATATAAATTCACGCGATCACTGTTGCTGCACCCTTTTACAAAAGACAGAACTGTGAAAGATATGCAAATTTTTCATAGTTATACTTTTAGATGGTTACTTAAATACCTGTCTTCTTCACACTATGGGTACAAAGTTAGTATAAAACTCAGATATGCTAATAAAACCAAATGTCTGTGGTTTCTGGCAAACTAAAGAACCAGTAGTTTGCTGTATGTTCTCTATACAACTGTTAGGCAATGTCATGATGCTTACTGAGACAAGCTTGGATAAAGCTGCTACAGTATAAAGATAAAGGCTATTTTATATTCTTTGATTTTTATTTAAATGCTCCCTGCATTTAAATTACTGTACTGCTAATTTTAGCTGATGTATTAATATATGTGTCTCAGCTATTTATACACACAATATGAAACCCAAGTGAGATAGCAAACAGGGTGTATGATTCCCTAAGTTTGGAATGTGTACTGTTCTATGTAGTGGGTTTGCTCACAGGACTCAATAGGACTTGCAAAGTCTTTACATTATGAACTGAGTTTAGACATATCTTTACAGAATCGCCTTAATTAATGGTGATGTTTAGTGAGAGCCTAAAATTCTGTCTGCCTTTGATTTCAGATGTTGTCGCTTAAATCCAGAGTGACTGCTGCTCCTTATGCACCTCCATACTACTTTTATTAGCACTACTGAAAAATTAGTTTCAATTCTGTGTTAATGGTGATAGAACCTGATGCTCTGTAAACGAGAAATGAATTTTCATAGAGATTAACAGATTCCAAGGATGTGAGGATTGCTGCCTTTTTGCTAGGTATTCCTGTAAAAGTGCATACGAAAATCATGCCTCTGAGTTCAGGTTATTCCATCACTGATGTGTAACAAGTGGGGATTACTGAATTCAGGATAGTAGACTGAGTCTGAGCCTGTGCTCCTCTCACTCTCCAGAGACCTGAAAAGATCAGAATTAAGCTTTCAGTTTTTATCTAACTTGTAATTGATCCTCCAGCAAATAGAACTTTTAGAATATTATGCCTATATTGTGTCTTTGATTATATTCTTCTGAAAATATTTATTACACATTTCTCTTCCTAATCAGACACTCATTTTGTGTATTTCATGTGTGTCTCTCAAATCTCCACCTTCCTGAAATGAATGGCAGATCAGATTAATTGTACTTGGTGATTGAACACTCTTTATCTTAAATATCTTACCGTTAAACCTAGTGACCTGAGAGAAAGTTTGCCACCAGGTTTTAAACCTTCCTTGTATATTGCAGAATAATTCAGTCATCAAGGCTATTGCTATAATTTTAAATATTTTAATAATTTTTTTCTCAGTCTATTCAGCTTATAGATTAATATTATATCTTTAACCTCCCAGGCCTGTTGTCCTTGGATAAGGAATAAAATGGATAGTGGGTAAAATTGGACTTTTTTTACTATCTTGATATGTGGCTGAGTTAAGCTACGGTTGGTATATAAGTACTTACTGCTGTTTGTTTATATGTCTATTATTATCTACTTTGATTTTCATATAGATACTTTTTATTAGTTTAAAGAGGTATATCAATGTGTGCCAAATAATTATCCAGTCTTGGTTACTTTGGAAGGTTTCCCACAGCTTTTGTAAGACTGAGTGTCAATACTTTGATAATAAACAGAAGTGTTTAGATTCTCATATGATGCTCAAAGTCCCTTTCCAGTCCTTCCAATGTTAAAGAAAGAGAAGGGAATTTACTTTTTGGAGGGTGAATGTATTTTGCTACTTCTGAGCAGAATATCTGATATCTTCTTCAATATCTTATTTGTTAGATCTACTCATACAAGTTCAAGTTCATGTTACTCACAGAGATGAAACTGTGATCATTCCACTGCAGCTCATTTCAGCAGCCCGGTTCATATCCTAAAAGAGCCAAGGAATGCATTTTCTGTAGTAAGTACAGAAGAGATCACATGTCAGATGCACTTTACAGAAGTGTTGAAATTGGAGTGTAGGTCCTTGGAAACACAATAAAGGTAGTTCCTCTCCCTGCCATGTTTGGTTTTGGGTGATGCAAAAGCTTTTCTAACTCTTGAGATGTCTGAACAGATAGCCAGGCTTGTAAATGGCTTTTTTCAAGCAAAGTTACAAAACCTTTGGGCATGTCCTAAGTATTAGTAATATATATAAAAAAAGGAATCCATCCGGACTGAGTGCAGCAGGAAAGACAATTTGGCAGGTGAGCCATTCTTTGGCAGAAGTACAGAATGCTGAATTGCAATACTTAGCTGGGTCTCTGTGGGCCATCAAGAACACATAAAGACTGCCAACATCTCTTATAGATATTTTCACAGATCCTATTACAATTCACAGTAAAGGGATCCTCTACCTGTCTTTCCTGAGGGGTCCAATTAAGGTAAGGATTTATTCAAGACTTGTACAGACCTTGGGCTTGCACAGTGCACATGTGAGAAGAACATGATGTTTCTTCCCTTTTATCTCAAGAGCACTCCCTGTACGAGATCTCATGCTAGCAGTCAATCTGAAAAAGGTTTTTCTAGTTGGGAGTTCTCCCATTCACTGCTTTATAACTTGTTATACTTCACATAATTATATAGAGAGGTAAACAAACTTATTTCTTTCATCTCCTAATGGCCATCCAGATCAGTGTCCTCAGAACCTGCAGAGGCATTTGAACCAGGATACTTTGCATGTCAGACAAATTTTCCAAATGCTGATCTACAAGAAGGATGTCACTTTTGCTGTCTTGTAAGAATAGTTTATCCAGCTGCTCTTTCTGTATGAGACAACATTTAGGCTGTGGATTTAATGAGATGCCAAAGGATGGAATTTATCCTAAAGTAACCCTGTGTATAAATGCCTGCTCATCTCATGTTTACCTCAAAGAAGTAATTTCTTTCTTATGCACTTTTTGGTTGTGATTGTTCCATAATATGCCTGGCTGAGCTACAGAAGCAACGAGGAAAATTTGCTGTGAGCAGCCCCTCAGTCTGTAGGACACATAAAATAGCAGGGCTGTGACTGAACCTAGGCAGAGATGGAGCAGAGGTTCAGACCAGAGCTGCCAGCACAGATTCCTGAGCAGAGCACAAACAGGGCACAGAATTCTGGTCATCCATTTGTAGCAGCACAGGAGGCACAGAGTTTCCTCAATTAGATATTCAAGCCTTCATGAGCATTAGAAGTTAAACATTAAGAAGGTGGATGCTGGCTGGTAATATAACACCATTTTGTTTTATTAATAATAGGATAGGAATGGAAGAGTGAGTAATGTCAGAGTATAAAAAAAAAAAAAAAAAAAAAACCAAAAAAAACAAAAACCACTGAGCGTACCAGACCAGGATGGATAAATATAACTGAATTGTTGTGATAAAAGGAATTTATTTCTCCCACTGAATATTCAAGCAAAATGTATAGTTTGCAGTTTTAGTTCGTTTCTGTGAGTTAAACATAGATTTGTATAACTCTACTTAAAATGCTTTAGTATACATATCCTTATTTTTACATTGTTAGATTTAAAGAATGAAGAGACAACTTTGCAATTTGCAATTAATGACATTTGGTTTTATTAAAAGTAAGTAGAGAGCCATATCAGTAAAGAATAGACATTAAGATTATGAAGAAAATAATTTGTCAAAATTCTTGCCTGTAAGCAGGCTCTGCTTGGAGGTTTTATTGGCCATATTATCTTGGTTATTTAGGGAAAGACATATGATCTGCTCAAGGTAATGCTTGAAAGCATTTCCACCTGCAGCTGAATCTGTTTATGTGTGGGTGAGGCTGGGGCCTGCCTTGGGCCTTCAGGGCTCCTTGTAGAGCCTGAGGCAGTGTCTTACATAGCACAATGTTACTGCAGCAACTCGTTAGTTACCACTGTAAGAACAGTAGGATAGACATATACTAGTGAGGGGACTTTAATAAGGGAGCTGTCTGCACCATTAATTTACTGAACACCAAGTTGTTCAGCTATTTGGAAAGACTTGAGTGTTCTTATACATTTTTCATTTCTGCAAATGAAAATCTGGGAAAAAATAAGGAATTGCAGAATGCAAACGCATTCAACCTATTAGACAGAAGTGACTGATCCTGGCAGAAGAAAATCGTTGGATTGTACTTTGCACCCAGATGTGGGCACCTGTGAATCAAGGGAGGCCAGCAGGGATGCAGAGGACTGTCACCCCACAGATATGGAGAGATTGTTGGACATTAGATTTCATGGAATCAATTTTCCACTGGCATTATAAATCACAATAAACTTCCTTACCCAGGTCTGTAAATATGACTTGACACCACCACGATACTATGAACTATTAATAAAAGTTCATGCATGCTTCGCCATCAGGTAGTATACCAAAGTAAAAGTACCATTAAATCCATGTTTTGGGTAGACTTGTAATTGTAATTCAGGCAAAGATGTATTAAATTAAAAAGGTGCAGATTTTGCCTTACATCTAGTTGATTATATGTCTTGATGGTACTGAATTTTTAAAAAAAACCCAACCCATCTCTCATACCCAAAGTTAATTTTTAGAACTCAACCTTTTGCTAATAAGTAAATACACGTAACAAATATCCTCATGCTTCTCATGCTCACTTATTTGCTTCCTAGAACAGCTTTTCTGTCTTTCTACTTCAGTCATACTGGGGAAACTTCCACACTCTGATGGTGTGACCATAATAAATTAAATGCTATGGAGTCATTTTCTAAGCCTACAGTTCCTGGGTGTTATGATAAAGCATATGCTAATAGAGTGTGTGAGCTTATTGGGAGTTCTGAAAAAATGCCACCTGCTACAATTTTTGCAGCTGAAAGTTATATTCAATCAGAGGTAAATTTTTATATGTTCAGTCTAGTGCATGGAAATACATGCCAGGAATTAAAGTTTACCTAAACTATGAGAAACATTTTTTGCATGTAGTTACTTTTGAAGGTTTAACCTAAAATTTCAAAGATGAAACTGACACTAGAAAGGAACCTGATCTACAAATGCAAGTCCACTCTTAAAGTAATGTGTGGTTCATGAAAATGCCTCTTTTTCACTTGAATGCTTGGAAATAGTCTTTAAGTATGAAAACTAAAGGAACTGAAGAGCAACCCTATATTTTGCATCTGACTACTCAGTGAATCTATATTCCTCATCTGTAACAGATAGTGTTAATGCTTAAAATCAGCATGACTGCTAAAACCCACCTCCACAAAAATTATTTAAAAATTTAAAGCAATAGTAGATGAAAAAAAAAAAAAATCACAGTTTCACCACAATCCAAATCAGGCTTTCTGGGTTAATTTTCTTATATTTAGATAAAAATCTGCCAATAGATCTTTTAGATGCTTTTGGGGAAACTAAAACAATTAGCCAATAAAAAACCAGAAATTAACTAGCTTTGCTGCTAATTTATTGAAAGAAAGAGACTTATCTATTCTTCCTTTTTAACAAACTTTGACCACACTCGGTCTGGGGAGCTCCATACAAAAGATATACAGGACTGGAAAAAAATAACTGATTAAATTTTAACCAGCTGCTGGGCAGATAGTTTGCCTGAGGCACTTTTGTCAGTTTCAAAGGGTCCTTTTATTAATTTTGCATTTTGTATTTTGTTAGTGGAAAGAGCTGGCTCTGTTGGGACTGCCAAAAGCTATAGGCAGCGAATCTTACAGCAGCAAAGAGGAAGCTGTAGAGCATGCCAAGTAGATTTAGCACACTGAGCACTCTAAATTACATTTGTTTTATCTATTCTAAAAATATATTAACTTCAGGTGTAAGTTCTTTGAATAAAGCCTTAAAGCTAGTACAGTTAGTTCCTCTTCTGTTTATATAAGGCTTTCACTTTGTCTATAAAAACAAACCACTGCAGTCTTTGCCTCATAACTACCCATGTAATTTAAATCTTTCCTTCCTATGGTTGTTGGTGCATTCTTAGTTGTTCTGTTTTCTTACTCACATTGAACTTATGTTCTTACTGAAAAAAAAAAAAAAGTACTGTGAGTTTTATCTAGATCCTCCTCACTTTCCACAACATTCAGATGCAGCTTTTATAGCAAAGATATTGATATTTAAGTGGAGTCAATATTTAAATAAACATGTTCTGCTTTCATGTGAATGGAGCCCAGCATCTGTATCAGCATGTGGAAAGTGCTGCATGTAGCATATTGCTCAGACAATTTGTGAACAGAAGTTAGAACTCAGGGGTTAAATGGAAAACACAAGCCTCTCTTGTGATGCTGGGAATTTCACAAGTTCCACTCAGGCAGCTTCAAACAGCATTAAACACAAAGGAAAAAAAGTATACCCTCAGGCTAGAATTTGCAGAAGACTTACCTGCAGTAGAATAGAGCTAAAATTAAGCCCGAAGACAAAGCATTTGGGCTTACATTTAGAAAATTGAATGGCAAAGTATATAATTTTAGAATGTAGATCACACTGTTTTTCTAGTTTAATTGCATCTTTTAAGATAGTTTTTCCCCCCCAATAAAAAAATTTAGCCCAAATCAATATATGACAGTGTTACTACTGCATTATTTAATGTGTTCTACAAGTATTTTTGTGTGTGATCCTGTGATGGCAAACCTCATTGGTATCACTTATACATAAAGGAGCATGTTCTGCTGTTCCTGAAGGTAACAGTAAACCTGATAGTAGCAAAATTAACTTCACAGGAAAAAACTGAGCCCAGACTAATTAAAAACCCCAGTAATTCACCAGTAATCCCTTACTTTTGTAACAAAATGTATTGTCAGGTTTTGAGTAGTATTTAAAAAAAAAATTGTGGTTTATACTTTGATTTGCCTAAGTTTAACTAATATGTATAAGAAAAAAATAACCCTCCAAAAATCCCAAAACAACAGAAAAACAAAACCAACCTGCAATTAAATTGTATCAGGAAATCTTTAAATTGTGCCAGTTCCTCCTTCTGTGATTAAATGAAGTTCTATTCAGGGCTGTACCAAGTAAGAAGAGAAAAAAGATGATTTGGGACTGCTGAGACTGTCAACCCAGCTGCGCTGTGTGAGAACATTGAAATTACTTATCTTTCAAGGTTCATCTGAAGGTCCAACTCTGGGCATAAGTAAATGCTTAGCTTATGAGATACGATATTTCTGTGAAGGCCTAAGCTCTTGCTTAAGTATTTTATGGAACTAGGGGTAGATAACTGAGCATTTACATTGTGTTCATCATGTGGAGCAATGCTCGAGCTGGAAGTGCTGGCTGGAAGCACCAAGGGGGTCTTTGGTTCTGGGTGACATAAGACTACCATAGCACAGTCTCTGCAATGTAGATAACAGCTAACTCTCCTGTAAAATTAGGCGGCAGTTTGGCTACAAGCCATGCAAACTTGCTCTGTTCAGAATGGCTTCTTTCTTTGACTTTGTTACAGTCCAGTACTTAAACAGAAAATTTTATCAATGCAACAACCTAAAGGAAAACGGAATTCTCTTCTTTCTTTCATTACTGCATGCTCTCTGTATTGCTTACAACAGCTGACAGCAGTTGCTGATGAGAAGAGCTAATTCTGTAGTCCCTGTGGAACATTGGGAATGCCAAGGAATACAGTTTGCTGGCATTTGAGTCAGCAGGGATTTATCTACTCTGCTTAACTTTATACTTTAGCTAAGCAATGTGTACATCTTGCAGGTTCAGTGTCATAATTTCTGCCACAGTAGAAATCTGACGGACTCTTACAGTTCCATTTAAAATCATGAGGGGTCTTTTCCCCATTTCTAACAGAGCAAGTAAGAATTTCAGACTGTGGCAATGTTGGAAAGCAAGTTGTTTTTTCATGTCTTGTGTCCTTCCGCTTTCTTGAGAGTTGAGCAGTAGTTGTTTAATACTAGAATAGAATTTGCCATTTCAATTAAGCAAAATTATTTTTTTCTGAGTTGATTAATTATCTAGGTTAAGTGTTATATTTTGAGGCAGTGTTAATATTATGAAAACAATTCTGCAAATTTTCAGTTATATGCTCACTTGTTTTCTATCTGCAGCATTCTTTAGTAATGGATGCCAGATCATGGTCAAATTAATACCAATTAAAAGTCATCACAAGGGGACAATTTCATAAACTTGGAGACAGTGTTACTGAAAGTGATTAGTGAGCTTGGACCTGTTGTTTTGCATATTCCAAATTTACCTGAGGGTGATGTATGACGTACTCTATGACAACAGCAGGCCACATATTCAAATATTCCCATAAAATGGTGCTGCTGCTCAGCCATCCTCCCTGCCTCTCTGGTGGTGTCTGAAAGGATGCTGGACCAGGTTGCAAATGTTTTGCATTCTTTGGAAAGCATTGCTTTGAGCTGTCCATATTCCTTTTCACTAACTATCATAGCTGTCACACTTGTATTGAAAAGAACCCAAGTTACTCTGCATAAAACAATATTTCACAAGCAGAAAGCAATAGTAGGAAGAATTAGCTTATGATTTTAAGAATGAAAATTGGGACTAATATGAAGCTCTACCACTTGTGGTTGATATGCTTCTTGCCTCAGACATGTCTCCAAAGTTTTCCTAAACTTCAAAACGTTACTTGGGTAAAGGTTTAATACTCTCTCATTTTGTTCTCATTAAATGATGAGATGCATTGTATTACTGCTGTGAAGCCAGATCTTGGCATGATTCTTTCAATTCACCTCTATGTTGGGTTATTAATGAGGACTTTTTCCTCCCTTAAGTTCCCTTTCATGTACAGTGACATGCAGGTACACAAGCATTCAAGACTCTTAACATTTTCCTGTGATGTCCCATTTAAATTAGGGAAAATCGCTCTAATGATTAAGAAGAGGGAACACAAAAGCAGCGTGAGCTTATCTGAAATGAATTCTACTTTAGGTTTCAGTGACTACCTCCTGAAAAGCAGTTATGATGTTTTATCTGACTCTACATGCAGAATAAAATGGCTCATTGATATTTTATCACAGAAGAAATGCATGCCTCCTATTGTGCCTCAGGAATAAGCAGGCATACCTGCTTATACCTACCCTACTACTATTTTTACCCCACTTTTGAACCTGAATGTGCTGTAGTGCTCAAAATGTTCCCACTGCACCAGGATGGTGCTGAGAAAAGGCAGTTTTACATGTCTTTGATTGCATTATCTTACAGTGTGTTAGCTGATGTGAGAGAACCTCGCAGGTGACACAAATGCTAAGATTTTACTTATTTTGCATTATTCCCCTCTGAATGGCCAACACAGAGGATTATGCAATAGCCAGATGCCCCATTGTATTAATACTCTCCAGTGGCAGAATGTAGATTCTTGCTTCTTTTTTGCTAAGGTTGGGATTAAATGCGCAAGGCAGTATTTCCTGTTCGGGCTCAGATGTTTATTAGTTCTTACCTATATTACACTTTCACAAACTGTGAGTTCTACAGCACTTCACTCTAACAAACTAAAAATGGAGCCGTATTTCTCTCTACAAGGCCTTTTAATGATAAACTTATAAAACCTTGTAGAGAGAAATAATATATAATTAAGAAACAATATCTAAATTATTTTTATTTTTAACCCAATAACCAACCACCGGTGGCCCACAATGTGGACTTTTTTATCCAGTTACACAAAACCACCGAAAGCCATAAAGAAGAAGGTGAAGAAGAAGGACTGGCCTCTGCCCTGAAATCTCCATCTTGCTTTATATATATTACTATATTCTAAAACTCTAAGTTTTCCACCATGTGATATTGCACACTTCTATTCAAACTCCACACCCGTAATCCCAGTTCTTTCATTCAGTTTTGGAAGCCTACTCCATGGCCTCAGGTCAAATGCAGTGTTCTCTTGGGGGTCAGTGCCTATCAGCACAGAAAGTCTAAAATTCTCAGTAAACAGGGTTATAACATCAGAACACTGCAATGCTTCCACATCACTTTTCAGTTGCTCCTGATAAAGGTCCTGAACCCCGTGTGTAATGACAAATACCCTCGTTTGTAACACAGCAGATCCAGACATCTAGAACACTAATGAAGTACAGTAAGATTTTCCGTGCTAAAGCTATATTCTGCATGTTTTGGCTGGTTGTGATATCCATATATTTAAAACTGATGATTTAATCTAAATAATGTTAAGTTGGAAGTGCAAGGTTAAACTTTTAGAAAGGAAATAATTACCTTGTACACACAGTAGTCAAATCATTCTCTCCCAAATCCTGAGTGCTGGATTTACTTTGAACTAGGGATAGAGAACTCATTACAGAAAATTTCAAACCAGCTAGCAAATTGTGGGTTCAAAAGTACCTCTAAAGGAAACTGATGAACGAGATCATCAGAAGATAAGAGGTATGTGAGAGACATTGATTTTTTTATGGCTGGCTGCAGAATATTAGGTATATTCACAGTGCTCTGCCTTAGAAAGTAGCTTAAATACAAAAAATTTGATAAACACCTGTGGTTGCTGAACATCTTATTTTACCTGTATTTTATAATCTCTCTGTCGAAACATAAATTTGAGGTGTACAGTGGTCAATTGAGTAGAAAGATTTTCTTTCATGTAGCAATTAATCCATAAAAAACTTTGGGATTCATTTTAGTGGCACCAAGCAAAGCATGATTGCTATTTACAGGTATGTTTTACTTTTCCTCTTCTTTATGTCTAATACAGGGTCAGGCCTTGGTTTGATAGTACACCTCGCAGTACTTTTTTTTATTGAGTGTGTATAGTTTGGTTTAAAGAAAATATAGTTAGACTTCCAATGAGCAATGTGAATTCCCTGACTTGATATATTTAACAGCATAAAGAGTAAAAGGTAATATCAGGTTCATTCTATACCTAGGCACAGGGTGAGTTTATCACTCTTACATTACAGTTCATCTACCTTTCCAATATTTACAGAATTTTTATTAATTTTGATAACTGACATATATAATATGGCTTTCAGGAAGTTGCTTCAAACTAATTTCTGCTTCACAAAGTTATTATAATCACTTGGCCAAGTTCGATATTTGTTTACAGTCTGTCTAGTCCTTATGAGTTAAATGGACCTTTCATATATGTTGTGTAGGGATGTTTATAACAGAAGACACAGAATCTTCATATGAGGAAACATAGTAACTCTTTTTAATTATTTTGTTGTACAGTATTTTGTTTCTCTTTGGTTTACTGGCCAACCAATGGTAATCAGTGTGAAATTTAACATAGGTATAGTATTTATGGGACTTAAGTTTTCAGCCTAGTTTGGGAATTTGTTTCAGGTTCTTTTATTTTCTATTTAATAGCACCAATTTGAAATTTTTCTTGGCTGAGACTTTTCTTTGGCAGCTCAGGTTTCCAGTGTTTTGTCAGTCTGCATGATCATAGCATGGCCTGAGTGGAAGGGACCTTAAAGATCATCTTGTTCCAAGCCCCCTGCCATGGGCAAGGACAGCTTTCACTAGACCAGGCTCTGAGCTCTATCCAACATTTAAACACTTTTAGGGATGGGGCATCCAGAACTTCTCTGGGCAACTTCTTCCAATGCCTCATCACCTTCACAGTAAACATCTTTGTGTGGTTTGAACTGCAGCTTATTGGTGTGCTTTGATTTTAATTGGTTTTACCTTTGTTTTCTTTTTTTTCTTGTATTTTTGGTAGATTTTTTGGTGATCAGCTCTTTATGAAAGTAAGAAAAATTGACAAGAAGTGATCAAATTAGACAGATAAAGCTTTAGAATACAATGCTGAAGGCTTTTCCTTGCTTGAAGTTCTGAGTTTGGGTTTTTTTGTTCTTATTGGGTTTTTTTTGTTTGTTTGTTTCTTTGGGTTTTTTTTTAATAAGAAATTGTGGTAAAGAGGAAAATACTGGAAATTGGATCTTAATTTTTGAATTACAGTCATATTACTACTCAGGTATTACTACTGTTTCTCTAATTTCCTTCAGGGAGTACTAAGGAATTTATGTTAAAAAAACCCAAACCCATAAGTCTCACAATTATAATAAAAACATAAGAGCAGCCATTACTAACTCCAGGCCTGTTGCTAGTGCAATTCTGCTTTTCCACTACTGTTTTTTCAAAGATTGCTTCCTTTATTTATACACTGCTGTTACTTTGGTCTTACCACTGACAACAGTTGAAGTGCAGACAGAAATATTGCATTAAGAACTGAACTTTAGTAGCTGTAGATTTTTCTTATATATAATTGTTTTTGTTTGTGGTATATTAACGTCCTGTCAATGCCAGAGGTTTGCTTTTCTGGAGCAGCACGGATAAAATCAATGTGAAGTCCATGAGAGTTTAAAAAGGCAGTTTCAATCCAGATGAATGAATGTCCAAGACTGAGCACCAAGATGTTTCCTATTACCATCCCAGTAGCAGATGCATCTGGACAGTTTTTCTTATCTCCTGTTAATGGGCCCATCAATGTCATGCCACATGACTCAGAGATAACACTCTCCAGGAGCCAGTTCTGTTTAACAGGTGATTAAGGACACACCTCGTGACTCAGAATAACATCAGCCCATTGTGAGATGCTCCGCCCAGGGGGAGAAGCTAGGCATTCCCACCTGGATAAATCCAGGAATTTCTAGACAGAGAGGCAGCCTTTCCACAGGTTTCTGAGAAGACACAGCAACCACATCTGCCACTCCAGGAGGACTGCAGCCACTCCAATTTGGACTGCTACCAGCACGCTGGCCAAGTGGGTGTCAGGCTGTATTCTGACTTTGTCAGTGGTCTTCCTTTTGTATCATTGCATGTATTTTTGTCTTTTTTTTCCCTTTTCCCAATAAATTGTATTTCTGACTTGGAGTCTCTCACTGGTTTTGCTTTCAAACCAGAACAATGAAGTATATGCAGTAGAAGAAAAATTATGAAAAGACCAAACTTGGGGAAAGAAAAAGGGAAAGGGTAGGTGAAAAAAAGCCAAGATATAAAAAGATGTTATTCAGGTAATAATGGAACAGGAACCATTGAGATAAAATTAAATAGGTATCAATTAACAAATTGGGCATTTGGTGTTGCACTTGGGTATTTGGTGTCTAGTCAGCATGTAATTTAAAAATTATCTAACTTAATTAATATTAGACAGTGAGATGCAATATGGTTCCTAGTAAAGTATTACAGCACAAAAATTCTGGATAGAATGTTAGTCCTTGTTTGTTTGTTTAGAGTTCAGGAAGTCTTAAATAGATGCAGACTGGCTCGTAGAAAAATCCAAGGATGGATTGTTATTGTTTAAATTTGTTTCCAGTGGGGAAAAGGTGAATCCCTATTTTTGGTTTGCATCAAGGACTAGAAGAAAAAAATCCTTGTGAAGCTGGCAGCTGAATGAAATGGAATATTAAAGCATAGCACAGATAAATCTGCTTTACAATCTAGTCTGAGTACTCCTGCTAAGTGAGTTCATTTGGCCTGTGTGTGTTTAACACAGCTGATCACCAGGTCTCATGTCTAGGAATTCAGGTATATTAGGAAACAAGAGACTTTATTTTAAGGTAATAATATTGCCTGAAGTAGCAGTACTGAACTCTTGGGCAGTGATTGCCCAGGATTTGGTGTTTTTAATAGTTCATTCAATATTTTCATAAATACATTTTCATTAGGATTTAAATACCCCTAGCAGCCCAATAGAAAGGGATACTGCAAATTGGATCCATAATCAGAAAACTAGAGGTCTGTGGGTGGGACAAGTGGGAAACTCAGATTTCAAATGTTACTCCACAAAAAGGCGTTTCAACGCCACAGCTTTTTCTTGCTGCCTCACTGACCCAGTGTGGGTCACAGTTTAGTGACAAAGTTTGGTGACTTGGATGGTTTCAACACCTAAAATTAGAATCTTTGCTGTTAAATTTGCTTTGTGTAAGCTTGTAAAGCAAAACACATACCAACTCTGAGTGTACAGGCTTCCTTTGAAAGCTACATGTTTTAACTATAGCTTTAATACACCACTCTTTGCAGTTCCTGAAGGAGAAAAAGGTTAAAAATCTATGTTATTATGCATTTCAGCTGTACACTCGTGCACTTGTCCTTCTGCATATGACTTCCATGTAAACAAAGATGGAAATGTGTGAATGTCATTTAAATATCTTGGGGTTTATAAAATCAATATGAAAGGTTAAAATTAAAGGGTTACAAAACTAAGCATCTTCGTGAACTAAATTTAGTTTTGGTTAATCTTATGATTTTCTAGTTGAATAAGTAGAATAAGGTTCATTTTAAGTTGTCCATAATCAAACTCTGGTTTTCACCTTTTATTGCTTAATGTGTCCTGTTCAGCAGTACTGATATTCTGTTAATACAGAGCTGTTCTGGCTCCACTTCTTGTTCATTTTACAGATTTCAAATAGAATTTTCCTGTCATGCTGCATGTGGGACAAAATCTCATGCAAGTTGGATAAAAATTGGGAAAAGGAAAGGTGAAAATTGTTTTAGAAAGAAAGATTTACCCAGGCAGGTCACTTCAAGTGAGTCAGCTCTTGAAGTGGATGATTATCAAAATGACCTCCTCTTTCAGGTATTAAAATGGTTGTCCAGAAAGTGCAGGCAAAGAGAGTGGAAATAAGGAATGGTTGCCAGGAACAAAAAACAATTTTTTTTTTTTCCAAAATTAGCTATGAGTTAAGATTCTGTGTTTGAATAGGAGTTAATCACACCTAATGTTGGTGCTTGGATACTTGGTGAAGTCTCTTTTCTGTGTTGTAAATCCCATACATTAAAGAAAATGCCCACTGAGAAACAGAAACCAGCCAGATGTCTAAAACTAAGATCGGAACAAAACCAGAAGAAAAAAACCCATACTGGGTCTTCACAAAATTGAGCAATTGAACAACTTGAGGATTAGAGTTATGGACTTTTTAGTTTTATTTTCTGTTTCACAAAGAAACTCACCCATAATGAATAGCACTGATTTGACAAAAGTTAATGAGTGGAGTGGATAAAAGCTAGAGATGTCTGTTTTGCATTACAAAACATTTTAATGTTTTTTTTTTTTCTGATTTGGAGCAAAACCAAATTAAACATTTAATGTTTCAGAACTTTTCATTATATGAGGATATCATGTAGAAGAAAGGCTGCTTTTTTGAAAATGAAAATTTCCCCTCTGTGTGTATTTCTCGGTTGTGCCTTTTATTATGCCTACAGTATTTTACACCATCATGAATCAAAATATTAAATTAATTTGCTATATTTACATATAGCTCATTTAAGGACAGCTGCTTTTCATTGAATGCTATTTGAAACATTCCTGCTATTTAGATTGCTACATCTTGTGGTACATTGGAAAATTTTTAGTATGAATTAATCTTTATGGGTATAAAGTTTCCAGAATAACTGAGAAAAGTGACATGATAGCATATGCTTTGATATTTCAGACTAAACTTTTTTAATTTTTTTTTTTTTAATGTAGACAAAACATTTCCCCTGGGAAAGATCACTTATGTATATGGGAAAAGAAATCTAAGTCAGAACCTGTAAAAATGTTATCGGGGAAGAAAGCTTTAGTAGGCATTAGTGGAATTTCCTGATTGAAACTTTCAGTATGTAATTAGGACAAAAGCTACTTATATTTGGATGCTTATAGGGTCAATAGATGTTCTCTTTGGAATGTTCTCTGTAGAAAAATGTTTGAAATGTCTGCATGCACTAAGAAAATAGTGCTGTCTAGCTGTGGATAAATTAGAGTCCTGGTGCAACTCTTAGTCAGTAGAGTACCATTTCCACATTACTCACTGAAATAGTTTCAGCTTTGAAAGGTACCATCATTTCAACCTCTGTGTAGATAGCAAAAAGCTAATCACATGAATTAAAAGTATTGACAAATTAATATCTGGCTGCACAAATCATAAATATCTTGACATCATAGGTTTAAATGCTTTCTACAATCAATCCAATGGCTTAGATTACGTACCTTATGAGTCCCACAAGGAAAAGAGAGCTGAAATACCTGTATCATAATATTTCTTGTAACTGATTAATGTTTGCCTTGGGAATTACGTGATGTTCAGTGTATTTATTTTTTGCTACTTCTAATGCTAGGTAGAATTTTCCATAAAAGATAAATGTATTCTTGGTCCCTCAAGCAATACAGAAGGAGTAGCTAATATGTGTGTGTTACAATAGTGTATAGCCATCCAGATGTATGCTATGTTTTCTATTTTCCCAATGAATTTTTGGAGTCACTTGGGTTGACAGGAGAGCTAATATTTCAAGAAGAGTTTAAACAAACTGGTTTGTTAATTTTTCCCTAGGGATCAAAAGCAGGAATAGGGAAATGGCTAATAAGAGCAACCTAGAGCTAGTGATATTGTGCTGATAGAGGAACTGAATTAACTTAAATGTGTCACATTGATTTAAGATGCCTGTGATGTATTACAAAATGTATTCTTATCCTGCATATGCCATTGGAAAACAAACCATGCATTTTATTACCATGTATCTTAAGATCTTAGTAAAAATTTAGCCAAAGAAAACTTATTTTTAATGTCATGTGTGTATTTGCTTTAAGATTAAAAGACTTGAAAATATAAAATAAATTGTAGGAAGAAAGTGACCTACATGAACGGCTGCTCTGATTCTTTCTGATCTATGAAACTTCTAGGGTTTTCTAATTCTCCCTTGCACATCTTTTTCTGAATGAGTGTTTGCAGAAGGAACCTGGGGAAGAACTGTTTCTGCAGTGGTTTGGTCCTCTCTGGAGGAAAAAGTTTGTGAACAGGGAAAGGTCCCCATGTGCTTCACAATCCCCCTGGGACTTTGTAGATCTTTGCAATGCAGGCTGGATGCAGCCACAGAGCACCCAGACCATGCTGCTTCCAAGCACGTGGACAGACTCTAGTGCACTCTGGTAACATGTCCCAGAGACCAAAATATGGATAGCCATCACTCAGCATAAGCAAATTTAGTGGGCTGGTCCTGGCTGGATACCAGACACCCATCAAAGCCACTCTATCACCCCTCATCTGGACAGGGGAGAGAAAATATGACCACGGTTCATGAGTTAAGGTCTCAGAGAGATCCCTCTCCAAATACCATCACAGGCAAAAGAGACTCAAATTGGAGATATTAAATGAATTTAACAAAATCAAAGCAGGATAATGAAAAGTAAAATAATTCTGAAAAACACCTTCCCCACACCCATCTCTCCTCCCCAGATTTACTTCCTCCTCCAGTGGCACAGGGAGACAGAGAATGGGGGTCATGGTCAGTTCATCACCCTTTGTTTCTGCTGCTCCTCAGGGAGAGAAGTCCTTCCCCTGCTCCAGCATGGGGTGTCCATGGAATCCTCCATGAACTCCTCAAATGTGAGTCCATCCCACAGGTGGCAGTTCTCCATGAACTGCTGCAGCAGTAGCCACTCTTGCAGTGAGTACACTTCTTAAAGGATAGGCTGCTCCAGCTTGTGTCCCCCACAGGGTCACAAGTACTAGCAAGAAACCTGCTCCAGTGTGGGTTCCTTTCCCCAGGGGTCTGCAGGTCCCTGCACAGGTTTCCCATGGGTTCACAGCCCTCTTTGGGGCATCCACCAGCTCTGGTGTGGGTCTCCTCCACAGGTTACAGGGGCACATCTCCCTCACCAGGGGCTGCAGGGCAATCTCAGCTCCAGTGCCGGGAGCACCTCCTCCTCTCCTTCTCCACTTACCCTGGTGCCTGCAGGGCTGCTCCTCTCACATATTCTCACTTTGCTCTAACCATTCTACAATTATATCTGTGCAATAATATTTTCTTTTCCTTCTTAAATGTCTTATCACAGAGGTGTTACCAGCATTTCTGATTGGTCCAGCCTTGGCTAGCAGCACGGCTGTGCCGGCCCAGCTGCGATTGGCTCTGCTGGACAGGGAGCAAGTTTCTGTCACCTTCTCACAGAAGCCACCCCTGTAATCGTCCCACTACATAAAACCTGGTCATGTAAACCCAGTACAGTAAGATTAATGGGCATGGGTTTCTTACCAAATGCAGGGGAAAAGCAGAAGGAAAAAATATCCACACCATTGCTTTTTTTTCTAGTTCAATTATAAAGCAACAACCTGATATTTAATTTACTTATAGATATTATAATCTATGTGCTAAAAGTGTGAGTAAAATATCGCCAAGCCATGATTAAACCCTTATTTCTGTTCTATTTTGCATTATATTAAGAATAGGAAGGCAAAGTTAAGTAGCCATGTTCACCCTTGCTTCTCCCTGTAACTTAGAATTTTATAGAGCCTTGTTTTTGCACGTCACCTTGTCTTGTTTTACAAGTGATTTTTTTACTGGGTTTTTCCTAACTGTCATTTTCAGCCCTTTGACAATAAACGTGTTAATTTAGAGAAGAATAAAAACATCACAACAAATCCAGGCTAGTTTATTCCCAGACACTTCAGTCATGACATTGGAGTTACTTACCCACCAAGGAGGAAGGACTGGCCAGTAGCTTGTCTTGACTCATCTGATGTAGCAGGATGAATCTGGAAGATACTATTGATACTAAGCAAGAGGAGAAGAAGGAGGGCCTGAGAGAGTCATTGCTGGTCACTGAAAAATAGAGTCTTATTTGGATATCCTGCAAAACATAAAATATTTTTAAATAGGATCTAAGTAGTCAGCAAGGTTGATAATAACTAAAATGACAATCAGGTACAAATTATTCTTGTTTTATTTTTGTCAGTGGCTATGATTTTAACTGCAGTGGTGCTGTTACCTCATTTATACCCTGCTTTGTCTCATTGTAATTTTGGCTAAATTAATGGGAGAAAGAGAGAGACAATCTTCTCTTGACTTCTCTTTTTTGGACCTGTATGCTGAAAGAAAGATAAGGTTATAATTTTAGTAGTGCAATTTTTGTATTTTCAAAGCTCTTGTTGAACAGAGGAAGGTGTCTTTTCCATAAGGGCTTAATAACTTATCTAGTTAAAATATTCATTTCACTTATATTCACCAATTTTTTCTGATACTTTTTTTCCTATGGGTAGTTCCTCAACAAAAGTTCTGCAAGTGAGTCTGAAACAAATACCTTTCCTGATATTAATACACATGCCTTCAAGGCCCTTAGGAGTTATTTACATCAACAAATGATAGGGGCTTCTCTGTATAGCCTGAAAAAAAACCCCAGAAAAAAACCCAAATATCTTATGCAGGATTTAGCCTCTTTTACATCTTACCACCTGGCTTACAAGGTTGCATGTCTTTCAGCTGAATCATTTATGACAAAAGAAGCTGTTAAAGTTTCTTTTGCAGATTGTTTAGATGTGGCTGCAAATGAAAAGACATTAATAAGTTAGCTATTGCAGCTGTGCTTGGATGTACCCAAGGCACTTTCAATTTTGCTATTATTAAAAACTATCTGGCAATTCATTTTTTCCCTGTATGTGCTCTCGAGCTGAGCTCTTCAGGTTTGTCTGGTTCCAGAGCTAGTTTGGGTTTCCATTTGTTTCAGAGACAGCCTTTTGAGGAGGGTACTGGGGAGCTGTTTGTGCAAAGTTGAGTGACAAGCTCGTCACACATCAGGCTGCAGCAGGGCACGGGGCTCTGAGTGACAGCAAGGCTTCACCAGCCAGACTTGCACTACCCAACTACCCAGACAGGGCTCAACAAAAAATTGTGCTGCTTTCCTGCTGTAATTCTTAGGGGTTTCTGTCTTGCCCAGCCAAGGAGGCAGAATAGTGCTTTGTGTGTGTGTGTGTGTGATGAAGAACACAGGTTAAGCATATTCATTAGGCCACATTTCAGTGACAGAAAGTTAAGGTAAACTCTGCTGAAATCAGTGTAAAGTTTAATAACTTTTTGCAAATTACCTAAGCAGCACTTCCATCTTTTTTTTTTTTTTTTTGTGACTAAGTACTGCTTTGAATGTCCTGCTATAGAATGCAGAGGTCTCTTGAAGTAAAAAGTTGTCACTGATCAGCATTATTTTATCATGAACGTTCGTGAGAGCTTTTGTGGTTTTTGCCAGAATGATTATTTATCATTTAATAAATATTTTATTAAATGATACATTTATTAAGAGATACATTACTCACCTATATCTGGTAATACATCTGGATAAAGGTAACAGAAAAATATGAGAAATATGTCAGCATGATTTATCTGCAGAAAAAGTTCAGTGACGCTTTTAAATGCATGCACCAGGAGCTTCTCTAGAAAGGATGTACTTCTTATTCATAATCATTTGACTAGAGACATGCAAGATAACGTTTACATCCTTTTTGCTGGCAGGGTTGTTTCCTACAGGTTGTATTCCTGTACTCTGTCCAATTTAATTCTGCCACCTTGATGACTCCTGGGAAAGGCATTACAGTGCCAAGCAAACACAGCAGCTCTCGTTAGCACAATTTCTAGTAGTCAGTATGGGACAATTTTTGCAATTTTTGCAAAAAAAAAAACTTGCAGAAGTCAATATGGGACATATTTTTTGTCCAACCTAATTTTGCCCAGTAAAAAAAAAAAAAAAAAAAAAAATTAATATCTTCCTTACTGTTCTGCATCTCTCCCAACTGCTCCACTTCTAGTATCACTAGCTGAAATGAAAAGGAAATATGGAATAGAATGAAAAAAACAAATTTTTAGAATCATCCAGCCATTACAGAAACAGACACAGCTCCTGCAAGTTTACAAAAACCTCCCCATAATTTTTATGCTATGAGGAATTAAACTTACAGTCTAATAAATGCACACAGCAATCACAAAGTTTGAGCACCAGTACATGCACTGTAGAAGTTAATGATTTGCTTAAAAATGTGCTGGTAATGACCTGATATCAGCTTTTTGAGTAATTCCGTTTTGGAAGGATGTAGGGTTTTTTTTAACCACAAAATTCAGACCTAATTATTAGATGTGATTTACATCCCAGCACAGGCTGTGAGAAATGTTTATTATGAAACTTGTACCCGTAAAATTTTAATTATACACTGAAAAAATCAGGTTAAGTGCAAGCAAACATTTAAAAAGATTTACCAATTTCTTTGTTTCTGGTCCCATTTTAAGATGAAACACTGAAACATTTGCATCTTGCTAACAAATCAAATCACTGAGACAGTAAAATGCTGAAGTACAGGGGACAAGCCATGGAGCTTAGACTCAGGTTGAAGTGGGGTGGGCTCAGTTTGGCTCCTGGTAAATGATGCCAAGGGATCTGATCACTCACAGAGATTCTCCCTGGCAAGGGCCACTGTGGAGAAAAGATAAAGGATCCTTGCACGATTCAATGTGAATCAAGTAAAAGCCATTTACTGCATCTCTAAACATTGTTTATATTTATTTCTTATCCTGGTCTACACAGTCAAACTCATTGTTTGATTGGTTGCTCCATTTTTTTTTTTTATGCATCTCTTGATTGGTACCTGACGAGGCAAAAAATCTTTTTCTTTATCCAATTGGTAGATGCTGTAAGTGTCATTTTACTGGGGTTGACACCCCTTTGTTTGTCACTAACTTTTCTGCTTCTTCCTTCTTCTTGCAACATCAGCTTTTTATCTACAAAGGTGAATGTAGCTTTATTATAAAGATGGCTTAGTTCTTGAGTTCTAGAAGATTAAGTTGGTTCATTCAGTAGATGTTTGTTTTCCTGTAAATATAACCTTACAGGCCAATGTGAGCAGTTGCCAAATCTTGTTGCACAACACTGCTGCTGTACCTACCAACAATCCTTCCTGGGATTTTACCAGCTGATTGTTCCAGGCATACCCCTGATGTTTCCCAAATCTACTTTCAGAGGTTGATAAATATACCTGGAGAGTTTTCTCTACTTGGATATGCCTGTTACTTGATGGAATCTTTGGTTTTTCATTGTCTGCTTTATGTTAGCCTAAATAGTGCAATTTTCTTTTAAAGAATTCTGAGCACTGTATTTGATAGTTTTATCATTATTTTCAAGGGGAATATTAAAATAAGACAGGACAAAACAGAAATGTTCTCTTCCACCTCAGAAATAAAAGTAATAAATGTCTACGGCCTGCTAATACTCTAATAACAAAGATTCAAGTCTTTTTAATATTGACTTCATCTGTGGTTATATCACATTTGACACAATTATCTTGACAAATGACTATTAAATGGAACAGTTTTCTGTACAGATGTTTCTATGCTAGCTTGTCTGTTAGCCTGGCTATTTATTTATCTATGCTGTGCATCTTTGTGATAGATTTCAAAAGAGCTAAATTGAATATTTTCGCCTAACTAGCCTAGGTTCTAGGAAATGTTATCCTATGGCTACTTGTCCTCAGTGTGTGTCAGATGATACAAATCACCACAGTATGCTCTCCATTAATTTGAAACATTTGCCCTGATGTCTCCTGGAAAGACTTGGTGCATCAGAAAATTAATGTATAAAGATTGTACCTGTTGAAAAGCTTTTTGTTCTCCACTTAGAAGTCTTTATAGGTCAAAAGAAAATAGATTTAAATGCTCCCTACTCAACTGTAGTACTTAAAGTGCTAGTCACCCCTGGTGGCTACCTTTTACACCCTCCTGAGTGCTTTTCTTAAATTGATCTGGTACTGGCTCTTAGAATTTTTTCACGTCATTGTAGTGGCAGTAGCAGACTGCAATCATTGGTGGTGTTTTGTGGTTCAAATTACCTGTAAAAAACCTGTTCAGAAAGGAGTATTTTTACAGAAAGTATATTTGGGTTGAACATAGTTTTCTGCTGAAGTTCACAAGGTTTGATTTCTGAATGCAATTATTTGATAAGACATGAGAGAATAGGCAAATATCAAAAAAATAAGTTCAAAGAAGTAAAGAAGCAGAAGAAAGTATGAAATATTAACTGATATTTTTACACAAATGGAATGAAAAATATTAGTCAACATAGAGCATCCCAAATAAATTCTCAAAAATATTTGCAAGAAGATAATTTGTCACAAGAATCAGACGGATGATATGAAAAATTCCTGTTTGTTTTTATTCAAAGCCACCGTTTGCAGAATCATCTAATTACTTGAAGCAACTGCAGCACAGCACATTTGCACATTATTTTTCTCCATCCTCTTTTCTGCCAAAAACATAAAATCCTCTAGCTATACTTACATTTTTTTTTCTGTTGCCTTGTTGTGTACATGCTTCAAACAAAGATCACAGTTCCTTTGTGTTAGGTTTATACAGACATAAAAAATGAATGTAGTGTCTCTCCAAAGATGTTGCAAATTTATCATATAATGAGAACAAGAGTAAAAGAAAATTTTGGAGACAGATAATTTTTAGGAGTCTTACTGGGAACCCTGGAATAAATATAGGAGTTGTAGAAGATAAACTAGGAGTAAGAGCTAGGCACCTATTCTCATGTGCAAGTACTTGAGATAGTAATGGCAGCAATAGCAACCATCTAAACCACATTTAATTTATTTGTGTGAGTTTATTGTTATTCACCATAGAGAGCATTGAATAATGGCCTGAGAATGATACTGTATAAACAAAAATCCTGGTCCTAGTACAGCATCTGAATCATTGTTGACTGTCTTAAAGATGAATGCCACAAAAAGGAACAGAATAATTTGAAGGAATACAATTACAAGTGAAGGGAGGAAAAAAAAAAAAAAAAGAGTAGATTGGTTCTGGAGTCCCAACTTGAGAATTGCTGCTGCCAAATCATAGAAGGAGACATGGTTTTCACTTGTAAACTGAGGAAATTTAAGCTGTAACCAATTAGGAGACACATATAAACCCATGATGATATTTGAAAGTGAATAGCTTTGCTTTAAAGAGAAATAATTGATATAACTGGGAGAAAATATCCTCAGCAGTATTTCAAATGTAGGACTGAGAGAGAGTGCTCTCATAATAAGAGTTACTGCTCTTTGTTTTCTTCTGTTCATTCTGGAGTTTGAAAAAAATTTATGTGTATGTTCATGTCTACATACCTACACATACATACTGTAATAAATGCATGTCAAGTTTTATTATCCTTTAGAAGAAAAGCAGAGCAGGAATACCACATTATGATGGCTTTGTTAAGAGACAGGATATTTCAGTTTCAAGGCCTTAATTAACCTTATGTTCTTAGGCAGTATTTATTTGTGAATTGATGACAATCCTACTCAACACAGAGTCAAAACTGCTTTCCTTCCTGGACCTGATGTGATGAGAGAATCCAGGTCACTGTGACACAACTGGGCCAATCCTGGGTATGCTTTGAACCTGGCACTTCACTCCTAACTCGCCCTCATTGTCCAAGGTCAGGATTCCTGTCAGTGCAGGACAGAGCAGAACATTCCTTCCATCTTTTCTTTATCATTTTTTAAAACACTTTTTTTTGCAGACTGCTTCAGATCATCTCTTCCAGCACAGGGTGAACATAACTACTTGCCCAGATCCTGTACAGATTTCACCATAGCAGAATTGTCATGTTACTGCAGTAATTTCTCTCTAGCCCAAACAAGAGGCAGCAAAATTAATTTGGTTTTACCTCTGTTGTCCACCTCAGAGGAGAAATGGAGAAGATAAATCTTTTAGGATGAGTAAGAAGTTCATAGGCTAAGAAAGGAACTGGGAGTTTTTCCAAGTGCTTATTTCTGTGCACAGTTGCAGAATATTTGTTTAAAGCACAAAGATAATTTTATAGCAGCCCTTAAAGTAAGAAGTCATCCCATGTAAAGGCACTTGTCTATGCTGTAGAGCAATATACAGCACAGCCATAATTTGGCTCATCAGTACTGTATCAAAAAGTCTCCATAATTGCTACAATATGCCCTTTGCACAATTTCAATGTGTTGAATTTTTGTCATTTATTCTAAAACTAATCCTCCTTTAAATGTTTCCTTTCTGCTGAAGTGAATTGAAGAATTCTTTAGTTAACACCATTAGGTTTTCATGGTATCTAAATCTCTTCTGCCATGAGCATCAATACCACAGTGCTGCTGTCTCCAAGCAGTTCTGCATCAGTGCTTTCAGATGGAACATGACAGATACAGTAATGTTCTCCACACAAATTGCTCTCTACATATAGGCAACAAGCAAAATAACATGGAACATTCATTGCTCTGTGACTGCAAAAATTA
The DNA here is from genome assembly GCF_026979565.1 of Vidua chalybeata. Lineage (NCBI taxonomy): Eukaryota > Metazoa > Chordata > Aves > Passeriformes > Viduidae > Vidua > Vidua chalybeata. The sequence continues at coordinate 50,696,117 of NC_071535.1, read as the reverse complement.
CAAGTGTATTCATTGTATGCTGGCTCAAATGCCTGAGCCAATCATAATATGCAGCAGTCAGAGTGAATTTTAAAAGCCATGTTCTATGAAACAATGCACTGTCTTGTTCCCAGGGGGTTCCTGGAAAAAAAGGATTTGGATTTTAGCCAATTATCTTGATTGTCACCAAAAAGTTGGACTTGATAGTCTTGGAGTCCTTTTCCAGCCTGGGAGACTTTGTGATTCCATTAAATGGGTAGTTTTGCTACATTTCTAAATGACAGTTTGATTCTCACCTTTTCTGTTTGTTTTTTAATGGTGCAATATCATCTACTATTCTTCTTTATTTTTAATGAAAATCTGGAAAGAATATTTTATGCTGTAATAAAGGATATAATTTAAAGATACCTCATTTTTTAAAAAAAGCTGTGTTATATATTGTGAGTTAAATATAACAAGTGGTGTATTCTTGGTGTGCTTATGTGGTTTACTTCTTTATACAGATTTTTTTTTGTTGCATATCAGTTTATCAGGAAAATGCAATTGAAGTTACTATCATGTTTAAGAAAATTAAGACAGTTTTGAAGCACAGAATGTAGAACTATTATTATTGAACAGGACAAAGCATTTTATAGAAACTTACTGAAACTCAGTGTAGTGTAAATCATGCATGCAAAGTTTGTTACTGCCCATTCACAATCAAAGAGTTTAGTAGTAAAGTTCTTAGAGTCTCAGTCTACAAACATAACATAAAAGAAAAGGTCTGCTTCAGTTTTCAGACAATTTGACAGTCTGACTTAGTGACATCTTTTGTCTTTATGAAACTGTATTCTTGTCAGGCAAGAACTCTTGTCTATGATGGATCAAGTTTCCTTGTAGGAACACTGGACTGTGGCACAGAGCAACACAGGAATCATATCTGCTTGGCTCCAGGATATTTATTTTCTATCTGCAGAGGAATGGTGGGACCTGAAAAGGAAGGAAAGACTAATTTGTAAAATTTTAAAAGCACTCATTAAAGGACGGCACACTTCTAACCCTGTCAATTACTTTTCCAATTTCCTTCCTCCCTAACTCCTTCAAATCATCACTCTTTGGTTCCTCATGCTCTTTCAAAAGTTTTCATGTGATTCCTCTGCGCTGTGATTGTCAGTCTGCCCTCTACTCCTGTTTTTCTAAAACATGCCATATTTTCCTGAAGAACTGATTTCCCACTTGACTGTGTTCCAGCTGGTTTTTTTTTCAGTCTGGCTTCTCCTTTCCAGGATTTCACACTGCTTTGGCCTGTATTAGCAATGTCCTTTTGTACTTTAGCCCATTATTGCCCTCACTATTGTCTCAGTTACCTCTTACTGTTTATCTCTGTTCATGAGTTTTCACAAATCTCTCCTTTCTTAATTTCTGTACTTTATCAATTGTACTACCAGCTGCTGCTTCTGAAAATGTTTGTTGTGTGGTCACTTTGAATTTTTCCCTTTGTTCATTGATGTTTTTCAAGTTTCAGAACTAAACCAACCCCGTTTTATTTTTCCTGTTTCTATGACATCGCTTGATCCCAGAGTTTTGGCTGTCTCTGTAATGTAGAGAGTTCCAAATCATATACCAGACATTTTTGCAGCTCAAATCTTCCAGAGCTAATCATTTTGCAAATATGTTCTCTGGGACATCTGCCTGCATTTCAGATGAGCACTCTAGAAATGACTGTCACAGTTTAAAGTGTTGCTGCTATTCTAATCTAGAAAAGGATAAAGATACTTTAAAGATTTAAGTGATGGGAGGTAACAAGAGAATAGTCAGCCTTGTACTCAATCAGTGATGGTAGTGGTGTCTTTATGAATATGAGAATAAATAGCTCCTCTTTGACATAGAAGAGAAGGGCAAATTGGTAGCGAGATAGAGATGCTGAAGATGATCTAATTTAAGCACAGATATACCAGCATAGCATTTGTAGCCACTTCTTGAGCTCCTTTGATGAAGGAAGACAAGTTTTTTGTTTAATATGCTAAAAAGCATAGCAGCCAATTTTGTGGAAGTCATATCGTAGCAGTCAAGACCAAAGAAAGCAATCATTTTACCTGAAAGGATGGATTAGAGATTACTTTTGTCATGGTGCAGTAGAAAAATAATGTGAAATATTTAGGCATTAGTTATCAAGGTGGATCTACAAAAATGTGAAAGTGGAGACCTGTCCTGCCTGTCTGTAGTGATCACAGTGATCCATGGAGGATATATTGAAAAGTGCTTATGGGGAGGATTAAGAGTCCCCTTGGATATGCTGAACGTTTTCCATTGTCTGAAAGGTTGCTTGAAACAGAATTGTGGTCAAATCTACCTGTTCTGCATGTGTGATATCTTTATGACATAGACTTTTGGAATTCTGTTCAAAGTAAATCACAGAGTTACTGGAGAATGTCTGACAAGTCAAAACTGGGATGAATTTTGGCTGAGGAGCACTCATCAGAGACATTGATAAGAATAGATTCAACTACATGGGAAAGACTAAAATATGGGCTAGAAATCAGGGAGAGAAACGCTTAGGTACTGCAAACAAGTCATTTGGTGAAAGAAAAGTCTGGCAGGAGAAGGAGAAATGGCAGCAGTTACAGGAGTACAAGTTTACTTTGAAAGAGGACATGTCCCTCATCTTTATCACGAGAAACATGGCTGGAAGGGAAGAATGGATTTCTTGTTGGGAGGCTTAATTTTCTAAATGCAACAAATTACAATCTAAATCTAACCTAATATTCACTATTGAACCGTAACTTTTAAATAAATATTTCTGCTCCAGTCAAAAGCCTGCTTTATACAATCAGAGAAGCATTTACATTATGTCTTAAGCCTTATTTTAGCTTGCGAAGTCAACAGGCTTTTTTGTCAGGCACAAACAATGGGTGGAAGATACCTACCTAAGCCTAGCCGCCTTTTTGGGAACATCAGGGATGGGGATTGATGCTAAGAGACGGAATGGAACAAAACTCAGCTGTAGCTCTCCTCCTGAGCTCTGTTCCTTGGAGGTAAGCACAGCTACCAGAAATGGAAGGAAAAGGAAGAGCCAAACCCCAGCTGTCTGGTGTCATCTAAGCTGTTTGTGCAAGTGCATTTCCTCTTTGATGTTCTTGGCAATGGCAACTAACCAGCTGGGACGTGTGTCAGCTTTTTCCCGGGAATGGAGGGGAGGAGGAACATTCATACACATACACTCTTGTCTCTGGTCTCTTTTGGGAAGCAGCAATTAACAGCTGAGAGGTTATTAAAAATTTCTTCCTAAATTGCATCTTATCTATGGCTTGCTCCTTTTTAAACAGTATAACAAATCTTGATGAGTGGCGGGGCTGGTTTTAAGACCACAAGACTAGAGGCAAAAATTTGATGAGGAAACAAACGAAATCATAATGATGAAGCTCTGGCCTAGGTCATGTAAATGTGGGCTGCTTGGTTCAGATGGCAAACACCTTGAAACCATAGTAACACCTGCCACAGGTGTATTACCTAGATAATCATTCAGCCTCGTGGCTTCTGGGGCTGCTAGCTGTGCTGTTATCAGCCACCCAAATAAGCTAAGTTAGCATACCTGCTCTGCTTTCCCTGCAAGCAGTCACATCTCTGATGGCAGCATAAACACGACTCTTGATTGAGGTAATGATTTTTATTTTATTTTATTTTTTTAAATTAAAAAATAGGCTGTAGCTCTGAACATTTGAGGCTTGGACACTTCACTGAGATCTCTGTAATGTGCAGCTTTTTGTTTCACACTGTTTATAAGCTCATAAGGTTATGGCTCTTTGTTTTTTTATTCTTATTTTGGTAATATAAGTTTTATGATTCTCTGCAGTTCTGAGAGTTTCAGTATAGACATTACTTTCCCACTGAACAGTTTTGTGCTAACTTTTATCAAAATTTCTATCAGGCCACATAGTTCAGTAGCATTCACTTGTCACATCATCTTCTATTTCCAGGAAGTAAACATTATCAATTGAGTAAACAAAATGTTTTTCTTTCTTTTCATCTTTTGAGTATTGAAATAGAAAATAAAGTGTAGGACTGTGTGAAAGAATGGATACTATAATTAATGTATTTGTACAGCTCCTCTCCTTGTCTCATTTCATAAACCCAGTAAAGTTGTACTGTTGCAACTTATTCCTCTGTTGTGGAACACCTCCTAATCTATCAATTTAATCAGGCATCCTAAAGATTTTTGTCCATTTATCTGCCATGTCAGATAAGAAGCATTGGGCTAGCATACACCCATCACTGTGCACTAAAAATCAGCAGAAAATAACCCTGTTTACTGCAGCATTTTATGCTGAGTGTAGTTAACACACTGTCGTTCAGTAAACAAAGTACTTTGTAATGTGGAATATATTATTTTGCTATAAGGTATTTCAAAATAAGGTGACATATTCCAACACTTTTCTTAGTGGCAGCATTACAAGTATGAAGAAGCTGGGTTTTGATAGATTGAGCAGCACATAGCAAATCAGAAGTTACTTTTGGTTGTTGCTCCTTTAATGAGATGAATCATACAGCTTGGATAAATTCTCTGCTGTGTGAAGCAATTTATCATGCCAGAATATACAGTATACTGTCATGGGCTTTTTTTTTTCTTTTTTCTTTTTAAAATCTTTTTTATTCTCTGGTATTCTGATGAATTATTTGCAGCATTTCCCTTTAACTGCTGCTAGAATAATCAAGTTATATTTCTTGAACACCAGTCTATCATTTTCATTGACTTCCTCCATTGTCAAAGATGGGGAGACGGAAAAAAACCCCACTGCTTAATTTCACAAGATATTCTTCTATTTCCTTTGCTCCTTTGTTTCTTTGCTTCCTTTGCTTTCTTTGTTACAGCTTTTAACTTAGAGAAGACTTTTAAGTTTCTCCACTTCAGTGTAAGCTAATGAAGTCTCATTATTTATTTATTTTTTAAATGAACTGTAGTTTCACCACCATAGTCCTCTGAGCTTTAGATGCTTTTTCGTCCATAGCATCAATTAATCATTGTCAGGATTATACTTTTCTCTACATACAGAATATACTTAAGAATTTTTGTGGTTTTTTTCTTTGTTAAAAGCAAAAAGAAAAAAACCAAACAACTCACACTAAAAAGAAAAAAATCAAAACCCTAATAACTTTTGGTAACCAGAAAGTAGCTGTTAAAATCTCATGGTGTCTCCAACAAGCATAATTGTTGGAGAGCTGGTGACCTATTTCAGTCTCAGTTTACTAGTTTAACTGTGGTAAACTTATTTCTTTATAACAAGCTGGCCCTGAAAGTGTGCATCTCTATTTGAACAGTTAATATTGTGATGCATATCCAGAAATTGCTTTATTTTACATAAATAACACATCAAATTCACAAAGACCGAACTATAACAGATTTCCTTACAACATAGCATTGTAAAACTGTTGTTATTCTGAGTTTTTGTGGATTTTTTCCTGGTATGTTAATTTCAAAGACAATTAATTTATTTATATTTCAAATTACTGAACTTCTTCCCTGACCTCCTGCAACAGCTCTTACATCTAGCAGAAAAGACAAGTGGGTGTATCATTATTCCTTGGAAATGTTTAGGACATATCTTTTTGGAGCATTTTTGAAGCTGAGTTGCTTCCATCATACACAAGCCTCATAAAAGTGTCATGAAAACAAAAAGGTCACTTCTGTCTTCTTTGAGTGAAGTTTCTTAGAGTTCCGATAACGTTTGTATAATCCTACTTTAGCAGGAGATCTTTCACTGGAATCTAATAATATATTTACTAGTTTGGAGATGTTATAGATGTTTTTCTATATTTGCCTTCTACACCCCTTGGAAGGTTTGTCTTTCTTTTTGATAACCACGTTACTATGTTCTGACCAGATTAAAGTTTCACATTTTTATCTCAGTTCTTCTAACATTCATTTTTTAGCTTTACCTATTAATATTTAACTCAATTTTAGGTTGATAGTACAGTCTCATGCATACGTTGTCACCCTTTCTTACAGAGCCAGAAAATATCAACCCCTTGTCAAAAACACGGACACAGACCCCAAATATAGCCATGACACTGTCATAATAATCTTTCCAAAAGCTGAGGATATTTATTGATAGGCAAGTCAAACAAATATTGCTTTCATAGCCTTGCAGGCAACAAAGTCCAATTTTGCCTCTTTTTTTTTTTCTGCATGGAGCAACAGAACCTCCAAAATAGGACAGTGCTGATTTTTGATCAAATGTTAGGCATTAAACCACACAGTCATGTCCATAGAATTTTGTTAGTCCAGTAGCAGAATAAAAAACTCTGTGCCGTTAAACCATCAGCTGTGGAACTAGTGAGAGAACTTTTCTTTTGGGCGTGTCTGGTCCGTATAGCTGTTATATAAGCCAAGGGAAGTTATTGCTGTTGAAACAACAGTCAAAATTACATAAATTTGGACTGAAAATACCAGGTTTCCTTTCTCCTATCTCCACCTCGGTGAATCAGTGTGTCCTGACATTCATTTCTGGAAAATCATGAGCAAATTCCTGGGAAGGATAGAGTGATTGCGTCTTTTATTCTCCTCTCTTTTTTGTGATATTCTTTCTAGAATACGGCTCATTCTCCCATGTTGTTAAGGTCAGTATGGATCTTAGAAACTGAAAGAAAAAGTGTTTACCTTGATTGGAACCCACTTCTTGCAGGTCTTTTATATTCCTCCATGCAATTAGAGTTTATTTTCAACAGTAGCTCCAACAAATCAGGCTCAACTGAAATAAATACAGAAAGAGAACAACGACAGTAACTATATTGAGATTGTGATGGACACCCTTCTGACTGTGCATTCAGTATTTTGATATTAAAGTTCAACAAAAAGTTACATTGTTCTGATCCAGAATCCTCTGAAGTAAACTTCCAGTCATATCTATGTGTTGAGATCTACCTGATAATTTGTATTTATGCAGCAGAAATCCTTGGTATGGCTTTAGCTTTGCAAAAAGCACAGCGAAAAGTCTCATTATCTGAAAGAGTGTGAAGTTAGCTAAATGATTTTGGACTGCTAGAAAAATAATTATGTCTTCAAAAGCTCTAATTTACAATATAATCTGTAAATATATTTTTGATTAGAAAATCACAAGTCTCACTTAATGATCTTTGATGCACGAGCACCTTTTGGTGGCAGAAGAAGCAAAAATTTTATGGATTTGACACAGCCAAAAATATTTTTATATTTTACTCAAAATATTCCTAAGGCAGGGGAATTTAAACCATATAGAATATAGCTTACAATTAAAAAGCAGAAAAACGCTTTTAGTATATATCTCAAATGATAAAATAATTGAGAAATTATGCAAATTTTATGATAGACCAGAAAAGCAAGTAGATTTCTATCTAATTGCCACCTTTTGCTGATTCAAGAATGTTAATCATAGGGAACCCTAATAGTTTTATCAGGCTTTACTAATATATTCAGATAACATTAACAGAATAATTAAATGTCTAAATATTGATTTAAAGGGCTCCAAGTATTAATGAAATTTGCACTCTACTTAACACGGGTTTAACTGTAGTTTAGGTACCTTCATCCTTCTGGGTTGTTGAAAGAGACTGGGTTTACAGGATCTAGACAGTACAATTTCTTCACTCCAGTGCAAGGAAACTGTATTCTCACTGAGACTCTTGAAAAATTCCTTACTTCAGTTTCCTCATAACCTCTGTAGAATGGTGTACTAAAGTTTTCAGAAGATTCTATGTGTTGTACAATGGGTCTAAGTTTAGAAAAGCCTAGCAAAGATATGCTGATGAAGAGTGGAAAAGGAGGTTCAGGTTTGCTAAACCTTCAACATTTCCACACGTCTTTATCCTTCTAGGAGAAGGATAAAGGCAAAGACTGCTAGCCCACCCTGCAGAGCAAAATAGGCACAGGAGTGGTTTAGCTTTGTGTGATTGGGATTAGGGAGGCTCTTCATCCTTCCAATTTAGCTCTCAGCAAAATCCCAATTTCATTCACACTTTTACTGTGAGAATTTGAATAATACAAAACTATTGGAGGCTGTTGTGGGGGGAGTGCTATTAAGAGCAAGAACTCTTAAATTCTTTCTGTCCTTCCCATATTATTTTACTTCACGTTATGGACAACACCTGCTCTCTGATGTCCTATCTCCAACTCCTGCATGTGACTGCAGTTTGTAATAGCACATTCCCAATGCAGCCAGTGTTATTACTTTTTCCTGCCTTTACTCCTGTGTTAAAATTACTCTCTATTCACAGGCCAGAGGATTTCCTCCTGATTCCATTTTTGGGGGTTGAGTTAGAGAAGCTGTTGTCTGAAGGTTATGACATTTAGGTGTTGAGGAGCCTGTAGCCCCAGTGTAGCCCCAGCCTGTCATTTTTGGATGTTCACCCTTTGGTTTTACTGAGTTAATTGTTCAGGGGTGGGGAGCACACAATCCTTCACCAGTGTAATTGTGTTTATAAAAACACACCCACAAGCCTGAATCTAGACTTGTCTAGAACCATTAACTATTTTTAAAATTGGATTTTTAATTAAAATAGGAGATATTATTCAAATTTCCATGTCTTTTCTTTACACACTCTGAAAGCAGTGAAGAAATTTCTTTTCTTCATGAGCATGGGAAAAAATAAAACCAGTGGTTTAAGTCACTATGGGAATTCTCTTTCATCACTTGTCCCTGTGTTATAAATTTGTTTTTTTTAACATTTCAACAATTCCTGAATAAATAAGACTGTGGTTCTTCAGACTGCTCTTTGCCTTTTATTATTATTTTTCTTGAATTTTGCTGTAGAAATTCAATAGAGAAATTCTGAAGAGACAACTGTAGTTTGTGGTAATGGTTTAGGAAGATGTTGCACAGAAATAGAACAAAAGCATGACTTCAAATCTAAACAGTTAAAATTGTGGTAGAACATGGGCAGTACGAATAATTAAAACATTTCTCACAGAAGAGTGAGTCTCTGCACAGCTGAGAAATGAGGGCCGACTCATTCTCATAATTTTATCATAGTGTGATTTAGAGAAAACCAAAATTGGTTGAAAGTTACAGGAGACATGTGAACAGTGACCTTTAAAGAAGAGGAGGAAAGAAGTCCAAGCTCAAAATATAAGCTGGGGGAGAAGAGGTCACTTTCTCTTTCCTCTGAGCTTCACACTAGGCTAGATGTTGCTGCAACATTCATTATTCGTTACTTTACTTTTCAAGGATACATAGATTCCAGCTAGAGCTGTTATTAGATAAATGTCATCATTTCAGTTTATATACAAGCAGGTTATTATAGAGTCCTGTGTTTTCCAACTTCCACTACACAATGTTCTTTTGTATGCCTCAGACAATGAGCTGACAGCTCCATGGAAATCTCTCACAACCTTCTGTAGTCAAAAGTGTTTTGGAGTTCACTAGAAGTAGAAGAATGCATAATGCATTGGAGCAATGTTTTAGGCATTTATATTAGACTTTTAATGGAAAAATTAAAAAGTAATGCTGCTTTGCATTGCAGTAACTGTACATCAACTGTATGTCTTCATTTCTGGCACATGAAGGGTAGTTTCCATAGCAGCAGCATCTGTAGCACTGAGCAACATGGAAATTGTTTTTTTTTTTTTCTCTTGTATTTCACAGATTAGAAAGGTAAAATGTATGGAAATAGGGGAAAGTACGTACTGCAGAAATGTGATCTTTAAAACCTGCTTTTTCTTTCCAAAATTCTGAAATTGTAATAGAAAAAAAAAAAACAAACAAAAATTCTTGCACTTCATTCCTACTTCTTTAATCTTCATATATGGCTTAATAAATGTGCATGGCAGCTATTTTTGGTTTTGATTGATAGAACTAGAAAACTGCAGAACTCTGTCTTCTGGTATCATTTATTATCTGGCAATTCCTTTACTATTGGCCAAATGTGACTAATAATTAAAGTCTGTTGCACTGAGTCTGGATTTTTATTTTTCATTCATTTCTGTAGAAACAGCCCTTGAGGTATGTTACAAATAAGAAATACTACATATGAAAAATCTGCTATTTACTCAAATTAATGATGATTTTTCTTTCAAATTCTCTAAACTAAGAAGAAAGATTTGCTTTTGTTATGTGCACAGGACCTAAAAATGCAACTACATATTCTAAGATTTACATTATCTTAGGCAGAATCATGATAGAAATATCTTCAGAACAAAAAAAGACTGAGAACTATTGCAAAGCTAGCACACTTTGGTGAATTTGGTGTAGGAAAGTTTAAATCGGAGCAAAAGAATTGTAGTCTCAGAGTTGCTTCTCTCTAATTTAGCAGGAAGTGGCTCAATTCTTTTTCTTAATGTAAGTCAGATTTTTATTTACATTGTTCTTTTAAAGGGAATGAAATTTTCACCATTGGTTAAAACACTTCTGAAGCTCCTACCTGGTGAAAGACCATGAAAGAACTTTATACAAATTATATATTGAAAATATTATTTAAAGACAAACTTAGTTTCTAAACATTTTACCATAAATTCCAGGAGAATATGTGCAGTATTGAGGGCTGACAAGCTCACCAGGGAGAAATTATTTTCAGATACTTTTGTTTGTCAGGTTTGGTCCTAGTACCCTGTGCAGATACTCCTCTGTGATGGTTGTTATTTTAGTAGGGAATAGCAATTTAAAAATTATCTTTTTCCTGGGGCTTTGGTCCCTTACTCCTTTAAGCACTCTGAAAGCTGTTGTTAGACACATTTTTAAAATTTGTTTTGCATTTTGCAATCCATCCTACCAACTTGCTGCAAATGTTTAAGCAACATCAAGTCTATAACCCTCTTTTAGCAGCATTACCTTGAGGTGTTTAGGGATTTTAAGAAATAAGACACCTACTGAAGGATTCATCTATAAACAATAGCTATTAACTATTTAAAGAATAAATATTCTTTATTTGTTTCATGCAGATATTTTAATTTTCTTAAAATACAGCTTCGGCTGCTTTTACATTGTGAAGAAAAATTTTAGGGGATTTAGATACCTGGAGTTTATAAGGAGGTGTGCTCTGTAAGAACCCCCTTGTATGTGCCAGGCGCTGCATTTCCACAGGGGTGCTCAAGCATCCCTGAGGTTCCAGAGTGTCAGAATTTCCCTGTCTGCATCCATGAGCCTGGACTAAAGGACTTTTGGTCTACTGACCACAACACTTTATGTTTCTGAACCTTCCTGAAAAGTTATATACACATTTAAAATAAAATAAAATACACACCATGTTTTGGTGTATGGATGCAAATTGTAAAATTTCCTGTTTGCTTTTAAACCCAGCAGCTTTCCTGTAGTTTTCAGCGTTCTGAGCAAGGATGTTTGCTGGGTTGCATAGTGTCAAAAAGAAAACATGAGTTTTCAGCACTAGATAGTTCTGATATTTTTTTCTCTGTTTAGTTTGTTACAGATTTTTTACTTAGCCTTTGTTTTGTACAAATGACTTATCATCCAGAAGAGAATAAAGAAATACTGTTCTTAGGTAGCCTGAATTCCTGCTATGATTTATAATCTTCTGCCCAAGCCTAATGTGAAGCTTGGATGACTTTTCATTTGAATAGAATTATTTTTTGACACATCAGCTGTAGCTGAAAAAAACCTAATAGTTCAGTGTCTCATGGAACAAAGTTTACCTTCCTCTTTTGAAGAGAGGAGACTTCTTTGCAGATAATTAATGCATATTGATATATGTATAAAATTGAGCATTCCAATCAGTGAAGAATGTACAGTCTACCTGAGGCATGGAAGAAAAGGCTTTACACATTTGATGAGGATTTATGTTTATATTTATCATTTTTATAGAAATTAATGGAGGAAGAGGAGAGAATGAGTTTTAATTCCATTTTAAAGACCATGGCTTGAATCCTAGATTACTTTAAGAATGTTTAAGTAAAATTATATTAAATAAAATAGTTCTATCTTCTTTTCTCTCCCACCTTTTTCAAAGCTCGCTTCACTTGTGAATCTTATAATTGACTATGTGAAAAGATATTTGTATCCATTTTTCTGCTTGTAATGCTTTCAGCTAACTGGTAAATTCCAGAATCACTAGAACAGTCTTACTAGCACAAAATCTGAATATAATATGGATTATGACTGTTTTTTTTTTTCTTCGTGCTTTGTCTTCCATACACTTTCATGAATATACACTTAGGTGACAGTACTATCCCTAATTGCTACAGCAATAACTTACCAACAGGAATGAAGTTTAATGGGTTATAAGGTTATTAGCCCTTGGCTTTTTATGACCTACCTAAGATAACACTTCAATTTTCTTATAAATTGCTCTTCTGGTGGACAGTCATGGCTCCAGGAAGCAAATATGTCAGTGAAAAAATGGCTGTGTGAAGTCTGACTTTTCTTCCATCTTCTCCAGTCCTTCCTGGTTTTGGCATTATCCATATGAAGAAGAGGGAAGATCTCCTGGCAGAGGTGCCTCTAAGGGCAGAGGAAGTGCAAGTGATAATTCCCCACTTTTTCCCTCAGCTTCTGGCAATCTGCAGAGCAGCTCAGTATTCTGAGTGTATCTTTTTGTTTGATATCCTTCAATAATTGCTTCTGTCATGAATTTTCCTAACAGCTTTTCAATACCATTTAATTTTTCAATATCCTTCAGTGATGAGTTTCACAGTTTAATTATATATTACATTAAAAAAAAGTGCTCACCTGGGTTTGTTTAAAATTTACAGCTGAAAATTCCATGGGATACTTGTCACTTTCTTACTGAGTGATAGTTTCCAATTCCCTTTTTGCATATCATTGATACTCTCATGTGTGTAAGGTATTCCCTCTGAGCCATTTCCATGTAAGCCAGTCCATTTAATTTTTTTTCAAATGGAAATAATTTGGATCTGTGATAATCCTTCCTACATCATGTTCAGTTCTGCTGTATCCTTCTTGAGATAGAGTGACCACAATTACATGAATGTCATGGATTTCTTTAATAACAATAAGGCTTTCTCTACTTAGCTCTTAATGCTTTCCAAATAATTTCTAATTTCTATTTGTCTTTTTAGCTGCTGCTAAGCAGAGCTGACATTTTCATAGAAGTATCACTGCAAGATGTGTAATGACTTCAAGATTTCTTTCCTGACAGGTTATAGGTAAATTAACATCCATCACAGGGTAGATGTAATAAAGATTTTTTTACTTGCTCTTTGTATCTACTGTTTGCATCACTTTGAATTTATCAAATTAAATTTTATCAAGAAGTTTATCATGCAGTCAATCCATATTGTGAGATACCTATGCAATTCTTTGCTATCACTCATTTCTTTCTCTCCCTGTGTTTTTTTTTTTTTTTTTGGTTTTGCTTTGGTTTTTTGGTTTGTTTTTTTTTTTTTTTAATTTTTTTTTTGTGTCTGTGGTTTTCCTCTGTTGTTGTTGTAGGATCCCACAGTTAACCCTTGTACATTGGGAAAACTGGCCATTAATTTCTGTCCTTCCCAGTCTCTGAAATGTAGATACCTGGATACCTACTCTGCACTGGTTAATATTTTCCTCTTTAGAGACACCTTTAAAACAGGGCCTTTGCCAGAAGGTCATTAGGAGTTCAGGTATAGAGTATATATCAACTGGATTACTCCTAGCAGCACATTCATTGACTCTTTCAAAAAACCAATGAATTTGTGAGTCTTGACTTGAGCAGCAAAAATGTCTGGATTGTTGTCCACTATACTTTACCTGCTTGTCCTCCTGTTCTACTCTTTATTATATTTCCACCAACACACCTGTGGTAGAAATCAGATTTACTGCTCTTTAGCTCTTTAGAGTCTACTTAGAATCTCCTGGAACATTTTATGGAGAATTTGCTTCACCTTTATTACCTTCCATTTCTTTGTTTTCTGGTCTGATTTATGCTAACATCCAAAATATGTGAAATTTATACTTGAATTACTTTAGACCTCATGGGTAAATTCTGCCTGTTCAGGACAATTTCCTGTTACTCATTTCATGATTTTTCCCATTATCTCTTTGATTGGCTCTTCAGTATCAGACAAATCCTCTGATGTGTCCCTCATAAGAAAAGTTCCTCCAGAGCAGCTTCTTCAGCTCCTTCCTTTTGCATTTTGGTACAAATAGTTGTTTTCAGTCTCTTGCTCTGGCCTAATATTTCTTACCTTACACTTATTATACTTCTCATGTGTAGGTCTTGAAGGATATCTAAAATCATTTTGTTTGAGAGGAATTTGAAATAATTCTATTAACAATTCTTGAAGTTTATGTGCATTCTTTCCTGTTTTGCTGTGTTTGACCATTCCAGAAATTTCTGTGGATATTAGACTTTGATGAATCTCCATTTTTTTTCCTTAAACCTCCATGATCATGGCACCTAAATAGATTTTCTGACAGCCTTAAAACTGTTGTCTTTTTCACTTCTCCTTTTAACAAACTTCCTCACTTTTACACAGTTTTCCTTTCTGAAACTAATAACTGCTGCAATAGAATTTTTGTTTAGATGTTTTGCTGTTCCCTGACATCAGAAAAACTTTCACAGCCTTCTAGGCAGCACATAGGAGGCTGAACTAAAGCAGATTCAGTCTCATAATCACTTATGAAAAATATTCATAGTGATTCCCTTTGGAATATATCATGACTTCTGGAGTATCTACCAATTCCCGATTCTGAATCTCCACTGTGTTGCAAGTTCTTTATATCCATAAAAATGAATGCATAACAGGAGCAATTAATTTGACAGTATTTTTGGTGTGCATAATGAGAGAACATTGGGTAGTTGAACATGTAGAAAGGAAACCCTGAAATTTGTTAAAAATGTATTTAATATGGCTAGAAATCTGTTACATCGATTAAAAAGACCTTAGTGACTTGCAGTCTCACTGTTCACATCTTGCACAGAACCATTGCTGATTAACAGTCTGTACTGGACTTGGGTAATATTTCTATTTATTTTGAGGGGAAAAATATAACCATTCTCCCTTCTCTAAGAATGGCTGTTTTATGAAATTTTGGTCTTATCTAGAATATATTTGAAACTTTCTTTTCTTCTTTTTTTTTTTTAATAGAAAAGTACTCTAATTTCTCGTTTTTTTTTTTTTTTTTTTACATAAATATGTGTCTTTCTGGAGGGATGGAATTTTGTGGGTCATGTTCTGGGGTTTCATGGTATTTTCTTAAAATAAGGTTTACAAAAGGTTTTATTTTTTACTTGTATTTATTCTATCTAAAGATCTAATGTACCAGTTTCTTTCTATTTTTAATTGGGCTTATTCTGTGGGCTATTTATTTGATCTTTGCTTTGCAGCTAAAGGAGGAGTGCTAGTATTAAAGATACTATGCTAAGTAATTTTCTGTCATATTCTCAGAGAGAAAACAGTCTAAACTGGACAAGGAACACAAACGTAGACTGCTGAATTAATAAGTGTTTTGGAAGCATCTTAAAATGTACAATTTTTTCAGGTTCTCTTTTTATTTTCCAAGGGAATTTAGCACATTTAGGAAGCATCAAAAATATTTGTGGATATAATTGTAGTTGTTTATATTGTTTTTCCTCTTTCCTAATGTAAATAAGAAGCAGGTTTGCCAGGTACATGTGGGCATATAATTCACTGAATTCCCTTCACACACCCCTCTTATGTCCTGTCTTTCCCCATCTTTTATGGATGGGAGAAGAAAAATGGGTGTTTGATAAGAGAAATTATGAATCTGGAAAATAAAAAGGGTTATGGGATGAGAAAGGATTGATTAATTAATTCAGGGAAGATTGTTTATTTGATCAGGGAAAACAAATGCGTCCTATGAGCAGTAAGGGCAGGTAAAGACAACATCTGAAGGGTGGGCTAGAGAGTGGAGTGCTTAATAAGCAAATGCGTATCTGACTAACCCAGGAGTTGGGAGCTGTGTGTCTGTCAGGATGTGGCTCTGTGGCTCTGACACTTTTTCTTTGGTGTGTTTTTGGTGGTGTTTTTTTTTGGCTAATAGCAAAATGGACATGAATGCTCAAAAATGTGCACATTCACACACATGTTTGCAGTGAAGTAGGTAAAAGAGAGAGGAGGACTGTGCATGCAGAAGATTGTTTCTGTGTTCCCCATTCAAGAGTAAATAGAACAGTGCTGGTGAAGTGCTTGTGTGGTTACAGGTACATATTGTGCCTGTCAGTGCTCATGCAAAGCAGCAGGAACTTCTCTGAACTGATTGCTAAACTCTCTTGACAGTTCTGAAATGTTGACAGGCATTTTAAACTCTTGGAGAAAAATTAGAAGAGATTTAATGCCAAGTGTTCTTTAAAAGGAGTTTTCTAAAAACAAATCCCCAAAATAACCTACAAGTATCATATTTTTATTTTTGCCCCCACTTAATATGACACTTCTTAATTTCCTGTTGGCAAGCCAGTTGTAATCTTTAGCTGGTAACTAATTTGGTCATAAAATACTGACCCAGATTTTTCTGGATAATTAACAAGTTGGGCAAATCAGCAGAAGCAGGTGTAGTATATTTTCAGTACCAGTGGAGAAAAGCAGTTAGCTGGTGTTTTAATTCTCATTTCCAGTAATGAACTATATAACATTCTGGCTGGCTAATGCAATTAGCATTGTCTCTTCCTCCTCTTACTTCCTCACTTAAAAAAAAAAAAAATAAAAAAGGAAACTCAAACCAGGAATTTATTAAAGGCCAAGAATTACTGACCCTTTTTGCACTCTTCTCAAAATCACTCTATTAACCTTCTGGATTGAGCCTTACGTAGAACAGTAATAAAAAATTTATACAAATATGTATCATGTTACAAGCTGAGACAGAAAACAATGTTTCCATTCTTCAAGCAATTAATTATTGTGATTAATGTATTCCCCCTTCTCTAAGCACAATTCTGCCAGACAGAGTCAGCCCATTGACATATTGTAGAATTATAATGCATATCTAATTAAAGGTGACCTGAAAAGGCAGGGTGTTTAGCCTTCCCTGTCAGGACCAAGAAACTGTTAATCAGAAAGTGCTTGCTTTTCACACCACCCCACCCCTCCCTTTTTTTATTTTTGTGCTAATTTCAAATCTTCTCCCTGCATCAGTGAGCAGATGAGATCTTCAACCAGCTTTCATCTTTCAGAAAAATGAATAGTGCAGAAAGAACATTATCAAATGAGCTGTTGAAGAAGTCAGTGAATATGTCATTGAGTGTGACTGCTTCCAGAATGAATTTAGATTTATCTCCGTTATCTGCCCTCTCCTGACTCACTCCTCACATTCTGTTTGCACTCAGTCCACGTGTCAAGCAGGGTGGGTCATAATGAATCATAAGGGACAGATACTTGTAGAATAGTGACAGGTCCAATTGTGATACAACTTCTTCTGGAATTAAGTTTGTTAACATTATAAATTGTCTCATTTGACCAGAGGTTTAAACACCTAGAAGCTTTTATGCATGCAATTTCTTAAACTATTTCTTTTCCATTAGGCAGCTGCTGCTTTACAGTATTCCACAAATGAAATTGTTTTATCACATCAATAGCTGTATAAAACAACTGTGACAACAAGAAGACTGTTTTTGCCCCCATTTTGCTAACAAGTATCATTCAAATCGATAAACTCTGGCAACTGGATAACACCAAGAGAAGATATTATTTAAACTCAATTTTTAAACACATTTCCAAATTCATATGCCGATGCAAGCCAACAAATGTTCATACTGTCCTGTTTGGTTTCTGTAGAAATAATCCACTGAGTTAACAACATCTTAAGTAGAAAGCCAATAAATATTTTAGCTTTTCACTGCCAGTATTTTTTTTTCTATATACAATGCAAAGTTGTTTTAGTAAGATTTATTTTTATTATTATTATTATTATTATTATTTTTGCATGTGAAAGGAACTGGTATTATCAAATTGCAATGTTTTACCCACTGGGAAAAAAAGACTAATATTTTTTCTTCAGTTGTCAGTATTGTCATGTAACAGAATGTGATATCAAAAAACCTGCAAAGTCTGCACACCTTCTGAAACATTTGTTGTATTCTGTAAACCCTTTTGGGTGTTTGACTAGTTACTTCATAGTTGTGATCAGGCTTCACCAGGCTAGTCCTAAACAAAAAATGTCTTAGATGCTTTTCAGTTAAACAAAATTAATAAGCAGTGTCACTGATGTCCAAAAATATCTTTTACGCTTTATCAAAATCACCAGAATAACTGTTTTGTGCCCCTGATTTTTATTTATTTTTAAATAATAAACCTCTTTCATGTTCAGAAGTTAGGGAAGTTTTGGTTGTTTTCTTGTTGATTTTTCCATGACTCTGCTGTTTTTCAGGGGGGGTTGGCACGATTATAGACGTATATTTTCCCTCTGTGAAGGGAATTGGTGCATGTGTGCTTTCCTCTGGATTTTTGGGTGACTCATATAAGAAGGAGAAGAAGTTACTTTGCAGCAGCAATTGCAGCCAGAAAAGAGAGGAGTGAGGATATGTGAGAGGAGCAGCCCTAAGGAGCCCAGGTCAATGAAGGAGGAGGAGGAGGAGATGCTCCTCCAGGACGTGCCCGATACAAGATTCCTTCCCCTGCAGCCCCTGGAGGACCCCAAGCCAGAACAGGTGGATCCTGAAGGAGGCTGTGACCCCATGGGAAGCCCGTACTGGAGCAGGCTCCTGGCAGGAGGGAGAGAGGAAACATGAGATGAAATTACTGCAGTCCAAATTTCCATCCCCCTGAGCTGCTGTGAGGGAAGGAGGCAGAGAAATTGGGAGTAAAGTTAAGCTCAGGAAGAATGGATAGGTGGACAGTAGGTGTTTTCAAGAAGAGGTTTTATTGCTCATTATCAAAGTATAATTTAAATGGCAATAGATTAAATTAATTTCCCCAAGTAGACGCTGCTTTGCCCATGACAGTAACTGGTGATTGATCTCTCCCTGTCTCTATCTCAATCCATGAGCCTTTCACTATATTTTCCCTCCCCTGTCCAGCTGAGGAGGGGGAATGATAAAATGGCTTTGGTGAGGACCTGACACCTTGCCAGGGTATTTGCCTGAAAAGACTTATTGAAAAAAACGCAAATATTTTTAGTTTTGAATTTTTTGTTTTGTTATTATATCTGGATCTCAATGCTTACATAATGATGTTATTGATTAAAGGGTTAAAACCATATAAAAAGGTAATGGAAATTAAATGCTAAAGAAGAGTAGAAATTAAAGCCCATCTTAAAGCCAGTGCAAGCTTTGGTCCTAAAATCTATCAGAGTGATGGGAAAAATAGAGGCTGCTACAATTTGAAAATATTACCATTTTGTTCATTAAAAATATGATGTGTTTACAGTTCTCTCTATTTTTAACCATTCCAGATATCAATATACTTTTTTTTTTTTGTATTCAAGGCTGTACTTGCAAAAAATTGTTTACAACCTCTGAACAAGGAAACATTAAGTGTTTTTTTAGGAAATGCTATTTTGCAGAAGAGAAACTGAGGCTTGGGTCAAATAAGCAATTTTGTAAAATACTTGGAGGAAATCCATGTCAGAATTGAGAGCTGAAATTCTTCCTCAACTCTATACATTGCATTCATTAAAAAGTGATCTTTTCCTTCTGTCTTTCTGTCCTTCTCCTCCATGCTTCTAAGACTGTGAATAACTAAGAGACGCAAGAAAATTAACTAGCAAGTTAAAGATACTGAACATTATTTGTCACAATATCTCCAATCATATAGAGATACATATTTATGTGTACAAATATATATATTTTTATGTATATATATACATACATTGACCAGGTATTTCTGCCTGTTTTTTTGCAGGCTCTCGATTTGCCTGGGACACATTACTAGTATTATTCTCAAGGTTTTGAGGATCTCTCTATTTCTGTATTTTAATAACCTTTCTCCCCATAATATGTTCTAATATTTTTGGGAGGTTAAGTTTCCTGAAGTATAAAGCTTATTATAACCTTAAGTCTTCACTGAGTTTACACTCAAGTAAGATTCCCTTTAATTTCAGTGGGATTTTTGCTTGATTAAGGGCTAAAGATTTCAGGGTTCCATTGCCTCAGCCTCAGAAAATGTTGAATAAAAATAGTTACATTAGAAATAAAGCTTGCAGGTAGCAAACTGTCACAATCATTGATAAATCCCAGAACTGGAGAGAAGTAGATAATTTGAATAGATCAGAGGACACCTAAATATGATCAGGTGAGGCTGCAATTGTTCTGATGGTCTTCTGGTACAAATGATAAATTTTACACAAATGATTTTGCCTGAAGTGTCACAGGGTGTGAAAATTCACCACTGAAGGATGGTGACTTTTTGCTTGTAAAATATCTTTCTTGCATAATTATTTATAAGTAAAAAAAAAAAAAGTTTCCAAGTAAGGGTAAGTTATGCCCCTGCTGAAGTAAAAAATGCAAGGGTGATTTAATTATAGAAAACTAGAAGTTATGTCCCGGAAGAAATTGAAAAAAAAAATTTGTAATTTTCCTTGTTGTGTGATGGAGAATCTTCAAAATACTAACATAAACACAAGGAAATGCTGATATCTTACATTGTGTTAAAAACCCACTACAGGGGAAATAAATATGAAGCAAATTCTTGGTGAAATGTTCCAATGTGCGCATACTGCACCCACAACACCTTTTATCTAAACTCTATTTGTCCTGTGCAGGAACTTGTTACCCAAATGATGGACCTGCACAGGTCAATGTGTGATTTCATGGAACATGAAACATGGACAGCTTGGGCTGTGTAATGCTGATTAAGTCTGGGTTGGAGTCTCATTTCTTCCTGCAGTGTGTATTACTTTTATCTATCATCACATACCTTAAATCAGCATGGAATTAATGCAGTAAAGTACCTTAGGCAAAGACCAAGCCTTTCTAATTCTCTAAGCCTGGGAATAATCCCTTTGCATAGTGCATGCCAGTGGATACTTCAGCTCAGGTACAAGGCAGTGGCTGATCAGAGCTTGCAGAGGCACTCGGCTCTGAATCAGCTCCTCTGATACTGGCAACAAAAAACTGAACAAAGAGGAGTGGGCTTTGGTTTCAGTTGTGTGCATAGATAACTCAGCAATTCTATCTAATTTAGAGAAGTCACTCCAGATTTACACCAGTGCTACTGAAAATCAAAATCTGGCCCATTGTCTTAGCAAAATACACCAAGTCAATATCAGTTCATTACAGAGAGGAAGAGAGAAAGAGAATGAGAGAGAAAACAAGGATTTCGTTAGCAATGCATTCTGTAGTATAAAAGATAAAAAGGAATATCCAATTAACACACCACTATAATTGCTTGCAGACATTCTTTTTTATTTAAAGATGAAATAGCTAAGAGTTCTCATCAAAACTGGGGTCACAGCCTACATATTAAATGAAAGAAATTGATTGGGCTTTATTACACCCTGACTACTGCAAATGTGCCTCAATCACTGATTGCTATAAATTTATTCTTATAAACTACTAATTGCCCAAGTCATAATGGTAACAATGGTATAATGAAATTATCTTGATCAAGCTGATGCACAAATTTTGCTTGACAACATGAGCAGTGTGAGAAAAAAGGAAAGAAGACATGCATACAAATACATAATGTTTCATTAAAATTAAAACCAATGTTAAAACAACTGTTCTCTGAAGTATACAAAGTTCTGTATTAGAAAGGCTTCCTTTAGAAAAATCATTTAAGAAGACAGGCATTTACATTTATAATAAAATGATCTTGCATTTTTTATTTGTCTTGAAAATTAATGACTTACTTAATCACATTTGATCAAAGGAGATAAGTTGATGTGGTGACGTGTTTCTGATTGCATTAAGTCTGATCCAGAGTGGCATGATGGATATTTAATAGTCTTGCTGTCCCTCTATATCTTGTCACCATTTCTTGATATGCGTGGATACTATAGAGTACACCACAGCACAAAACTGTACTTCTAATAGAACAGACCAAGTCAGAAAAAAGGAAATTCTGTTGGAGTTTACATGGTGGAGCTTTTAGAAGTAGGTTATCCAACATCAAAATATATTCCTTTAAAAAATAAACATCTCAGGTAACTCTATATATAGATATATATAGCTTGAAGTATTTTCTCCTTTTAAAAGTGCATTTTGTTTCTGTGCTGCCTCTGTTAAAAGACACTGCTGTACTAGATTTCAAGGACTATGCAGAGTGAAAGTATGTAGAAACAAAGATAGCCATCCAGAAAATGTAGGAAATTTCTAGACACTGTAATGCAGAGGATTGTGTAAAATGCATAAATTGGTGCTATTTATATTGGGCTAATAGCTGTTTCTACAAGTGTTTCTACAAGCTGAGCCATTCATAAGGGAATATTGGTATGTATGAGAAATTATTTCTGAGTAGTTCAAATGTGGTTCCAACTCTTTCCAAATAAATCTCACCAAAATTTTTATTTAAATTGATGCCTAATTCTTTCTCACCAGAGTATTTCTTCAGTATGAAACTGTCCTTTTCATGAGCATGTCTTGCTTTCCTCTCTTAAAAAACTTTTACACAGGGGTACAGTATTTTCATTCTTCAGAATGAATTGCTCCTAAAATTGCTGTAGTTGAGGCAATCCTATAGGAACACAAAAAATCCAGAGACAACCAAGCTGAAAGGGCTTCAGGAGGCACTTTAGCTTAGCTGGCATGCCCCACCCCACTTGGGCTGTGTATTTGCTAGGCTGCCCCACATTTTAAGTTTCCAACTACTGCAATCTCTGTTTGTCCTATTGCCAGAAAGCTTTTCACCAGTGGCTAATCTAAATCCTTTTTGCTGCAATTTATACTTAGTGACACTTGTTTCATGTGTAAGGGCCGTGGAAAATGGTTTATTCCTCTAGCCTATGCAATATTTTTAGATAAGGGAGGTTTTGACTCTGCCTCTTCCCTCCTCTTTATACATTCCACTCTTCTCACTTCCTTACTATTGGTCTTTAAGCCCTAATATGACAAGAGCTATTTTTAAAAGAAATATATCTATATCTGGGGAAACATGCTGGAGTTTAGGATAGAAATATCAAAAAAAATCAGCCTTTTAGGAATAAATTATCTCCAGGAGAGCACACCTACAGCACCTAGTAAAGCAGAGGTGGGGGAGTAACCCAGGCACAGCGATTTCTCACCCCTATATTCATAATTCTGGGGCATCTATTCTATTCTAATTAAGTGTGTGGTAGTAAGTAACAAGATTTTTCTGAGACATATTTGTGTGTTTAGTGAGGTATTGGGATTCTGCTGTGGTGTTAGTAGAGCTGCAGACAGGGTTTGTTTTTTCTAGATTGCTATATTATTATTATTATTATTATTTAATGCTTTATTATTATTTAGAATTAAATTCAGTTAGCATTTTCTGCAACACTGTTAGATTCTCTGAAAAAAACCCAACATTTTTCACACCTGGAAGCATTTTTTTTTTGTATTTTATTTTACTCAATTTAATTTTTCCTTATGTTGTTGATTTTAGTTGCTGTTTTTGGGTGGACTTGTCCGATGACTGGCTAGCTTTTGAAAAGGTCTGTGTTTCTACAAGTGGGCATGTTTATAGATTCAGACTATATATGACAGAGAAACTGGCCTGGACAGGATGGGACTAAAAATACAAATCCCCAAAAACGTGTCAGAGAACAAGAAATAGTGTAACAATATTTAGAAGAGAATGGTGGAGTTTTTAATCTATTATCTAAGGTGAGGGAGTTCCTGAATATTATTAATGTAGTCAGTAAATGGTACCTGGAATGCTGTTTTGTGCAATATCCCTATTATTTCTGGAATTTGTACATCAAGAATGCATAAATTGAGTTTTCAAAATGGCTTGTTCACATAATGCTGGAACACTTGTTGTCTGTTGTACTCCTCCATTCCTTTATCCATCTATCTCTGTATCTATCGTGAAATGACAATCCTAACTTACTTTAAACTCTCCAAAGGTATATTCTTAAATTTTAATGTTGGAAAAGCTTCATGACGAACTGGTACTTAGGCTTAATGTGGTATAGCTTCTGACAGCTGCCTCTGTAAGAAAAGCAAAGGATGACTGCATTACTGTCACTTTCTGTCACATTCTGCTTGCCAAACCCTTGCAGGGATGATGACAGTGAACCAAACAAGAGTGACAAAGGGAGTCAAAGCTGTGATTTTGAATAAGGAAGAGTGGACACTTGAATTGCATTTTGTTCGTGCCGTTCATTCTGTTCTACTGTGGACTCTGTGGCATGGTGCTTGCTCCCATTTTTTAAATTATTTGTTCTTTGGGACTTTCACCTGCTTTTGGCACTCTCAAAACTCCCAAAAAATAACTGTTAACAAGCCCAGTGTAGGTCAGAGTATGAACAGAAAAATAGCTGTAACTGTGGAATGTACTTGGAGGAAAAGGCAAACTCACGGGCATGATACCCACTCAAATTGTCTGGAAAGCAGCTTGCACTTGTAGGTGCAACAAAAATGTGACCTTATTTTCAAGACAAAAATGTGGACTACACATACTAAATTAACACAACTTCCCACACACACCCCCCCCTGCCGCCCCCAACTAATTTCTATATCTTCATTTACCCAAAGACTGTTTGCTGGATGAGTTTCTAAATAAAAGAGTCAGTAAATTCTGTGTGTTAGATTAAAAAATTGCTGCAAGTGCCCTTTGAACAGAGCACCATTGTCCAGGCTTTCCCTCTGTACCATGACAAAGCTGCAGAGAAAAGGCAGAGAATCCTTCTCACAGGGACAGGTTTTACCCAGCAGCCTGGTGGCCTCTCTGGGGGTCTTGTGAGGAGCTGGTGTGGGAGGGGGATTGATCCAGGAAAGCCTCAGCCCTATTGCTCCTACTCCCTAGGGAGTATCCCTGGTTGAATTTCTAGCAGTGTCTCAGGCAGCATCCTGTGATGACCCAGAACAGGAGGGTCACAGATTTCTGTAGAGTTTTCCAGGATTTTTCCTTCCAGTACTGGAAGGGAGCCAACAGAAATGAAGGAAAAAAGCTATTTACAAAACCACATAGTGACAGCATATTTCTGATGTCATGGCTTCAAACTGAAAGAGAGTAGATTTGGATTAGATATTAGGAAAAAAAAAATTATTGTGAGGTTCATGAGACACTGGAAGAGGTTGCCCAGAGAAGTTGTGGATGCCCCAACCATGGAAGTGTTCAAGGCCAGGCTGGATGGAACTCTGGTGAAAGGTGTCCCTGCCCATGGCAGGGGCTTGGAACTGGATGATTAAGATCCCTACTAAACCAGGCCATTCTATGATCTATGAAACAAGCTGGTTTTACTTATTAGTTTTTTGTATTGAAGCTTAATAGTGTGACACTGCTTCAGTTTGAAACTAACTGCAAATTTCTCTAAGTGCCAGTAATGGCCAAGATTAAGGCCTGGATCCAGATGAAAGAAGTCCAAAGGATGCAGTGAACTTCTTTTGCCTGACTGCATTTCTATTCTTTCCCCAGTGGCTTCTACTCCCTGCCTTTTACACCAGTTCTTGACCCTACAGCTGTGATGATGGGGCTGGGTAGATGATAATGACACACATACATATATACATATATATACATACATACACACACACACACACACACACACACACACACATATATATATATATGAGGCTTCTGTGATTGACAGACATTCAATTCAAGCTATAAGAAAGCTCTATGCATAGTGTTAACCATTTTATGGAGAGATAAGCCAGGATGGGTTAGGTGGGAATGAAAAATAAATCAGTGGGCAAATACTGTGACTGGTAATAAGAAACAAAAACTGGTTTGATAGTTATTTTCCACATTATCTGCTCTAAGATAGCATTATTACTTCAGTACTCTTTCAAATGTTAATGAGAGTTGTTACCTGTGGATGATTTACTAAGTATCTATAAGAATATGGCTCTACTAAAGCCACTGTATGTTTTGCACTTTGTGTCATTGTTCTTCAAAGAGGAGATTCCTGGAAGTTCTCTGGTATCATCAGCTGAAATGTGCTGCAGCAGCCACAGGAGAGAATGCTGTGACAGCTTGGAAAACAGTGTTGTTTATGTTTCAAGTTCCATTAGGAATGAGCTGTTTTAGCAATCATATCAAGTGTGGTATTTCAAATTCTGGGAAGTGTTTTTCAAAGGGCCTTGCACTGGGTGGCAATGAAAGATTTGTTTAGTTTGCTCAGTTTTGAACTAGAGAGAATTTTATAATGTTTAAAGTGGAGCCCAGGTGACCCACAAGTCTGATCCAGCTTGCTTGGTGTGTTCCTAGTTCTAGAGCAGCATTCAAATATCTTTAGATTCAGGCCTTTACTGAAAATATTCCTTGATATTTATTTTAGTAAACTACTGGCTTTTTTTTTTTCAGCAGTGTAGACTCAGTGTTGTTTTGTATTCCTAGGAAGGATACCTATAGTGCTGACAGAGTTCCATGGAAATTTTGTGCATGAGGGACCTTTTCCTCTTTCCTCTTTCCTCTTTCCTCTTTCCTCTTTCCTCTTTCCTCTTTCCTCTTTCCTCTTTCCTCTTTCCTCTTTCCCTTTCATTCCCTTCTGTTTCCTTTCCCTTTTCCTCTTGTGCATGAGGGACCTTTTCCCTTTTCCCTTTTCCCTTTTCCCTTTTCCCTTTTCCCTTTTCCCTTTTCCCTTTTCCCTTTTCCCTTTTCCCTTTTCCCTTTTCCCTTTTCCCTTTTCCCTTTTCCCTTTTCCCTTTTCCCTTTTCCCTTTTCCCTTTTCCCTTTTCCCTTTTCCCTTTTCCCTTTTCCCTTTTCCCTTTTCCCTTTTCCCTTTTCCCTTTTCCCTTTTCCCTTTTCCCTCTCCTCTCCTCTCCTCTCCTCTCCTCTCCTCTCCTCTCCTCTCCTCTCCTCTCCTCTCCTCTCCTCTCCTCTCCTCTCCTCTCCTCTCCTCTCCTCTCCTCTCCTCTCCTCTCCTCTCCTCTCCTCTCCTCTCCTCTCCTCTCCTCTCCTCTCCTCTCCTCTCCTCTCCTCTCCTCTCCTCTCCTCTCCTCTCCTCTCCTCTCCTCTCCTCTCCTCTCCTCTCCTCTCCTCTCCTCTCCTCTCCTCTCCTCTCCTCTCCTCTCCTCTCCTCTCCTCTCCTCTCCTCTCCTCTCCTCTCCTCTCCTCTCCTCTCCTCTCCTCTCCTCTCCTCTCCTCTCCTCTCTTCTTTCCGTTTTTTAATTTTTTAAAAATTTCTTTTAAGACTGCTTTTGGTTTATCAGAGGTCAGAATTTGCAATCAGAATCCAACAGCATACAGCAGAAACTTATTCCATCTTCCTTAACCGCTAAGGATTCTCTGTAACACCAAAAGCCTGTGTGTGATGAGTGATTAGTTTGTTTTATATTACTCACTTTAACTATTGTAGTTACAGAAAAACTGGCCAGAAGAACTGTGCTTTAAACACATGTGAAGTTCAGGTATGTTCTCAGTGTTTTATGTTTTATGAATGTCTTTGTATGTTAGAGTTATGACAAAGCTTTGTGACATAGTTTTTTAAAATCAGACCACTAAATGCAAGGAAACTGTATGACTAGAATGTATGTCATGGTTTTTTTTTCAAAGACAAATACTCTCACTTTTAAACTTTATTCATATAGGTGAAAAAGGTGCTTCTAGTCCTAAAACAAGAGCATGGTTGAAGGTCACGTAGTAATCAACTCTTGGATGCAAGTCATTGACATTAGAAGGGTATTCTTCACTTGTTTTGTGATGCAGAACAAATGCTTCATTAGTTAGAAATCTATCTACCTGTGATTGAAAACTAATAAAATCAAGTGCTATGGTTTCAACATTGCTGGGGACACCTCTTAATGCACATATTTTTTTATGCAATTTTCAGCATAAGTTCTGCATTTTTTTTCTTGATTGGGAGGATTTTAGAAGAGTTTTAATAACCCAGCTCTTGTGAGAAGATAAAAGGACCAAAGCTTTCTTTTCACAAACAAGAAAAGAAGGGATGAAGATTTTTCTATAAAAGATCTAGACTTTTCATTTCTCACACAAATTGTGGCCATTATAATCTCTTCAATGCTGTAGGAGGGAAAAAAGGACATTTATAAAAGGCCATAATGAGCTACGAAAATGCTGGTTACGTTTTTGCTCTAGTGAAAAATCTCCATGTACTTTAGTTCTGAATATTTTGTTTTCTTTTCTCCTGAAAGGAAGGATGAAAAAATGAGTATAAGGCATAACTCTCTTCCTCATAGTGGAGTAGAATTTGAAGAGCAGTGACTTGGTCACCTTGCTATTAGCTATGGGCTCTGAACATATGGGGTGTGATGAAAAATCTTATTGGGTTTAATCCTTACTTTGAAGCCTGAGATTTTTCTGAGACAGATGATTTTATTCATTAAATTTTATGATTTCACTGTGTTTTATACTTTTAGCATGCATCACATACAGGTTGAAAGAAAAAAAAAGAGCATAGATAGTAAGGAGAAAAGTCTAAATATTCTTCACTTGGACAATTCTTAACATTGCTTTTTTATCTCTGTAAAAATCATGTTATAAATATCTGGACCTCAAATGCTTGTTTTTCTTGCTATTGATTTTTTTTAAATAAATTGTTGATAACTATGCCACTTCAAAATTAAAATTTTCCCAGTTGCACTACAAGCATTGGGAGAAAAATGCAGAGGCAGAACAGAAAGTACAGCTATCATAAATAGGTCATAGAATAGGCAAATAAAAACCCCACATTGTTATTTTATATTTTTTTGGTTGCCACTTTGCCATTTTGATGGCTGTATTTTGACTGTGTTACCATTCAAATATATCACCACAGCACAGACCTTCAGTTGTGACCTCCCTTGATGTTCCAATCTGACTAATTTCTGTGTTCCTTTACTGTAATCAAAGTACTTTCAAAGAACAGATTGTTATGGCTGTCACTGTCATATTGTTTTCCACTTTTTCCTGGTTAGAACAGTGGCAGAAACAGATTAAATTTTATAGGTAAGTGCATGGTTAAGATATCTTATAAAATAAATATTCAAGCTTCTATTCTGTTTCAAATATCTGAGTGTTTCTTTTGGTATTTGTCACCCGAGTTTAAAAGATTTTAAACTCTAAAATAATATCAGGACCTTCCAGCAGTTTCTAAAATTTAATTTTTAAAAATAAATTTGACCTGGAAGAAAAAAATTTGGAAAGACAGTGCCAGTAATTTTCTTTGCAAAGCTTCTTTTTACTATACAGGCCAACCGTTGAAAAAATAATAAAATACTCAGCTTTTAGGGGAGAGAGGAGCTTCTACTACCTTGTGAAGATTTTAAAAAAGTAGTGGAGTAATTCTTCTTTTGGACTTGATAGGATGTCTGAAAATTTCCTTATGTAATAGATGGAATGGATAACTTTTAGATGAGGCTTCAGACTTGTGAATTCCTAAAAAGAGTTAAAGAGAGCTCTGAAACTTTAGAACAAATTGCTGTAAAACTAGAAGAAAGTTTGGGCAGGTGCTTCTCATAGAAGCCCACTGCAAGGAAGATATGGAAAGAAGCTGAGTGAAAAGTACATGACAAACACTAAAAAGGCTCTTTTATTTTTGCCAAATATGTGGCAGGATACATTTTTAAAAAATGTGGGAGAAGAGAAACATATGACAAAATGAAATGTAAGAGGTTCCTTGATACAGAAGGGCAAGATTTGTTATTTTTTTTTACCTATGCTGCAAATTGTAAGAGCATTGACACCAGGATTATTCCCAATGATCATTCTCTTTTGCTGTCATGGTGTCTAGCAATCTTGGTACAGAAATATCTCTCATTCCTAAAGAACAAATTCACTTCAGTACGTCAGCAGAGAGTTCTAGAATGAAACTGGACTAATTTCACCCAATTATTACAGAATCTTGGGCTTGAGTTAAATGTTAAGCACTTGGAAGTCTGAACTCTGATTTGCTCCCAGCAGCTTATGAACCTGTAAAGGCTATTGGCAGGAGGAGCATCTGTTACATCCTTTGTCTTACACAGTCAGTCCTTTGTGCAGAGAACTTCACAAGCAAGCAGTTTTTCCCTTTATACTGTGATCTGTCCCTTCATCCTCTTAATCTCTCTCTCAGTGCTGAACCCAGCCATCATGTGCTTCAATAGTTTTAACAGTCCATAAATTATAGACAATAAAATGCCTTGCCTTTTCCCACCCACGCATTTGCCCCTTCTGTGTCCTTCCTTGCCTTCATGTTCTGTTCTTTGCCTCCTCCTGCTCAGAGAACTCTGTCTCGGTGGATTTTATTTCTGTTTTTCCAGCTTTGACTCGTCAGTGTGCAAATTTCCCTCGGGCAAACCTTTGCAGGGCTGACTCAGCAGTCAGTGGCATTTGTCAATTCATTGATCACTCTCCAGCAGCAGTAGGAAGGGGAAACTCGCTGAGTCAGCAGTGAGCAGCCGGCCTTTGCGAGGATTAGGCTGTGAGAACCTCCAAATTAAAAATAAAGAGCTTTCTGATTTCTCTGCAGTGGGACTTTCAAAATGAATTTAAAAAGTCTCTCAACCCTCTCGCTTCATTCAACTGTAATTTTTCTTATTAGTTCCTTCTCATTTTCCAAAAGACAATTCTCCTGTGGAAAAGGAAATTGTGCTTTACATGTTTAAAGAATTTTACATTTTATTTTATTTCTTTTTACAACTCTACATTCACATAAGTCAAACAAGAAAGCAGTTCACATACTAGAATATGTCCCTACTCCAGTCTTCAGCGGGGCATGATCCAAGTTTAAAGATGTATTTTTGCTACTGGCCCTCTCCCCCTTCCCCATCTCCTCTTTTACTTGCATCATCTCTGTAATCCTTATAGGAGAGTGCTGGTTTGGGAGAAAGAACAAATGGCTGAGTTGGGGATAAATAAGGTTCCTTCTTAACTCTCTGAGAAAAGAAGCTTTTATTTCAACTGAAGAAAAACTATAGCATTTCGACTGCTAAAAATTCTCCCTAGGCTAAATCTATTTTCTTAGACGATCCAAATTTTTTGAAGCGTAGTTTTTTCTAAATAGCTCTTCAGTGAGAATTTCCATGGGAGCTGGACTGAACAGCTCTTTTCTTGCCTCCCTATCTTTTCTTTCTCTCCCTATACATGTGCTCTAGACTCTTATCTCTTTGTCAGGAAACAGATATACAGATTCTCCTTAAAAGTGTCATCATTTTTTCATGGATTGAGGAGCTAAAGATTTGCACATTGGCACTCAGCTAGCAGTATCTTTTATTTTCAGTTGAATATTACTGCACCAACTATTCCATGTGAAACAAATGGAATTGTTTGTAGATAAAGCATAGACTGTGTGCAGTCCATTCTCCTCCCCATTGTTCTCTTTTCCCCTCTTTTTCTAATTAATGGGACTTGTACATGAAAAGGAGTGGAGTTCAGATTTGGGATTTTGTGATCATTGTTTTTATGGGTAATTTTGTACAATGAAGTGATAAAACAAAAGAATTCCATCCTTGGCAATGATATTTTGAATTATTTAAAATCTCACTTAGTATTTTCCAGTGTTCTCACTCAAGACACCATAATCCTCAAGCCTGCACCCTGTTGATCAGGGACTTGAATGTAAATAACATTATTTTTGCAACTGAATTCAACAGTCATGAAGATTCTCTGCTTCATGGATGATCAGAACACCTTATTGGTCTCTTTTCCTCAAATAATAGAAGGAGGACCATGATGGAAAAGGTTATTTAACTTATTGATGCTCCCTCACCAGGCTCAGAGTGGATAAAAATGGTGATAGTTTTATAAGATGACAAATTGCTGTGGTTCTAGCAACAAATGAGAGAAGTCATAACATGTAGCACCTCTCTGAACCTGCTGACTGAAATGCAAAGTCCTTTCCTTTCAACCTGAATTGTTGTCTGCAATATAAAAATAATAAAAAAACCCCATTCATTTTATTTTAAAGATGATAAAAAGTGTCTTTCAGTCCATAATGTGGATAAGCATTATTTGCAAAGAAAAGGAACATGAGCTCAGAAAAATACTACTGTATTGCTTAGTTTTAACAAAACTTTAACTACTGGCTCTTTTTAGTATAGTTTTAGAAAAATGTATTTTTGTTTTAAATATAAATTGTCTGCTATGGTGTTTATCTGACCAATAATCTGTAAACATCTGTAAAGGTGCCTACACCTTTACAAGAATTGAATACCATTTAATCCACATTTTGAAGGTGGTTCACCCCCTCTAATCATTGTGTTTCTACATATCACAAATGTAGAAATGTAACAACAATAATACTAATTATTGAATTTTACTCTTCCAAATGGCAGGAGAAACTTGCTATTAAAAGTTGCTATACATATATTTTATATATATATAACAAACAGCATTTTTTTCCTGTGTTTTGAGTCTCAACAGACTTCAGAAGGAAGAATGTACATTGCAATCAGGATAGTTGTCAGGATCCTGAACTCCAAGTCTAAAGTTCATGTACCAGATCCAGCTTATGTGAAACATTTTGTTTACCTTAGTTTAGTACTTGTTTCAGTACAATGTAGCACATTTGGGAAACTGAGGTCCCAGGGGAAATTTGAAGGTAGTTATGGTGCTCCGTCTGTGTGAAAATAATACCATGTACTCTGAGTTAAACATGAGATTGTTTAGAGCTTTGTCACAAATCAGATAATTATAAGTAAAAGTTCAAAACTAGACTACACATTATCTCTTTTAATATTGAAAATAGACTCCTCTTGAATCTGTCAGAAAACCAAACAGGTACTTGAAATGGGAACTCCAGAATTCCGTTTTTTCTTTTCCAAACTTTATCTTTTGCTGCATATACCTTTGACATTATATCTTTCACTTAATTCTTTCCTAGTACCTGATGTAATGTACAAATTTTCAATGAAGTGTGGTTATTCACCAGCGGATAGACAACAATATCACCTTGACTATACACCTCATTTTACTTCTTTAATAATCCCCATTCCTATACCTTTCCTGAATGGTAAACAGACATCCCTGCCATGACTTAAAGTTGTAGGAAGTTGGTTTGTTGAGTTAGTGTGCTGGGGAGGAATGTTTGGATTTTCTACTACTATTAAAATTGAATGAAAATACAATTTGATCTGCTCCAAATACTGTTTTTAGTGAATGTCTTTTTGCTTAAGGAAAAGTTAATACAACTCTTGAGTAATAAATATAATTTTACCTACAGATTAATAAGGAGATTTGATCTCGTTTACATAGATCTTCTGCTTGTGTGCTGTGCATATTATACACCCATGTCTTGTGCTTGAATGTGTATTGAATGTTGTCAGATTCTAATTTGACTCAGCAGTCAAATAAATATGAAAATGATCTGCTTCCATGACAATTTGCTAAATGTGTGATTTTTTTTTTTTTCCATATGGTTCATTGTAAAGGGCCAGATTACGGCTGGATACCAAACAGCAGAAGAACTGTAGTGCCTACAAAGAAAAAAATCATAGGAGAAAAAAGACACCTTCTGGAGAACCAGTGTAGGAAAACAAGCAAACAAATAAACAAAACAAAAATATAAAAATATGCAAAGCACTGCACAGGTTTTAGCTTCTTTCTTTCTTCCTCCCTTGCCTACCTTAAAAAAATAAAAACAAAAAAAAAACAAAACAAAAAAACCTGCTAAAATTATGTTAGTGTAGTCTGGAAATGAGGAGCACAGAATGTAAGAATCATTCCAGTCCAAGTTATATGCTTCACAAATTCAGGCTTGGCTGATGAAGCTAAAGAACCTGTGGTACCCAAGAGACTAAAATTCTCATTAGAGGTTGTGGCCTTTATCTTTTTCTTCAGTTGTTTCTCTAGAATTCTGATACATTCAGCATTGAGAATAGTTTCTGTGCTGTATTAGATGCTCATTGCAACTGGGTGGAAGGAAGGATTGCTGAGCTGTAGAAACTGGATGAGGCATGTGCCTTTTTTTGGTCCCTTGTCTATGCTATTTTTGCACTTTTACTCTCCCTGCCCTTAGGAAATGTGCCTCCTGTCATGTCTAGGAATTTTTGCACTTCTAGCTGTAGATTGTTGGTTGCCTTTCTTGGTTTATGAATCTGATGTCCCCACACACTAAAGTCTCAGGGAAATGACAGATGATCTCTCAACCATGATGAGAGTTCTCCCATCTGTGTGCCGTGGTCTCAAAAGCAGATCCTTCCCCACAGAAACCTTTGGAGAACAAATCTTCCAAGAAAAAAAATAGCATTATGTGCATGTTCTGTTCCTTGAATGTTTGCATTAGGGTTGAAAGTTTAATAAATATTTGCTACTTACCTTTGTTTACAGAAAGGAATTTACTATACTTTTATTCTTTTGGGGTTTTGGGTGTGTGTGTGTTTGTTGCTTTGGTTTTGTTTGTTTTCTTAAATAATTTAATTAACTGTCAGAACTGAAAGCACAGAACATTTCTGCTGCAAAGGTTCAGCTGCTTTTTATGTAATCAGGATCTGTGTTATTCATTTGAATAACAAACGCTAATGTGAAACAGAAAACAGCTGAACAGGCATTGAAATTAGGAACTTCAGGTGAGTAATTCAGCTGAGCTCCACAGAGTTCAGTCCCCAGCTTTCTCCCACTGAAGTGAGGGGCCAAAAATCAATGGACTACTGAGACTAGTCCCACATGTGTCCACACTGTGTTACTGCAATGCTTCCTTCTAATGGTGAGTGGTAGGAAATGCAAAGCTTGATGTAATGACATCCTGAAATATATGCAGAGAGGAATAAAGGAAGGTGCTTATTGTAAAAAAAAGTGCTGCTTGTGATTTATATATATATATATATATACTTTTAATAGCATATTTCTCCTGCCATTTGGAAGAATAAAATTCAATAATTAGTATTATTGTTGTTACATTTCTACATTTGTGATGTGTAGAAACACAATGATTAAAGGTGATGAACCGCCTTCAAAATGTGGATTAAATGGTGCTCAATTCTTGTAAAGGTGTAGGCATCTTAACAGATGTTCACAGATTATTGGTCAGGTAAACACCATAGCAGACAATGAATATTTTTTAAAAAAAGGACATTTTTCTAAAACTATACTAAAAAGAGCCAGTAGTTAAAGTTTTGTTAAAACTAAGCAATACAGTAGTTGCCCTAAACCAGGACACATGGGAGCTGCAAGGACAGCAGAGTATGATGGTGGTAACAAATGGTCAGTGAGAACGAAGAGAAATAGTGTTAAGTTTTTGCTCAAGTAATTTTTTTCTGTGACAAAAAGCAGTAGCTGCAGGAGATCTCTAAGGTTCTGTGGGGCTCCAGATTCAAAGGCCCAGTTCACCATTGTCTCAATCCATACTTCCTCAAGTATGAAACTGGAAGAATGCATTTATAGCTAGAATTGAAGCCTGTGGTACAAGGTGAATGACTCAGTGAGAATTTTAAATACCCACTTAACCATAAGGAAACCTGGTTGGTATTGGCCAAGCAATTTGTGTCAAATGTTGCAATTTTATAATAATGGGAGTCTGACAGAGCTACTGAAGCAGGATTTCTGAAAAATTATTTTAAACACGCAGGAAAAAAAATTCCACAAAATCCAATGGTTCACAAAGATGAATATTTGTCAAAATGATTGAATAGAACTTGGGATTTTCAAAGCCATGGGATTTTGGCAGTTTGCTCATTTTAATCCCATTTGAGTAGTGCTCAGGCCAAATAAAGAATAAAACAGCTATAGAAAGGAGGGGAACTAACATTGTATTTCACAGGTTAGTTTTTACTCATAAGTGAGTAAATTAATAGCAGAAAATAGAGAGAGATGTGATGTCTAATCACACCTGGACACTCTGTGGGTCTCCACTTACTGTTTTGGTAAGATGTCTTCCATAGCTCCCAAGTTTGAAAATGCCAGTCATTTTCTGGGAGTGGCCAACACTTGCATGAGAAGTTTTTCCAGAGATTTAGAGTCCTGTTATATGTTGCCTCTCACATAGACTATAAAATAAAAAAGCTTAAATATGAATAATTAAAAAGTGTCAGTTATTATCTTTGATTAATAGAGAAACTTGCAGTCTTTTATGAATTTGTCTTTTTTTCTTAAAGCATGAATTGTGTAACACAGTACCTTGTGGCTGTGCAGATTGTCAGAGTTGGATTCCCACAAGCCTTGGTGTTTTCATTGGCTTAAAGACTCTGAAAGAATCCTCTTTCATGACAGCAAAATAAATGTGGAGTTCAAACAAAACTGTACTAGGGCTCAGTTTGGGGTTTATTCTCTTTCTTGCCCTACTCAAGACATGCAGGATTGAGACAATGATTCTCAGATAAAACCTTCCCTTTCTCTCCCATGTGGGACAGAGACGGTGATGCCCATGAGTGGGTACAATGACTATAAGTATTACAAATGAAAACCTATACATCTAAGCATGTATTTCCAGTTGATTTCTTAATGAAAAGTAATTTTTTTGTACAATGAAGTCGCTCCACACATTTAAATAACATTTAAATACTCTTAATATTGTGGAGAGTCAAACAGAGTTTGAAATGCTGCTCTTCTTACAATTTTAAATAATAATAATAATACAAAAATTTGCTGACACAAATGTATTAGAAACAAACCTATATAAAGGAGCAGTTAACCTAGAACTATTGTGAGATATATATTGTTTGACATATTTTCATATGAGCAAGCAGAAGTACCCCATCCTTTAGACTGTGGTAATGTGCCTTATTGTTAAATTCAATAGGAAAAGCTATTCATACTGTAGTTTGATTGAAAAGAAAATTGAATCCTTTTGATGTTATAAATGTATCTATTACTGCATGTGGACACAAATTTTCCATGGAAATTATGGTGAAAATAGTGGTTCTCCTAGAAAAATGCATTAGTGTTGACATGTTCAATTTTAGCCACATCAGAATATAAATACCTTTTAACCGTGGTAAAATTGTTGGGAATGTATATAGTGTATCTACATAAGTCAGTTGTCTGTCTAAAAACTGTTCCTATGGTCCAGTTATGTTTTCTGTTCCAGCTGAAAGGGAAATTAAAAACGGTGACTCACACATCTCACTCTTTTCCTGCAATATTGTGTTTAAAATATTTCAGTATGTGGAGTATATTTTATATAGCTGTTCATGATTATTTTCAATTTTGGAAAACCACAAAACACTTAACAGGTTTTTGGCTATGAAGCAAATTATATGTGAGAGGTTGACCGTCCATTCACTTGCATGGCAATTGGTTCTGTGTACTAAATATTCCTGGTAATGGAGATAGTCTAGGTTCCTTTGCATTGACAAATGAATAAAAAAAATGTGTGTGTCCAACCACCAAAGATTTATGGCAGTGGCACTTCTAAAGTTTGCAGTTTGTCCAGGATCATAACTAGAAAAGGAAAGTGTTTTGTTTATTTTTTTCTCTCTGCGAAGCCTGCTGTATGCTGTCAACTAAAATAAACACAGTTTTAAAATGTATCCCTCAGTGCACTTTGTATATTAAGGCACATTAAGTTATGCAATAAGAACTAACCTGACAACAACAGATGCGAAACACTCTGTGTACTGCACTGTAATTATATAAAAGCACCAATGCCTTTACGAGGAAAAACTTTAATTCTTCAGAGCTCACTTGGAAGTAGCTGTGGCAGGAATATTTCCTGTTGTTGAACCCAATAGAAAACAGAGGATATGTTGCTTGTTTGTTTTTTGGTTTGTGTGGGTGGTATTTTTGTTGTTTTCGGTTTCTTGCGTGGTCTGTTTTCAGGCTTAGTAGAAAGATATTTAATTGGCAGAGTAGTCTAAATATCCTGAAAAAATAAAACAAACCTAAAGGAGAGCCCTGAAGGGCTTGCAGTTTCAGGTTTAGATGATATCTTTATTTAATACCTGATTTGTTTTTTTTTCCTTGGAACTGTATCTGAAGGAGCAGCCAATGGTCATTTTGGTATTTTTAGAAAGCCAAAGTCCAGATCTTCAACTAGGACATACATAGGGTATTTCAGAGTGAAAATTACTTCATATCCATCTAATTTCTCCTGATATGCTGGTTTTGTTAGGCTCTCAGTACAGCTGAAATACTCTGTGACAAGTTTGAAATATTATTACCTTTCCAACAGAATGATAACTTCAAAATCATTTTTATCTGTAGTGAGTTATCTCATATATAAGGTTTCTGTTGTAGTTCCTGAACACCTTTAATGAAAATTAAACATATGAATCACTGTCTTTTAACTCTGTTAGCATGGATGAGCTATAACTTTATTACCAGCCTTTGAATGTAAAATACATTGATGGGTATGTATTACATAAAGTATGAGAGTGCTGGTATTTTGGGAAAAAATTGTG
This sequence comes from Vidua chalybeata, assembly GCF_026979565.1. Taxonomy (NCBI): domain Eukaryota; kingdom Metazoa; phylum Chordata; class Aves; order Passeriformes; family Viduidae; genus Vidua; species Vidua chalybeata. The sequence continues at coordinate 50,658,032 of NC_071535.1, read as the reverse complement.
TACTTTGTCTCCATTCTTTGACTCCTTCTGTCCTCTCCGTCTCTTCTCTCTCTTTCCATGCTCATCAGCTAAGTTAGTGTGTCTTCTCTAAATTGCTCAGAATTGGGTGGGAATATTTACACAGAGTGAATTATGGCTGGATGCATTCCTATGTCAACATGTACCACATTGATTTCTCATAAAGTAGATAGATCATTATTCTGTGTGGCATAAATAGTATTACCAGACTGATATGATTAAAGCCAGGGAGTCACTAATTAGCATCTAATTAAAAGAGACTAGTAATATGTCCATGTACTACAGTTATTGTGTTATATTTTCCTTTATAGGAAAAAATGATTCAAACTTGTAGGATAATGTTCAAGTTACTTGTCTTACATGGTATATAATAGAGGAGAGGGGAATAAGTCTAAGTATGATTTCTCAATTTTGCTGGGAAATTCTGTGTTATATTTGAAGAAATGAAACCCTGAATTATAAGAAAACTATACTTCAGCAGGGGATATCTAAAAACGTAAAAATGATTTTTCGGAAAACATTCAAGGTAGGTTTTTTATTGTTGTGTGACTACTAACACACAGGAGTGATGTAGCTGTTAATTCACATGGGAGAGAAAGTCTTTCTGTGTAAATTCACTGTGGGGCAGGAGAAGAAACTGTGTGGGTACAGTGAACGTGTGTAGGCATAGACTGACTCCTTACTTTTCCCTTTTCACTGTCAATTGATTATTAACAAATCATATTGGTCTCACAATGGTGGTCATTCAGAAGAATTTTGTGTGGATGAATCACAAAGCATGGAGACAAAGGCTTAAGAAAATCCATAAAGTGTGGGTGAAATCTCTGTACTAGGCCAGGCAGAGTATTTAATTTTGACAGGTTTGCTTGGACATGAATTAATTACAGTTTTATAGAATTGCATGATACACACTCATACATTCTTACTGAATAATTTGATTTTTTTCCTTTGTTAAATATGCATTATTAATGGACATATAAGACCATATAAATTAAACTGGAATCAAAATATTTTTAGCATTGAAAATTTCTTCTTCCAGTTTTCAATGCTTTAAACTTGGTTTTGTCTTTCATGTTTGCAACCTGTACTTGACACTTCATAAAGGTATGTGTGAAGACTGGAAGACTTTTTGCAAATACAGATTTCAGAGGAACTAATAAATCATGATTTCTACCAGTTTTATAACTGGTAAAAAAAATGATGCATCAAAAAGAGCTTTGTGAAAAGGAAATTGTCCGCTGTTCAAAGCCAAATATGGGTTTATTTTGCACCATTTTCAAAAAGGACATCAGAATCCTGCCTACAGATTCACAGGTGCAGAAAAAAAGTAAAACTTGAACAGCTAAGATTTGTATAAATTAAATTATGTATGTTCCCACACCTTAGACATTTGGTGTCTTTTGGTCTTTTAAAGTCTTTTAGTTTGGGTTTTTTTTAAAGTCTTTTAAGTCTATTGAACTTTAAGCCCTTTTAGACCTTAGTGGTTATCTTTGTCCAAAATATTTTTCTATTAGAGATTTAGATATTCCAATATAATGTATAAAAAAATTAGAGTGAGAGTCAACTTTCAAGGACATTGTAGAGAATTAGCAAGACTGAGATTTCACTGTTCTTTCAGGGCTTTGAAATGGTTTTTGGGGCTGCAATGAGTTATACCTGCCCCCAGTGCCAACTCAGGAGAAGGCAAATGAGGGGAGAGCCCCTTACTCTGGAAAGAGGGATAACTTAAGGTCAATTACTTTTGCAGTCTGAGGTTCTTCAATCAAAATTTTTGGTCACTCAAGGCAGTGCTCCACTTCACAGGCTGCAAGCTGAGTTGAAGAGGCTTCTCAGAAGTCATTCCATACTGTAGTAGCAAGAACAGGAAGTCTGCTGGGACACACCAAGTGCACAGGAAACTGTGATATTCATACTTAATGGTCCTAGAGTTTATGTGGTTTTTATGAAAAAGTGTTTGTTGTTCCATATCTATCTGACCATATCTTACATATATGAAAATAGGAGCACAACCATATCACTATTTTAAAAGTAGTAATAGAAAATGATTTTTCTAGGTATCTTGTCAAGGTTTGTTAGAACCAGGACAAGATACCTAGAAAATTCATTTTTAGACAAGATACCTAGAAAATTCAATGCAAGAGGATACTTTATCTGTTTTAATCCTCACTTAGGCCTTGTTTCTGGTTCCAAACCACATTCACATAGGGTGCAGGCAACAGAAACTGTCTGTGTTTTAAAACAGAAGATATATTTCTTTTAATTAAGATAGTCACAGAGTTAATTGTGAGAATGCTGGGTGGTTTTTTTACTTTCTTGTGCCCTATGGAAACACTACGTTTAAACAATTAAATTCTGCCCATTCTCCAGTCTGTACCAGAGACTAAATTCTAAAATTGTTTTTAAAAAGCAGAACCACGGGGCAGTGGCATAATCAGAAACAAAAGTGGTGCTGTCTTGAGATCTTAAAACTTTTTCAAAGATCACTGGAATATTTTCATTCAAAATCCTCAATTCTCATCTTCAATAACTAAACTGTTGTAGTTTCCCTCTGAATAGATATTTCTGATTAAAAAGGTTATGGCTGTGATCTGTCAAATGCCACTTAGGCAGAGTTCCCTAACTCATAGCCATGTCCTTATGCCTTTCCCAAGAAAACAATAGTCCTGTTATAGGCAGAATTGGAAATTTGTTCTTCTTTGTGGTTCTGGTTTGCTTGATCTGAAACCTTGGAATTAAATGACTCTTCTGACTTCATGTTCCAGTTTTTTTAGCTTAACCCACAACAGCAATGTTTTCACTCTGTCATCTAAAAAATATTCTCATTGGCCAAGGTTTGGCTGTTCTACTTCAAGAGACTCTGAAGGTCTTAAAGATCATGGGAAATTTGACAAATGGGATGAAACCTAAACTTTGAGAAATTTGGAATTCAAATGTGCTTGTATGTGTGCGGGGGGGAGGAAATCAGCATTAGGACTTGGAAAATGTGTAGCTGTACCACTAAGTGAAAGATTTGACTGTGTCCAAACAAGCAGCTGTTTTAACTGAGCTGCAAAATGCATTGTTTTGGTTTCAGAATAAAATTAGCTAATTCTTATGGTAAGTCATTTGGTGCAGACAAATACCACCCCTAAATGAGCCTTCAAATCAAATGGTAGTCATTGCTTGTTATAAATATTATCTTTTTCATATTGATTTTTACTTCATAAACCAGACAGATGAAAGCAGCCACAAAGGGTGTAAACCACAGAAACAAAATTGGCAGGCAAGAGATTGCAATTCCCCACTTTTGGGATGCATTTCATGGGAGAACAGTAGCTTTGGAAGTACTGCCAAGGTAGGTTTTCAAGTAGATATGTATATATGTACAGAAAGAAAAAGAACTGTAATGAAAAACACAGGAAAAAAAAATGAAAAGGAAAAATGAATGAAAACCAGAAAAATGTTTTAAATATCGTATTTCAAAACTTCTGTAGAAGATTTTGAGATTCTGTCACCCCTTTATTTGTGTCAGAAAGATAAGTTTCTGTGGACTAACAAGCACAAAGTATCCTAAATTAATGTCTACATATATATCCTTGCTCCTGGTACTCCTATAGTGCCTATAAAGCCGCTCTGCCTCTTGCACTGTGAGATTACATGGCTTGAATTATTTCACATTTATTGTGAATGCACAGGACAGGAGAACAGGAACTGAGGTATGGAACAGTCTCATTTGCTTGCAAAACCTTGCACTCAGTCCACTTATTAACTATTTCTAATGATCATACTCTTATTTAATAAGTCTTACTGGGGACACAGTGTAAGGATAGCTGAACAGAACACACTGTGCACAAATAGCGCCCAGGAAAGCTGATATCTAAAATGTTTAATCAATTTCTCACAGTTGTTGTTGTTATATCAACAGTTTGAATATTTAACCAGAAGTTAAAGCAGCTACTCCTGCTGTCATTTACCCTGAGGTAGGGCTAAGTCTGAAAAGCTATAAAATAGGTTACATTTGTTCACAGGTCTATATAAAACTGATGTGTGAATTTAATTAGGTCAAAAGTATCACTACAGGGAGGAATCTAAGTGGAAATATACCTCTCCTGTTGCAAACGTGTAAGAAAATTAATCTCCCTAAGTGTCTTTTTACACTAAATTTGGGAAACAAATTATAGTCAATAATGTCAGTGATGAAACACAGTTGTATTCTAGGTGTTTCAAGATGCCACAAAAATGCATTTCAGGGATATATTTGATTATAATCATACAGATGCAGTTTTTCTATTGAAATCCATAAAGCTGTGGGCACTCAGCATCACAGAAGGAACTGCACTGCCACCTCACAGCAGAGGGTGCCTAATTGCCTTTCATCTTACTTAAGTTTTAAATAGAAGGTAAAAATTACTTTCTCATCAGTCAGCAAGCTGTTTATTGCAGCAAATGAGTAATGCCCCTGTATTTCTGCCATACTAGTTCAGAGGTCTACAGGTGTGATACCAACAATCAGAGATCTTATTATAGCCTGTAGGTGTAAAATTATTTTTCTTTCTTTGCATTCCTGCATAGATTTCATTTGCATTTTCTCCAGTCTACTTTCATATCCATCACCAGAAGTTCTCAGTAGTGATTACCAGCTTTTGTTGTTTTATGTTGCTTTTCTGCTATTTGGTAGAGTCTATTTTTAATATTGCTTCTGAGTACTGCATGTGCAGGCTTGTCTCAGCAGTTCAATCCTGAATGTCAGGCATTCAATTAAACAGGGTATTTTATTCAAGGAGACTGCAGTGTGTCTAGCCCTGTAACTCTCTGAGCAAGTAAGAAGGAAGGCAGGCAAATATTTCCCTGGAATATGTCATGACATCTGCAGCCAAATGTGAAAAGATCACAGGATTTGCTTTTCTTTAACATTATTATTTCCTTTCAATAGGGTGTAGAATTTTGAAGGGGGAAGTTTAAGACTGGGTGTTGCTGCAATAAAATTGGGTTTGCATGTGTCACATATAAGCAATAAATTTGTGTAGTTTTGGATAATGCTACTGATGCATTTTAGGGGTTTTTCTGTGAGTACTTATACCATTTAGGCCATTTTAAGGCATGCATTTTCACGTGTATACATACTGATCTATATATGATATTTTGAAACTTTTACATTTCAAGCATTTTTCCCCCCATGCTTTTGAAGCTGTTGACTTGCACACTGAAATTTGAGTGTAAAAGAATTATTCACATGTGATTAAAAAGAATTTAACATTACATACTTTATATTACAAGAGTGTTATTAACAAAATATGCCCACTTGAGTGGTTATTACTTAAACTGTAAATTTCTAAGAAGCACCCTGTGAATTTGTAAGTAGAGACCTATTTTCAAAAACAGCTTTATACATTTAAGATCATAGCTATATTCTTTTTAATTTCACTTAAACCATAGTCCTGAGGGTTGTCATCAGCATAACTTATTGTCTTGCCAGCATTATTAACCCACTGAAGTAAAAAAATAAATTTATTTAAAATAGCTTAAAAAATAATGTTTCGTCAGCTTGAGTCATATTGGCTGAAACTGGTTATTGAGTATTCCCAGGAGTAATCAAATCAATTGTTGGAGCAGAGAGGACAGAGAGATAACACACATGAATGTGTTAAGTAGCTGAAGACTCAAATTTTTACCCCTTCACTTACCCCAGCTAAAAATGGGGGATTGCATATGCCCATGTCATAGATACATTTGCTTTACTAGACACCTAAAAAAGCCTAAAGTCACTGGTGAAAACAGGATTTGTATATTTTTACCACAAGAAATGTCTTGGTAAAAGACTTTGTAATCCAAGTGGAACATATACTGTTATATATATATTCAATTTTAAATGTAAAATATCAAATGATCTTTAATAGTGTCACGATGGTTCACAGGTGATTAGAGTATTGACAGCTGTGACTGTACATTTAGATGACGTGCAGAGTGATAACTACACTCACAATATGAGTCTGCATTTCAGTTCATTGACATTCAATTGGAATATTTTCCCCTGGAATTTATTTGCAGGTCTCATTTACAGAATGAGACAAGTTTCATGTCTACATACAGTACTTGAATGCTCAACAGCCAGTCGAACATTTCTTATATGAACAACCTAAATGGAATAATTTCTGAGTGAATTTTCAGTAAATAGTGCAGCCCGGCCTGCATCCAACTTCCAAAGACAGAAGTACAGTAAGTCATCTCCGATGATAACTTCTTACTTCTCGAGATGTACCTTATTTTTCAGCCTTTACAGGAAAAAGTCAAAAAGATTGACTTTTTTTTCCTCAGTAGCAGACTGCTGTCTTCTCTCTTCTCTCTAGTAAGGAAAATGCATTGTCAAGAGCTGAACTAACTCCTGCTGGTATATTAATTAATACCACCACCTGGATCTATCAACAGCAAGACAGCCAGATTCACACTAGGGGATAAAAAACAATCTGCAGCTTGTCAGCCCTGCCGCACTGGGAGCAGTCACAGGTCTGCAGCCCCTGGTAATTACTCACCCGGGTCTTCACACTGCTTGCATTTCCATTTTGATTGTTGACATTGCACAGTACTGCCTCATCTGCCTAAAAAGGTGGGAAAAAGTGAACAAAGTATGTTAGGCCTGGTAATTACACCACTGTCACCTCTCCCAGCTCTTGGACCCCATCAGTAAAATGATAGTTGTCAGTCTCCTGTTAACTGTTTCATTAAAAGGGAATTATTATGTTGAGTGAATGAGTTGACACTAAGAATCAACACCTTCTGAGCAGCTGTGAAAACATTTAGAATGGATTTATGTACCAAGAGCCTAAGTGAAATGAGAAAGAACAACCATAGGTTGAACAAATTAATAAAAATGGGAGCTATTAATTTAAATTAATCTTGTGTAGTTGGAAGAATAGATTTGAATTCCTGAAAAAAAAATAAAACTGTATTTTTGACAGTTTGAATATATTTAAAAGAAAGCACCAATAAAGGTGTGAACTAAACTCCACTGAGAGGGATTCTCTGTGTTATGTCAGCAAATTTACATTTTCACTAATTTTCACACTTTATTTTTTAAGTGTTTGTGGTATTTATCTGTTGATATAAAAGAGACCATGTCTTTCAGGACAAGAGAAGGAAACATCAGTAGGTTCTGCAGAAACCACAAAAATATGCTGAGAATAGATCAATAATTCTGACCCATATTTCACCATTGACAGCACAGCTCAGTGCAGGATTCCAAAGGATGAATCCACAAGGTTTTTTAAATCTCTCTCATTTAGATTTGTTAATATAGAAAATATAATATAAAAATTTATTTACAGTATAGTTGACAAGCTGATTCTGGATAATGGGCCAGTGGTATGATTAGAGAACTTCAGGCATTTCAAATTTTGTCTCCTGAAGCCTTTTCTATCACGTAATACAGAAGGAACACATTAACAGTGGTGGTACATGGAATGATAAGGCACACATGGACAGAGAGAGATTAAAAGAGGATCCTGTTTTAAGGTTATAATCATCATTATCATCACTTGTGCATGTTGGAGGAGATAGGGAAGGAGGTCTTTGGGAGGCAGAAATCTGGTGCTAATCTAAATAGCTTGGTGCTATTTATTTTCCATTTCTGAACAGAACCAATTGCCAGGTGCACATCAGCTATCAGTAGTTTAGCTATATGTGGGAATTGCAGCCTTGCATGCATAAAGGTTATGATCACTAAATGCTGCTTAACAATGGTGTTTGTACCTCAAATTGATCACCTGCTATTGCAAGACAGAAGAGAATTTCAAGTCTGTAGTCATTTTGAAGATCTAAGTATATCCTGCTCACACCAGTAGCCAGTAGGATTTGTGTATTTGTTGTATTTTATCAGATGAAAGGTAATATATTTATTGCCAGTTTAGAGTAAAAATATTCTCTCTACTTCTTCTGCAAAGGACAATCACCTCATCAACTGCATAGTTACTGTGAACTCCAGAACAGATCCCTGTAATGCCCATTTCTCCTATGTGGCTTTATTATTATTGTTGTTATTCTATATGCCATCATGAATTATGGATATTCAAAATTTTCATGTGAACTGTCCCTTTTGATGGCCAAAATTTGAGCTTGTTGAATCACAACATTTCAAATAGGTTCAAAGAGAATACATAGCTTTGATGAAGGGATAGCACTTTCTGGTGATTTATTTTCTTGAATCATTGTTAGAGCAACACTGAGATTCCCATTTTGAGCTGTCATTCTCATAGTTAGATAATGTCTGTACATGGAGATGCACAAGAGACAGCTAGACAGAAACACCTGCAGGGTTCGCTCCAAAATATTCGAAGTAGCAAAGAAATCCTGCCTCTGCCACAGCATCTGCAGCAACCTGGTATGGATGGGCTCATTGTGCAGATAAAATTGATTTTTTTACTTTACAGCACTTCTCTTGTCTATTCTACAAAGCATCTTCTAGGTGCTTTAGTCAAGACAAGACAAAGGTTTCAAACAAAATAGAATTTGCAGCCAAACAGAATAATTTTATCCATACAAACATTCCCCAAACAATCTTACTGGTATATGGAGTAGAGAATTCCAAGGCTTTATATTTGTTTCTATAGGAATTTATGTATTTGAAGTACAAATTTGAGAGTTTTGGTCCTTCTCTGAGGAACCTGTCAGCTTAAAGATCAGCAATAACGGGGTTCACAGTGTGAGTCCCGTAAATTGTGGGAGGTATTTTTTGGTTAAGCAGTAAGAGGTTAAAGAGGTTTAACTTCAGAATCTTCATTTAATCTGTTCAAGATTTTCTAGCCTTCAGTATTGCCTGCCAACTCTGTGTCAGGATGAATGCATGGAGTGGGATGGATTAAAGAGAGGGCCAAATGTGTAGTTCTCCACTGCTTTGGAGGTGGACTACTTCTCTGGAGCTGGAAATGAGGCATGTGTTGTTCCTTATGCCATACTTCTCAGGGTGGTTTGTTGCTCAGGAGGGCCAGGATGGTTTGGTTTTGCTTTGAAGGAGTGTAAATTTTGTGCTTCAAAATACCATTTGTTACTAAATCTGTTGCCTCCTGTTAATTGGGAGGATAATGACCAAATCCAGGAATCAGGACCTATCCTATTGGTTTATTCCTATTATTTGCATTATTAAGCATTCCTAGTATGCCCATTTTTCTTGCATCTGCTGCCAAAACAACCAGCTGTGTATGTGTATAAACTTTATGTACTGCCACACCAGGGAATTCAGAAAAATGCTATGAATAATAGTTAAACAAAACCTTTCAGCCAAAAATGGTTAATGTGAAATAAATATAAAATTGTAAACCAGATACAGCAACATACCAGAGACAGTGAAATTACTGCATCAATACTGGCAAGCAATTTTAAATACAAAGATATGACTTTTTATTTTGTTTTGGCTTGAAAGCTATTAAGGTTAATGAGTGGAGTCTTGTCTCATCTTCTCTCATCTTGTAATTGCCGTGGCATGGCACAAACCCCATATAAAGTCATATAAGAATAATAAAAAAAGCTCTCACCTTGAACCAAATGAGTTCATATTTCTACTGTAACAGAGCATGGGAGCTGGGGTTTTTGAACCCAATGGATAATATATCAATATGCCCACAAAAAAAAAAAAAAAAAAAAAAAAAAAAAAGAAAGGAGGAAGATGTCCTTTTCATCAGATATAATTCATTATTAGGCATAACCCAGTCCACAAATAGATGCATCCTTGTTTTCATGTATTCCTTTTATTCTTTACTCCCATCAGAGTTCAGAAATCCAGGAGTGCAACATTGTCCCCCTGTCCTTAACAATGCTGGTTATGGACAAAAACAAAAGAATGTGGAAAGAGATTGATCTACAATAGAAAACTGTCATGAAACTCTTTTTAGGAGGAATCATTTGCATTTGCAACATTGCATGACATAAGCCAGTCTCTTGGTATATTGTATTGTTACAAACTTTGCAGGGTTTTTGTTCTGTTTATTTTGTCATGATAAAACTTCCATTGATCTCCTGCAAATTTCCACTGACTTTTAAACTTTTAATCTATTACTAAAATGCTCATTTGAATTGAAGGCTAAAGTCAGAAATGATTTTACTGAACTAAAAGTTTTTTTAATATACAGGCAGGTATCTATCCAGTAAAACTGCCTCGCTGAGGAATATACACCTAGAAACACAAAGAAATTAGATGTAGAGAGAAATCTAGAAATTCTGTTTTGCTAATTCCTGCATTCTCCTCATACAAGTTATCCAAGTAAACAATTTTAGTTCATTTAAGTGATCAAAATTTTAAACTTGTACTTTATACATCTACTCTTCTGATGCTGTTGATACTCTGTCTTCTGGGTTTCTTCCTCAAAGAATACTTTATCTTCTGGATAATACATTATCTTCTGGATTTCTTCCTCAAAGAATACTTTATCTTATAGATTTCTTCCTCAAAATGTAAAATATTCCTGACATTAAAGGCAAGAATGCCTGAAGTCCAACATATGTTTAAATTATGCAACAATTAACATATGCTGACTTGTAGGCTGAAGGTTCCCAAATTACACATACTTTTTAAGCAACTTTAGACCTTATACGTTCATACACTTAAAAAAAAATATTGAAACTACTTCTAACAACTTTAAATGGTTTTAAGTGTATTTTAAGTTCCCCAAAGTAATAAAAAAAAAAAAAAAAAAAAAAAAAAAAAAAAAAAAAAAAAAAAAAAGCCAAAACAACATTGTGTATAATTAAGACCAGATCCTGGGCCTGATAAATTTGATAAATTCTGATGTTTTTGTCCCTCTTATGCACACGTTTTTCTCACAGAAGTCAGAAGAAACATTCAGTCCCTGTTTTTTGTAATTTTATTGTCTCTGTGATTTTCTCTATAATGGTTTTGTGCATTCTTTTTTCAAAGTATGTGCACTGTATGTTTTTATGAATAAGAGGAAATTAGCATTTGGTTTATCTCTGAACAGGGGACAGCTACAAGGAAGAACCTAAAACTGTATTCCTTCTGCAAAATGTATTGTTCAAGCTCCAGTTGTTTGTTTTGTTTTGTTTTCAGAAAGCTACATTAGATAAGACTATGAAAAGAAGTGGGCCTAAAACCATTCTTGAATATTTTGGTTATCAGAAAAGGGCCACAAAGTTTTGTCAGGAATATTTGTTCTCCATGCTGCCACCCACTCCCTGCCTCCAGGATACTGTACAAAATCCTCCTTATATTTGAGGGACTTTACTGAAAATGGTTAAGATGAAATATGACAACCTGAAAGAAATTACTTTTTTTTAAAAATTGCAAGGAAATGGAATTAGACATTTTAAAAGAACAAGCTTCAACAAGAAGTAGTTATGACGTAGTTCTGGCAGACAAAGCAATATGTCTTCAGCTCAGATTTCTCAAGATCTGAGGGAGTCAATCTGTATATGACTCAAAATATTTTAAAAATGTTGGACCCTGTTCTGTGGTTTCCAGGCATGGAACTGCTTCAGTTTGCTTCTATGGACTTCTCAGTTATGGAGAAAGTAAAATGCATTAATTCTCTGGGTATAAAATTATAGAGAGAGGGTCTCTTATCAGCTGAGCCACGTGCCTCACTTTACCTGGATAAATGTGCTTTATATGGCCTTCCATAAACTTTGTTCTCTTTCTTCTTCACTAGCAGATTTCAGAGTTGGAAACATGTAGAAGTAGAATGAGCACGTAGCAAGGTAATAACAAATGAAAAAAAATACTTCTTTTGGCATATGTATTTTCTAATTTATTTTATGTTTCACTACCATTATATGGAAACCAGACACAAACAACTTGCATGAGACATGTCTATTTTTAGAGATCCTAATTTTTAAGCAAATCAAACAATATGCAACAAAAGCTGCATGTATGCAAGTGCATTTCTTCAGGGCCATAATATGTATTTCTTTGAACAATATTAATTTACATATCATTCCAATTCCCAGTTTCTTTCCTTACTTGGGGTGTTCAGTCCAGCTGTGTAAAGTCCATTTGTGAATTGTATAGTAAAAAGGAGGCTCCCTTGAGTGAGAAGAGCTCTTTTATTCCTTGTGCATGTGGAGGATTCAAAGTGAGAGAATGGCTTTAGAGTGTCACCATTCCAGTGATTTAAAATAAAAAATAAATTAAAAGGCAATTGTTGATTTACAAGAACAGTGCTCCTTCACTGCTAATAACAGGGATTTCCATGATCTATTTTGCTCCATTTAAAAAGACAAACCAAAACACCTTCCAAAATTAATCAAAACTAAGCCAAGACAATTGACTGAAACTGTCTTAGAAAAAGCAGTTGCTTTGCTGCATACTATAGATGTGTACTCTGTTTTTATTCCCCTCCAGACTTCTAAAAATCACATTGTTATCTTAGTCTTTGAAATGTAAAAATGCTGGCACATCAAAGAAATATTGTGATGGTCAAAGAAATTTAGGAGGAGAGTGTATATAATGAATACTTAACATTGGAGCTTTACTTATTTTCTTTTTCTTAGTTTTTGGTGCAGATATCTGTTCTAGCAACTTAAAGCTGGAAAATGAGGCATGAAATTGTTTGTAGAAGGTTCAGTAAATTGAATCTTAAGCATTTGTATGTTTGCTGCAAAACTAAGCTTGCAATTTTCGTCATAACACAGGTATATTTGCATTTGTTCTGTAGCTTGTTAAACAAAAAGCAGATAAGAAAAACAGCAGAGAAAAACATTTTGAGGATTATAAGGAGCATACAAAAGCCAACAATACATCAGGAGACAGAGATAGAGGTGTTTTAGTCATGCTGAGGATATTAAAAGTGTAGTGAATTAACCTTCTCTAAACTTCTGCAATAGATTCAAGCCCTCCATATGATCTGGAGGCAGACAGGCTCGTTACAGCACACAAAGCCTCTCCTTTCTGCTGCCATGTTTATCCAGCTTGCAGTATTTAGGGTTACCTGTTCAAAGCTTGCTTTACCACCTTCACCAGTGTTCTTCCTTCCAACAGTACTTGCCCTTTAGGAGCGGTTGGCTTGCAGAAGTCTGAAATCTTGTCTTGTCCTGCTGCCTTCAGTCCAGATTGCCATTTGAATGAAACTTTTCCTTAGGTCAGTAGTAAATTCCATCATGTGATGGGTGATCCCATTCTCCTGGGGCTCTGTTGAGCCTTCTGAAAATGTCAGCGTGGGGAATAAAGTGTTTTAAATGGCAGGGGGGCACCATTGGGTGGCCTGGTAACACTATTTGTGCCACCTCTGTGTTTCTATCTAACACAAAACACATTAACTTCATCTTATTTGGAGTATGGGTTTGTAGAGGAATACTAGTTGAAAAAGTAAGACTTACAAAATAGTAGAAATCACTGAAACTAGTGCACTTCACACATACAGAATCTCCACCTCTGAGGTATTTTTAATGAGTCTGTATGCTCCTAATGTGGGGATTAAAAAATAGACAAAGAATACTTTTTTTGAAACTGAATATAGGGTATACAGCATGTCTCTTCTTTAGGTTACATTTGCTTTCTAAATATTTGTGCTCATATTAGACTAAATTTTATATTTTTCCTGTTTATTTTATTGTAGAGAAGGTAAGTTGGCTTCATCTAAATTTTAAGTATTTAGTTCCAGAAGTAGGAACTTAGCTGCTACATCATGGCCCAGTTCAGTGTGTGCTATTTCACCCCATCAGGCCCAGAGTAATTCGGTCCTCCATTTATTCCAGGACATCTTCAAACAGAGCCCTTTTGGGATATCATACCTGAGGAAAACTTTTGAGAATATTGAGAAACCTGTAAATTTGCAACCCAGTTAATCAACATATTTTCATGAAGCTGTGATTCAAAATGAAATGTCAGGTGGTCTGAAAAATTCTACTAATGAATTGGGTTGTGCAGGAATGTTCAGAATATCAAAAGAAATCTGACACCTTCCCTACACACATCTTTGATTCAGAATAGTTTTATCAAAATGGAAGACTCTCAGTAACAGGCAGAGTTGATGAAAAATAAACTGTTATCATTGTACTTGTTTGCTTTTTTGTAGAAAGTACATGTGTTTGTTAAAGCAATAATAGGAAATCCTGCTGCTGTGCATGAATTCCTTCAGTTGTCCTCCTCAGGTATATTCTTCTGCCTGAATTAGGAGTAGAAATGGTCTTATGTGTCATTGTTTGTTCAATGGTCATAACTCAGATACCAGCTTTATATGAAGTTTAATAGTATTATGAACCAGATATAAAATAAGTCTCTGTGGTTATATACATATAATTCTCTATTATCATGTCTCTGTAGATGTGTTTCTCAGGGTATTAAGTACATACTTTAAAGAGTCAGGGGTAATTTCAGTCTTCAGTACAATACTTGAGAGGGCAGTTAAAGAAAATCTATTATCCCTTTCTCCCTCAGGAAAGATAAGAAGAGTGGAAAATTAGTTCCTATTGCCAAATTACACTTTCTCCTGGAGGACCAGTTACTTCCATTCTTATGTCATATATCCTGACTTTCTTCATTCACTGGGAAGATCCTGCTTTACACAGGATGGAAGAACAGGAAAGGTAATGTCCAATCAGTTCCTCTCTCATTTGCATGCTTATCCATATATTATAATGCTGATTAATTTCATCCTTAGGTTCATTCAGTTCAGCCTATGAGGTGTGTCTGGGCTTCATTTGCTTTGATCCTAAGGGGAAAAATGCCATTTACATGTCTGGCCTGTATGGGGATGTATAACATTTGTTTCTTAAGGCTGTTGGATTAAAGTTTATACCAATTCCAGAATCCTCAGGGTTTGAGGACAGAATTAACATATCCTATATGACCAATCATGTCCTATATGAACAATCAGAAAATATGAAGTTGTTTTTTTCCTTTTTTCACTTGGATGAATGTGACTAAGGCATTATATTCTATAATTTATAGTTCTTTACAACTTAGTAGTTTAAACCTTCACAACAGAATTAAAGGAGGGATTACTCCTTCTAATTTTAGTTTCCACTGTGAAGTGATGACCTTGGATAAGGTCATCCTAGTGGAAGACTCAGTGATAACCTTGGATACCTCGGATAAGATACCTAATCACAGGGAACCTTATCCAAGGTATTCATCCCTGTCCACTCACATTTACATCATTTATAATACAGTGTAATATTTTACATTTATTTATTTGTTTATTTATTTTCTAGCTATGTTTTTTTATATTCTATAATACTTCTAGAAATTTATAGCTGCCCTCATCCCTACTGTGGGGCCTAAGAAAGTGGTTGCATTTGATACATAAAAAACGTCTGTGTAAACAAAAGTTTAAGTTATAAAAGGGAGAGGGTGTGTAGGTAAATCAAGCCTATGGTGGGTTTAACACTCAATAAGGGAAATGAGGTAGGACAAATGACCATGAATGGCACATAAGCTCAGGAATGAGCAAACTAATCTACACTGGTCCCATCTGGAGTCAGCAGTGTGCTCTTGTGGCAATGCTATCCTGGGATGCATAGGAGGAATCTTGCCAGCAGATCAACAGAGGTGATTCCTCCTCTCTCTTCACACAGGTGAGGCTGCACCTGGAATAATGCCCATTTCTGGGTTCCCAGTACAAAAGAGAGTTGGAGCTGCTTCTTAACGGCCAAAGCCAAATCAAATAATGGACTGGAAAATCTCTCATGCAAGGAAAAGCTTAGAGAGCTAGGATGATGCAGCGTAGGGAAGGGAAGGCTTTTGTACTTTTATAAATACAGAGAGAGAGAGAGAGAGAAGTTTCATATACTTATTGGTGCATGTAAATCCCTGAAGGTATAAAAAAGGCATAGACAGACTCTTTCCAGTGGTGCCCAGTGACAGGCCAAGAGGTAATGGGCATAAACTAAAACACAGGAGATTTCATCTGAACATCAGGAAACTGTTTTTTCTACTGTGAGGCTCACTGAACACTGATCTAGGTTTCCCAGAAACTTTAGGGAGTCGCCTTCATCCTTGCAGATATGAAAAAAAAAAAGTCTGGATATGGTCCTGAACAACCCATTCTAGGTGGTCCTGCCTGGGCAAGGCAGCTAGACAAAATGACCTCCAGAGGTCCCTTCCAACCTCAGCCATTGTGTGAGTCTGTAAAGACAGAAGGAAAAATGCAACTTCAAGGGCAAAAACTATTTTTGTTCTCAGAGGAAAATAGTGGCTACAGCTATTCTGATTTCAGAGACTCCACTATATGCAATATTTACTATTCTTCTAAGTACATATTTCTTAATCAATGATTTAGTTTGAGCTCCTATTTTGGAGCAGTATTTTGAAATGAATCTAAGATCAATAAGTCTGGGGTGCTGAAGGAAAGAAAATTCATGACAACCAATTTTATATACTTCATTAATACATTTAAACAGAAGAGATTAATTCTAATAATGAAGGAATAACAGAAGCTTCTCTTTTAGGATTTGCTCACTTTCTAAATGTACCACTCCTTTATTTCTTGTACTCATGGGAAAGAAAAAAACTTCAAAGGACTTTGCTATTTGATTCTGAGAAATATACAGTCTCTTAGCCTCTCTGCCTCCAAAATCAGAGGAGATCCTTCCTTTACTGGTGAGTCCTAGGCCTGGCTGGTTTTGCTGCCCAATCATTTTGTCTCTGTGGTCTGTTGCTCTTTTTGGCATTAACATTTTCCAGCTACACTTAAATCTCAGTGGTGGCTGGGTTTCTGCTGTGCTAAGTGCTTTGTGGACACATGCCTCAAACAACTTAGAAAATGAGGAGGAAAAACAGTAGTTCAGGAAGTCAGTGGTGAGGGATAGAAGTGGAGTCCAGGCCTATATTTTGGACTAGCACTGGGTATATGGGAGCATGCTGTGTCCATCTTCACATCCCACCTCCCATAGGCTCAGGCAATCTGGTCCAACTCTGTACAACAGGAAAAAAAAAACACAGCTAAAAGTTTATTCATGTTATCCTTTCAAAAATCCAGGAAGTGCAATGCTGCCAGGATTTACATAATCTGTGCTTCTTGAAGTAACTTTAGAGGAGCAGCCATAGGAAGCCACATACCATGTTTTGTGGAGACCTGTCAGGAAAATAAATCCTGGAGAATCCAGGAAGGAAGACTGTGGAGTCCTCCACTAGAATGAATAGGATTCTGATTCAAATTTTGTTTCCTGCCTATAGTATGTGCTCATGCAAAGAAAAAGATTTTACGTGATTATTCTGTAAGCCTTCAGAAAAATCCCACAGAAGAAATATAGTGAGATTAGTATTAACTATATAATTTTATTTTAAAGTATCAACTAACTTCATAAATACCTCTACAGCATATATAATGTGAATTAATAATATTTTTATTTTTGAATTTAAAATATTTTCTCCTTCTACCAGATACCTTTGTTTTACACAATGAGAAAGAAGCCTTAGAAAAAAGCCTTCTGTAATATAAAATCTAGAGGTCCAGGAAGAAACTTGTTGTCCTGGATTTAATGGTAGAGCTCAGAATGATCTAGATTTTTTTTTTAAAGTAATGTAGAGATTCTATTGGGAGTCAGAAGCTTTTTTTGTTCATTGTAGAGACCCTGTCCCAAGTAATTGCACAGAGTTAGTGAAATTACTCCTGGGAGAAGCTGCTCAACAACATGAAGAGGTTGTTTCAGAACCCAGACTATATATTGAGGAGACAGGGGATGGCATCAGCACTTTGACATGGTCCATTCAGTTTTTGATTTTATAACAAAATATTTGACTATTCCATTAATAATTTTCCTATTTTCAGTATGTGCTTTCAATTTTTTGAAAAAACCTACCTTTAAGTCTTATTGAAATCTGATTTTATTCCAAATTCCCAAAATTCATAGGGATATTTTGATGTTCTAATAGTGCTTAACTCCATTAGAGAGTACATTACTTTTGCATCTCTGTACTGAGCTGTACATTTTTATCAGCTGCTATCTGAATAGAAATAGAGAAAATCTATATCCCTTAGTGATCACACTGTGTAGGTATGAATGGATGAATTATTTAAAGGAAAACCCTCTTATTTACTTACAAGTATAATAAATATAAAATAGTTTTATTCTTTGTTTTAAAGAGAGAGATCAATTATTCTGTGCTAATCCAGGAAATTTTTCTATAATTAGAAAGCAGCCATATGTTGTATTATTCAGATACCTTTTGGCCCTATGTATAGAAAGCACATTGATAATTTCTTAATGGTTTCTGGATACTTCCTATCTGTATTTTATGTGATCTTTTGTTGTTCCTTTGAACAGCAGCAACAAAAACCTCAGCTGTATTCTCAGCTACTTGGTAACAATGGCCCAATTTTCATCGTCGCATCCTTTTAATTTCAAAATTGCCTGTGCAGGTGGTTGCTGTGCAGTTCTTTTCCCTTTACATGACTACAAAGCCTGTGATTTGTTATCAGTCTGGTTTTAGCCCGGGACACTTTGCAGGGATTGCACTGGCAGAAGTCAGAAATGATTGATTCCTTGCTGGCCACTTCTACCACCTCTCAGGAGCGTTCTCAGTGCCTGGGTGGTCTGACTGCCCCTTTGAATCACTTGAAGTCTGTTCTTTGCAGTTTTCTTGGTGTCAGTGTTCAAATACTTTACTTTTTTAGCTCTGTAGCAAGTAGCTGTCCCAATGAAACTGCGGGAAATTGCCTCCAAACTGGAAAAGCCCCACATTTTCCTTTGCTAGTTCTGTCTCTTGTGTGTTACCTTTCTCCTGGCCTCTCTATGTTCTTCCTTCCTTTCTAGTGTATTTCATGTGCATGGCTAAAAACTGATCATCAAAAGATCTCACATTCCAAAGCACTATATCTGACGGAGTGGATTTTTTTTTTTTTCATGACTGTCCTGTTTTTGACAGGAAAATTATGGGAAAAATTGGAATATTTCTGGTTGGGAAATCATATTCTACTTTCAACATAAGTGAGAAAAAATTACGTTGGTTCCCCCTAACAATGCATTGACAGGTATATTTCTACCTAAGTCATTACATCTATTAGCAATGAAGCAGAAAGCCCACCAGATTTTTCTAGCAATACATCCAAGTCCTGACCAAAATTGGTGGGTTCTGATTTCACTGAATTCTCTTGTGAACACACACAACACACCTGTGTTCTTTCCGAGATAGAAACACAGTACTGTTTCCAGGAGATGGAGAAAAACCTCTCTCTTCATATAGTACTTTACTAAGTTGTAGCTGTGTGGGCTAGAAAAGGGAAAACTATTGAAATTTTCAAACTAATCCTGTATCTGGGTCACTCTTTCTCAGCACTCATTCACAGGAATGTTTTGTTTTTATTTAGGCATTTTATGTGAAGACCAAGTGGTTCATATAATGGTTGCTTACCTTACACTTGAGAATTCATCTTCCTTTTTGGTTTAAATCCTTTTGATAATGAATGGTGATTGCAGGTGTGGTGTGAGCTGCCTTTCCTGTAGTGCTATTAAGATGGAGCAATCAGACAGTATCAATGAACACTAGAAAGGGAAGGAAAAAAATAAAGGGAAGACAACTCTGCGCTACAGGAATGTGACTAAAATGCATTCTGTTTTCCCAAATCCATCAAAGACAGTGCACTAGGAATTTTACACAAGTTAACACCTGCTCATGGCAAAGCTGAATTCCTGTCTGTTTTTTTAAGTCTTCCTTTTTTTTAAAATGGGATTTTAGTTATGAAATTGTTTGTGTTTACATTAACAGCCAAGTGGAAATGTGCTAACTGCTCTGCTTTTCAGAATAGTATCAAAGCGTCATAACTGAGCTCTTAAAGAGCACAGTCATGTTTTGGAAAACCTTGAGTTTGCAGATTAGAGCTTGGGGGTTTGGCAAGGGGAGAGGAATGTTGTTAAAGGGGTTTTTTTTTGTTGGGGAGTAGGCTGGGTGTTTTGTTTGAGCACATCAGCAGATGATGAAGAAAGAAAATTTCCTGCAAAATTGTTCCATTTCTGTTTGGCTAACAGCTTTCTCTTTCCTTAGTTTTTGTTTGGTTTGGTGTTTTTTTTTTTTTTTTTTTTTTTTTTTTTTTTTTTTTTTTTTTGTATGTTTGTTTGGTTTTGTTTGTTTGGTTTTGTTTGTTTGTTTGGAGTTATTTTTTGTTTTTTTTTTTTATTTTGAAAACATTAAGTACTGGATTTCTTTCATATGAAAAGTTTAATGAAGTTATTGTCTTATAGGATCTAGTAGGTCTACAGTGACAACCTGTTGCCAGTCATCTCTGGCTTTCTCTTTCACTAGTGATTAAAGGTCATCAAATGGATAGCACTAGAAAAGATTTTCAACATAAGTTCAGGCATACTCCCTCCAGTAGAGGGCATTGATACTTGAGCATATAGACCTGAATTTTTTGGGAATAATACTGCTAGCAGGAGATAATCATGGCAATAGATCTTTCCCCCTACTGTACAAATCCAGAAATTAGTGTTGTTGTATTTGTAACCATGTTTTTACTCAATCTTGTTTATCTCCCTGAGAACAGGAGAAACAATTGTTTTCTTTTTCAGCTATCCATGTACAATATAAGGAATCCATATACAATAAGGAATTTACAGCAAGTGCCAATGATAAGCACATTGCTTATCATTGAGGACAACTGCACTTCGGAGACTAGGAGTAAAAGAGAAAACACTGCTTGGTGTGTTTCTATGTGCTCAGTAAATATTGTTACCTAGCAAGGGAGCAACCTGCGTGGAAGAGGAGAGATATGGGGCATGTCAAGAAATGTCTTTAGGGTCATTAAAATAGATGTGATTCTATAATTAAAATAATTTATCTAAATGATTCTAAGTGAGTAGAGTTGTAGGATCTGGGAGCAAAAAAAATGTGTACACCTAACAAACAGAAGCATATCATTAGGAGCTGGCTAGCTGATGACCTAGTGTGGCAGAGCTGATTAGTGACAGCATTGAAATCCTGAGTCTTGGTCTCACCGTCTACCCTCTTGCTCTTCCTGCATGCCCCTAACACACAGCTCTTCCAAATGTTGAGTACTGTTTGCAGACCTTCTGCCATAAAGCTAAGGTGAGAGTCAGTCAATAGGTGTTTTGGGAGATGCTCACAGTGGAAGATGATGCCAATTCACTCTCTTTCACCCAAGCAGTCTTTTTCCAAAGGTAGCAGGGGCAGGAAAATGTCCATGGGGGTAATATTAGTGATCAGTATACAGTTTTCTTTTTTTTGGTGTCTACAAGAGATCTGGGGATATTTTCCTGCAGGAATGTGTTTAGTTTCATAGGCCTGTTTCCTTCCACAAGTAAGTGACTGTGTGATCTAGCAACCTGAGTTGAATAGCCAGTCCTTTAGGTCTTTCACAGGCTATGAATACAGTAAGAGCACTCACCCTTCTGAAGATATGCAAATGTAGGCATTTAAAAGATTTACATTCATCTTTCACAGGCCTCAGAAATATAAATATGAAATATCCAGAACCTTGTCACTTCAGTAATAATTAAGCTGATGGCCTATTATGTTCGATTGCAAATCAATATAGTATCTTTTGGTGCCACTTGAGTTCTTGAGGGTTGGCTTGGGGCCAGCACTAGTTATACAATTGAAGAGCTGCAGCTGCATCAAAAACTTCTCTGCCATTTCCATTCAGAAAGAATAGACTGGTAACAATGGTGGCCAGCCTCTTCATAGTAATTGTGTGCAAGTACACATTTTGAAATAGTGTTTTTGTTCAGCAGGTGCTGTTATTTTAGTTTAATTTGAATTTTGAAATATGGAGGAGAGAAGGGGCCTAATCTTAACAGCATCTAACCTACAGCTGTTCAGAACAGGACAGCAAACAGCATATGTTGCTTAGATGAAAATCATAATTGCTTATTCTTCCTGGCATATTAGCAGACCAGTGCTGAGCCTCTGAAATTATCCAGCATTTTCAGGCTTTTACTTTACAAAGTGATCCACAATACTCTGGAAGAACAATTCTAGAACATCTGACAGTGAGTTTTCCCACATGCATCTACTTGGTTTTACTTCAGAAAACACAGACTGGGTAGAGAAAATTTGCCAAAGCAGTGTCAGAAGCACTGATCTCCAGAAATATTAATGCAGTGCAAAGTCTATGTTATTTCAGCATACTGCAAAAATTGAAGAAATAGCTTGTAAAAAATGATGATTAATTGGGAACAAACTGTCTATTTTCCTCTGTTTCAGGTTTATATCTATCCCTAGGGTCTGAGGAGGACAGAAAGGTCACAAAGTGTCAACAATATTTACTGGAATTTTTGTCCAGGTTGTTTTTTTTGGTTTTTTTTTCTTTTTCTTTTTTTTTTTCCTATGGGCTATTGTTTGGAGATTTAAAACCAGATAGATAACTTGTATTTCTTGAAAATTTTCTCCATGTATGTAAGTGTTAGAAAATAGGACATAACAGAAAAAGCAAAAAAAAAGAAAGGTGTGGTTAGAGTCAAAGTTCAAAACTTTAAATTCCTTTTGTCATAAGTCTGACTCAAAAATCTGACTAAAAGTCTTTAATTAAAAAGGTGTTGGTAATGATGCTTACCTAGAAAAGTAAGTGGACATATATTTTAAGCATTTCATATCATCTGACAAAGCTTGTATAATCTAAACTAAGATGCATTTCTTTTAGGATCAATGCTTAAATGAGAATTTCATGTGAATGAACGTCTTTGGAATTGGAATATTGTTATTTAGATGCCTTCAATTTGATCCTTTTTCCTGCCAGTGCCTATTTATGCCTGAGTTTTCTTAATGGTCATTACAGAATGAATACATAACAGTCAATACAGAATGAATGTGTAATAAGTCAGGTTTGGCTCAAGCAAATTCATTAAACCTCAGTGACCATTATGTATATATATTTATATATCACTGTTTGCTCATTTCTACTTTGGGATGTGTAAAAACAATGAGAGTTTATTTCACAACTGATATCCTGTCAGTCTCAAATATTTTTTAGCTGCAATTTCATTTAGATCAAGATCCTGAGGGAAGGAGAGACAAAAATATGTATCATTGTGCTGCTTGTCAGCCCCACTGAAGATGCTGGTTTTGTACTAAACTCAGAGGGGAAAATAAAATAATGCACTCACAATGCAACATGTAAATAATAACGAAGAATAAAGTTTCTTTGTGAAATATTGCCCTGGAAACCCAGAGGTTTATGTTGTTGAAAATATTTTTTTAAAAAGTATGATACATGAGACAATCAGTCTGGTTTTGACAAAATTGGTTCTTTAAAAATGAGATGCTTTTTTTCTTAATGCTTTTCAAAGGAAGGCAGAAAGTGAAAAAAATTACTGGGTAATGTACAAGTTTGGTGGGGTTTTTTAATACACCTGGGAAGGCTGGCTAGGTGAGGTGCTCTGCTAGGTCTGCCACCCATGAATAAAGGACTAGTTGAAATTTCAGTCTGTTACCACCTACAGAGGTCACATTAACCCATGTTCTTCTTGTGGACCCTTGGGGCAGATTAGAGGGAAAAGACACTGAATGATGGTGTTTGTAAATATATATATGTAAGGTTTATTTCAGAAAAAAATTGGTTGCAATGGAAAGCAGGTATGTAGCCATTGGTGGTTGTTATCTGTAGTAATACAGCACTTAAGTTGCACTTAAGAAAATGTATAAGGAAAAAGAAGGGAAGAAAGAATGAGAACAGATCTTACCACCCATCAACCTCTCAACAAGACTTGGTTGTTGTAATTTTGAAGTAGTTTAAAGCTGAATAGGTTAGTTTTTGGTCACCAGATCCACTCAGTTTGACTTAGGAGAAACTGAGACACAAACATCTTATTCAGATTTTCTAGAGTAACATATGCTACTATGACATTATATTGATATAATTAATTTGATACTCCAGTCCTTGAGATTCTTGTGTCCCTTCATTAGACTTGTCCAGGCAGTGCAGTAATATATTTTTAATATATGCTGTTTCTACATGGGAACCTGGATCTCATTGAACTTTCCATTTCTTCTCTCCACTGCTGTTAAGGATGACATTGGAAAAGATTCCCAGTATTTCCACATTTAGCATTTCAAACCCTCTTCTGAAAACTTCTGGCTCATTAGAGAGATCATCACAAGGTATATTGCACAGCAATTATAATTCCTCAGAGGCAAGGGACATACTATGGAGAACAGAAGAAATTTTGAAAGTCATATCATTCATCAACTTAAAAAAAAATCAATTCTTCTAGGACAACGAAACAAATTAGCCCTAAATTATTTCAGCTAGCAATTAAGAAGTAGTAGACTGAAGATAGGCAGCAGGTTTCAGCATCAAAGATATCATTTGCTGATGATAAGTTGTTGGGACCTTTTTGTTGTTTCTTTTTAAATTTTATTTTTGTACAAATTAGATCAAAAAATATTTTACAGAATCCTTTTCTCTAATAAAACAGATTCTACTCTCATTTCCTTTCTCTTTTTCACTAACAGGTCTCCAGCTGGCCTGGGAGGCATATCACCTCTGTCTAGTTATTAACAGTCCATTTGCTTAAGTACCTACCATAATTACTTTGTATGGTTCCTCAGAGAGATGCTTCATTTAAGCAACTCTAGGAAAAGTTCTGCTCTGACTGAGAACCACACAGTCACATATCTGCCACCTGCTAGCATCTCTTAAGCCAAAATAAGTTTGTGGGAGAGACATCCTGCACTTGTCTGTATTTTAAAGATTTTATTTTGCATCTCTCTTTGCACATTCTCTAATGCCATTTTAAACTGCCTTTTTCCCCAGCTTTAGCTCATTATGCAGTATCAGCCCTGAGTCTCCACACTAGTTGCTGCTCTAAATTTTGTAGGTAGGGTACTGTGCAACACATATAAACCAGAGGGATTGCATGAACTGAATTTGGCAGGTGCCTCGTTTCACCTTGACATGTTAACAGAATTTTGTTGTCCCTTCTGACTCCTGCAACTCCATAGTCTGGGGAATAACCATAAAAGCTATTTTGTAGGATAACTAAAAGTTAGAGTAAAATGTACTCTTTAGCATGTCATGTTAGTGATTTTATTTTCTGGTTGCTTATTTTAGTTTCATTCTCTGTGGGTTCACAGACTCCCATTTTCTTTAAACTTTACCTAAAATATTAAAGTGAAATGAAAGAATGATTTCCTTTATTTTCATACCTTTCACACAGCTGGAATCAAAGCCTTGCATCAACTTCTTTGATTAAGTTAGGACCAGGTTAACTCAACCTCTGTACAATTTTTTCACACATTTGCCCTGGGTTTCAGGTTTGTAACAGATCTTGAGCTACAACTGAGCCAGGATATCTAAGTCAGTGGCAAGACACAAATTGTCCCAAAGTAATGTTATCCAGAATTTCAGGCTTTTTAAGCCCAAATGGATACAACAGAAGGGATGAGACTGAAAACTTTATTTGAAAATGTAAATATGCTTATAAGGAATGACAGGCAACCTTTCCCTTTTTGAATAAGTTTGAATAGAGCAGTGAAATAATTTTTATCTCTTGCCAGTCTCTTCTTGAGTGAAAATACTACACTAAGTCTATCAAAGACAATGGAAAGATTCAGTGAATCTGGGTATAAATACTTCATGTGTCCTTTATTTTGTGCCTGTGTACCTAAAAATAATTAGAAAAACCAAATCAACAAACAAATAACAAAAAACTCCAACACAAATTAAAAAATAAAAAGAGCAAAAAACTGAAACCCCACAAATCCAAAGCAAGACACTGCCATGTTGTGTTAGTTCTAATAGATACACTCAAAGATTTCTGAATGTTATTTAGCTGCTGTTTTCTATAGGAGAACAGCAGTAGGATATTTATCCCCCAGATGTGACTGTAATCACTACAACCATTAAATAAAAAAAAGGCAAACTGTCATTATGCACAGGTTAGCCAATAAAAAACATGATAAAGGCTTTGTTCAGTCATTTTAATGCACCACTGTGTACGTGCTGTAGATTTTGGTCTTGTGGCCAGCAGAACTTTACCTTCCCATTTATGTCTTAAATATATCAGTCAAATAAGTATAGCACATTGAAAACAAATTTTGGACCCATGGATGAAGCACTAGCACACCTGTCAGAACCCAAAGGTGCCATAAAAATGGCATTCAGCAGTGTTTTATATAATTTGTACTTCTTTTGTAAGCCTCTTCTTCATCGTTCTAGAAGCAGGAATTTATACTGAAGAATGACAGAAGTTGGAGAGGTGTGACCAATGTTACTTTGGCAACACTGAGTGCTGGGTATGTGAGGAGGCAGGTAAGACCCCTGTGAATCATTAAATGCCAACCTGGCTATTATAATGAATGGTAATTGGTTAAATTATTAAGCCTTCTATTGCTTATCCCACAGTAACTAAATGGCCTTGCAGTTGCTATATAATTACTGGTTGACTGATGGTCTGTTTTCTCCTTGTGATTTTTGTAGTTTCTTGTCTGTCATGATAACAAGACAGTCTAAATCTCTCTTACCAATCGTAGGTCCTGTAAGGTGCTAAATGCCTTCGATTCATCAATTTTATAATGAAGCTGGCATGTTGAGTTCTCCTGAGGATTGGTTGTCAGGGTACTATAAAACAAAATATTGCTGCCACAGGAAACAGGTGTTTTGGTTAGGGTACTGATCTGAGATTTAAACTTTATGTCCTCTGCTAAACCCAGCAGAAAGCCAGAGTTTGTACTCTAACTTATCAAGTATTCAGATTACCTAAGCTCTCGTTACAGCTTTTACCTGCATGGGTCCCATGGTGAGGGGTAAGTTTGTCCACTTCATTCAGCTCTGTTCTACTCTTTGAACAGCTGCTGAGTTGCAGCCAAGAGTCACGTTTGAGAGAGGCTCTTAATTGCCTCTGAGCCATCAGGTGCCACTTCTCAGCTGGAATCAGAATCAAGCTCACATATCTCCATTCCTTCATCGCTGGAGTGGCAAATTCCCACCCCCTCTGGGAAAGGGATGCAGTTAGCCCTGGCCTCCCAGAGGCATTAGAGCAGGAATGCAGTCCTATGCCCACGCTCAGCTTTGGTTATGAAGTTCCAGCTGACAGCTACAATGTCCCCTCAGAGAATGGGACTGTGGTTTGCCTCCTCCCCTCCATTATGGTCTCAAGCTGTGTCAAGGGAAATATAGGTTGGATATTAGGAAAAAGTGTTTTACAGAAAGGTTGATAAAGTTCTGGAATGGTCTGCCTGGGAGGTGGTGGAGTCACCATCCCTGGATGCATTTAAAAAAAGACTGGATGTTGCACCGTTTACTCTTTCCCCCCGGGTCCAGGGCAGCTCCGACACCCTCCGGTGCCGCCTCCCCCCGGACTTCCGGGGTCCGCCGCTTCTCTCCCGCGTGCCGCTGGCACTGGCGAGCGGGTCAGGGTCTGCCGGGTTCTGCTGCCCGTGCTACGGGTCCGAGGTAAAGAGTAAAGGAATGTCCAATCATCCACGAGGAAGGCAGGAAGGCTTTATTGTTGCTGAGAGTTGCAGTGGGTGGGTAGCGACCCACGCTTCCCACTCCACGTGGGGGAAATGGTGGCAGGACCTGGGAGGGAGCGGGATGATATAGGGGATGTGATAGGGAGGACAGACGCTGCCCCCCCATCTGTGCGGGTGCCGCGATGATGACGTAGGACAGTGACCAACCAGAGAACCCCGTAGGGGCGGACACCGAGCCTCGGGCTGATTGGGATTGTGGGGATGGGGCGCCGGACACGGAGTTTCCCGGGGCCAGACGGGTGAGTGGTTACAGGAGCGGCAGGGGGGAAGGAAATCCAATGGCAGGCAGCATGGGGCCAGAAACTGCGGGAGGGAGAACGACACGGAGGAAGCGCGGGGGTACATAGGACTCAGCTAGCTAACACAAATAAGAACCCCTAAAACCCAATCCCAGGATGCAACAGAATGTGGCACTTAGTGCCGTGGTTTAGTTGAGGTGTTAGGGCATGGGTTGGACTCTATGATCTTTAAAGTCTCTTCCAACCCTGTGATTCTGTGAATTCTGTGAATGGTGAGGCAAAGTCCAGTAGGAGCCGAGGAGGGTTTCCTTAACTCTCTCTGCTCAATGCAAGCAGAATCTGACTCCCAATAAAGAAAAATAAAAGGAGGATTTTTCACTTATCATTCCAAGTTCCCATATTAGCTACTGCCTCACTCAACTTACAGGCACCCAAATCTGACTTTGAAAACAAAAGGACATTAGATTTCTAAGGTCAAACTAGCTACAAACAGAGTGAAGAAAAATGTGTTTACTTTTGGGTTTGGCCACTAATTTAGAACATGGACCTGAATAAACCTTTCTGTGTTTACACATTCCAACTGTAAATCCTGCATAACACTTCTGTCATCCTTCATCTGATTAGTCTGTTTAAAATTAGGGATGTCAGGGTCACTGTGAGGTAGTTTTTGTTGTGTATTTCTGCCAGGCTTGACTCATTAGATTGTCTGTTTAGGGTTGCTCAAGTAGTATCATAATATGTTGAATTTTGGTATCAGGACACACAGCTCATTCTGATAGACTGCTTTGATCTTTCTTACTCTTGGCTATAGTAACTGCACAGTGGGAAGAGCTGAATGGATTTGCATGATACAATAATTGTGTCAGATATGCCAATTAACTGAAATGTCTTTATAATCAGTTGTAAAAAGTGATTATGAGTTTTCTTCTGGACAAACTCATAGCCCTTGGTAAAAGGGCCTAACACCCTGGGTTCTCTAATAAATGTGAAGTACATATATAGTTCTCATATAGCAAATATAAAGTATCAAGCATCCTTGAAAAAAACTGGCAACAGGACAGAATAGGCCATTTCACAAGAAAAAAAGAGGTCAGGGTAAACATGCCCTGAAAAATATTGGCAAAATTCAGTGCCTTCCTTTCAAATGGTGCTTCTGATCTTTTAGGACTCTGAATCTCCCAAATATAAGTGCTGAAGGTACCCCTCCATCATGTCTTTGTAGCTGAGTATGGGATTTGGGGATGTATTCTAGAAAATCTAGCAAGTTACACTGAAGGTGATTGGAATGGGTTTGAATGTCTAATTAAGAAGAGGGCTATATCTACTAAATATGTAAGTACTCCAGCTAGGAGTAAGGATTATTGTTAGGCAGTTTTGGAAGTGTAGAACATGGGTTTATTCCTCACTTCAGCAGTGCTTGAAGATAACTCTGTGCAGATATCAAGACTGGGATAACTTATTTTAATGTTTTGGGTAGCCTGGATTGCTACTCCGTGCATAATGATCACACCTCTGAATTGCTACAGTTATTTGAAGGGTCCTGTAATTTAAATTGAGGCCTTGATATTAACAGATATGCATGTCTGATTTTTAATTACTATGCAGTGATGAATTCCTAGCTTTATATTTTTGGGGGCAAAGAGATGGGCATTAGGGTGAGGGAGAGTCAGCAATGTACAGGTGTGGGGGTTATTTCTGATTTTTAAAAATCAAACTGAGGTAGTTGCATCAACTGATATAACTTTTTTCCTTCAGTTTTCCAAGGCTCGAACCTGCAGGTTTTTTGGTCAAGCATGGTGTTGGAGCTCAGCAAGTTCATGTCCACTGTGTATGTACTGTTGATGACTTCAGCAATATCCAGAACCATAAAGTGTGAATTTTTTAAGTTGCAGGCATCATGGTGTTCACAGTCTTTAGGGAAGGCTGGGTTCAAGGAAGGAAGGGCTGTATAACCAGAGTAATTTGTGTGGTTTGGCAGCTCTCCTAAAGGGAACTGAGAGTTGTCAATAGATGTTGAATGGTGCCTTTTCCCCCTTGGGGCTGTGCTGCAGCCTGGGCAAACTCAGATACAAAGCACAGTCAGTTGTTGATTTCAGGCAAAAACACTCACTTGAGCTTGAAGTTGCTAACAAGAGTTTTGGACCAAATTAATTGTCTTGGGATATGCTAAGATTAATTATGAGATTTGGCCTTCTGGACCAGAAGTGTCTCTCCCAGTTGAAACTATAGCTGAATTTTTGAATGGGCTGTGAAGTGAGTGATACCTTGTGTAGTTGTGTTTCTTTTTCAGGCATTTGTGGGTGCCTATTTTATATTTAAGGAACATCTTTCAGTTAGGGTTAGGATGTTAGACAAGGAGAGCAAGAGTACAAAATTGAGATTTATAGTAAAATTCAGAAGGTCCTGTAAGAGATGTCAGTACTTTTTCTAGTAGTTCATTCCCCCACACTGAGTTTAGGCTTAGAATATAGGTTAGCTTACAGCAAGCAGAGGAAGAGAGGTGTGGATTGAACCTGTTTTAAGGCAAGCAAGGAGACTGAAGCTAAAGTCCACAGTAAACTTCAAGATTCTGCTCTTGCATTTCACTCTAGTCTTGTGTCCCTCATGTCTAGTGTTGCAGTTGGGGGACAGGGTAATGTCTGGGAATATGGTTGTTTCAAACAAAGCCCTGTGTAGTTTCCTGTAGATCTAAATATCCCCTCACTGTGGTTAAAGCAACAAGGTTTCCTGTTCTTTGGAGGTAGCTAATGTTGGAATGATATTGTTTAGAACGATTACTGTATTCTTTTTTTCACGTGGTTTTGGTTTGTGTTTTTTTTTTTTTTTTTTAAGAACTAATAATGTTACATCAGAGAAAAGAATTTTAAAAATAGTACCAGGATTTGTAGACCTGCACTTCTAAAATCAATCTTAAGGCTCATAAGCTTATACTTGATATTCATGGATATTAGTGGATTACCATCAGTGCATCTAACATAAGCTGAGCTAAACATCAGTATTTTCGAGTATTTTATCTTTATTTTCTTCTTCTAATTGGACATTAGGAGTGTGTTCTTCACCTTTGAATAAGCCTAGGAGGACTGTAGTTATTGAAGAGAATCAAGTTACAGTTCAGGTAGATAATTTCCCATCTTGCTGTTTCAATAAAAGGTTATTTTCAGGTCTGAGCCTGAAAATCTAAGGTTGTGAAAACTTTACCATTAATTATTTTGATCCCACTGATAGACAAAAACTGAGTAATCTCTCATGAATCTGAAATCTCCTTTCAGATTCTGATGATAATTAAATATATTAAAGTATATATTTTCAAATGAGTTGCCAGTTTAGTTTTAGAAAATTTGAACTTTCAGTGTATGATTTCTCCTGACTTCGGTTAGATCTGCAGATTTTACCTGAGATGGCTGTGACTTAGCTTATTCTTGATGCTTCTTCTAGAAGTGCCTTCCTAAAGTTTCTCATTTTAGAGATGGTATAAGATTTTAGAGAGAAAATACTATAGTAAGGGCATTATTTATTTTTTTCTTATTTTTCTTTAGTCCATCATTAATACATGTGAATAGTTAATTTTTAATTTTGGGAAGCATTTGGTTGTACAGGCACTAAAAACGTAAGATATGTGATGCAGTGATCCATATACTGCTTCCTGATGGAGTTTGGCTGCTTCACTTTTGTCTGACATGTGAGAGCTCTAAGAAGCAGTTTATAAGAAATATGTTCTGTTACCATGACATAATTAAATATTCATTCAAGTGAGAAAGTAAACAAGAGTGAAATTCATGATCCGTACATTGGGATAATAGTATGGAATGTAAGGTGGATGAATGTTCTACCTGTTACTTCCATGAATAGTTAATATAAAATACTCAGATATTTTGGGAAGCAGGAACTGTAGCTCTTTGTCTGCCTTCCACTATGAACTTTCTAACCAGAGGACCATGGAATATACTTTCTTTTGCCTATTATTTCATGGAAATGGGAAATAAATTGAAGTAATCATGTCATGTAATCTATATCTTCATAGCTTGAGAAATATCCCATGATTTGGACTTTAGGATTACATTTGCTGAGACAGAGATGTAATTATTAGACTAAGAAACCCTAGGGCTCCTACATCCTGAGGACATATTGCCAATGCTGTTTTGTTCAGGCACAAACAGTTATTTGGATATGGTAGGATTTTGGAAAGTTTAAGTAGGTTTGGAGAATGCCCACCACAAGAGAGCCTATAGACAGAATAATTAGAGGAATATCTAGTTCATGAATCCTTGCCAGACATGTTAGACGTGCTAGACCTTTGGTTGTTACAACAGCGCAGGTAGTGTTAACATGCCCAGGAGAAGGTTATTTTTAGAGCCTTAGTGACAGAATTATAAGGATCTATAAATCTAGAGCACTGAGGTGGCAGCTAGATAGATAGAATTTTTTAAAAAAACTAGCTTCCTCTATTCCTTATACCCTTCTCTATAATAGTAATTGTCATAGAACCATAGAATTCTGAAGACATATGCACATCACCACAGCCTTAACTATATTTCATAGAACAGTAGAATGGTTTGGTTTGAAAGGGACTTTAAAGACAATCTAGTTCCAAACCCCTGCTGTTGGCAGAGACACCTTTCACTAGATCATGTTGCTCAGAACTCCAATTAACCTGTCCTTGAGTGCTTCCAGGGATGGGGCATCCATAGCTTCTCTGGCCAACCTATTCCAGTGCCTCACCATCCTCCCTGTAAAGAAAATCTTTTCCTCATATATAATCTAATCCTTCTCTCAGTCTGAAGCTATTCTCCTTTGTCCTGACGCTGTGTGCTCTTTTAAATAGTCTCTCTTCACCTCTTTTGTAACTCCCTTCAGGTACTGGAAGGACACAATTAGGTCACCTCAGATGTGTCTCTCTTCCAGGCTGAACAAACACAAATTTCTCAGCCTTTCCCTGTAGGTGCTCCATCCCTCTGATCATCTTGGTGGCCTCCTCTGGACTCACCCCAAGAGGTCCCTGTCCTTCCTGTGCTGGGAGCCCAGAGCTGATGCAGCTCTGCAGGTGGGCTCTCACCAGAGCGAGCAGAGGGGCAGAACCCCCTCCCTGCCCTGCTGCCCACAGGGCTCTGGATGCAGCCCAGGACACGTTTGGCTCTCTGGGCTGAGAGTGCCATGGCTGGGTCATTCCCAGCCTCTCACCCACAGCATCCCAAGTCCTTCTGGGCAGGGCTGCTCTGGATCTGTTCATCCCCAGCCTGTGTTGGTACTGGGGGCTGTCCTGACCCAGCTGCAGCCCCAGCACCTGGTCTTGTTAAACCTCATGAGGTTCCCTTGGGCCCATCTCTTGAGGTCAAGGTCCCTCTGGATGAAATCCCACTAGTCCTAGATTGGGCTGATGTTTCAAACTGTGTCAGGGTTTGTTTCTTAAAGGAAAAAAAAAAAGTCAAATGAATAGTAAGAACCACAGTATAATTTAAAATAACTGGGGAAAATAGTTTTTTTTTTGGTGGGTTTGGTTTGTTTTTTCTTAAGCAAACATAAAAGAGTTGACATACTTTTTTTTTGTGTTAAACTTTTCTCAGCCTCTAGGGAATCTACCAAAAATGCTTATAACAAAACCAGCTGTTAGGATATTTAGGGGATGCTAGTAAAGAAGCTCAGTATCAACATTGCTAACTTTTATCCTGTTAAGGCAATCACAGAGATGTCTTCAAACTGTGATTATTCATTGAAAAGATGAGTCAACCAAATTAGCAAACAAGTTAAAAAGGCATAGCAAAACAACACACTGACCTGTTTTCTTCATTTCTTCCTCAGTTTCTGGCCGTTTGTTTGATGTGTTGAATAAGAATATATTTTCTCTTTCTATACTGATTAAATGTACATTTAACAAAGGTATTTCTGGTGTTCCATGCAAATCTAGCATGCTATCATTTGGCATGCTATCAGTGGAAGAAGAAAATATCAAATGACTGAAGTAATGATGCTTCAGTATTAGATGGAAGAATACATATGTTCATGATGGGGCTTGTTTTTAGAAAGTGGTGAAGTATTTGAATTAAGTTCTTGATATAGAGAGGTTTCTGAAAAAAACATACCCCGAAAGAGACTTTTTCATGCAGAAAAAGACATGTTCTGACCTATTTGAAGTCAGAAACTGCCATTTGGCACCTATTAGTAAGCAAGTAAGATGTTCTGGTATTAAAGTCCATTCTAAAAAAGAAAAAAATGTTTTTAAAAAGCATTTTTAATTAAAACTAAAATCAGTATAATAGAATCCTCTTGTCTTCAACAAAAAAATTTGCAATGATAATGATTAAATGAGTCTGCTGTTTAGTATTAACGAAACAAAAAAGGTATTAAAATATCTGGTTTATGCATTAACTCAGAATGAGATTTCTTGAACTTAATTTAAAAAATATTTTTGTATATATACATATATATAAGTAAATATATAAAATTAGCTGCCATGAATTATATTTTGTATATTTCTGTACAGATATTATTTCATTTCTATAAAGATCTACAAGTCTGAAAACTTAAGATTGTTAACCTTCAGAAGCTGAAAATACATTCATTTCTAAGCAAGTGTCCATCTAAGAAATAAGAGATTAAGTATTTTAAATTTCATAAGATGCAGGCAAAATCTCCAAAGAAACTCCGCAAGATCTTGTTTGTTTATGGTGTTGGGTTTTTTTAAGCAAATATATTTATGGAATGGAGATGGCAAAAGTTTTGTTCACAGATTCGTATTTTTGAAAAAGAAGCCAACTTTTTCTCACTGTCAATATTGTGCATTGCAGACTGTGAAAATCAAAAGATCTGATTTTCCAGAGCGATTCAATTGACATTTCCTTTCCACACTCTAGACTTCCAAAATGTTAAGAGTATTGATTAAACATCTGGTATTTTGGTAGGTTTCCCATATCTTTAAAAGAACAGCTCTCAAATGATTTGGAGACTCCAAAGGCTCAAAAGAGGAGCGTGCTGTTTCTCATTTTAGTGTAATTGAACAGATTTTGGAGAGAGAAAAACTTACTTAAAGTTTTATATATGTTGTGTTCTGTAGATGTATGCATATAAATGGAATAAATACTCCAAGTGGCATCTCCTTTCATTTTGGATTGTCATCCTTGTATTAATTTGCTATGGCTAAAAAGGGAGGCTGTCTTTCTCATCTCTTTGAGGAAACAGCAATAATTAAAAATATGACCATATTTTGGGTTTAAGAGGTTAGGTTCATGGCTGGGCAACCATTCCTAAGTCTCTAAGCATGACCAAGAGTAGACATCTACAAAATATTTCAGGTAAAGGGTCACTGTGGAGTCATCCTTCTGTTGCTACAGCATCCCAGCTGCATCAAGCAGATACCCTGCCCCACAGTTCCTGCCTGGTTTATCAGTGGATTTATCCTCCATGAATTTGTCCAATCCTTTTTTATCTGTGTGACCTCCATAACATCCTGTGGCAATGAGGTTTCCAGCATAGTAATGTGCTCCATGGAAATGTACCCTGACTTATTTTAAATCTCCCACTTGGTTATTTTCTGGGCTGTTCCCTTATTCCTGTATTTTTTCAAAAAGAAGTCAACTGTTTCTTCTTCACTTTCTCCTCTTAATTCCTGTTTCTATAAACTTTTCTCATGTATTTTTCAAACTGAGAATTTTTTTTACCCATATATAGTATGGAAACTGCTTTAATCTGTCCTGTAGATAACCTTAGTGACTCCTTGATTCTACAGAATCTTCAATTTTCTATGCATCTATGTCTATTTTTAGTTTGTTCTTTTGAATAAGGATTCAGGAGAAAAGTGAGAAAATGAGTGGAGCAAAAAAGACTCTCCCAGCTTCTATTTTCCTGCTTTTCACTCACTCATGGAACTTTTTTTTTTTTTTTCCTAATTTTTGGAAGGTAATATATTTGCTTTACCTAAACATATCCAAATTTTCTGGAATTTTATGCCATGAGCAGACTGAATTATATTGCTAATGCAGAGAATTATTTTTTCAAGTTAAAACAATGCTGTATTTCAAATTGGCTTCAATGGGACCAGATCTCACTCTTGGAAATAAATAAATGGGAAATATATAAAACATTTCAGTTTCCAGCATTGCAAATTGTTTGAGTAAAATTTGGGCAACGTTTAAGTTGCTGTTGTGCTACTGCTACTTTCTTGTCATCACTCAGATTTATCTGTTTTATTTCTTGGTTTGGACTTGTTTGAATGATGCAATCTAAGCATGGAACTTCAGAGAAGGAAAAATTGAATTTTTTTATTGATTTTATTTTGAAAGGAGAAGAGTTCTTGTCAGAATATAAAACTTCAGGGTTTAGATTATACTCTAATAAATTCTAAGCTTCTGACCAGAGTCTTATGTTCTCAGGAAGGTAAGATTCCCCTCTGTAAAAATTCCCTCTCCCCTTGAATGTTTAGCATTCACTTAGCATGCTTTCCCAACTGTTAAATGTGTAACTTTATGGATGAAAGCCACCACTGCAATGTTCTTCAGCTGCTCTTAAAGTCTGAGGGCTGAATGAATTTCAAAAATGATACATCTGACGTGCCTGAGTGCCAAGTCACAATTTTTAACTTGAGATTCATTGCTCAACAAAGCTCTTCCCACTCAGCTATCTGGTTTCTGTCTCAGCAGACAGGTCAGGAAGAAGGAAAAGGACAGGTCGGGTACATGAGCTGGACTGCTCCAAATACAAGCTCTCTCCCTTTTTTCAGCTAATGTAGCTCAGTGCCCAGCAGTGGAAACAGCTTCCAAGATGGGCAACGAAGGCATGGAATTCCCACTCACACTTTTTATTCAATAGGATTTTTTTTTACTGTCTTTCTAGGTCGACACCATGAAGTGTGAGACAGGGAGCTGGCAGAAGCTAGAAGAAATTTGGTAACAGCAAGGTAATTGTTATATTCTTAATGATCCTAGTATGGCTTATGAGATCAGTTATATTAATAAAAGCCAGTTTAAAATGTTTCCTCTTATAATTTTTCATCCAAAATTACATTTTTATTGAAACAAAATTTGCTAAAAGAGAAATATCTCAGTTCAACCAATAATGAAAGGTCCAAGTAAGTAATTTTTGGATTATTTTTTCCTGATGAAAACACATTGTTGTGATTTTGCACCTCATTTTACATCACTGTTCATGGTTTTTTTTAAATCTTTATTCACACAATTATAGCATTCTTTCCATTGCTATTATTTAATAGTTGAACTGTAGTTGCTATTGCAGTGGCAACATCATCACATGGATAAAGGTGTCTTGCTAAAAAATGGATGATCCAAAACACAAAAAGTATTCCCAGAAAGTCAGGTGTGTCTTTTTAAACTCTGTGTTTTTAGTGCTGATTTGTTACATTTTGACATGATCTTGACTTCTGGTGAGTGGAAGAGAATCAGAGATTTTATTAGCAGGAGCAAACATATACCTTATACTCTAATGTTGCTACACATATTTCTAGAATGCTGCACACAGCTCACTGCAAAGCTCAAGGATAATCTGCAGCCAGAACCAACATGAAACCAAAGTTTGAAACATTTTGAAGAAAACACTGGTAAAATGTAGGTAATTTATGCAGGGTAAAATAAGCATGTAATTTAAAGAAGGATAAATTCCTTCTGACAGAACTGAGCAGTGATAACAGTGCTGAAATTGCTCAGGCTGAACAGCCATTTCCCACTTTTTCAGGCTGATTCCAAAGCTCATTATTTTTTCCCCTATTGTCTCCAAAGAGGTTTGCATGGAGTTATTCCCGAAAAGGGACTGAAAAGAAGAGTTCTGGGATAGCAAAGAACTTCAAGTGGAGTTTTGATTTTTTTGCTTGCTCTCTTCCAACTGATTTTTCTCTTCTAGATCCTGCATTCAGAAAAGGTAATAGAAAACTACCATGACTCAGCTTAATAGGGAAAGTGAGAGTGGTTAAGGCAGTTAAGAGAAATGTGGAGTATTATTACTACCAGTGGACTGTTCTCTTGTTCTTTCAATTTCTCTCCAAGAACTAAATGGATCCTTCAATACCTGGCTAACTACCAATGACACAATCAAACATCTGTGCACCAGATGCACAGAGCATTATATCCAGCTGTGTTACTGCAGCTACATCTGCAGAACACAGAATTTGTCAACTTCCATGGCCAGCAGGCTTTGGAAATCCTATCTATAGGAATTAAAGCTTTCAGTAGAAGCAAAAGTGTGGGTTTTGCTTTAGACATTTTTATATCTTCTTTTACCTGTCTGCATTTCTCAACTGAGTTGCTTGTAAGTTTGAAATATTGGAGGGAAATAGCAGGTGAGTTTTCAGCCCTGGAGACTTGATTTCAGGTTATGGTAAAGAAAAGAAAATGAGTTTAATGTCATCCAGTATTTTCATTTTAAATTTTTACTTTTCTCTTAAGAAATATCATAATCAAAATGTTCAGGAAAATAGCCTTTTCTTTTTATGGAGCTGGTGAGGTCCTGTATTGTGGCTGAGGAAAGTTGAGGAAAGCATTTCTCCTGGAGGCCACTAGAGCAAACTTCCAGAAGAATTTGAGAATTTCTGTTTAACTTGCTGAAGTAATGAGTTTTTATCAGGAGGATATACTGTAGGTTTCCCCTACAAAATACTCAGAAGCATATGGAGGTTCTCTTGTTACGTAAATTAGCAAAGTTCTGACATTTACTGCAATATTTATTTTACATATTACCCTCTCCTTTTCTGTTCCCCTAAAGGATCTGTTGCAGTTATCATAAAAACATAGGGAAAATGCTATATTTGTATACCTTCATTGCTCTTTCCTAACCATGTAACTCTGCCTTGTTAGGGTTGTCCATTAGCAACTTAGTAAAAGGAAATGAAAATTTTCTTCTTCTGCACAAAAATGAGAAACCAGCATTTGGTGGATGCAGATTGGTAACAGTGGCCACTCTGTTGAACTGGCAGTATTCCTGGAGGTTTTCAGGCAAGTGGTTTTAAATTATAAATATAATTTCTCACAAATAAAGTGTTCATTTCGCACTACTGAATGCATAAAACATTTTTCATGCTGGTATGTTTGCATATCTAAACTTGGTGTATTTTTATTTTAAAATGTCTCTTATATTTTTAAAAGTTATTGATTTGCTTTTTAATTTTATCTTGCTGAATCATTCTATTCAAAGTTCATCTCCAGTAAATATTCATACTTGATCAGTTGCATTCAAACTTGTGATTTTATTGAAACACTATACGTCTTCCAAATTTGACCACATGCAAATGTATTTTGCATTTGTATATTGAAATTAAAAACAAAATAAGAGAATTATTTTATACATATAGAGAAAATGTTTAATCAAAACCACCTAAAACAATGCAATCATGTTTTGAAAAAAGAACTGACATTTGCAAGGAAAATTTAATATAAAACCAGAATGTGTCATTTTATTAATGTTTACTAGTACCAGGCCCCTTATGCAGCTGCAAATGCTAATTACTGACCATGTCTTACATAAAATTCTCTTTAGCTTTGATTCAATATTATCTCTGTTTATTTTTGAACCTTCTTCCCCTCTGTGTCCCGTTCTTTCAATAGTAATAGCTGGATTTTGGACACATCTTGCCCTGCATATTTGCCTCTTATGACACTGTCAAGAGCAGAACAGAGTTGTGGTAGCAGGAGACATAAACAAGATGAAGAACATTAATTTTCCCTAACTTAAATCATAGGCAGTATTACCTAGGCTCTGAACTTAGTTTGTATCCAGATAATAATGGGAAGCAGGATGAAACATTTTTGTTTCCATTCCAGGCCTTTTAATAGCAAATATTTCTCCCTGGAAGAAATGTTTTCCTAACTGGACATTTTTTCTCCAAAAATGGAAGTTCCACTCTACTAGTAAGTAACTCATATGAAAGCTACTGGCTGTTTTTTTGCTGTTTGTAACTGGAACCAGAATAAAGGTTACAAATTGTGATTCACAGCATGGATCTGCTGATGTGGTTAAAATGACTCATAAATTAAGGCAATGGCAAAATCAACTGCATTAATGTGATCTAGAATAAAATTAAGTAGTTGTCTGATGTTCTTGATTAAATGGCATAAAGTTCTTAAGGTAACTGAATTTAAAGAGAAGGGGAACTGATACTGTTAGTCATTGATATTTCCAGTTGTTTTACTGGAGTGAATGTTTAATTTTTAATTTTGTTTTCTATGATGTTAAAAAGAACCCACAAAAAATACTTTGCTGATTAAAACATACTCCACATCTTATGCAAAACAAATCTGAGATAAAATTACTCCAGTTGGAATGTGGGAGAACAGAATTTTATTCCAAGATTACAGTGTTCTCACTAACATTCTCAACTACCTATACACTTCCAGAATATTTTGTAATGCCTTAAAATACCCTCACTGCACTTTTGAAGTCAGCTATATCAGTCAGAGTTACATTTTGTCTAGGGTAGATTTTTTTACCTCATTTCCTCATTGCCTTTGTCTTCTTCTGGAAGGAAAAGGGTGGAATTATGTCAGTGTTTTCTTTTATTGCTGACAAATGCTGCTCCTTTGACATGACAGGTGTCTAGGACCTGTGAATTCCCATGGTGTAAATAAAAACATATTTACAAAGCTCTGGAATTTATGTCCTCTCTCACATGTGAAGAGATACTAATGAAAGAATAGGTGGGGAGATTTTTAAGTAAACAGAGAAAATAAGGGTGAGGTAGAAGGTTATAAAAAGTCAATAATATTAAGCACTCCTGTTCTGGAAAGTAGTATCTTTCCAGAAAATATATAAACATGGAAAGAATAAGGAAGAAATAACCTGACAGCTGCAATGAATGTTGAAGCTCATAAGGAGCTAGGTACATCTGGAAAGACATAGAAAACAAAAGTAGTAAGAGGAATTGTTTTGACAGATTGTAAAGTAGATAAAAGAAAGCCAGAAACAGTTGAATGTTCACAGGAGGTTTCAATTGTTATTATTATTAAGGTATTATTGTTCTCTATTCTAAATTAAAAACTATTCTCACTAATTTTTTGAAAAAAATTCTTGCTTATCCAAAACTTTATCAAATCTAATATCTGTTTTAAAGTATTTAAGAGATGTCAGATGTTTAATAGATGTCAGTAATTGTGTGTGACTCGGTCATCATAAATAAAAAGTACCTTGGAAGCAAAACTGAACTCCTGAAAATAATTTTGATTATATCATGCTGAAATGGTCAAGAGTGAAAAATGTTCAGTTCTGTGATTTTTTTTGGTAGTACAGCCTTGCCTGGTGATGTTACTATTGGTTGGTGGCATTTGTTACTATTGTAATTTCCTCAAATAGGCCACTCAGGACTTTATTGACAGGAAAAGGGGAATATGAAAGGTGTCTTAAAGTCTTTGGGCACCGTGCCTTGAGTACCTATGATAAGAAAGCCTTCTCTTAATATTTTTTTTATTATTCTGCTCGTAGATGTTCAAATCTGAATCCTTTTAGAAAGATAGGTAATATTTTTTATTACAAATTTTGTATTTAGTGATAAGAAACAGATGGAAAGAGGATGGGCTCCTGTATCAGTAATATCACAGAGGGCAATAAAGTATTCACTGATACATGATGTGCTAGCCAGTTTCCTACAAGGAACTGTTATGAGCTCTACTGTCATCTTACACTGAGAGAGAAGGCAGGGGTTTAGGAAAGCCTCATTAACTTATTAACTTTCTTGTAGAACAATTGTGAACAGTTTCTAGAATATTTGATTGCATTTTTATGCAGAAGCTCTGTTGGGCCACCTAAAACAGCTGTAGCTGCTTTTTTTTTTTTTTTTTTTTTTTTTTTTTTTTTTTTTTTGTTTGTTT
This sequence comes from Vidua chalybeata, assembly GCF_026979565.1. Taxonomy (NCBI): domain Eukaryota; kingdom Metazoa; phylum Chordata; class Aves; order Passeriformes; family Viduidae; genus Vidua; species Vidua chalybeata. Next base: position 50,616,630 of record NC_071535.1, on the reverse strand, counting down.
GTTTGTTTTTGTTTTTTTTTTTTTTTTGTTTTGTTGTTGTTTTGTTTTGTTTTTGTTTTGTTTTCCTCCTCATTACCTACTTTCCTTTTGGAGCACTGATGTTGCCAAGTTTTAAACTACCAAGTTATTTTTCATCTTTCTTTGAAAGATTTGGAAACAATGATTTTCCACAAGCTAGTACCTTGTTACAACTTGGCAACTGGCCACAGTCTTAAAATTTTCAAATCAAAAATACTTATACCACTAATACTTATACTATACTATACTACAAAAACCCCCATTTTTAAAAAATTTTATAGCATTTTTTTTAAAGTGTATGGATTGCTGCCATTTGTATAGTGAAGTCCAGGACACATTTCCTCTGAAGGGAGATACAAAGAGATGATTTCAAGTCAAAATAAGAGATCAGAAAGAATCTCACCTAGAAGAGTTCAATCAAGATATGGCAGCAAATTTGCTGTGAGTTTGGGTGAGGAGGAATTTTCAACCAGGATTCTTACTTAGCTATTGCTTAAAAATATTTTTAGCCATTGTTAGGAAGCTAACTTGTGGTGCTGTAAATCCTCTTTGCTTTCTGTATCCATGGATATTCTGTGCCATGTTTTCTTCTCCTTCAGATTTGCAGCTATCTTAACTAATCTGGTCAAGACTCAAAAGGGATTGTTGGTGTCTCACATAATTTTTGTTCTTTCTCTTCACGTGTGAAATATCTATGCCTAAGGAAGGAAGCAGTCATAAATCTGATATGCTGACAGGATTATTTTTCAGAGGTAGAAAATGACTACCTCATCTTAGTCCTAAACTTTGTTATAACCTTTTCATAAGGAGAACTACTAAACCATTGTCATTTACTTTTTTTTTTTTTCCCCCCGGTATAATAGCTAAGAGGAGATGTGCTATTTTCAGGTGTGAAGATAAGGAATTTGAAACCAAAGGTCATAGAGAATTTGTAGTGTTTACATTTACTGACCCTTAACTTTCCATATCTTTTTGTATAATGAGAGTAAGTTTTATTATATTTTTGTTTTGCAAGGTAAGCTTCATGTGACCAAGCACGGAATTAATTTATCACTTGTAGAAGTAGTTATAGTCTATACTTTTCAAAATAAACCTAAATTAAAATTTAATAACGATATTAAATTATTTATTTTTCATTATTACACTTTTCCAGTTCTAGAATGATTAGTCAGACTGCTAAGTTGTGAGTAATGCTTCTCTGCTTTTCCTATCCTACTTGAAACTTGTTCACATTACCATTAATATTTCTGAGCTATTGTTAAAGACAGTCATTTTGACACAGATTTTTAAAAAGGGACTGATTTTCATATTAAATAACTTCATTTGCCAACAGTCTTTGTACAGTGTTTCATATAAGTGTTAGAGGTCACTTGCCAGAAGTTCTTTGTGTCTAATACGTCAATCTCATCCTGCTATAATCGTGGGAATTCTATTTTAAATCATGGTACATGTTTCTCCTTGTCTTTGCTGCTTTTATTTTTGTCTCTGCCATAGCACTGTGATCTGCTATGATTAATATCATGCTCTTGAAATCCAACATTCTCGCTATATGCATGATATTTTCCTTTAACACATTTCATAGAAGGGCAAGTTCTACTTTGTAGTAAGCACCACTTATTCAGAACTGGAAAAAATTAATTTATTTGGTTGAAGGTGCCAAGGTCTTCAATCAAGGGCAGATAATTTCCTATCATCCAAATCCTTTTGTTGCACAGACTTCAAGTATTGGATTATTGTTATTCTTTGCTCCATTTTATTTATGTATTTAGCATTTTTCTGTTTCTCTCATCAATTAACAGAGAGCAAATAAAATATTAAACATCATAGTGATAAAGATTAAGCTTGACATGTTCTGTCATCTTAAAGCAACTGAGAATTATCCCCTTGCAGCCTAGCAGACACTAAATATGGAAGCTCTGTAATGGAAGCTGGACACAGTGTGTCCATGTTGATTGTTTCAATGCAGCTCCTGACAGATTTAAAAAGGCAAAGTCACAATGGTACGCATAGCAAAGCCATGACTCAACCTTTCAGCTTAAGTCATTCCTCATTCTCCTCAGTTACCTCAGCCCTTTGTTTTTCCTTCTTTTTCTGACCTAGATCAATTCCCTGATCTACCTCAGAACAGTTCCAAAAAGAGTTTTAGCACCTCAGCTCAGAAGCGGGTTGGCTGTAAAAAAATGGTACCTAGGAACCATTTCAGTTGGTATTGTTCCCATCAGCTTTGCATCATCAAACCATGTCCTCAGACATGATGACTACATAAGAAAATAGCAAATTAATTGGATATATTGAAAATGAGAAAAATATAGGACCGATCTTTTCAGGAAATCAAGAAATATCTCTCTTTTTTTTTGAGATTGAATGTAATTTTAATATAAATTAAATATATCAGGAATTTTTTTTTAAATCTTACATCATTGTTCAAGTGCTATATGAATGGGTGTTCTAACATTGCTAACATATGTTATTCTAACAGTAATTCAAAATTAAGCTTGCAATGAATGATCAACACAGAAGCAAATGTGGTCTAGAAAACAACAATAATTATCAAGCAAAATGACCGGGTGCTGTGGTGGAAAATGTAGCACTACTGCAACCAGCAAGGTAGAGGAATTGCATTCTGAGCAAATTCCAACATTTTTCTTCTCTTTTAGCTAGGATTTTGAAGTGTTCCAGAATTGCAAATTATTTTGGTTGAGTAATATCTGCCTATTTTATTTCACTGTTATTGTTCCAATTTATGTCACTGTACTATATCAAAATAGCATTAACATCCAATTTATATCTGTTGGCCCTATAATTCAGTTAAGGCATCAGAGAAACTGTTTCTGTTACTAGATATTTCTTTGTGAATGACATCTTCTTGATATTTGTCCCCTAAGCCATGTTTTAATGTGAGTGATCTGAGAGGAGTCCACTTTCCCAAGCATATTTCCACAAATGAAAATCTGCCATCTTGATAGCTTTGTCAAACTGCTTCAATTCTGATGTTGAGCAAAACATTAATGACCAAAATGCTGTCTTCCTCAACTCTTTGATTCACACATATTTCCAAAACTATGATTCAAAATGGAGCTATTCTTTTTCTTCTTCAAAATAAGTGATGGGTATAAACATCAGTTATTTTCAGGATTCAAAGCTCAGGTCTCTCATATACATAGATTTGAAAAACTTTGCCTGTATTTTCAGTTGCTGTCCAGGCTTTTTCTGTAGCTGCTAACTTGATTGTTGTGAATATTTGCTATGAATTAGAATTTTGTTTCAGCTTCCAGCATAATGTTTGTGATGCACCATAGCAAGGTGCACTGGTTTTACTACATGTTGATCACTTTTCCCAACACACTCTTCAGAGGTAATACTAATTTTCTTTCTGTATTTTGTTTTCCTACATGACCCAAACTATCCAATTAACTTGTCCTGTCTTCTGGTACTTTCTCATATGTCAAACTGAACATTTCATGGTTCTAAGAACATATTACATCACTGTGGGGGCTGGAGTGAGTTAGAGTTGCCTGCCCAATCTGTTTAAAGTTTTCTAAATTAAGTCCCTTTTCTTACTGTTTTGACCTTTTTACCCTTCTCTAACAAAAGTAGATCTGCAACTGGAAATTACCAATATTTCAGGATAATTGGTGAGTATACTCTTAGAAAATCTTGGTGATCTTGCTACTTCTTTTTGTCAAAAAAGCTGCATACCAGCACTGGTTTTTTTAATCTTAGACTTACTTAATATTTTTTTGTTTAGACTTTTTAATTTCTCTCTTGATCTTAAGAGTGCTCTTGTGTTTGCTTTGTACTAAGGACTGGTCTTAAGGAATCTTGATGTTGCATGATTATTTGTGGCTTGGCTTTCTCTCTCTAGGCTTGTGTTCCATTCAAGCCACTAAACCAACTGGCAGCAAGATTCTCTCTGGCTTTTCACATACTGCTGGGAGGCAGAAAAACCAGTTTTATCCAGACAGCACTGTGAGGATGAGTTGCATGAAATTACTTATCCAGTCTGCTTGCAAAAAATTTACATTTCCTGTCAGCATATGCATTGTCTGCTATTAAAGACATTTCTAGGACTTAAAAATGCCATACCATATGAGAGTATGGTTTGCTATGTGGCACAGCAAACTGTAGGTCTATTCAAAGAAGTCAGGTTTGAATGTTTTATCATTTTAAAGTACATTCTTAAATGGATGAAGTGGCATATATCTTCCTACAGGAAATCAGAATAAATAGGTTATATTGAGCAATCATCATCATCTAGAAATGGCAAGTAAAATGTTTTCTATAGATTTTCTTCAGAGTCTTCATGTAGATTTTTCTTTACTTCACACCAAATATCATCAAACTGCTAGTAGCTGAAAATCTTGTGTGTGAGAACAGAAGATAGCTTTTCCCCATCAGTGAAGGCATTTTTGTTTAATAACAACTTTGATCCTTCTACTGTTGGCAATGGTCATTGAGAAATCCTGACATAAAGAAGGTATCTGCAAGATAAAGTTCTACAAGGGATGATTAGCAGCACTTAAGTTTTCTTTCTGTTGAAAGGAAGAATCCCTGATTGAACAGTGCATTGAATGATATGACAAGCAAGTACTTGATCCCTGTCCAGCTGGAAAGGAATTGTATTCATCAGCAGCTTTTTAGCTAAGGATGTCTTTATATTTTCACTCTTTGTTTGAGTCTCTCCAGATCCTCCCTTTACTTCATGTCAGCACTATATAGTAGGTATGCCAAGTGGTTTTGAAATTTAAATTACAGTCTCTTTTTCAGATGTTATTGGAAAGAACATGTAATTTATAACCACGTGTTAGGAGTACAGGATGTTCATGGTTCACTGCCAATTCTTCTTTTGTAAAGTTAATAAAACTTTCATAAAACACTTATACACTTGTATATTTCATGGTAAAGATTTTTTTATCTCATAGGCTAATGTAAAGATTTATTAAAAACATTTTTTTGTTAAGAGGAGTGTCAATAGTTTGCAGCTGAGTGTAATTTTGAATTCCCAGTAGATGACAGTCTGACTGAAAATGACACTAACAGCTTTGTTGATTTAGCACTAAAAATAAAGGATTCTTTCAAATGATATAAAGCTCTAATACCCTGAGTGTGCTGAAATACACTTGAGACCCTTAAGTAGAGTTTCAGCGCAGTGTTCGCCAGCACTCTGGATTCCGGTGAACAAGCATTAGCGTGCTTCCTGGCACTGACCCACTGGGCTCCCACCTAGAAATTCATGGGAAGGATCAGGATACTGCACTAAGAACAGAAACTGATATGTCTAAATATGGGATCCATCAGAGCTTTGGATAATGTCATGCCATGGACTGCTATTAAGACCTTGTGACATCATTGTGACTAAGTTTTTCTTTTCTTTTTCCTCAAAAAATTGAGCACTTGAAGTATTTAATTCAGTAGCAACCAAAAACTACTACCATCTGATAGCTATGAAGAGGTATGTGAAAAGAGCTGATGGTTTCATGCCAGCTTCTGCAGGATGGTTGTTCACTCTCTTTTTGTGATGTGATAATTGATAGCTTTGCTGGCGATCTTGGCAAAGATGCTGAGGATTAAATAGCCCAAGAGATGGAACTTTCCTACTCTCCTAAGTGAGAAACAGACATGTTGGCCAGGCAGCAGGGAAGAGTCTACAGTGCTCCTGCAGTACTGTACTGTACCAAATAGAAATACTGCAAAAGGGTTTCCTCCATCTTTGAACAGCTTTTATTCAAACTAAGATTTTTTAGAGCTACAGTCTCATCTTTATCTGATTCAAACTTGTTTTCTCCTTGCAGTCTGGAACAGGTCAGGTAATAACAGTGACAAAAATATTTTCCACAACTTTACAGCCTCCTACCCTAAGCATCTGCATCAGTGTAACTGGAATAGAAAGCTCTACACTTCCTTAAATGATTGCATAAAGAAAAGTGATGAGGTGTAGAAAGTGACTTTGGTGTAGAGTTGATAACAAGTGCTAGAGGGCACTGATAAATTTGTCATATAGGATCCAATTTTTAAATAAGAAATCTACAAAGTACCTCTTTCAGTCTGGTAAAAAAAAAAAAAATCACTATTTACTTTGAGCCTGCCAACTTTTGTTATTTCATCCATATGTTGTGACTACTGGAGTACATTTTTACTTGCTTTAGTGTTTTTCCTAAAACAATTCACTCCTGATAGACAAGTGGCTAAACTTGGAGAACAGAAGGGTTACATTTACAGATCCATAAATAGTACTACATAAATGGTAGTAATAATAATATCCACAAATGGCAGTTTGTGCTGTGAAAACAGTAGCACTGAATACTTAGGAAGCAGAGAGAGATCTATGAAAAACTAAGGATTTGTTGTATTTTTCCATTTTATCTTGCCTATGTGATAAAATAGAAATGTAGCTCCTTAGAGAATCAATTAGTGTGCATAGAAATAAAGAGGAGGTAATTATATAGATGGAACTAAAGACAAAGTGGTTGAAAACTTAATGTGTTTATAAGAAAATATTGAGTGGCTGCTGATTCTTGACCTAGATTGCGCTCAAAATCACTTTTTTGATGCAAATTAAAGTTCATATAATGGAGCAGCTTTTGACTCAGATTGACCTCCCAATAAAATGTGTGGGATGTATACACACAAATTATGAGAACATAAGTTGCCTTTCTGTGTATAGGTTTGCAAAGTGGCTGTTTTGTGCTATTTCTTCTACATGTGTGGCTTTCCAGATTCAGGAGAAAAAAATTGGAAACAATCTTCTCACTTGTTGTAAGGGTCCTTTCAAAGTTCACATGACTAGTCAGAGCATCTAAGCCATTTTAGTCATATGTAAATGTAGCAAGATAAAGTCAAAATTCTGGGGGTTTTGAGAAGCTATAGCATTTATGTATAAAACAGATGAAGAAAAGGGTGGCTATTCTCTGCAAGGAGCTCTGCTGTCCCAATTGTGTTATCTAAATGAAGTAATTTTGAATGTCAAATAAAAAGCCTGGTGAGGTTCAAGATATTTCTACATAGGCCATGACTGAGGTGCAAGGCTAATTTGGCACCATTCCTTAATGAGGCCTGTGGGAAAAGAAAATAAATACCCTTTATTAAATTACCTGAGAAAGCCTGAAGATAAGAGAGCAGCTTTTATGCACACAAGTCCTTCAAAACAGTTGTTTTAAATTATTTTTTCCAGATCTGACAGAACTGACCACCATGTTTTTTTAATTTCCACAGTAAATTCTCTTCTCCTAAATTGCTAATAGGCTAAATTTGTCTGGGGTAATTTCTGAGTTTTTGATCCCATCCCATCAGCCTTACTGAAACACATTTTCTAGGGAAATATTCTGTATTGTGTGAAGATGAATCTGCAGAGGAAATAGAATCACACTGGTACCACTACTATTAATCTTCCTTAAGATGATTAGGCAAAACATATGTTAAACAGCTTGGGAAAGATGAACAATGCATATAGAGGTCTTTAACACCTTCCAATTGGAAAGAAATAGTTTTGTTATTTACAGTTGTTTTATTCAATGTTAAATTTACAAACATTTAACTTATTTGACCATAATTTTAATATAACGTTCTTGAAATATCAAAGTCCTCTAGATGACTACAGTCAATATATTTGTCTTGGAATGTTCTTCTTCTGTATAAAGAGAAAAATTAAAAGAAAAAAGAATATGATTATAAAGTAGTGATTAGAACTAAGTTGAAAAAAACCCTAGTTTGTATTTTCCTCTGTTTTTCACTCCATTATTATTATCAAAGATTAAAAGATGGGAAAAATTTGGATCAGCTGGTTTGTGGGTGGGATAGAGCTGCTTCAGTAGTGTCCTGTGAATGATGAAGTGTAAGTTATATCAAATATTTCATGACTATTTTATTAAACTCTGTGGGCCTTACAGTGACAAGGAAAAGTGGTACACGGTGTTTTCTCTGTGGTGTGACCCAGCCTCTTGCCCAGCACCCTGTGAGAAACCTGCACTCCTGCAGAAGTCTGGAGTCTTCTGCTTTCTGAAAAGCTGCTTTCATTCCTCGAAGGGCTGAACCAACCCAGTGCTGCTCTCCTGAATCCACAGTGGAGGCTCCCTCGTTTTCTTCAGCTCACTCCATTTTCCTTGACTGCTGGAGTTCCTCAGGAAGGAGTCTGCCCCTGGCAGAGAGTTGGTGCTTCTCTTCCCTGACACTGCCTTTTGCAGCACCCACGCAGACACAGCTCTGGAGAAAGCTGCATCCTGTATTATTTTCATGCAGGTGTAGCCTCTTCTCAACTGACATATTTTTTCCTAAATAAATACTAGATCATTGTCTGCTAACAAAACCATTATCATTCTATAAAAACTAAAGGATAAAGCAAAGACATGAGGCTTAATGCTTTCAGTGGTGCAAACTTGTTTGTGCTAGTACAGACTTAGTTAAATATTCGTCAAATATATCTTAAGGTGTTTTGAATTTTTTTTTTGTTATAAAATATATCTTAGAAGATTAAAGTATGTACAGAACATTCATCCTTCTCATTCATGTCAAAATGAAATTGATAATTGCCAGTTTTTAACCAGCTCAAAAGATGTTTTCACAGCCTTCCCTTTGCAGGAGACTACTTATTGTTGCCTTTGATGTTGACATTATTTAATAGAGATCTTCTTTTCTTTATGAATTGTTTCAACTTGCTCATGCTGTCTTCAATTTAATGAAGCTGTTGAGAGGAAAACTGTAAACAAATGAGATAGGATGGTTTAGGAAGAATGTGAATTGTATTCTTTAACAAAAATTGTTTATGGGGATGGTTTCATAATATGTAAAACATATGGACCACCAGAAATTTAAATGTCAGGCTTTAGGTCTTTGAATTATTATTTCATGTAATTTACATTTTATCCACTCTTTTCCCCTCTCTTTTTCATTGTAATGTATCATTTTTGTGGCAATAAAGCTGAACAAGATATGGTCCTGTTCCAGGACTATACCATTCATTGTAACACATCAAAAATGCTGAATGTCATGAATATCCCAATTTTAAAGCTTACTAAGGATCTGGAGGTATTACAGTTGAAAGAGACAATACAATTTATTTTGCTTTTCTAATTATTTCCTTTTAGAAATGTTTTGTTAGGTCCATCCACAGTACAGATTTCATGAGTCAGTTTTCAGTGCTTGTTTAAACTTGCATTACCTCCATAAAAGCTGCTTTCTCACCTAATGGCCATCCAGAGCTACCAGATTTTGTTGCAAGAGAACCAGAACCAAATCAGTTTTCAATTTTTTTTTTCTTACTGAAACAATAAATCCATTTTTCTGCACTTTAATTGTAAGTGCACAAGCATGTAAAAATAAAGACTATATCACTGTAAAGTGACTGTTTATCACAAACTTCATTTAACCTAGATATTTTGCATTCTAGTAAACAGTACACAACCAGTACAAACTATAGCCATGTGAGATGAAGCCTATTTTAACAATGCCAACACAAAATAGTGGAATTCAGATTAATAGGATTCATTGGCCTTTGAGAGCTCAATTTCTTGGGAGTTTACTTGAGTTTTAACATTCTTGGGAAATTAAAGCATGCTGCTTAGTTTGCTCTACACCTGTAGACGTTTTGCTAATTAGCGTCACAAATTCAGATCAGGTGTTGCCTAGTACAAAATAATTTGCTGCCCAACAGGGGAAAAAAAAAGCTGGTGTGGAATTGTCATCAGGGAAAACAGGGAAAGGAAAAAAAAGGTGAGTAATCTTTGATCCTGCTTTCAGCAAACCTTTGCTGTACTAGTGAACAGGAGATCAAACGTGAACAGATTTTTGTGCTGTACTCTGCTATAGGAATCCAATACTCCAAGAATCCAATGCAAGTAAAAATATAAACTCTGCCAAGAACATCATAATTACTTAGAAATTATTACTGAGAAATACAAAAACATGGTTTGTATATATTCCTGAACTGATGGGCTTCAGCTGAAGGTGGCACTGGGCTGTTGTCAGTCAATTACATCTATTCAGGAGATTAGACTTTTGGGGGACATGGTATACAAGTTAAGTATTGCTAATGTTGGATAATATTTTGTTTTTCTGAGTGTAGGTTTGTGAAATTTACCTCTTCCTGAGTATTTCATAACCAGTGTGATTATTGGTTTCCCTAGAGCTGTGTTTTAACTTTTTAAGTTATTCTTTTGTAGGAGACTTCTGTTAAAAAAAAAAAAAAGTCACAATGGGTGTTATAGTTTTCCTGTATTATTTTCTAGCAGAATTTAATTAACCCCTCATTTTTAATTAAACATTTCCTGGAAAATGGCATTTTGTTGGTTTTACGAGACATATCTTCGTACACATAACTTTATTTGCATTACGGCAGTCTGTATACATTGTATTCTGTTATAGCTAGTTAGGGTAACAGTAGGATGCTTCAGCTTTTATTCTTTTTGGTGATATCAAATGTAATAATACATATCTATGAATGCAGATATGTCACTGACAGGTGTTTTTTCCCATTTGGCATGAAGCTAGACTGATAAAAGTGTATATACAGAGGAAGTGTGTCTGTATGTTGAGGAAGAGGAGGTTTGCATCTTTTTATTAGATCAGAATCATTAAGGAATACAGTTTTTGTGTGTAGAAAAAGCCTTAAACAAAGATCTTCAAGGCACACTGTGTCTTAAAGTGAGTAGCTGATAAATGAGAAAGTGACTGAAAACAGTAGAAAGATGTTTTAGCTGAAACCCTGGAGCAGATGAACCTGTAATGCTGCTTTTTGGTGTTATATTTTGATTGTGATTTCATTTTGTTCAGGCTGGAGAAACTTTGTTGATTTGAGTATAATAGCTGGCAAAAAGGTTGTGATTTTGCTCCTCAGCACAGGCAGCTTGCTCACAAAGCTCTCAGTAGGGTCCTTCAGTATGTTTTGGAATAATACCTGTGCCAGCAGCTTTTTTACAGCCTCCTGGGTGTGTTGTACATTGTCTGAGTGTGTTTGTGTGTGTCTGTCAAGTGGTCCAGGGTGGAGAGGGGTAATTCCAATGAAATGGAACAAAGTCTAAATGCTTGGTTTAGGTGGCATCCACCCAATGATGGCTTCTACTCCTTTTCCTGCTCTCTCCATCCCACTCCTTCAATAAAAATTACATTTTCTTTAAAAACCTTCTATACATTTGAAAGAAATCTAAATGTTGAAGCATCTGGATATGAACTATTTAGGGACCTAGTGAGCTCCCTTCTTCCTTGTATAATTCTTCATCATTGTCACTCCACCCTACTAAGGCTACCCACCCAGGCTTAATTTTGCTCCTTTCACTTGTTCCATGCTGCAAATATTCATTTTTATGCCTCCTGCGATTTCAAATTGTGCATTAAATATATTTTGCAGGGATTTAAAAGAAATAATTTACTCTGTCATTTTAATTTACAAGTTTATGGGAGTTATTCTCTTCCCCCCACCCCCCCTACAGTGAGCTATGTTGCTGTAACAGATATTTTTATATGTAAAGCTGGAATGCATAGTGTCTTTGATATTATGACATTTGTTCATAAGATGCTACAGCAGATTGCTTAATGGTACCAATCTTATTTTTAAGTCAATGCAGTATTCTTGATTCCTTTTTCTTTCTCTAGGTATTTACCTATCTTGTTCTTTCAGGCTATTGCTCTTCAGTGTTGTTTTCCAGCATTATCTCTTTAATCCCTGTTCTCTGTCCTATGATAATTAGCTCCCTTCTGTGTGACTCAGCCCACCAGGCAGCAATAGAGCCTAGATCAGTATTAGGTCAGTTAATAATAATTGTCAGCATACTCAAAAAAAAACAGGCCCATGTAAGAGGCTCTAGCTGATTTTGGGTAACAAGAGAAAGGAAAAACTTTTAGGGACTAAAAAGTAGCTTTTGTTCTTGTGTGAGAGCTTAGGTAGTTTCAGTTCTTAAAACCAGCTACACCAGGATTGGAGGCTCTACACACGCTGTATTTGAAGTGCCTCCTATGGTAGTAAGAGAATAACATTTGTAGAAGGCTCAGCTGCTGTCAAGAAAGATAAAGCATGCTGCTACATGCTTAATTCTCATTCCTGCAGCCTGTGCTGGCTAAAATGTGATCTCTGCTGCTCAGAGGTGTCATGTTAGACCATCGTCTGTCATACTGTAGTAAGAAAAAAGCAAAATATTTCTCATTCCAAATGATGGTGGCACTGTTTTCCAATATTTTAACAGTAGTTCAACATAATGGAATCACTTTAAAATATGAACCATCCGTTCAGTCCTGAATTGTTGCTGAATATAACCAGGCTCTCACAATGTCCTGCTTTGTTATGTGGGACAGGATAAGTCTTTTGGTGCTCTTTCGAAACTGTGCATTGGTGTCTCTCAGCGTGAACCTTGGCATATGAAAATATTTTGTGGTTTTAAAAGTTATAAAGTTGGTTTTTTTCTCAGCACCAGTGACCAAGAGAAGAAGAAATTATATGTGGCTTGGACTTCAATTCAATTCAGAAATAAACATGTAATTAGGAGATAATGACAGTTATGAGATAATTTGATATAAGGAATATGTAAATGTAGATTTTGGACATAAAAAAACTTATTTACCTATGGTTTTGTTCACATTTTAAGAACAGCTCTTTCAGTTGAGGGCTTGTGATAGGAGGAACTAATTAATTGCAGAGATAGCCTTCCTGATGATTCAAAGTTTTTTAATTACTTGCTAAAGTTTCTTTGACAGATCTGCATAGTCTGCCCTTATTGCTGAAATGTCCATACAATATTTACCTGAGTTAGAAGCAGTTGGATTGATGCCTTGAGAAGGCTGACTTAGAACAGAGACTAGATGGAATTGAAGAATAAAGCAGGTATTTATTAGCAATCCTCAATGGATCCATCTTGGGCAGCACAAGAGCCCAGCCAGGGCTACACCCAAGATGAACCAAAATGGTCACAAACTGGACGATCAGCCACAAGGTCTCTCACTTTTATAAGTTCTTGTCCTTATGCATATTGGAGTTAATTGTCCATTTACAGCTTTAAATTATGAAGTCATGTCCTTCTTGTTTTTCTCCCTTCATTCTGCCATTGTTTATGCTTCTGGCCTGAAATTTGGATCATTTATCCTTGGTCCCCAGCTAGAGAAGGAATTGTTTTGTCCACCTACTTTGTGAAGAGAGCTCACCATCCCCTAATATGAAGCTCAGAACTACACACTAAAGCAGCACAGAATCTGAAAAATATAAATGCTAAAACCTGAGGCATCAGGATCAGTCCTCCATACCAGCAGAAAGCTTAGGAAAAATGCTTGAGTCTGGAGCCATAGGATTTGATATCTGTATCAAAGAAAGACACAGACTGTTCTCTGGAGCTTTAAAAAGAAATGTGAGGCTCACCTTCCTGGGAAACAAGGCCTTGGGGGCTGCCAGGAGAAGAACTGGACAGCAGGTGTTTCTGGATAATAGCCTCTGATCCAGAGGCTATGGATAGACAATTTCTCGCTTTCTGAGTTGTTCTTGCGCCTGGCAACTCCTGAAACAGAGGGACTGGACAATCTAAGTTGTCTGATGAAGATATTTAGGCACGTTGCTGTCAGCTGATTGAAATGGCTGTAACAACCTTAAGCTGTGTGTTGCTGCCAGCTGTGCTGTAGATGTCTGTGTCTGTCCTTGGAGGGCCACCCCTGTAAGCAAGCTCATTCAAGCTATTTTCAGAAAATGGTATTTAAGGAGCAGAAGGGAAGACAGACTTTTAATGTTACCTCTTACTGTCAAAGCATTTCTGCAGCTGTTAGACCCTATGTTCACTAGAGCATTTGTGGTATGAAATACTTCAGCTCTTAAATAGTTCAAAACACTGGTTATAAAGAAAAGTCAGCAGCCTTAGAATAAAAATGGTGTTCTATGTATAATTTAATGTCTCTATTTTATTTCAGACATGCCAAATCAAATGAAACCAATAATCTTGATAGAAGACAGTGCTGGAAATTTTGTACTAAACAGTGCACAGCTTTCGGGGAAATAGGCTGGGAAAGCTGAAAGACTGGTTCAGAAAACCAAAGTTTATTTCCAGACAAAACCTTACTTTTGCAGTTATAGAGATATCTTTATACTCTTGGCAAACCAGTAGAAAATAAGACTAATAAGAGGGAGCTCTTAACTCATTGTTGTGGCCTCTATGTATTGGCTTTCATATGCTCACACCTTGGTCATGCCAGACTGAAGCCTATTTCAGCGTAATCTACTGTAGCTCTTAAGATCTCTTGGACTGTGAAAATTCCATTTCTACAAAGTAAAAGAACATATCCACCTGCAAAACATTTTCCTGGTAAATAAAACATCTTGTGAGTTTTCATGTCATTGGATTATTACAGCCCCTTGATGATCTTGGGAGGAATAATCCAGCTTTTACCAATTTCATTTTGTCTGCACAATGTTGTGGGGGTTTTTGGTGTGGGCTTTTTCTTTTCTTTTTTTTCATAGCACTATTTTGTGTGTGTGTGCATGCATGCCAGGATTTATGACTGAATAAACCAAATATAGAACAGACCACTTACATAATATTTAACATATGTTATAATGTCAGATGTGAGTTAATTTTAGAAAGAGTAATGGAGCGAACCAGACAAAATGGATCATCACTTTTCCCTGAATGTGATTAAGCAAAGAGGAAGGATTCTATCCCACCCCACCCATGTATTCGGTATAAATTTCCTGCAAATCCTTTAGCAGAGGAATATAAAACTGACTTCCAAGTGAATATAGACAGATGTTGGGTGGTCCTAATTTGCACATGATTATTCAATGCTCTTCTATAGGATCACACTGGTTCCCATCCAAGTAAAAAGCTTGAAAAAATAGATTCTTCATCACATTGTTCAATCTAAAGGTAATGTATTCTCTTAAGGAACAAAATTCAGATAAAAATACCTCAGTCATTAATGGGCCAATAAAAAATTAGATTAAAACCCAATTGTTACTGAATTCTGAAGCAGTGTGGGTGTTTCACTGAAAACTATTAAGGCTCTTACTTTGTATGAGTAATATGTGTTATCGTAATGTCTTTAAATTTCTATTCAAGCTGAAGAAAATTTGTTTCAAAAATATGCACAATTTATGTCTGTAAAGAAGTAACTAAGAGTCAGACTCTGACCCTCTGACACTCCCTACATGGGTGAATGGCAACTGATGTGTGTTATGTCATGTTAATAGATGCTCAACACCGTGCATTGTGTGTCTGGAGCTAAAATGCCAAGGCCTGGTGTTTGGCAGCTTGGACTGAATCTGAAACCCACAATTCTGTGCAAAATGGTGAGAGAAGGATAATTTTGATTGTTTCCCTTTGGTTTGCAAACTGGGTACGGTTGACAATATCTGATCAAAGATGGATGGAAAATAAAATACTATAAATTAGATTACTCTGGACCCAGGGAATTTTGTAGTATTCTGTAGAAAGAAGTGAGAAACCCAGAAAATTCTCCTTATATTCCACCTAATATTTTTCTTGCTCATATATTACCATTTTTTACTGGTTATTTCATGTTGCTTCTTCACCTCACACTAATTCTTACAATATCAGCTATTTCTTCAGTTAAATTACTTTTAGACCTATAATTAGTCCTGTAGCTGTTTGTTTTAAGACAAATCTTCTTAGGTTCATGTGCATGTTTCAGTTCATTAAGACAGTCAATATGGCTATAGAAGATCTAGGGATGTTAAGAAAAATATGACATAACTTCTGGTATGACATAACTTTAGTTTGAAAGTTCTATTGTAGCCAATTTTATTTAAGATATAAAAGCATAAGAGAAGTTTGTTAGAGCACTGTAAATATGTGGATATGCTTCAGGCAACACCAGAGGCCCTTGTTCAACTTGCTAAGGTTTTAATTTTGATTGTTGCAAATTAATTTAGTGGCAAATCTTCAACAATGATAAATGTATTTTAGATCTATATAGAAATCCAAAGATTCTTTTTCACCTTAATTTTCTTCTTTTGGAAACAAAACCAAATAAAAACCCCTAAGACTTCAGAGAATGTTGGGACTTCACCTATGAGAGATTAAGAGAAAATTTCTTTCCTAAACTCTGACAGCTGAAAATTACCAGGACTTCTGGCCTATCTATAGATAAACAGAAATTGTATTCTGAAAGATGTTACTATAATTGCAGCTCTCTCTCTCTCCTACTCATACTTTACTGGCAATACTGTATAGAAGCTGAATTTCTTTGTAGAACAGTACTCCAGAAAAGTGTCACATGTCCATCCTCTGTGCAGCTTTCAGGAAAAGTGTCAGAAGTGAAAGCCAGTGCTACCAACTGTAGGGAAACAACATTCTTCTCACTCAGTGAAGCTGAGTTCTGTGGCTGCTGACCTCCTGGAATGTTTATGGCCAGCATTCATCATGACCTAGCTCTGTGGTGGGCCAAGTCCTGCAGAGTGGCTGCAGAACCCAGATGGAAATGCTGGCTCACTGTAGGATAATTTATTTTGGTTAAATGAGGTTGCAGACTACAAGCTTAATTTTAGGTTATTCTGATGGTAAAATTATATGTCATAAACCAGAGGGAGGAGTTTTGTTTGACCTTTCTTAATAAAGGATTGGGGAGTGACAGGAGATGTGCAGGGATAATATATTAGCTAGAAAACCCAATTGGAAGCAATTTTGTATTCTAAATTCTAACAGATTCCACAGTGCAAATAACAAAGCCCAAGCAAAATAATGAAATGAAATTTAAAAATCACCAGTATTTTAGGGTAAATTTAGGTTATCATGTCACCTGGGCAGAGATCTAAGAAAGTAGTTAGTACTATTTTATTATGGGTTCTAATTTGATTAATGGATTTGTTATATGTAAAATTTCTTCATTTTTGTATTGCTGATAATGAATGAAAGTGACCAGGAAAACCCTAGCTGGTTTTTAATTTATATTCATAGTATCTGAACAAACAGCACAACTGTATTGTATATACACATAGCATGTGTAGCTGAACAGGTAAACTCAGCTGAAAGTTTTTAATAAAACAAATAATGGGTAAATAAGTTCCCTGAACCCAAACACAGTTTTCTGCATATTCTTCAGCCTAAAGTTTTGCTTTGGATGATTTAGCAGTACTTTTCTAGACAGCATAAAAGTGCACTGAAGTTCTTAGAAAAACTTCAACAAAAACTCCAGCAAAAGTTTCATCCTGTATCCTGTATTTAGTACTGGCTGACCTGGGGCTTAAGGATTAAGCTTTGCATGCAGAGGTAGCTCTTTCTTAATCATAATAAAATTCTGATCACTTCACACTATTGAAGCAAAAGTAATCAAAGCATTTCCTTAGTTGTATCCAGATTCATTGATAATCGCTGAAGAAAAAGTAGGCATAGAGTCCATTGTCAATTCTCACTACAGTATTAATGCAAAGTTTGAAGGTAAAATTTTCCTTTGATTGTGTTTATGGAATGGTTTTAAAAGTCTGAACATAGTCAGAGCTTCCTGACTGGCTGTCAGTGATGTCATAGCTGTGTCAATAATGCCCTCTAAGTGCAGGACTCAGACTCTTGCTCTCTCTCCCTTTTGATTTAAAAATTCCATTTCATAATAGCAAAAAAACTCTTAAATGAAAGTCTTCAGCTTCTTGCCTTATCACACTACCCAAGGCATATAATAATTCTCAGAAAATGCACTACCTGTCATGTCTTACTGCTTAAATATAGGTCAGAAAATCTGCCATACAGACAGGATGGTGTAAGCACTGCACTGGAATGGCAGGGAAAAGTCTAACTCCATCCTCTTCTTCCACAACAGCAGAATCCATAACAGTTCCATTTAGGGTTCACAAGCATGGGTGCAGGGAAATAATAATATCTCCTCTCAATATTGATCAAGCTACACAAATGACATTAACCCTGGGAGAACCCATGTGGCAGCAAAGCAGATGCTCTGGATCAGACTCTCAGATCAGTAGAAATGATTGTAGTTTATGTCCAAGGCTGCAGAGTGTTGTAGATGTCGGTGAACCCAATGGGAAGAATGATGATGTCTAACTCTATTTCAGAAGGCTGAGTGATTTCTTTATTATAATTATGCTATAATACATTAATATACTATATAAAAGAGGATACTAAAAACTACATGCTACTTTCTCTAACTATCATATCTAACTAACTCACAAGTTGTGACCCTGTTCTCTGGAGTCTAGACACAGGTGGATCCAATTGGCCATCAGGCCCAAACAATCCAGCATGATCCAACCAAGCGCTCACTCTGGGTAAACAATTCTCCAAACACATTTTACAAGAGAAAAACAAGGAGCAGAAATAGAAATTGTTTTCTCTTTCATTTCTCTCTGTGCACCTCAATAAAAAATCCTGAGAGAGAGAGAAATGTGCTTGCCACAGCAGAGAGCTTTTATTTGGAACATATTCTTGCAAATATCAAAACAGAGAAGTGCTTGGGCCAAATTTACCTGTGGTGAACTATCACTAATAGCCTCAGCCTTACCTTTTTGATTTGTCAGTTATGATTTTAGTTTGCTACGTAATAATAAAAATGAAAAAGTTTTTAAATAAACAGCTAAATCAAGGGAGAAGTGGACAGCCTTTCATTTTCTTTTAAGAGGCCATATTGCTTATTTCATGCAAAGCTGGTAACATTCCAATGTTCTTTTGATAAGCATATTAACCAAGACCAAAGACCATGGGAACAAAAAGAAAATGGCATTGTGGGTTATGCAAGAAAGCATTTTTGTTTTCATTTCTGTGCAAGACGAGTGGTGTTGCAGGATGATACAGAGCAGAACTCATTGTTAATGCATTTTTGCTAGGAAGTTCTCAGAAGACAAGGGATCTCTGGAAACTGAGCTTTCAGACAAGGTCAAGGGTAACAAAATGCTTCCGGACACTATTCTTCAGGCTAGCAGTCTAGTCTGTATTTTTCTCATACACTGGCTGGAAACAGTTTAATTATCTCAGTTGAAATTTATTGCAACATGAAAAGAATACTGTCAACTTTGTTAAAAGAACTTAAAGGTACTCTCTCTGCCCTTTAGCCTGTGTGCCACTTTTTTCTGATTTATGGTAATTTTTCTAGTGAATAAAGGGTTCTTACATTGTTACTTTTTGGGAGCTCAACCAGAAGATGAGAAATGGAGAGCACACTTGTGCAGTGCTACACAGAGAGTATCTGGTGAAATTAATTTAAACCAAACAGCTGTCAAATATACAAAGTAAACAAAATACATAGACTGTGGTTTCCCATGAAAAACTTTAGTTTATATTTACAAAAATGCTGCTTAGGAGAACAGATAAAACAACATATTATACATCTATCTACAATCTGTTCTAAGTTGATCATACTCCTTTAATTAAGGCATCTATGATCTGGGCCACTCTCATCATAACAATTCTTCCATTCTTTTCTTAGTCAGAATCTTTTGGAAGATAGGAGAGCCTAAGAAAAATGGAAGCTATTAAGATTAGCATATTAATATTTAACAAATGGGTCTTTTGACATAAGCAATAAATCTCCTAGAATATATCACATGTTATTTCCTGCAAATGGTCTTATGAAGTAGACTTTTTCTTTTTGTTCTTCCTTTAATATGACTGCATTCAGCTACATCTGGGAAGTCCTGCTCAATGTTCCCCTATCAATGAGCTGACTTTTTAATTTAAAGGCAAAACTTCTCTCTTTTAGGTATGAAGAAATATATCTACAGCAAAATTAGTGTTCTTTCTCTGATTATAGAATGATGTATTTGTGGTGTAAAAGATATAGGATTAACTACTACAAATGAAATTAGAAATGGATCCTCTGATGTATGTTTCAGACATTTTTGTTGTGTTCTCAGTAAATGAATGTTGTGGTTCAAACTTTTAAAGTAAAAACTTCTTCTGTCTTAAACTTGAAAATAAAACCTACCCCTCCCTCTGTAATAGGTAATAATTACCCCACCTTTTACACAGGCATTTTTGTTTTGCCAGTGCATGCCAGTAAATAGTGTTCTCCTGATGGATAATTTTGTCCACAGTTGTCCTTCAAAGTTGCTGCCAGTTACTTTTAATTGAAAGAAATCTTTCTATAGTAATGATGCTCTCTTACAAGGTGAAAGAGATGCTCTCTTCCATCTTTTTTTCCACATAAAACTGCAGCCAGTAGCCTGAGAGTTGGTGTTTCTGACAGTTTAGAAATCTTTATTCCAGTTTTTATTGACCCTCTGAGGAAATGAGAAACAAACAAGAAAAGGGAATGCACAGTTGAGGTTAGCCTCATCTGAACCTTTACCTGTGAGTACTCATGGATCATTCTTATATGACTATTTCATAGAGAAGCTGTAAATAATGAAACAGATTTATATCAACCTCTAATATAACAGTTTTGTAAGTCTACCACAATCATCTTTATCAAAGGTGCATAAATGCTTTTTTTTCACTCCCTAGAAGATCCATTGCATGTTAAAACAGTCTTCCAACATCATGACACTTGCATTCTTTCAGGCCAGAATACACTTTTTTATTAGGCACCATCTGCAGGGACTCCCATTTAAATTACCATTAATCTTCTTCATTAATCTTCTGTTATGATTCAAATCATAATCAGGGTAATTTATACAGTTGTCTCTGTGTTTTGGTTGGGCTGAGACACTGTTCCTGGGAATGATCTTGATAACAATGTCACAAAAGTTCCTGCTCAAATCACTAGACTGCAGTACAATTCTATCCTTATTCTCCACACAACCCTCCTCTACTTTTCACCTTCTGATGTAAACCCCAGGGGACATGTTCTGCTAGGACACTTGGGTCTCTGAGGGTCCTCTCTCATCTATTGCACACAAAAATTGCTGCATATATGCAAAAACCAGCTTCCTCAAGATCTGGTTACAGATGAGTACAGGGAATAAAAGAGGTGGTGCCTGTAATATTTAAGAGTGAGAGCAGTGCCTTTTTATCTTTTCTGTCAGAAATTTGTAGTGCTGGTTGAATCTTTACCTCCCCCTGTCCTAGTGGACTCTCCAAAATAATTCCTAATGTTCTTTATGTGGTTCATCTCATGCCATCCCTTTTTGGTGTTGGCTAAAGATGTTCTTTCCCTTCCCCTTTGAAAGAGCTGCAGGAGATGGAAAAGCCTGGCTGTAGTATTTCTGTGGAGAGACTATGGGGCAATATTTGCTTGCTAAAGTAGGTGTCATGTTTTGTTTGGGGGTGTGGCAATGCCTGCTCTCAGGAGGTATTGTCTGCTATTATCATCCTCTTTCTTCAGGCTGATATTGTATGAAGTGGGAGAGGGCATGATGTCTGTCAGTCCCATAACTAAATCCCATTGGGGATTGAGGGTGCTACGGTGATGCTTGCTTCCCATTTTCTGTCTCTTGCAGGAAGTCAGAGTGCATAACTTACGAGCTAAAAAAATCTGGGGAAAAAAGAAAGAGGGAGAGGGTTGTTTTTTCAGGTTCTATGAAATGTTCACAGCACAGCTCCGTGAGTTGTCAACACAATGAGACTGACAGCAAACTTTGCCAAGAGGCAAGAAAAAAGCCTTGAAGTTTTAAACTAGCCTTGCTACTGAGCTCCCTGTCATCGAGCCATGATGTAAATTTTATTGTGTTCTTTGGAGGGAAGGCCACACTACTGCTAACCTCTCTATAGATTGAACTTTGCATGGATCCTTCTTCTACCTGTGAATCCAGTTCTGAATATTTCTTCTATCTGTGTCTTGTTCACAAAGACAGCAGCTCTTTTTTTCAAAATGCCAGACTTCATTTTAGCTCTAGAAAGCTGCTCGTATATGAATCTCACTCATTCAGAAATGGTGTGGTTATGGGCACTGTCTCAAGAAGTTTCCCTTGCTAAAAAATTCAGGAAGTCAAGCAGTAAAAGTTAACACAGCATATGAATTTTGGTTAGCAGCAATACACCCCTAACTTTTCTTCCTTTAAACTGCCAGCAGTTTAAAAAAAGACATTTGCATGTAATCATTAACATTTTTGTTTTCAATTACCACTGGAAAGGATTCAGGCAAGAAATTATGGTAGATCTGACCAAAGGATGAAAATCTAATTTTGTGGCAGCATCTGAAGTTTGAGCACATATGTTCTTTCATGGAGTGAAAATAAATCCCCCAAACGCTTTCTGAAAAAAATTTAATTGAGTTAAAGTAGAAAGGTGCTTGAGTAGGTTGGGATGTCTTAGGACCCGTTTCCTTACTTGCCACATAAAATTTTCTTATCAAACCAGCAGCATCCCTGCATTCTAGATTTGATACAACAGCTTTTCAAAATCTACTTTCTCAAAAACTGGAAATGTTTTTATGACTTTTAATACTAGGGCACCATGAGTAATTCTTTTAATTCAGGCTATAATTTATTGTAGTTTTCATTACAGCTAAATTGCATAAAGTTTTGGTTTTGTTCCCACAACAGTTTTCACATCACATTCTAGTCTGAGGACATCATATGTGTTTAGCATATATACATAGCAACATGCATATATTCCATACAAAGTGTCTCTGGTTCCAAGACCTGATATAGGACAGAACATCTGCAATAGCATCATTGTTGCTATTTCTACATGTCATGTTTAGTCTAAGTACCGAAATACAGATTGAAGGACTCCCTGAATTAGTTATTTTTTTCCCTTGTAAAAAAATAGGAATAATAATGCTCTTCATTAATTGAGGAGCAGACCACATTACTTCATGAAAAATTTGTTGGTTTTAACATGGTGGCTGGTAGCATTTAACTCATGAATAGAAGTTGGTATGCATGAACAGCCATGAATCAAGTGGAAAATGAAAGAAAAAGGATCTAATAGTCCAAATGTGACAACTGTCTTTGCTACTCAGGTGACGAATGTTAAAGGTACAGGATTGTCATAAAAGACCTTCCCTGAAATTTTTGAAAAGTGTTCTTCTTAAATCCAGCTAAAGAAAGCAGAGTAGTTTTAGGAAAACTAAATTATGGTGCATATATCTATTGCTCCAAATACTGACATGCAGTATGGTTTTCAAATATTGACTGGAGATAGATTTCAGTAAATGCACAAACAATGGAGAAGTGGAGCTGATGGAGTGTCCTGAAGCTGTCCTGTCATTTGATATTAAGAATATTAAGGTTGATCTTTTATTAAGAGAAATTGTTTTGGACATGGAGAATAACTTGTGGAAACAAAAGTTTTAGTGACATTTTCTTATTAAGACCTATTAGGCTCATTCTTGTCTGGAATTCAGGACAGTTGCATCTATTCTGATATGCCTGTTCCCTGTGATTGTTCTTTTTGGAAAGTAAAATTATTACCCAAGTAAAATAGGCTTCTTCCAGGAATACTTGTGGTATCCTCTGCTACCAAGTAGCTACTGATGTCCACTCCTGAGGACAGTTTGGAGTCTGTGAAGAGCTTCTGGCTCACAGAACCCATTAAACAGCCTTTGTTATACTGACTCAGTGGAAGGTGGCATACAATTTTAAAGTTCCACTTCCTTACAATTAGCAGCTGATTGCATTTGATGAATCAAATTGTTTCCCATGTGGCAATTTTCAGTCAACAGAGTCTATGAGTTGTTAAACATTCCCATGTACAGAAACAATAGGACGTGATTAAAGTGGGGCCAATGTGGTCATGGTCATTACAAAGGAAACTGCCTTATCCTTAGAAAGTAAGAAAAATAAATACCTGGGTATTACCCAGACTAGATAGAAAGTTCACTTCAACAACCTCACGTAACAGTAGCCATTTTCCTGAAAAGAGATCTATCTTGAAGGCTGACGAAAAAATATAATGCACAAGTTTGATATTGGTAAAAGGTATTTTCTGCCTCTTTTTTTAACAGTATAATTAATTCTGTTACTATAAGTATTTCATGTATGTTTTTTTGTAAAAATATTGAAGTGGGACTATGATATTTAAAGGACTTGAATTTGTGAATGAAGGAGTCTTGTCCCTGGTAGTATAGATCTGCTCTTGCAAAAGGTGTAACCAATAAGATTTCCTGCTCCATCATGAGATCATTTCAACGATACCTTGTTCAGGCAAATGAGTTCTGCTCTGAGCAGGCCATTATTATCACCTAACTAAACCTTTTAAAATCTTGATAAGGAGGATTTCTCTGTAGTTTAGGCACAGGACAGGGGTTAAGGAAATTTAGATTCAGATTTCCTGTCTCAGAATAATATATTTTTTGGTGATGATCCCTTAGACTTTTGGCTTTTGAAATTTTAGGATCAGTGGTGCTTTATTTCACTGAATGCCATTGTGGGGCAGGCTGGGGTCAAACCCCAACACTGAAGAAATACAGGCACCCAGAAGCGAAGAGTAAAGCAATATTTTTGTCCCTTTATTGCTCAGAGAGATAAAAGATAGAACAGTTGTATTTTCAGATGGGAAAGGAGTTGCTCTTAGGAGTCCTGGGGTTATGGTGTTGCTGTGGTTATTTTTTAATTAATTGCTTAGATTTGAAGTTACCTAGTTTTCCAATCAATAAGCAAAGAATGAGCAATGGAAAGGAGGTGGTTTCACAGTTCAAATTCTTCTTGAGTCATAGTCTCTGGCTTAGGGAAAGCAAAGGGACATATTTTGCTTTTAAAGGATGAAATGTGTGATGGAAAAACAGAGTATCATGGTGAGTAGTCTGTCACAGGGAGGTGACCATTGTGACATAATTTCCATCCTATTCCACACTGTGAAAAGTGTCTGTGCAGCCCTGTGTGCTCAGCAGCATGAGGCTGGGCTGGGGTGGTTGTGGCTAGAACGCAATTGCTGTGTTTTGGAACAGTCCCTCTCTTTTATCACCCAGGAAAAAATTCATGCAGTGACCTTGTTGTTGCACACTCTCCTCCAAGTGTTCAGCTCCCTTTGCAGCCACCATACATTACAAAGGAATTTTCCCCCAGACATCATTTTACTGCTCTTAATAACATGTTCCTTGGGAAAGATGAACAACTCTTAAAAAAAAATCTTGGTTCAGGATGAGTAGGTTAGATTTCCTCTCTTCTGCATCTGGGGAAAATTCTATGGTTTATTTATAAAAATGTCAAATGAAACAATCAATGTGATTCTTTCTGGCTTTTGGAGTCTAGAGATGTATAGTGACTGACTAGAATTTACTCTAAGTGGTTCCTTGTTTAGGTTGTCTGCTAACAGAAAATACAACAACCAGGATGATTCCACTTAAAGAAACATATTCTACATTCCCACCTTAAGATTGCTAGGCAGATAATAGAGGTAGAAGAGAAAATTAAGGAAAATTTGCTTTTCCAACAACCAAGAAGCTCATTGTACAAAATTCCGTGTTTCTTCCAGACTAGAAAAATGCTTATCTGTTTTCATGACAAATTTAAGTCCAGATAAACCTGGTGACTTGTGCTCTTCCTTAGTATCCATTTCCACTTAGCCAAGTGCTTGCATAGGATCTCAAATCCATCAGAATGTGTCTTTAAAGGTTAACTGTACTGATTAGGGAGGACTGAAAATATGCTTAAAATTAAGCACATGCTTAATTATTTGTGACCTAAGATTTTGCATTAGATTTTTGTCTGAACTTTATGTCAAAGTCTAAACTCCAAAGCTCTGATTTTGAGGGGTTTTAAATGAAAGTTTAACATCAGGCAATTATTTCGTCTTCTGTTATGTTTCTAAGAACTCAGACATGGAATAAATCTCATTAAAAAGTCACTTGCTGTTAATGTTTTTAATAGAAATTATAGATAAAAAGTGTCTGCTCAGCCATCAACTCCATGTTTCTACTAGTACACACTTGCCTTTGGTTTGCATACATATTCTTTCTCATAGAATGAAAGTTAAATAACAGGTACTTTTACTTTTTTCTTTAAGAGCAGCCTAACACATCTAATTTCTGCAATTTCTACCTATGGTTTTCCTCTTAAAGGTAATTTGTTTCCTTTCAAGTAATTACAAATTGTACATTTCCAGTCACATTATGCCAGCATCAAGACTGATAACTAACTAGTTTGATTCCACTCTTATCAACATTTTATGAAAATTAGAAGTGAAAACATCACACTGGGACCTTTAGAGTTGCTTTAAGTTGTTTTGAATAAATAGCAGGGTCTCTTATAGCTCTAATGATTAGAACAGCTAAAAAGGTGCCACTACAAGTTGTAATGCATCTCTCTTTATAAGAACCCTGGAAACATGTTCATCCTGTTTATTTTACTTCTACTGTGTAGTGGCATTCTTAGAGATGCATAAATGCTATTTTAGGTTCTTGCATAGTTTAAGCTTTACTGAGTTGGAATAACATTTCTCTAGCTGGTCTTTTAAAGCAATCCCATCCAGGCAGAAACTTTCAGGTGCATTTGGCAAGTATTGTCTATTCACAGTCGTTATTTAGTAAAATAATTTTTATTGTCTTTTTTTCTTCATATGAATTTGATACTTAGTATTAAAATGAGCACATTTTACAGCTTGGTTTTGTTGTTTTACTGGGAGTTTTTTTGTTAGTTTGTTGTTTTGTTTTTGGTTTCTTTAAGAAAGAGAAGATCCATGGTATCTCTTCATCAGAAACCCATAGGTTAGTTTGACCTAACTTTTATATTGTATGAAGATTCCTAGGTCCCTCTGTTCAAAAGTAACTTCTAAGATCATTCCTGAAGCAATCAAAATTTCAAATTAATTTTTTGGTCTGAGATAAGGTGGAGAAAGCAGTGGTGTCTAAATTATGTTTTGAAATTCATAAAAAAAGAAAAAAGCTAAGACCCCAAAAGCAACTTGTCTTTCACTCAGATTTGTTCTAGATGTCCTTTAGAGCATCTTTCTTCTAGAGTCTTAAAAGCCAAAATCCAAAATTCTAGTTTTGAATTTTTGTCTCATGATATTCATCTGCCCTTTTGCCAGATATTAGGTCAATAAATTCCCAAAAGAAAGCCTGATATACAGTAGCAGCTCTGTGATTTCCAAAGATCTAAACTGTTCAGTTCCCTGTTATGAGTGTAATAAGCTTTTCTTGTACATCTCTTCTAAGGCTGTCTCAAAGCACTTTCTAAACTGCAAAGAAATAAGTGCAACTACTGTCTTCAGCAAGACTAGGATTTTTGTTTTTCCTTTTGAACAATAAACCCAGAAATCTAGCACCCATTTGCCAGACCTTCTAGGAACTTCAGTGGGCCTCAGGAAAATTGTCTAGAAATTCCAGACAATTGACTGTTTAGAACAGGTGAAAAAAGGTTGTGTTTGATTCTTATCTTTGTGTCTGAAAACAGTGCCAGGCTTTCCTCCAGTGTCAGACTTTTTTGCTTGGAAAGTCACTAAATAGTTTTTTAATGTTTCTTTGGTGGTATGCTGGCTTTGTATGAATGTATACAAATAAGGCACGTGAAAGAGGCAAACAGAGAAAGAAGATAATTAGAATTAACAGATGAAGAGTGAGGCTCAAAGAGATGCACAAATGTAGTGTCTGCCAATAAATCACCAATGGGAATGATTAAACAAGAAAATATAGTATATACCTACTTTTCAGTTCTCTGATAAGCAATATGGTGGGAATAATTCTTTGGCTCTCGAGTTACATTCCATGTTAGTGGGTTAGTAATGGGTCACACATGACTGATTTAACAGAATAAAGGCTAAGATTAGATTACTCTTTTTAATAAAGTGAGCATACTTCAGATGAGAATGTTTTGTCTATTCATCAAAATTATGCATGTGGTGCCAGGCGTCTTCTTCTTTTAAATGTACCTCATTGAAAATAGAGCAAGTTAAACACAAACCATCTAAAACATGTAGAAGCATATTGTAGCTACTGTGGGTTTTTAAATATGTCATGAGGGAAGCAGCAGTACTGCACATGAAGCTGGCTTCTAAATACCAGTTTCAAATACCAAACTAGTGCCTGCAATATTTTCCTATATAGATATATATACATATATCAAAAAATGGAATGTACTATATATATATTCATATATATATATATGAATATATACAAATAGTCAATAGAGAGGAAGAAAAGATTTTTTCAAGCATAATAGATGAGGCTGAGGCAAAATCTGGTTGCCATAAGATCTGATTTCCTATTTTCTGTGTGAAGTTTTGTTTGCTTGTGTTTTCTTAATCCATCAAGTTACTTCTGGCCAGCTGCTAATTGTACCTAAAGATTCTCATGCAGTTGTCAATTACATTCCATTATCCATACAAAAAGTCAATAATTCCTCAGGAATTCTAACTGCTATGATAATGTGTGAATTTTGAGTTTCTCAGATGCTGGGGAAAGAATAAAATTGAGAATGGCAGCTTGTCTGTGAGGCCATGTATGTATTTTGCCACTTAACACCCAATTCGTGTTTGCACTCAGAATTACAGAGGAGTTCAGGCTGGAAGAAACATCTGAAGGTCGTCTTGCCCCCTGCTCCACCCGTATCCAGACAACTTTTGCATATCCCCAAGGATGGAGACTCCACAGCCTCCCTGGCAGCCTGCGCTAATGTTCATTCACCTTCACATAGAGAACCTAAACCTATTTCCTAGTGCCCATTTGCAAAGTGAAATCTGGAAGTGTTGTTTGAAATCTATGGGTAAGGAAGTTTGAACATACTGCCAGTGGGAAACCATATTTAGTTCTTGTATTGCTCTCTTGAGATAGGAAACCCTCATTAGTTCACTTTCTGTGACCTGTTGTACATAATGTGCTGTTTGCTGCTTCCCATGAGGTCCAGGGGGAAGGAAAAACAAACCTAACTCCTTGACACACTTTGATCAAAACCAATGCTTTGGAGTCTCTGTCTACCTGTTTAAAGGTCACAGTGGGCCATGCAGGTAGCACCCTTGAGGGTACAGATGAGGAGATGATGAGGCCCCAGCAACAGCTGGAATTACTCTAGAAGGGGGAAAGTTGACAGCAGCCTCCAAGATAGGTTGGAACAATCGGTGAAAGAGCGATGACCTGCTCTGTATGACATATTGCTGGGTAATGCTGCCAGATGAGTTAATAAAGCCATTGCCTAATTAAACCACATCCTTTGCATCATGTCTTCCTGCACAGTCAAGCTGTGTGCTTTCTGGCTTGTATGGTATCATCAATAATACAGATCCGACATCTAGATCATCTGGTGGTGGTGCAGGAGTTAGAATGCAGCTCACTTCCTCTTAGCTGAATTTGGCTGTGCAGAACTAACAGGAGTAAAAAACGGTAACAATTTATTTTTTATCACTTAAGTGAGTACATTTCGTCTGACTGCATATGGAGAACAGATCTACTGAATAAGACTTTTGCCTAGTAACTTTTTCTGACTGTAGCCACATTTAATAATTGTGGTTGAAATGCTGGCTTTACATTTAAAAAAATGTTGACAGAGTCTCTTTCACAAATAGGAACATGCTCACATGATTCTAAACATATGTTATAGTCCTTTCCCACATCTACATCTGTTTCCTTAATTTATATTGTATTTTAATTATTTTAGCTTATAAATACACACTAGGGCTGATAAACACGTTTTCTATCAGATGTTTTTGGAAAGAAAACTGTTGCCAGAGTTTCTTTTTTTTATTTGTTTCCTGTGGCATTTTTTCAAGATTTCAAAATTTTGTAACAGAGCTATTTCTACTAACTTCGGTTGGATAAAAAGATAGGGAAAGGTGCAGAGTGCTCAAATCTTAAACAGTGACATAGTGACAAACAGTGACAACAGTAACATCAGAGTATAAAAGAAAGCTTATAATAGGAGAGTATGTTCTACTGTGCAGTACGTTCATTTTTGCTCAGGAAGAGGGAAATGCTGGTATTATGAAGCAGTTAAGTCACAAGTTACTTTCAGTGAATTGCAGAAGGAGCAGCAATGACACATGCTACAGTATTCTAGCATTTCTTTATCTCAAGACATATTTGAAACAATCTGGAAGTAGAAAAAGCAATCACTAAACCCACTAAACCCCTGCCAGAACTTACAGGTGAGTGTCTCTATCTGAGGATCTCTATTTCATAAGGTTATTTGTTTGCATAGTACCCAGTTCCTTTCTTTCCTCAGTTAAATTCATGGTAGATGGATGAGAGCTGAGTTTTTCAAACAAAGGGAAAGGATTAGCTATTATACAAACTATGGGTCAGAATTGTAAGTGATGTTCCACTGGCGCTGATATTCCCAAAGGATTTTTTCAGTGTTGGCCTTATCAGTCAACTCTTCACTTTTATTTACTTTAGCAGTTGCTTTAAAAATTCATTCCAACATCTGACTAAAATCAAGAGAGGGAAGTAAATGTATCTGCTCTATCTCATTAGTTAACAGAGACATACAAAGGTTTGATTTCGGTTTATGTCAGACAATATTCTATAATTAAGCACAGACCATCATCAGTTCTCTACCAGAGTGACCTGGGAGGTTGAAATAGGTTTGGTGTTTAATGGAACATAATTCAGATAAGACAAACATTTTGGACCTAATTTTTTTCAGGTGTCTCCACTAGAATCAGTGGATTCTCGCAGCAGCAGCAAATATCCCTATTCATGCAGATATCTTCTATATTTTAGTTTTAAAAGCTGCTGCTTCTTTATCCCCAGTTGTTGTTTTAATATTAATACTGAAAGCTGTGGAATTTTTTGTTTGAACTTTTTAAATGACTGATTAGTGTTGGCATCTTAAAGGAAACAAAATACCCTAACTTTGACCAAAGTCACAAATATGTGTTGAGAATAGCAGCTTCCTTGCATTCCCACACTGGATGAAAAAGGCTGGCATATCATGATGGAAACACACGAATAAAGAAACAACCTATGTTATAATTTATATCTTATGGATTAAGAAACAACTAATGGCATAAATTATAACTATGGAATCTAAATGGGGAATGCCAAATAAATGTACTTTTTAAGGCCCCAAGTCAGCCTCACAGCTGATCTCCGTTCCCTTGGGAATCAGAGCCTTCATCTCTGCTGAAAATAGGTGACTCCAGGCATTCTTTTGTGAATTGATCCTATTTTGCTCCTTCCTTTTAAAGTGAAAGCAGTGATGCTGATGTTGCCCTCCTTTTTACAGCAGTGCATAGTGTTTAGAATGCTCGCTCAGAAAGTGGGTAACAGTTCTCTTTTCCAACAGAAGCTCTTTGAGGCTTCATCTTCTTCAACTTCTTATGCCAGGGCAGTTTGTGTATGGCAGCATTTTGCTTTCCTTTTGGACAAGAATCACTTTGGAGGAATGAACTCCTAATTCAATGGGAGAGGCAGGGCAGAAAGGGTCAAGGTGCCATAGTTCAGGGGTTAATGTAATTGGTGAGAGAATTGTGCCTGCAATTCCAGTCCTCTGTCTGTAAATTATTTCTGTGATTCACATCAAATGGTTGTCCTGTCAAAAATCCACAAAACAACAACAACAAAACCCACACCACAAATACACAGTAGAACTACTATGAATTCGGAAGCTAACTGAACCGTCTGTTGATCTACAGGAGTAATTTAAATTCTGAATAGAAGTATCAGTCTCTGAGTCTGATACTGAAATCTTAAAAAACAGGGAAAAATAGGAAAAAGTGATCTATGCACTTCTATTTTCTATCAGATAGCTCCAAACCCTCTATTCTTATCTTCCTACTTCTTATCTCTATGTGCCTAGTTTTCACTGGGCATTTAATGGAATGACTAGATCCTGAAAGGGGTTTTTGAATGTCCAGTCCATTAGGTCCTTAACTACATCTAGAGACTATAGATTGGACTCTATATGACATAAAAACACACTTTGTGACTACATATTTAAGCAGGCACTGTTTGATGCAGTGGGAATAATGATCTAGGTCTATGCTATCATTTCTAGCTCTTTTACAGGTTAGAGTCCTGCTGAGGCAGATTTCAACAAGGCCTAACATCTCTCATAGAGTAGCACTGCAGATATTACCCAGATCACTGAAGTGCTTTCGGAAGTTTGACTTATTGTATGAAAATGGCTTTAGCTGCCAGTATAATTTCTTGTTGCACTACTGTTTAGCAGCACAATAGCAGCATCCTCTGAAAGCATTACTGCTAACACAACTGGATTAATATTTATGGGACAAGAGCAAAACTTTGGACCCTGTGAGAATTCAACCTAATTGAGCTGAATTGATAACAGAATACTTCTACAGGCAACCTCAAACTATATTGGAAAGGCAAGACTGAACTTAGCTGAACTGTGGTGCAAAGTTTTGTGTTAATACATCAACAGAGAGCTCTGAATGTCAGGCTGTTACTTGGATCTTTTCTTTCAGAGAGCCCCCCTGCCATATCAAAGTGGAAATGCAGTATTATACACCTCTAAGAGAGACTATTTGGATTAAGATACATTTCCTTTCCTTAATATGAAATACGATAGGACCTTCTCATGTAAATACACCATCTTGGCCATGTCTCAATTCATAGTATGTCTGCTGGTAATCTGGATTTCTTATTGTCACTAAAGAGTTTAAGCATCAATTTCTTAGACTATATATACATTTAATTTTCCCTTAAATCTTGTGTAATGTTGGAATGACAACAGGAAGTTGTGACAAACGCTAGGTACTCCATTCTGTGGAGGGAATTAGAGGTAGCTAGGTTGTCACTCTTCAGCATAGGTGTGAGCATTCCCATGAAACAGCAAGGTGCTTTTCCAGCTAGGTGTGTGAGCTTTTCTTTGGGCTGATAAACTATCTCACGTGGACAAAGCTCTCTAATGAAGTGTTAAGCAGTGCCTCCCCGACAAAGCAACAGGAGAGTCAAGTTATGGGCTGAGGTATCAGGGCTGCATTTGAGCCTGTCACATAAATCAGATTCCATCACTGAAATATTGCTATCTCCTGCAGAATGGGGGTAGGATTAGATATCTTTTGAATTGCAGGCATCAATTGATTTCAAGTAGTTGACTTAAAAAGATTAATTTATTTTAAAACCATATTGTAGTGATATTTTTTCATAAATCAATGAAAGTCCCAAGCACAGGCATGATTTTGTTTGCAAAGTGAACCCAGTATCCTGTTTTCTCCTTGCATATAGCAATTATGACTGTCAATTCATTTATCTTTCTCTTTTTTAACCTTTGTCCAGTATAAATCTATAATTTGTTGATTTGCATATAAATACTTTCATATATCAAGTTCTGTACTCTTTGTCTGTTATTTTACATTATTTTTTTTCTTATTCTGAAGATTTTGTTATGGAAAATGCAGTTGACCCATGTGAAACTTAAGACCTTGTCTACTCCCTTCCCATAGCTGCTGGAGAGTATGATAAATAGCTGTAGATAAAAAGGTTATGGCAGCTTGTTTCCTTCTCCTCTATTGTGAAACCATTTTAGCTTCTGTCTGTTTTGTCTTTGCATATCTTAAGTCATATCCAAGAAAGGGAGTATTAAGCATGCACCACATTTGCATCCTGGTTACATGACACAAGCAAGGAGAAGGGTCTCCAGCTTCATTTTCTGGAGGAATTGCTCACATTTGTGACTAAACTGAGTGGCATTTCCCCTTTAACTAGTATTAATTTTTATTAGCTAATATTTAATATCCATTGTACCTGAATTATCCATAGAAATAAGACTTTCTGATACACAAAGACTTGTGGAGATATGAAAGAATATCACAGTTTTCTAGCTTTCTGCCCTGAATGGCTTATGCTTCTGCTAGAGAAACACAAGCAGAAGCATCTCACAGAATGCTGTTTCCAACAAGCCCTAGCACTTCAGCAAGTACCACTTAGCTTATTCTTAATGAAAGTGATGTGAACCTGAGCCATGGCTATTTCAAGTGTTAAACTACATATATTTTAAGAGCTTAATCACATTTGATGTAAGCATAGTCAAAGAAGAGAAGTAGGTTCTACTAGAGGATGATTCAGACCTTGAGCTGTAGTTCCTTGAACACAATTTTTTTGTAAAGGGTCACAGTTTAAGCAGCTTCCATTATCAACCGCTTGTTCCATTTCTCTTCCTTTAGTACCCGTACAGTTGAGTGTGATGCTACTGTGAACCTAAAATAAACATACAATGAATAGTGTATTCTGGTGTGCAGGGAGCAATGCACTTTTTCTGTGACTTGTTTCTACCTTTTCAATGGTTTTCTTCAATGTACTTGATTTTGAGTTTTGAAATTGTCAAAAGGGATATTAATCTATTCCTGTTTAAATAACAGGATATAATATCCAGATATAAATATTTACCAATGCAAAATCAATTCTAATTGCTCTCATTGAATTGTCTATATTTTGCCCATAAGAAAGAGCAAGAGGAGATTAAAATATTAAACAGTTTTTCCAATATCACATCTGTAACCCCTTGCTGAAGATCTGAACAGTTATCCTTCGTTTCAGGGCCACAGATCATTTTTTATTACACATTTAAGTTTTTCATTGGACCTTGCATTATATTTTCAAAGAAAAATCTGTGCAATCTGATGAGCTTGGTGAATTTAATTTTCACCATATATAGTTGTAGTAGAATTACAACAGTAGTTTTCATTTCTGTTCTCAGTCACAGAATCACAGAACGTTTGAGGTTGAGAGGGACTTCTGGAGTTTACCTTGTCCTACCCCACTGCTCAAGCAGGCCCACCTAGAGCAGTCTGCCCAGGATCATGTCCAGATGTTTTTTCTAATATCTCCAAGGGTGTAGACTCCACAACCTCTATTGACAACTTGTTCTGGTGCTCAGTCACCCTCACAGTAAAGAATTGTTTCCTGATGTTCAGATGGAAGCTCTTATGCTTCAATGTGTGCCCTTTGCCTCTTGTCTGTCACTGGACACCACAAAAAAAGAGCCTGGCTGTGTCTTCTTTACACCCTTGGGTAGAGAATCCAGCCCTTATCTATTTTAAAAATTCTTATAGTTAGTTATTGCCCAGCTCTCTAGTCTATCCAGATCTCTTTGTAAGGCATCTCTCTTCTCCCAGAAGAGTGCATAGCTCCTCCTGCTTTAGTGTCATTGCTAAACTCACTTAATGTACACTCAGTTCCTGCATCCAGACCATTTATAAAAACATTCAAGATCACTAGCCCTGAAATTGAGCCTGGGGGAGCCCACTACCAGCCTGACATAATCCTACTTACTAAAACATTTTGAGCCTGACTTGTTAGACCATTTGTTCACCCAGCACATCCTGGACTTGCCTGAGTGCTAAACATTTTGTCCAGAAGGTTACTCTGAGAGACAGCACCAAAAGCTTTACTGAAATCCAAACCCACCACATCTACTGACTTCTCTTGGTCAACTCAACTGGTGACCCAGTCATAAAAGGAAATTAAGTTGATTAAGCAGGACTTTCCCCTCATGAACACATTTTGGCTTATATCAGTGATTGCATTGGCTCTCAAATAAGTCCTGGAATAACTTTCTCAAAACTTTTAGCAGACAGGCCTGTAATTATCAGGGTCTTCCTTCCTAATCTTACTGAAAACTGGGAAAACATTTTCCAGCTTCCAGTTGACTGGGACCACTTCAGACTCCCAAGGCTCATGAAAAGTAATGGAGAAAGGTCCCACAAAGGCATCTCTTTCAGTACTCTGGGATGTATCCCATTGGGCCCCATAAATTGATACATCCAGGTGGAGCAGCAGGTCTTGAACAAGTTCAGGGTAGTTTTGGTATTTGTTTGATTTGTTTTGGCTATTAAGTTAGCCAAAATGCTGAGAAGTTATGATACTTTTTTTATACAATTTTACCATCTAAATCTGAAGCTAGCTTCTTGTTAGAATAATGAGAAGACTATTTCAGGAAGAATTTTACAGTAATTTTCTTTTAAAATACTTGTTGTTTCTAAGATTATGTGATAATTACTTTCCCTGTTCTATTATTAAGATATCAAAAGTATTAATAAAGAGTAGATATGACCACAAAAATAGCTCATTCCTAGCTCAACAATCACTGGATTTTGTGCACTAGAAAAATTAAAAATAAGTATCTGCGATTTAAGAGCTCTCAGTATTCAAAGGTATGACAACAAGGCAAAGGGAAATAATTCATGCCATTGTGACTATGAAAAGTGTGTATATGAATAAGTTTAGATGTTAGCAAATAGTGATTATACAAATCCATTCCTTATAAGTGACCTTGCTATTCACCATATCTAGTCCCAAAAAGAGCTTGTTAAAAATAGTTATTAAATGTTTTTCTATATTATTTTACTTGAGAGTTGTAAACCCATTTAATTTACTCACATAATTTTACCTGTGATTTTTACATTTTCTCACTTTGATAAAGCATGCAAAATATGAAAAAGTAGAACAAAATAATTGAGGTTGGAAAAGAACCCCAAGATCATAAAGTCCAACCTTTGTCTGATCACTACCATGTCAACCAGACCACACTGACTTGTTTCTTGGATACCTCCAGGGATGGTGATTCCAAAACTTCCCTGGGCAGCCCATTCCAGTGCTTGACAACCCTTTCAGTGAGGAAATTCTTCCTGATGTCCCATCTGAACGTCTATTGGCACATCTTGAGGCTGTGTCCTCTTGTTGCCTGGGAGAAGAGGCCAACCCCCACCTTGCTTCATCCTCCTTTTAGGCAGCTGTAGAGTGATAGGGTCACCCCAGGGACTCTTTTTTTCCAGGCTAAACACCCCCAGCTCCCTCAGCAGCTTCTCACTGACTCACTCTGTAAACTCTTCACCAGCTGCATTTCCTTCTCTGGACTCGCTCCAGCCCCTCAATGTCTCTCCTAGAGTGAGAGGACCAAAACTGGACACAGAACTCGAGGTGTGACCTCACCAGTGGCGAGTATAGGGGGACAATCACCGCCCTGCTCTTACTTACTTACTGTACTATTACAAAAATGCCTGTAAAAGTAGACTTTAAACACTAGTTAATAGGATCACTGTCAGAAGAAAAATTAAAGAAAATTGAAAATACAACTTGTATATCATTTCAAGAGATTGCTTTCACATGCAAGGGTAAAAATACTTTGACCAGGATTTATCTGTGCAGTCTCTACAGAAAATAATTCCTTCTCTTGTGTTAACATTCAGTGAACCTCATATTCACTTATTGCGAGCACAATGGGATCAGCTGTCTTGTCAAGTTAATCTATAACATTAATGCAATGTTTTATCCTTCTTTCTCAGACTCCATGCACATAAAACATTAATATATATAGTTTTCAGCAGAATGTTCTTGTGTCCATCAGTTACAAAGGCATGGTTTTATCCCTGGGCCAGTGAAGTGCCTCTGTACCTTGCTGTTACTGTGTATGTACTGTGATTCCCAAATTTGTTACAAAAGAGTATGCAAATTAAAATGTCTCCTATATGTACTCTAAGATCAGTGTATAGGATATGCTTCAGTACATACTGTCACTTATGCTGTATTTCTGGTTGGTTTTTATCTGGTTTGATGGAATAGAAAACATTGGAAAGGTCCTTTCTGAAAGCTGCTACAAAGGAACTGGTACTTTGGTTTGTAGACAGAGACCATGACTACATATAATCCAGAATTTTCATATCCTATTTCAATTGCATTGTTACTTGTGGGCTGTAAAGAGGCACAATGACCTCATGGAAAAGGCAGTAGAGGAGAAAACCTAGTTCTGTCTCTCTTGTTGATTTATTTTTTTATTGTCAGTGAGATATTGCCCTTTGTGAATGATGATTATAAAGGCTGCGAGTTGCTCACCATGGTACCTCTATGTACAGCACTCCATATTCTGGGCATCATTTATCACTTCCAGCTCCTGCTGTGCTATCTGGAAGTAGTAGGAAGTGTTTATATTTTTGCTTCTTCTCTTTCTGTATTGAAGAACTTGAACATATATTTCAAAGAGAAAATTACACCTGGATGAACAGATTCGAAAATAGGGTGCTGGGTTCTACTCTCCAGATGCCAAGGTAAATGAATGCAGTAGCAATAACACAGGATAGGGAGAAAAAAGGCATTAAATTTTTATTTCTCTGTTGGTAAATCTCTGCAAAACAGCATCTCAAATTCATAATTTGATCAAATATTTTGTCTTAGAAAATATTTTTTATTTTGCATTTACTAAACCAAAAATAATTTGAGTGTCATGATCAGGTTCAGGCCTTTAGTTGCCTATAAGTGCAAGAAGTGCAAGGAATGATTGATTTGCTCTTCAAGAACACTGCTCTTATAGTATTCGGCTTTACAAATGTGCAGTTACATTGTTCAGGGCTCAAGCACTGTTTGAAGTCTTGTATAGCTGTTTTTCCAGGCCCTCTGTACAGGGCTTAAGTTTCATCTTTAATCAACAGCCAGCTGTTAGGGCTGCCACTGATTCCTGACCTGTAATTACCCCAGAACCTCATCCTGCTGGCTGGCTTCTCAGAGTCTCCTGATATGCATGCTACAAGATTGAAAGTGGCAAAAAATCCTTTGCCAAAGTACCAAGAGATTTGTATCTTTGCACTACAAATCAATCCAATCACTGAAGGCACAAGTCCTGTTCTCCTCTACCCCCCCCCCCCCCAACTCATTTCCCCCTTTAGTTCTGTCCTGCATTTCAGGTTGTAATTAAGACTAGCAATGTGAAATCAAGCAAGTTTGCTTGAACCTGCCTCTAGGAAAAGATCAGTTGGCAAACCAAATGCATGCTGTCCTTGCTGATGAGATCCATGTTTTTTTGCTGGACCATCTGATTATGTTTTAGTATGAACTGAGTAAGCTTTCTGATGCAATGCTCTGTGTAAGTAAGCTGCAACCATACACACACTTTAAGTATTATGGATTCCAGTTGTCATGAAACATTTACTTCATTGT
Organism: Vidua chalybeata; assembly: GCF_026979565.1. Taxonomy (NCBI): domain Eukaryota; kingdom Metazoa; phylum Chordata; class Aves; order Passeriformes; family Viduidae; genus Vidua; species Vidua chalybeata. The sequence continues at coordinate 50,578,044 of NC_071535.1, read as the reverse complement.
CAGCTCTATCTACTGTATTCTTGAATTTTGAACTACAAAGTACTGCCAGCCAGCAAACATGCATTTTTATTCCAGGATGAATGATGATTGCAAGCCATGAATTGGTTTCAGTTCTCTTTCCCTTTCATCTGAGAGGAGAAGCTTGTTTTTTAAAAAAACATGCTATGTCTCTCAGATATGTGTTTTACTAAATATATATGCAAAGGAAAGGCTAGAGCAATTGCAAGTTTTCATTGCTGCTATTACTAATTTTATAGCTAGCTCCTTTTAGAGCTGGCCACCATAACTAGCTAAATCTAGATTAATCTTTCTTTAGCTGAGGGAAATAGCCTCACATGTGTTAAAAGATTATCACCTGATGTGTACATCTGAGATCAGAAACACTTTGCACCAAGCTCAGGTCTCAGTCATGCACACTCAGGGTTACTGTCGTGATAGAGGCAGGATGTTCACACAAAGGGCCTGACACATTCTGAACACCTACCTTTTAAGTGCTTTGTGAGCAGGTGACAAAGATTATGGATGGCAGGAGACCTGGGAGCAAAGATGATCTTCTGTGCATTTATGTGTTTCTCTGTTCACTGGAGAATGAAAAGCAGATCCAAGGGTTTTTTAGAAATTTCCTGATTTTTCACAAGTAAGTTATATGCTTATGCCTTTTTAATGCCTTGATATTTTTTTTTTTTTTTTTTTTTTTTTGCCAAACAGCTATACTCAACGTTTACTTGCTGAGAGATGTTAGTGGGAATAAATTGTTGCTAGGTTATGGAATGTATCTTTCAGTATTTCCATAGTCAACGGCTTTGATTTTATCTGATAAACTCAAGTATTGCACAGGGGAAAAAGTAAGCTGTATTATTAACACAGGCTGTTGAGAAAATCTTCTTTTAAAAAAGCAGAACTCCAGGATGTAATATTAAGAATTTTTGTAGATAATTGCATTAAATCTGAAAATATATATTCATCTCAGATCCACAGCAGCATGGCAAAGACTAAGACAGAAGTCAAACTTGGACCTGATTAAGGGGTTTTGTGGTTTGCTTTGTATTTTTTTATTTTCTTATAGCTCTCACCTTTCACAGTCATATTGTGTTTTTCTAGCCTTCTTTCCAGTCTGTGTCTGATATTCAACTACACACTGTAAAAGTAACTTAAGTATAACAATTTTCTCTTCATTGATTAACAGAAGGATAGGCTACCATACAGAAAGCTTCCTACATTGGTTGAAGAAGGCAGTTAATAATCAGTAGGAAAAAAGGTTCTTCTATACAGCTCCTGAGAAATCTTTATCCTTATTACAGAAGAATGCTGAGGCTGTTATTAGTATTTGCACTTTGACTCAGAGTTGTTCTTGATATTTTCCCTGTGACATGACCTGGATAAAGAGGAATCTGAAATACAGTGTTGAGTTTACACTTTCTGAAACCAAGTTGTTTTCTGGTCAGTTCAGTTACTCTGATCAAGGCTGTGGTGGGGATGTTCAAAGAGGAACAGACAGACCTGACATGTGATCCCCACTGATCACAAAGGTTACGTGGGTCTGTGGAAAGTCAGAGGGAAATTTTAGCAGCACTAGAAAGTATAATACATCTGCATTAATACAGCTAACCATGCTGCAGTCAATCTTTAAATAAGTGAAACACAAAAAAATGGTGAGTCTTTATTTCCTACCACTGCATTTTATAGTTATGTGGTTTATGCTTTTAAAATACCAATTTTTTATTACAAAATACAAAATAATAATAATAATGATAATAATAAATAATGTTTTCTAGGTAACACTAGCCTATAGATAGAGAGAAAAAAAAAAACCTAAGAAAGGATACATTGTAAAATGAGAGATTTACAAAATAAGATATCTGAAGTTAAAAGCTAAGACTATTAAAGCTTTTTCCATCTAAAATAACACTGCAAAAGATAGGACATTTCACTATGTCTATATGCTTACATATTTTCAAGTGTTAGTGTTCAACATAATGTGTTATTCTCTACAAGAGAAGGAGACACAACCCCCAGTATTTTTAGATGTTATCTAACCCCAAAGGGCAGAGCAGCTTCTCTCTTGTCTGAGTCCCAGATAGGCCAAGTACACAAGACAAGCATGGAGAAGAAGGAGGCATTGACTATTAAAAATTGTGGTTTGCCTTTTCTAAGAACTCCATGTCAGAAGATAAAATGGAATTATAACTTTTGTTCTCTGAATTGAAAAAGAGGCCCCCAATAGAACCGTGTTGCAGTGCTTAGGGATCTACATCTTCTACAAAATTAAGTTCTCTAAATGGTGGGGGGACAAATTCAGTGGAACGCCAAAACCTTTGTAAACAAGAATCAGAAGAAATGAAATGAAACATATTGCAAACTGGTTGTTAGACACGACTTGGTAGTTTGTATTAGCTTTTTTCCTAAAAGTTTTTGTTTCTTGGGTTTGTACCTTAATTTTTAATTTAAAGCTTTCTATGAGCACAATCATTGAACATTTGACATTCCAGCATATTTTTTAGGTATTTTTGCATGGAATATATTTAAAAGGTTATGTACTTTGATGTCTTTATCGTGTAGTTTGTATCCATTGAGCACATTACCTTTTTTTAAAAGTAATTTTATGAAAATACTGTGTTTAAACATTTGTCAAGGGATGAAGATTAGCTGGATATATGTAGGATGCCAGTATATTATGTACTGTGCTAATCTGTATACCATAACACTCTTGATCATCAAAATCTCTGCAGTTTTGCAGACTTGTTACTGCAAATTCAAAATTTAATTCATGTGACTCCAAATTAAACTAGAATGCATCAAGACATTTTATTTTAACATTTTTATCCATAGATGATTAAAATGCAGTAAAACACTAATTCAAACTTTATTTAAAAAGCAAACACAGGAAAAAAATACCAGTTTTGAGTCAGGGTAGGAATTTGTTTTAAAATGACTCCTTTCTTGAAAAAATAGATGAACTAAGTATCCAAACTGGGGAGAAATGGATGCCACAGACAGGAGATGTGCTTGGAAGTAGGAAGTACATATAAATTGGAGTTATAAAACGATGGAATTTGTGTTTGTGTTGGAAGGGGTTTTAAAGATCATCTCATTGCAATCCCCCTGCCATGGGCAGGGTCACCTTCCACTAGACCAGGTTGCTCAGAGCTCCATCAAGCCTGGCCTTGAACACTCACCACCCTCACAATAAAGAGTTTCTTCCTACTATTTAATCTAAATCCAACCTCTATCAATTTAAAATTATTTCTCCTTGTTCCATTGCTGCACTCCCTCATAAAGGTCCCTCCATGTCTTTCCAGTAGGCCCCATTTAGGTAATGGAATGTGCAATTTTAAAAAGAAAGGGAGAAAGAGCCCTTGGCCCACATTTATAAAGGTGGTCTTTAATTTCCCCAGTTATTTTTTACAACCACTAACTCTGACTACTCAGGAGGTGTAAAACACTGGGCATAGTCTATGGCAGCAAGTAGGGGGAAAAAAATTAGTCATGTCAGAATTTACTGAAGGTAACCAGCCAGAAAGTGATCCATAAAAGGAAGGTACCCATTCACAGGGTGAGGGTTAGAATTCTTCCCTCATCTGCCCCTACAACAGTGCTCATCCTGGAGTTATTCAATTACCAGGGTGCTGTGTAATAGAATCCAATGGATGCAATCAAAAGCCTGACAGGTGGGTGGGAATAGGCCAAAGTCTCCAGAGATTAAGTCTTAGCTTCTGGGTTGGGGCAAATATCTGAGGGAATGGGAAGCGGAAAAGGAGGAAGACAGTCTTGAGTTTTGGCCCTTCTCGTCACTTTTCATTAAAAGGGAAGTGGAATTAGATTAGATTAGATATTAAGAAGTTCTTTATAGTGAAGGTGGTGAAGCACTGGGACAGATTGCCCAGAGAAGTTGTGAATGTCCCATGAGAATTGTGGTCACATATTTCTGTAAATTTAGACTCAGTATTATGTTCATGTTGTTTCACATAAAGTGTTGTGAAAATTATAATAAATTAATAGTAAAAATTTTTAAAGGAAAACTGTTTTGATGTGTTCAGTAAAAACAAAATAATCCATCCTTCTGTATGATCCTTACAATTGTTTGACGTGTGAAGCCCAAAAACTTATACAGTTACCACATACATTCAGCAGAAATACTGCTTTATGCCAAGTCCAGTGGGAAGGATGAGGTACAGGGGTTAATGTTGACATAAAGGCCAAATCCTGATTTCTTTGATGTTAAGAGGAAAGTTTTCATTGAGCCCAGTGGGATTAAGATTTAGTGTACATGTTCTTGTTTCTTTGAAGTTAGTGTAGTCTAACATGGCTCAAATCTATTAAGTAGTCTTTACTAGTTCTGTGCTGGTGAATTAAAGAAAATTTTATGTTTAGAGCAAACTCTTTTCCTTCTTTCCAAACAAAAAATTTTACCAAGAGGAAAATGCAACTAGAATAAATAGATATTTGGTTTAAAATCTGTAATAAAAATATAGATAAGAATATAAGATATATGAAGTGTTTTTATTACTTGCTTTTTAAGCTAAAGGCATCTATAAGGATAGCAAACATAAAAGTATGAACTCTCAAAAAAGGTTTTTACAACATATTTCTTTTCGTCCCTTCAAGAATTGTTTCAAAGTCTATTAAGTTCTGGAAGCAAAAAAAAATATTTTTTCTTCTCTGTTAAAGGAATTTTTAGTGCCAGTTTATAGTTAAGAAGCTTTGGTCTTCAGCTATTTCTTACTCAAGGTACTGGTGATGTAGTCATGTAGGCGTTAAACAGAAGCAGCAGCTTTAATGCAGATATTCTTTATGTGATTGACAATTATTATGCCAGTGTTATGTCTGAGCATATCATTTGCTTAAATGTGCAAGATAAAATCTCCCTTAAAGTTTTTTACACTGAAAAAGTAGCTAAAAACAAAAAAACAATTTTGCAGAAAGTCAAAACTGATGTGTATTCCAACATGAAGACCAGAAATAAAAAAAGTAATCTGTCAGGTCTTTGTACCTGGAAGAACACACCCCTTATAGAAAATCACTGACTTAGAAATCAATTAAGTTTTCATGGTTTTGAAGAGTAAAGAAAATGCAGAATGTAGCACAGCTTATAGGTTTGAGGACTAGGGACATCCATTTTGCCATGTAATCTCAATTTAATATAATGTATTAAAAAAAATCCAGAAAAATAAGCTTACATTATTACCATAGACAAATGTGCTTAATTCATTGCTATGCTTCTGAAAGCTTATCATTGGGATATTGACAAAGAAATATTGCATTTTAAATTGCTGTCTAACTCCCAGCAAATTTGATTTTTGTTTCTTTGATATGAAAAATAAGCCTAAATCAACATATATGCTTACATAACCTATGGCATTTTGCATTAAGGCCTAGGAAGTAATTCACCCAATGAAAAGATGGAGCTGAAGTAGTTTTACAAGCCCTTTGTCTTAGCTGGGGTGGTTTCATATTTGTAATTGCATTTTAGAGATCAAATGCATTAAATCCTAAAGAGGCACGAAAAGGTTGACTACTTCAAAGGACTTTTAAATTGAAAAATAAACATAAAACAAAACCCAGTAATTTATACAAATGTTTCAGAAACAGTACAACTAATTATTTATGGAAAAAAGTGACACCTCTTCAGAGAAACAATTTAGCTTTTACATGCAAGGTAACACTGCTTAACCATTTGTTATTCTAACTACTCTACTGAGTTCAGGTCTAAAATAGTCCATAATGCATATATATCGCTGCATATATCTGCATAGATTATACACTAAGCATTTAAGTTTATATTTACAATTCAACTTCAGAATTTTTCAAAAGTAGGTCTATTTGCATTGCTACTAATTCTGCAGTAGGTGGCAGTGGGTAGTGGAGAATATACAAGAATATACAGTTTAGATGTCATCACATTTTTAAGGGAAGCTTAAAAATGGCCAAGTGTTTTATGCTTTTGAGTTATGCATATATCAAACAGAAAGGAACTGTCAAACAGAATTTCTAAATTGTCATGTTTAAATAGTAACTTTGGCAAAGCATTATGAAAATAAATTAAACTGATAATGGAGTCAAATGAAGATGGAAATACAGCACACTTTCCTGTAAATAAGTATAAAGCTGAGTCCATGCAAGAAAACTAAATCAAAGGTTTAAAACTCAGGAGAAGGTTCTGCAGGGCAGCTCTGCAAGTTAGGATAATGTGGTGAACTCAATTTACAAATAGAAAAAGAAAACTGCCAGTTCAGTTTTATCTCTATTCCTTTGGAAATTGTTTATATTAATTTTCAATATTGCACTTGCTTTTGAAAATACCTTTGTAATTAATGAAATAAAAAACGGTTGAGAGAGGATTTGGGCACGATGTTGTCAGTGTGGAATATTAAAAGGGTTTCAATAGGTTGATTGTGTGGGAGGATGATTTGTGAAGTTTACAACAGAGATCTGATTTTACATTCCTTGCACACCAGAGATATGGGAGCTTGAGGGTATACAGAATGTGAAATTGGATCAAAAAGTCTGTCCAAGAAGAACATTCTAGGTCTTGTTTATTATTGATTCCTGATTCTTGCTTATCTGAAAATCTGGATTGGTAGATTTATATAGAAAGTGCTTGGTCAGCACTGCTGACTTTCACATTTTCACCACTGTATTTTGTCCCCCAAATAGACCAAATAAGACTTTAGAAGTGCAAGGCATCCAGTAGCTCACATCTCAGATACTTTGAAGTATCAATAATTAGGAGTCCTTGTTTTCATTTGTTTCCTGTTTTAATCTCCAACTTTTCAAACCGTGCAGCTGGAAGCTGTTTAGTGCTCAATGTTTTGAAAACCCTGGTAATGCATATTGCTGGACCTGGACTAGCTGAGGTAAAACTCCCACTGAAACTGTTTATGATTTTGGGGCCAAACTCTGCCTCCCAATACTTCACATGGTTAAGTAGTACAAAACCATTAAGTTAAGGTACATGGTTGTACTGAATGTTAACTCTTTAATCATAAACATTACCCATTAATAGATATTATCTTTTATGTGAGTTAATAGTTTATACTAAAAATAGGTAGAAGCAAATCCACAGAAACAGGGAAAATGATGACTCAAAGTTAGTTGGATTTTTGCCATTAATTTACTCCAGTAGCAGTAAATTTATTGTAATCTCTTTGTGTTACCCATCAGCTAATTTTCTGTGAAATTAAAAATAAGACTAGTGTTGTGATAAAAATGATAGTGATGAAATGCTTATAGGGTGTTTAAAAAACTAAAATTTGGAAAAGATGCAAGAAATAGACACACCTTATTGAGTCTTTAGTTAAAGTAACAACTCCAAAATTAAACACCAGGTATCAATAATTTCACAAAAAGGCCCATTGCACATTTAAACTAAAAGGAAATAATTGCCTCTGTTGAACCATGAACTTTCTTGATTTACTTCTGCATTATCTAATTTTATCCTAGCAATGTGAATGTGGTCAATGGAATTTGGTTACTTTAAGTCTGAATTCATGCATTCTTAATTTTAATTTTGTGTGCTATGTCTTGTTCTTTGATATTGTTTTGTGTTAAGATGCATCAAGTATTGTGTTGCTCTCTAGGAAACTGGATAACAGTTGTGATAAACCTTGAGCAGTATTTACCAAGATATGTCAAAACTCTCTTTGAAGCATATCCAGATTTTCTATTTTCTGTGTTGATGTTTATGGCTTTTCATATACTTCTAAAAATATTGAAGTCTTGTTGCCTGATTATATTTGTTTTTTTTTTTTTTTTGTATAATTGTTTACCTTTCATTATTGTACATTTAATTTCTATTCATATGATTTAACCATCAGTATTTTTGTTTTATAAATTTTTTAATGACTATTCTTGCTGCAAGTAATTGTAGTTGTTTATCTTTTTTTAAATCAGAAAGTTACTATTTTTTGGTATCTGGGAGTTCCTCATTCTTTCATGGGCAATGCCATAAATATCTCCAAATTTTTATAATATAGAAGGAATAGTATAGCACTTTTGACAAAAGTCAAAGAATGAAGTATGAAATTCAGATGTAAAAAAATGAGAAAATTAGGGGGAAAAGTGATGTTCTTTAATACAATGTGTTTTAGTTATTTTAAAAATAGTTGTAATTGATTTATATAGGTTTTTAGTGGTAATTGATTTATATAGGTTTTTATTTGTTTAAGATAAACAAATAAACTAGGGAATTGGGATTTTTTTTTTGTTCTATTCTTTGCTAACCTGCCAGCACCTTTATGCTTGCACAGAAGAGTGCAGGACACATTAATTTTGCTTGTTGTGTCAGTGATCATTAGGTGTACATCCAGTCCAAACTGCACGTGTTGTAGATGCTGGCGAACCCAATGGGAAGAATGCTGATGTCTAACTCCATTTCAGAAGGCTGAATGATTTCTTTATTATAATTATGTTATAATACATTAATATGCTGTATAAAAGAGGATACTAAATACTAGATGCTACTTTCTCTAACTATCATATCTCTCTAACTCACAACTTGTGACCCTGTTCTCCAGAGCCCAGACACAGGTGGATCCGATTGGCCATCAGGCCCAAACAATCCACCATGATCCAACCAAGCGCTCACTCTGGGTAAACAATTCTCCAAACACATTCCACAAGAGAAAAACAAGGAGCAGAAATACAAATTGTTTTCTCTTTCATTTCTCTCTGTGCACCTCAATAAAAAATCCTGTGAGAGAGAGAAATGTGCTTGCCACACACGTGAAGGCCAGGTATGACTCAATTTGCCTATGCCCAAACAGGCAGAAAGAGTTAAAGTCTGAGAACATCCCAGCAGTGGTAAGGGAGTGCCTGGAGGCTAAAAGTTCTCAACGGCCTCCTGCAACTCACAAATGTTTTGCACCTTTTATGCTTTGAAGCTCTTCTGCTCTGACACCTGTAGAATTCTCCACAGAATTTTGAGTACCCAAATACATCTCTCAAAGCCTCTCTGCTGTACTTTCTTGGCCTGCCAGAGATAAGACACCATGTGTCAGGTTCCCTGGTGAGATAAAATGAGACCAGGGCTGAATTGGGCCTAATCACTGTCTCTATGAACTGGCTGTTAGTGTGACTCTCAGTAGTGGAACACTGTCAGCTTTAGAAGAGGAGTTGCCAAGGCTGGTTTAACAGATGCTGAGTGATAGTTATCCACATTTACAGCATGGCATTGACAGAGAAGTGCTCTGCCTGAATGCCATGGACGTGGAGATCTGCAGAGGAAAATATCACAGAAAATTATTAACTATGAGAACAGCTTCATTTTTTTGGTTTTTTTTTTTTTTTTTTTTGTTTTTTTTTTGTTTGTTTTTTTTTTTTTGTTTTTTTTTTTTTTGTTTTTTTTTTTTTGTTTGGTTTTTTTTTGTTTTTTTTTTGTTTTGCAAACCTGCAATAAGCTTGGAGCTGGGCATGATGAATGATTTAGAAAATGTGAGTAGGAGGTGGCATGTTCTTGAACAGAAAATTCTCCAGCATCCTTCCCCACCTCCTCCCTACGCGATCTCAGTTTTAAATGTGTACGTGAATACATGGCTACTTGTCTGGTACTGGAAAGATAGTTGTGGCTTAATATTAACACGAATTTTCCCTTCCTTCTAAAAATTCTTTAAGAATAACATTGGGGTGTAATTTTGTTTTTTTTCTCTTGTTGTCCTCCCCAAAATTAGGCCAACTACAATGAAGATTATGAAGGACTCACCTTATTGACATAATAACAATAGAAACACACTTTAGTGAAACACTGAACAGAGGTATAAGGATACTGCTTACTCTGAAACACAGTACTTAAATTTTACGCTTGGTAAAAAAGATAATATTAAATCAAGGAGTAGAAATTGTCTTCTGGTAATGTGATCATTTTCTCTGGGAACTATTTCATTTTTTCATAAAGTATCTCTAACTACCCTTCCTAAATCTAGAATATTTAGGGAATAATTTAAAAACCAGTTTTCTAGAAAACCAAAACTATGTACACTTGCCTTCTTAGCTACCATCATGTCTCTGGCTTGTTCATTCCTGACACTGATACAAGTAATTGTTTCTCTTTTTGTAACAGTTCCATAACCCAATCCACATCTGATGTTTAACTGGGTAAATCAAAAAGAGTAATTTGATTGTCCAAAGAACACAGAGTTCCCAAAAATAAACTGTTGCATGAATAAGAGAATGAGATAGAAAGTAGTGTTAACATATGGTATAAAAATTTAACTCTGACTAGTGGAAGTTTTTAATTCCTTATAAAATCAAAGACCTGAATAAGGTCCCTAAACTGCTCTGAAGTGAAGTGAAATCTCACAGATCCAGTCCAGTACCTAACGAACCTCTAAAGCCTGGTCCAGTGCAGAGAATAAGAACAGGTTGAGCTAGCCTAATATTTTTTTTTAAAACTGCCTGTAGTTCAGAGGCTCAATACATCTTACTAAATTGTTGGTTTGAGGCAAAACTGTGCATTGATTTCTTGTAATCTGCCAGAGGTCTGTGGCTTATTCTTTTGTCTTTCTTCAAAACTTCCAGCAATCTTCCTGAGTGATATTATAACAACAATTCTAACCTCTTAATTCACTTGTAATAGTTGCCAGAGGTAGCATGTCTCTTCCACTACTTGTCACTTCTTGTTTCTACTTCCTCTAGTTGCCAATTTCCAGCTGACAGGATGGCTAAGAGGAGGATTTGCCACCCTTGCTTCCTATTTTGTTTTTATTTTTTCCGACTTTCTCACTCATTGCTTTTAAAGCATTTTTTTTGCTATAGAACAGGGCTATTTTTAATTGTTGAAGAAATATTCAGTCAGTAAACACTTTGGCCAGGAATCCATAAAACATTTTGGTTCTGTATTCTAATTCAGAAGATGATCTGTCAGAATTAATTGAGAATGTCTTAATATAATCAGGTCCAGTTCATTAGGCAAACATTTAAATTATTAATTTAAATACTGGGTAGTTCAACAGCATTTATGACAGTAACAAATACCAATGTATTTTAATCTTTAAATTCCTCCTCTGTGCAGAAGTTGATGTCCTGCTATAGCTGCTGCTGTTAGACATAAAAAGTTGTCACCTTGCTAGTATTTAAGCTTGTCAGAGTCTGCTAAAAATTATATACAGAAAAGGCTTATGAAACAAAAATGTATCTTTTTCAGCACATGGTGCTTAAAATTAATCAAGTCTTGAGTGTCATTTTCATTCTTGCAACTTTATTGTGGATCAAGTAGAATTATACCAGACATGAACTTGAGCCAGAAAGTTCAGGGTCATGCCATTTCATCAATTTATAGAACACTTAATGTATCATTATTTACCATAAATCTACTACTTTAGTACCTTAGGCATTCCCATTTCTTTACTGCTGAGAAAAATATCTTTTTCATAAAATGAATTAATCTCTCTTCCATTTTTATTTTCCTTATCTATCACACAGAGAGAGATTCCCCCAAAGAAGAAAAACATTAGGAGGGGAAAGGGGAAAAAAAGATGAGGCAAATTGGTTAAAAAGAGAGGAGAAACAAGAAAGTGAATGTTGATGGTTGTGAGTTAATGACATAGCATTTGTTGAAAAGAGTGCATTTATTCAACATGTTTCACAGAAACACAGAACAATTTGGGTTGCAAGGTAGCTTTAAAGGTCTTCTAGGCCACGCCCCTTAAGATGAGGAGGGATATTTTCAAGCAGAGCAGGTTGCTCAAAGTCCTGTCCTACTTGCCCCTGAATATTTCCAGGGATGAGGCATCTACCAGTTCTCTCCTTGTTACACTATCCTGAGAGTAAAACATTTCTTCCTTGTGTCTAATCTGAATCTTCCCTCTTTCAGTTTAAAACTGTTAACCCCATCCTGTCACAACAGACCCTACCCAAAAGGCTGTCCCCATATTTCTTATAAGCCCTCTTCAGGTACTGGGACATCACAAAGGGTCACCGAGAACTTCTTTAGGATGAACTATCCTAACATTTTCAGCCTTTCCTCATAAGAGAGATGCTCCATCCCTCTGATCATCTTTGTGGCCTCTTCTGGACTTACTCCAACAGGTCCCTGTCCTTCCTGTGCTGGAACCCCAGAGCTGATACAGCTGCAGATGGAGTCTGAGCAGAGGGGCAGAACCCCCTCCCTCCCCTGCAGCCCATGGGGCTCTGGATGAAGCCCAGGACACATGTGGTTCTCTGGGCTGCCACTGCACATTGCCAGCAAATGTCCAGCTTTTCATCCACCTGTATTCCAAGTCTGTCTCTACAGGGATGTTCTCAGCCTGCCTTGATACCAGGGATTGCCCTGAAACAGGTGCAAAACCTTTGACTTGGCTATTTTTGAACCTGATGAGGTACCCAAAGGTTCATTTCCTGAGCTTGTTTCATGTCCCTCTGAATGATATCTTCTCCCTCAGGTGTGTTAGCTGCTCAGCCTGGAGCCATCTTTAAATTTGCTGAGCACACTAATCCCACCGTCTTTGTCACTGATGAATTTATTACACAGGACTGGTTCCAATTTCTACATTCTGCTCTCTGAGTTGCCTGCCTTGGCAACTGCAGCAAGGTTTGCATAAGGGTTTTGAGTAACTGTTTTGGTCATGTGCATCTTAAATCCATACCTGCCTGTGTGGAAGTGAGAGTAGAGCCTCTGGGGCTGATACATCTACTTGTAAAAACACAGGTACAGGGAGTGAAAAGTATCTTTGCCTGGCAATCCAGGGCTGCATGCCATACCAGCTGCAGGTATTCCAAAGGAAATTCTCTTCACATAAAACAGCTGGAAGCTGGGAGGCATACTGCAGTAATTTTCAAATTATTTTAACTCATGGGCTCAAAAGACCTGTTGTAAACGTATGGTCTTGCCATATGTCCCCTTAACTGCAGGAATTTTAATACACACTTTGTTATTTGAATCATTCTTAATGCAACAACTTAACTTTGCATTCAGTTGTAGTCCCTTCACTCAGTTTCTCTTAACCTTTAAACACATTTACATTGTATGTCTATGTTCTACTCTTCATTTAAGTAATTTGAAATGTTTTTAAGCTATTTGAATCTAGGTTTTATTGTTAAACTATATCAGTCAAATATGACACGAAGCATTCCCAACAACTGACTGTGGCTTGCATTTTTTCTCTGTTCAGATTGTCTGCAATATTAAAAATATTTGTTTAGTGGTAAGTCTTTACAATTTTTTAAACTGTAGTTTGCTTCTAGAAATATTTTGTTACAAGAAATATAGTCTGTTCCCCTTTTATTGTAAGGAAAATAGCTCTATCTGTAAAGAGAAAGATTCGCTTAATAAATGGTATTCACAGAACTAACTAAAAGAAACATTCAAGCTGAATGTTGCATCTCAAACAGGAGCAGGATCAGCAAAAATACTGAAGAGGTGGATTTAAAAATTCTTCCAGACAGCACTGGGGAAGGGGCAGAAATAGAAAGGAGTTTCACAAAAAGTTCAGAAAGCACCGGAAGCAGGAAGAAGTCAAATCAGCCTGGCAAAAGCAGCAACATCTGAGCATTTGGCTGTCAAAATAGGCAGAGCAGGTCCCATCCTCTTAGTGAACATCACTCAGGTGGCCTCTGGCTTGCCCTCCTCCCTTTGGAACCCATCTCAGGGGGCAGTGCCTGAACACTTTTCAGAATTCTGCACACCTGCAAATTCCAGGGGCCAGGGCTTCTCAGGGGAACGTGAGGACTAGCAGCAAGACACAGGTGTCAGTGCTCTGCCACTCCGAGAGATGGCTCTCTCGGGATGCACACAGAACAAAGCATGGCAAAAGGGTTTGTCCCCCAAGAGCCTCACCCCAAAAAGGCCTCTCCTGTCCCTTGTTCCAGCTCACACATAAATGCACACACACACACACATACGACTACCCTTGACTCTGGTTTAGCACATGGATGTGCACAGCTATTATGTGACCTACAAAGCATGTAATTTTTGCCTTTTTTTATGAAATACATATTTAGATTAAAAATTTACAGTATTGCATCTCCTCTAGCAAAAATAATTATGGGAGAAAAAAATTGAACAAGAAAATACTGTGAGATTAATTTTTTGGCTTTTTGATCAATGGATTTATATGATTCTGTTATTGGGAATGGGAAATAAAAGTACTGTAGAAGCCTTCTTAGAAGCTTTATATTACTAGTATAATAATGCCATGATTTATATGTCTACTTAATACTTTTACAATTCTCTGATAAGATTTCTGCCATAGAAATATAAATATTTTTCTTTTATCACTTTTTAGTCTCTATAGAAAAAGCAGTCCATAGCTGATCTGTAATTTCTGTTTTCTCTTCTTTTTTCTTGAAAATTTAGTGTTTAATGGGGAGAGGGCTAAAGAGACTTAATTTCTTCTCTTTCTCCAATTAACTCTATCATCCATTCCCTTTTGAGAATGGTGCTGTTTGACCTTCAGATTTAAAATTGCTTCCCTTCAAAATTTGAATGCTGTCAAAGAGAGAGGAAACCCAAGTCAAAATTAAAAAATAGCAGTGGGAGCTTAAGCATCTTTCCCAAATATTTCATTGGTCTGAACAAAGAGAATGAATTTGTCTCCATAATTTCTGTGGTTGTTTAAAAGCATTAAAAAGCATTAACAATGAGCAGGAAATAGATCAAGTAAACCTCTTGTGAACAAGCCATGGTTCAAATGTTATTTATGCTTTTCAGGCTGTGTGGGCACTCACCTATATTTGAGTGGAAAAGTACACAAAATATGACAAAACTGACTGGTTAAAAGAAAATCCGTTTTTAATTTTTTCTGCCTTCAAAAATGTCTTGAGGAGGATTTCCCCACACAATCCAAGGAAGAAAAGAACATGGGTTGTACTAGATAAATATATATTCCCAAATTCCATTGCTGTTAGAAAAAACTCCTATCATTCAATGACATTTTTAGTTCTAATTGCAAGACTAAGAGTAACACAAGGTTTCATTTTTGTTTTCATATTATATTAATGCAGTTCTGTTAAAAATGTTGAGAGGTACAGGTTCTACAATTTCAGTGGTGAAGTCTGAAAGTTTGAGTATCCTCATCTAAACTTTTCATCTTTCCCTTCAGTCTGTTTAGGGATTAGCACATTATCACAAAGGCTTTGTCTCCCAGCAGTGAGATATTAGATAACCATCATAAGAGGTGTGAAAACAATTTGTTGATATGTGTTGTTAGCTTTGTGAATGAACACACATAGGCTGAGGGAGTGCAGTTAGATTTGCTGTGTTTGCTTAGCACATCTGTGTCAGCTGCAGGAATTGAACTGGAGGATCCTTGGTCTTAAGCACATTACCTACCATTTTTGTTGCAAAAAAAAAAAACGACTAGTGTTTCCTGAGGCACTACTGTGCATGTTATTACTGCTTTATATCACTTTTTAGATTTGAGTTGTCTGATGTATTGAATAATGAAATTAAGGCTTGTGAACGATGGCTGAACCACAAAATATCCTCTGGGGTGAACTTGCTTTTAATAGGGATTTTTCCAGGGGTGGAATGGGGCAAAGGAAAAGAAAATAAAGACTCCCACTTTAAAAAAAAAAAAAAAATCATTTTTTGCAATAGACCCATGTTTTCCCCCCACCCTACTTCCTCCTCGTGCTCCCCTGCCCATTTAGCAGTATTTTCATTGTGTGATTGAGAAGCCCTTAGTGTTGCTCAGGGGAAAGGACTCACACTGAGAAGTAAGGGATCCCAGTTGTAAACTTAATCAAAGTGGCATGCTCCACACTTTTGTTTCTGAGTAATTTCCGTAGCAAAGGCATGTGATCTGTATGTTGTGCCTGCATGGATCAAGTCCAAAGTTTGCAACTGACTCAGTTGTTACTCCTGTTGACAGGCAAAAGTTTCTTTTGGGGGAGGCAGGGGATGAGGATCAACTTGATTCAGGTTGCTAAAAGGGAATGAAAAGGACAATTTGAAAACCCCAAATACTGGGATGAAAGATTACAGATAGCAAACAATAACTGTCCATCGTAAGTTGTTGATTGGGGTATCTGTATCAGATGATGTTTGTAGTCTCTACATGTAGTATGATGGAAAACAGATTAGGGCAGTGAAAGTAGAACAACAATAGAGTCTGATTCTTTGTTTTCACTTTTCAAAGGCTTTTTTCTGCTTCTTTCCTTTTTTTTTTTTTTTTTTTTTTTTTTTGATAAGGCCCAGGAAATTGTTAGCAACATGCTGGTGGGAACCTATGGAAAAGAATACACGCTGTATCAATGGTGCAGTTCTTATCCCAAGAGCTGTGTTGGTGGGTGTGGGAATAGCAGGCTTTCAATGTGAGCTGCTGCAATGAGATAGCATTGAGAAACCAGGGCAGGGAACAGCACAGATTTAGTCTGGGGAACCAAAGGCTTTATCCAGCAGTAATGTGTATAAGGACAGACAATGTAACACTATAGTTGGTTTCACAACAAAGAACTGTAAAAGGATTTGATAGTAAGGGATTGGTAGAAAAGCTGAATGTATCTGTACAGTGCAGTGTTTTCTTTTTAAAGGTATTTAAGTGAAATAACTTAAAAAGACAGTACTTAAAGTTTGTTTTGTTTTGTTTTTTAATAATAGACATTATTTTAGAGTATGGTCATTTAAAAACAGAGAATAAAGGACCTAAGTAAAGTAAAGGAGTAAAATACCTAAGAGGGTATTTTATTTCAGTAAGGGAATAAGAAGGAAGAAGAGGCATGTGTGGTAAAACAGAAGTGACAGGTCTTTTGTACAGAGATCTGTTTACTTATTGTATTTGATTTCTGAGCATCTTTATGGCCATCATCACCACCAAATCACTAAAACATTTTCATCTCTATCACCCAGCCTGTATATGTCTATTTTGTATTCAAATTTAATTGGAGAAAGTTTTGGCTGCAACTTTAGCATGACCCCACACAATCAGTGGAGCTACCTGGGCTTAAAATGAGCATATGGCTTTATGAAGCCTTTGTGGTAAGAAGATAACTATTGCCACAGCATACTCATGAATACTCCTTCAGAATGAAATAGCATTTCTTTGTTTTTATAGCAGCTGTCATGACCAATGAAAGATAAACAACTTTGTAAATCCTCAATGTGCCACTGCTGGTGGATTTGGCAAAAGGTGTTAGTGATTAAGTGATCCTATGTGTCAGTAGCAGTTCTGCTGTGGGAAAGATGACTGAGTAGGAAAATTAGGATGGAACTATATTTTACCCTTGTGTCAGGTGACCATTCTAACACAGAAAAATATTCTGGCAAGACCGGTAAAAATCAATTAGGAATGTGGGAAAACTTTCATGTTTAGTGTCTGGTAGTTGCTGGTCAGGGCTTTTTGAAGATCCCAGCAAAAGCATCTCTGACTAAAAAAAATCATACAAATGGATGCTTAGGTTAAAAGTATGTGGATCTCTGCTGTATAGTTAGTGAAACTGCTATTGAATTGGGAACAATGTGTAGCTAACTTGCTCTGCAGTGTGTGGACCTACCTCTGAACTTAAAACACCAAACTGTATTTTCTGGGTTTGTGACCTGCATTACTTCCATTAGGGAGTGAACAGAAGCATCAAAATCCACTGCAATACTCTTAAATGGAAAGATGCCCTTAGGAATCCCTCCTGTACAATTATGTGGTTAACATTTTGAAATGTAAGTGAATGGCTGCCACTCTGTCAGTACTTTTAGATTAATATTGTATAAAATGCTAGCCACCAGAACAGTGCATTTTGGACGTCTGATGTTCCAGAAAAATATGGCATCTTTCTGACCACAAAATAGCCTATAGAGGTCTGCAGCCAGATTGCCTGATTCTTGAATGCTATATCATTTATCAGGCAAGATACTTATAAACAAGAAATAGAAAGATTCTCAAAATCCATTATAAGCTTAAGAGACAAAGATCATAAATTTTAAAAAGGCAAATGTGACTAATAAAACTGGGTTTGCCTACATTTGCACAGCAAATCTGAAGAGTGTTAAGTTTTTCACATTGTCTTGCTTGCATTTTTAAATGAATTTTATAGAGCATTCTATAAATTCCCTGTGAATAAACAGACTACATGATGTATGTCTACATTCCCAGAGCTTCTTGTTGGACATTCACTGCTTGTCAGCAGGCAGCAAGGGGCTAAAAAAAAATTAATGAAAGAAAATGCTTTTTGGATGGGGCAAAGGAAGGGTTAGAGGCAAGATTAGGGTGAGTAGAGTCTTCTTAACAACATATTTTCATTTATTTCACTCTAATATCTTTTTTTTTCTAACTGCATAAGCTTCAAAGATAATAGAAAATTGGAATTACGAATATCACTGCTTTGTAGTGAATGTATTGCAAGATTTTTAAATAATTAAATTATTCCAGTTCTTAAAATGGAGTGTAATTAGTCATTAATGAGCAAAATCTGTTGCTGTGCAGAGTTGATATACTCCATGTAGACCATCCTTAAGTTTTACAGGATTTGGTTTAATTTCTAAATGTATATGTGTGGTAAAAATCAACTGTTGTATATATCTTAAGATAATCACTAAATTAGCTAGTAAGTTACATAACATATAAAATATTTAATTTTTATATAATAAATTATAGATTTGTCAATGACTCGATTTTCTGCTTCTGTTGATTGAGGAGCTTGGTCTAGAAGCATGGTGAGGAAAGGTTTGATATTAACAGGGATTAATAAATTTTAAAGTGATAGCCCTGGCACGTGAAGATGGCAGCTTTTCACTCATAAACCCACAGTTCAAATTCATGCTACATGGGTCCTGCTGGAACAACATGGATGTGTAACAGCCATAGGATATACAATACCTAGGAATTACATAGGATATACAGAGGATATACATTATACTGCATCTTGTTCTAGAGGGTTAATTCTGATGAGCAGAGGCTATTTTCTCAATTAGAACTAACTAAAAGCTAACATTTAATCTATATAATCATAAAGGGTAAGTGTAGTGGTTTTGGAATTGTAATGGAACATGATGCCCTGAGAGAGGAGGTCAAAGCTGCTGCACATTCATGACACTATTAGAAATTTACATTTCTGCTCTTCGATTAAATTCCCTAGTACTGAACTAAGCAGGTGTCTCATTAGAATCAGTGAACAGCTCCCACCCTTAAAAACATTTAGGATTATGTACCTTGTGAGGTTAAGCCAACCAATAATGGAAGCTTCCTTCTATTGTTAAAAACAAGGTGGAATAAGCAGCAGGAAAATAGGAAGGGGATCATAGACTATTTCATTAGGAAAACACATTTTCCTAATGTTGACACTTCTGCAAAATGCAGTTAATCTTAGCTAAATAAATACCATGTGTTTAAAAGTGTGGTTAACCTGAATAAATTGTAGGAGTTTGCTCCACAAGCCAGTCATTAAGAGCTCTATAGTGTACAGCACAGACTTCAGTGAGCTAATTAAGGCTATTTCAAAGATGAAGAGCTCTTTAGACTGGTGTCCTCTGTTTTGTTATTTTTCATCTCATTTTCTTTCTTGTCAGTGGGTCAAATCCTTTTCCTAGTGAAGTGCTGAACCTTTGCTTTAGTCAGTCATAGAAACTAGTTACAGAAGGGAAATGCTGATATTAAGAATACACCATTTAATCGTTGCAAGAACTCTCTGACCCCTTATTGAAACACACAGTATATACTATGAAAATACAAATTCTTCACACTCAGATGACTCTGTTTGATATAATCATATGCTCTCTTTGTAGTTCTTTAGGTCATGACTCAATCTCAGTAATGCTAGGCAGAGAATGATGCTAGTGTTGCTGAGATATTCTTCTTGCTTTATATAGAAATTGGCATTAAGGGCTAGTGTGCAGCAAATGTTCCTTATCAGAGGTAAAGAAGAAAAAAAAAAAAGGTGTGATCTATGTTCATCTTTTCTGAAATCCAAGAAATTCAACACAAGGCTTAATTTGTTTGGTTGACCAGGGTCAGTTGGAATTTTTTGTTTTTAGCAGATTGGTCACATGTTTGCACAGGTTGCCCAGAGGAGTTGTGGAGTCTGTCTTTGCAGATGCTCAAAGCAGAATTGGACATAACCCTGCTGTAGCTGACCCTGCTCTAAGCAGGATGGGTATCAGAGAACACCTCAGCTGTTCTCTGATTCTCCAGTTAGCATGAACATCTGTGAAATTAGTGAAGATAGAAATGACTAGGAAGAATTTTATTTTGTTAAAGCACTGGTCTGCCTAAGGGATTGAACATTTTAAAACGTAAACATAGCTTCAGGTTTGTCAGTGAAGAATAGAGAATAATATTCAACATTTCATCATTCCAAAATATCCTTGGTGGGACACGCTGACCAGGCACGCAGTTCATGCACTTCATGCACTTCAACATAAACAGAAAAATGAAGAAAAATTCAAAAAGACAGTGGAAGAGACTATGGAAACTTCTACAACAGCAAAAAATTTTAACATTTCCAAAATTAGTTTTAGGCCAAATAGAAAAGAAATTATTTAAGCTGTAAAAAACGTGTAGAGAATTATATGATTGATTTGGGAAAATTCAAGAATTTGCATAAATAGGAGTTAGGCAATGGCATGAAAAGCTAGAAATACAGGTTGATGAAAGGATTATTTCCATCAATAAATAATTCACTTTGGAAAAGAGACACTCAGGGTGCCAAGGTATCTTTTGTGTTCTATTTTTCTGTACTACATTCAAATTGCTAATAAAAAATCACATCTACAATATATGAAAATCCAAGTGAGGTCTGATTTGGAAGTGCAGAATGGCCCTCAGCGTTTGCTTTAGGCTTCCTAACTTTCATCATATTCTTCATGCAGGAGCTGTTCTGCAGTAAGAGAGGGTAACAAGGTCTCGCTGCATTAGAAGAGCATTTCTCTTTCATTGGTATGTGCTATCAAGTTCATTCTTGCCCTAGGAATTTTGGATTTCATATGAGGGATGAAATATATGGTGATGATGCTTTGTGAAAGCTGACCTAGGACAGAGGCTAGATGGAGGTAAAGAATAAAGCAGGTATTTATTAGAAGGCCTCAATGGATCCATCTTGGGTAGCACAAGAGCCCAGCCAGGGCTACACCCAAGATGAACCCAAAATGGTCACAAAATGAGACCAGTCACGGGGTCTCTCACTTTTATAAGTTCTTGTCCATATGCATATTGGAGTTAATTGTCCAATTATAACTTTAGGTTGTATATATATATATATATATGTATATATATGTATGTATGTATGTATAATCCCACCCTTCTTGTTTTTGTCTCTTCAGTCCATGTTGTTTATGCCGTTGGGCCTGAGATCTGGATCATTTGTCCTTGGTCCCCAGCTAGAGAACGAATTTTTTTGTCCACCTACTCTGTGAAGAGAGCTTACAATCCCCTATGGTATGGAGCTCAGAACTACACACCAAAGCAGCACAGAATCTGAAAAATATAAAGCTAAAACCTGAGGCATCAGTGGCCATGTATTCTCTGGATAAATTTCTCCTCTGTTCAGTGGAGGTAAAACTGCTCTGTTGCTGGTTTTGCCTTCATTGTATTGTTGTTTTAAATGCAGTCAAAATAATGTAGAATAAAAATTGAATTCCTTTCAATATGTTATTGACATAATTATTGTTAATTAATCAACAGAGTTTTAAAGCCTTTCCAAAGGCTTCAATGAAAATCACTGTAAAAGTGCAAAGCATTCTCATTCAACTATTTAGTAATCCTTGTAACTTCAGTAAAAAATCTTCAAACTCTTAGAAACTGGAAAATTAGCTATTTTTTTGGGCAGTGTTTGCAAAACACACACACTATAAAATGACTTGTTTTAAATTTATGTTAAACTGGTAGTAAAAATACATATGGTTACTTTCACTGCTGAAGATGTGCTGCTGTGTGTTGATCATCCTTTAGTGCATTTTGAATGATAGTTAGTCTGTGGGGACCAGTGAAGACCTCCAATTAATTATTACTGGAGAACATGAAATCATAAACAAAATTCCTTGTAATAAATTTTTAAAATGAGATTGCATGTTTTATTTACGGTACTGGTCCATTTTGGGGCTTTAAATCTATGAACAAAAACAAACATGCTTTTTATCAAGCTGAAATAAAAATATCAATAGTATTTCTTTCTTATCAAAGTAGGACACAATATATGAACTGGTCTTCTAAATAACTGCAGGGAGAGAAGCAAGGGAAGAAGAAGAAGAGATTTACTTTTCTCTGATTCATAGAGAGAGATTGAGAATGTATATAAACAATGTGGAAAACAGCAAATGCTTCCAAGCATTATGAAGTTTATTAATCTTTCAGGTAGCTGATATGATAGAATTATTTTAAAGGAAGTATTTGTTAAAGCTAATAACTAAGAACTCTCATAAATGTCACATGTTTACAGCAGAAATTTGGTTGGTTTAGACAGAGGAGTATCAATGCTGAGAATATGTAATATTTTCAAATGTTTCCTGACAAAATCCTGCCACAGACACGCAGTAAAAAGTGCTTCTTGTCCCATATGATTACAGCTGAATTTTTAAAACTCAAAAGGAGATATGATCAATAGCTAATAAAATAAAAGATGATAATCACCCAAATCTTTCACTAAAGTCTTGTACCATCTTTTTTTATATTGTTATCACTTTATTTTTCTTTTAGATTCAACCCATCTCTCTGAAAAATTAAAATGCACAATAGATAGGTTGCAGTTTAATGGACAAATGTCAATAGATGAGAAGAAGGACTTCTTTAATTGAAATGTGTGGAAATCCTATAGTTAGTTTGCTGGGATTTTTTTCCTTGCCATTGAAAATCCTCCTCCTATTACAAGCAGTATGCCTTCTTCCCTATGTTCCACTAGAGAATTTACTTCTCCCTTTACCCAGTCAAACTATTTCCTTTCTTCACAGCTCTGACTCTAACTAACCTACACCTTCACAGGACATGGATATCTCAGCATGGATTCTGGCTCTGGGAGTTGTGATGACACCATGATATCTAAACGTGTTTTAAGCAAAAACCTTTATCACAGTGATAGGAGCCTGATGGAGCCTGCAGACATTTTCAAGAGCTTAATCCAAATGAATCTACAGTGGGAAACTGCTGGTCCAAGTAGACCCAGTAATTCTTCATCAAAGGAGTATTTGGGCTCTTTTCCTAATGGCATGAGTTTCTGCACTAGCTAGATACACAGCTTTGTCCATGACCTATATTGCTGCCTCTCTCTTTATTCATATGGAATTATAAAGCTGTAGCATAGTGCCAGGGCAGTGCTGTGTCTCAGTTGAGTTTTCTTAAATTCTTAATTCCTTTAATCTCCCTGTGATAAAATTGTGTCTAATTTATGTAATCCCTTTCTCCTTCATTAGAAAAGACATCATCAAATCATTTCTCAAAAATAATAATTTTCTTCTAGGTGCTGGCTCTCTCTCATGGAGCTGTCACTGCCATGCACCATAAGATTCTCTCCAAAAGAAATTCCATTTTGAATCAGTGATAGTATTCCATGAGTAACATAGAAAGGCCCCTATATAAGAGGAAGATGTAATGAGCTCAGGGCTGAACATGATAATTAGGGGTCATCATATATAACTTGAGTTTTGTAAAAGTTACTCATTTCACACAAACAATTCTTCTGGAGTCTTTTTATACCAAGGGAGGTGAGATAGGTACCCACAGAAAGGAAAAAATTCCAACTGTATTAGACAGCTGCAGTAGGGATAAATGATCCTCTGGGTGAATTCTGACAGCTGAATCAAAAAACTAACATTTTAACATCTAAAGTTGTTTAAGGTGTCTATAGGACCTTGACAAACTCATATATTTTATTTGAAAGTGACAGAAGAGAGGTTTTAGTCTCTGTACTCGAAGATTTTTAAAACCTGGTTGTATGAGTACTGAGAAATCTGATTTACCTTTGAACTCAACCCTTCCTTGAGCAGGTGATTAGACTTTATAGCCTCCATTGGGCCTTCCTAAACTAAAGCATTTTGCAGACCAATTAATTCCATCCTGGTGCTTAATTTCCATTCTTTGATAACTAAAAAACCCTAAGAGTTAAATAGTAATATTTGCAAGCCCTCTTCTGTGCTAAACTTTGAAAAGTTTACTTACCTTAATCACAATGAATAATTGTTTTCCTTCTTCTCTTGTGATCATATCAACGTGTGCAGAATTTTAAGAAATATGTCTGTGGAAAATAGCTGAGATAGGATTTATTAGGGTAAACTTTACTTGCTAAATAATCTACATACTCTCTAAAAGTGTTTCAAAGAAATCCAAAAATTAGAAGCCTAATGGAAAATTTTCCAAAGGTGTGTTAGGTAGTAATGGTAATCCCCATTCTTGTGGGATAAAAGCATTTTTTTGTTAAAAATATACAGTTAGTTGGTTAGTTAGTTAGTGTTTCTGTGACACTCACCTACAACAACTTCCAGCCTTCTCTCAGCCCTCACATGGTGAGTAACTTCTTTAGCTATCAGGTTCTTGTCATCCCAGGCCCACTGTTGTATTTCCAACTCAGAGTTCCTCCCTTTGCCCAGACCTCTCTCATCCTCAATGTGTATCTTTTCTCACTCTGATTACAGGGCAATAACTCAGCTGCTCTTCCTCCTTAACTGAGTTTTCTTCTTTCTTCATGATTCTCTGCTATTCAAAGTCTAAAGAAATTACATTTCTATTCTTACAAACGTCCAACAGAACAAAATGGGATGATATGTCAAGTTTTAAGTGTTTATTATCTTTAATTACCAATAAAGCTTTTAAACTTAAGTTTACTGAGACATTGGTAGTACTGAATGTCATATGGGACTTCTCAGGAGTGAACCTTTCAGATCAGCATTTTCTGATTTAGTAGTTGAAGAGCAACCTTTGTGGCTGTAGCTGCAGCACCAATAAAAAAAAAAAAAAAAAAAAGTGAGGCAGTAAGAATTGTAATAGTCATATCTGAGTTTCACTAAAGGGGTTTAGATTAGGCTGAGGAGTTGTCCTGCAGTGTCAGAATCTGAAGAGGACTGATGTTCTGAGATGGACACACAACCTGTGTAAGGAACCACAACATAGGTGGTAGCCATGTGATGGACTGGCCCCTCAGGTAGTCAGTCCCTCAGACACTTTAAATGCCACAGAAAAGTGGGCAGATCAAGTCACTAATTTTTATTATCATTTTCATGCAGACTATTCCTCATATTCTTGTTAAAATTCTGTGTTACAGTATCCTGTTTTCTCCTCTGCTGCCCCTCAAATAGTGCATTCAAGCCCAGCCCTCTAGAATTATGCAAGTGACTCTCAAGTCCAATTTTCAGCAGTTTTGAAAAATTTCAGTGAAAGAAATCCACTTTCTCACCATAAGTTTCCCATATGTTTCCAGGATTTATATTCAAAACAATTAATACTAAAAAGCTTTCATAAATATTTTCATATGAGTATTTAAATTTATGGTTTTGGATGGTGGGAAAATAATAAGATGAAAAAAATATTTCTTTGTGGTAAATATTTGTTTTATAAAAGTAAACAAATAAAATATTCCTGAAGTACTTAGCCATCAGTATTTGAAGGCTTGTGGCAGCATCTGAAAGACAAAAAAGGAAATAATTGATTAGTGGATTTGTTTGATCTGCTCAGGGATCAAAGGGACAAATACTGTCTACAGGGATGAAAGGATTGAGAACTGCTCTCCATACTGCCTCAGTTACCTGGTTATTCAGATGTTCTTGCTACATGTTAGTGATGTGTGTACCTGACCCTCTGTAATGCTTGAGCAAAAAACAAAAAAGCCCAAATTAGGTATACTGTACTATTGTGCAAGGCTGTGTGTATTATGCAAGTATGTGTGTAATATTCTGAAGGGCTTCTCAATAATCAGGCATGGAAATTGCAGTTTAAAGTCTGTGAGAAGGAATACTGAATCTATTTTTCATTTTGTAAGCATGATTGACTTTGTAATACAATTATGACAATTTTGTTTTTAATTGTTTTCCCCCTTCCCACATATGGAATGTCTAGAATTTGGTTTTGGTGCATCCTAATGCACCATAGCAAAATATCCATCTATTTTATGTACTGTATGATGGTACAACACTTATCTCTTTGCTCTCTCTGTCGATATGACTGGTTTGTTTTAGTATATTCTCGTAGAGGAAGAATGATGTATTTCAGAATCTTGGGGATTTTTCCTTCTGAAGGTTTCTATTGCCAGTTAAATGCACAGTTATGAGTATGCATATACCCTACATAGTATGAATCTGTGTACCAAGTGGTGCTTTTACCATAACTTATCTCCATTTGCATTCATTTTGAAGTTATTAGGGTATAATAGAGCTCTGGGTAATCTTGCACTTGGGCAGATATTTGTTCACAATGCTGGTTACCAGCAGAGAGGAGGAGTGGTCTCTGGACACTGTCAGCCATTCTGGGAAGATCACAGAGACAAATGAGCATATTCTCATGTGTCTGTCTGCTCTCTAGGAATTTGTGACCCCCCTGAAAACTGGTGGAATTCCAAGGCTGAGAAAAATCACTTGAGTGGACCAACCTTTTCAGCTATATTTGCACACAAGGTGCTCAGTCTGTCTGATCTGATGATGTATTCAGTTGCTTTGAAATATGTCTAGACTCTTGTAAAGATGGAGGCCAGAAAAAGAAAGCACGCTTGAAAAAAGCACTTTGTTCTGTTTGTGAAAGCATTTCAGTTCCATAACCACTGTCACAAAGCCTTTATCAAATTATTGCATTGTCCAGGCTACTCAGTTAAGTAAATGTAGTATCGAAGTTTCACAGCTGGTTTACAGTTGAATTTTTAGGATACTTCACAAAACTTATGGCAGTCATTTGATAGCTTTCTAAATATTTAAACCAGATACTGAACCCTGAAATGATGAGAACAAAGACACTCATTCCTACTTACTGTTGACTACAGTACACTGCTGCGTGGAAGACTTCTGGTACCCCTTTAATATCTTGCCCAAAGGCTGAATAGAAAGAACTGGAAAGCAGTCAGAGAGCCATATGTCATGTACAGGTCCTGTTATATCTAGAACATCTTTGTAAGGTGGAGTGTAGTAAGGACAAGTGCATTCACATTCAGTTTAATCAGGATTCCCAAAACCATGTAATCCTCAGCCTTTAAGGCACATCACCATGTTTGTGTTCATTCATGAGTCATTGGAAAAACATCATATTTATGCCATTTTAGTTTATTCATTCTCCATACTGAATGAGGTCATGAGGGAGGCAAGAGGCTTGTTGATGGTCTGATGACATCATAATGCCAGTCTTCTCCATCAGACATTTTCTGTACCCATCTCCAGTTCTGAAACAGAGGTATCCTCTTTCCCCTCTCACAAAAGATTTGAGACTTTGTGAAAATATTAGTTTATTCCTTCTTATACAAATCTTTTCCTTGCTGGTTGAGCCATGAGTCAGAAAAGTTGCTGTGTTCTGCATAGGATCTGCTTATTCTGCACAGTAAAACTGCCTGAACAGTTGATGTTGATGCAGATTGCCAGATTGCCTCATAAAACTGCCTGGTAGTTGGAAATCAGAAGTCCTAAATGACCTTGGATTAGAACAGCTTTTGCAGATCTTATTAAAAAAGTTTTACCTTTTTCTTCTGCTCATATATAAAGACAGCACTAGCTAAAGGTCTGGTCAAAAAGAGTTCCTAGCTTCTCCCACTACATGCAGATTTTTCCAGATATCCTTATTTTAGAAATTCTTAAGTAGTCTAAACCCTTGGTATGGAATTTGGTATGAAGCTGCATCAGGGGAAGTTCACACTGGACATTAGAAAAAGGTCTTGGTCATGTGGTTTAATTGTAGGTGAGGAGCTCCCTGTGAGGAGCAGGGAGTTGGACTTGATGATCCTCCCTTTCAACTCAAGACATTCTATAATTCTATACTGAAAAATTTAAAGCCTGTTATTCAACTTTTGTGAGGTTGAGAGGAGGCAAACCCAGAAAACATCAAAATAAAACAGGCTTTAAATTTGGTCTGTGAAAAACTGAGTTGATAGAGAAAACAGTCGTAAATTTTGAAGCATGTCATAAGCAGTTAACATGAGATGTGAAAAAAACAAACTGTCCAGTTCTAGTGAAATTCTTGTAGGAAGGATTTGAAAAAAAAATGTAAGTACAATATGAATTATTAGGTTCAGGAAGCTGATATCTAGTTTTCCAAACCAAAATGTTTCTAACCTAATATTCAGGTAAAATTTAAATATTAATAATTTTAGAAAAATATTCCTATTGTAGTCACGAGCAGTCTGTTACATATGGCTGTAGGCTGTGTTTTGAATGTTGTTTGTTTTTTATGTTTTATTGTAATATTGTGTTTTATTATGCAAACCCATGAAACCTGCAAAGCAATGAGGCACAGCTTTTACTATTCTCCAATAATGGACAAAAAACAGAACAACTCCTCTTAAGAAGAATTCTATTACTCTTAACAGAGCTCTAAATTATTTGTAATTGGTCAGAAAAAAAATGTAGCTGCTGTGCACTTTCGACCCTTCAGCAGTAGCTTGCTGCCTAAGTTGTTTATTCACTGAAAATATTTATGCAAGGGATAGGCGTGGAGTAGAGGCTGAACAGAAACTCTGTGATGGGATAAGGGTAAATCTCATTCTTTCTTGGAATAATCTGTGAAGTAAGGAAAAGTTCAGATTTGTTTCCTCTCAACCAACCTGAGGGTCTCCTTTTCCACCTTCCTCTTTTTAAGCATGCAAACAACACATATCCCATTGGATATTCTTAGCTATCTCTTGCTGACTAGGTAGAATAAGCCTGGTGCTAAGCCTCAGCTGACACACAGGAGGAGACTGTGTTTTATTTAGAATACACATACCTTCTGCTGCAGCTTGTTGAGCTCCACCTGTAAACTTTTTGTGGTTTGAGTTTTTAAACAAACATCACAATGAACTTCATATCTCTGAGCCCTGAAGAAGTCTCAGTAGAATACACAGGAATTTAGCATTAATTAGAGCCTTCAGTAGAAATGTCAGAAGGGGATGCAGCTAGCCTAAAGTGTAACACAAAATTAACCATTTTTTGAACTGCCATATTTCTCAACAGCAGGCTCTTTTTATGTTGAAAGACCACATAAATCAGGCCACATCACCAGGAAAAGAAAGGAACTCCGTTGTTACTCAGATAGAGTCAACTTAACCTTTTTCTTCACTACTTTGTTCCTGGGTTTAGGTTGAAGCTGTAACTTTTGGAAAGTAGCAAAAGTGATAATTACTACATATTAAAGACAGAGTTCCAAATTGCCTGCTTGCATTTTTAATAGTAACCCTCTCCAAGTGCTACAACAGTAACAATGGTAGTAAAATATGTATTAAAGTCAAATAATCTAGTACAGATTCAAAAATCAAGCCTTTCTTACATGGTCATTTCAGGTTAAATGTGGGTTTTTTTAAGAAAAGAGGTCTTAAAAAAGTAAAAGTGACTTTGTGTCTTGTTTACATCATTTCATTCTGTGACCAACAGAAACACTACCATTTTCCCATTGCAATAGTGTATAACATTTTGAGATTTTCCATTTCCATTAAGGAGCTACTTGTGAAAGGAGAGAGTGCCCAATGTGAGAGTGGAGGACACATTCTTTGTGGCTACACTGATTTATTTTTCTAATTGAAAATCCATTTACCATTGATGCAGTTTCCACTACAGGTTGCAGAGGATGGTTTTGTAACAAGGATAAAAATCCACAGCTGGGATTAATCTTATTTTATGACGTTACAGTACAGATATTTGCATCTGAACCACATGCTCTGATGCAGTCTTTAGTCTGCGGAGGAAAAAGTAGTAATTTTCAGGAAGTGACTAATTTCATCCAAGGGAACACTGAAAATAGGTGAGGTGATCCCTACCCTTAGATGGCTAATATCTCTCTCTTGATGTAGGCACAACCCAGACAGTTTAGTGGACATGTGCATTGTGGACATCTAAGCTGAGATAAGATGAATGCCAGTTCAGCTGAGGACCTCACTGTTTTGCCTAGATCTACTCAAACCTAACTTCCATTATTTTTCTCAAATATGAGCTCTGGTTTCTAGGCCAAAGTATCAAAGTAATTTTGGGGGAAAAAAGTATACGACAGGTATGAGCTATGATTGCTACAAAACTGAATTACATGAAAGAAACTCCTCTCACACAACCAGGTGTCTTTCTGATATCTCCATGATATGAGCTCTGGAGAAGTAATAGTAGAAATCATAAAGATAAACGCAAGCAATGATAATTTACTTTTTGACAATTTCTGTGAAATAATTGACTCTAGTAATTATTGCAACAGTAACCCAGATTGTCTGTGTTGGTTGCACTGGATGTTAGCTACAGACAGAGGTGATTATGGTCCTAGTAATGGTACAATCTATAGTGGAAAGGCAAAATAGTTTCATTTGCTCCTTTTAGACATGCAGTGTTTGTGGACAGGTAGAAGTATCTGTCTAGCATAGTATTTTAAGTTAAAGTATGGCAAGCAGGACCATCTGGAATCCAGTCTGTTTCCCCAAATGAATGTGAGTAAGAGTGTCTGAATAGCTGGAACATTATTTTATAACCTTTTAGTAAGCTTCAGTGGCAGTTTTGGGTTCTCAGTAGCTCCCATGAATTAGTGATTCCACAATTCAGGCACTTCAAAAGTAGTGCACTCAGGTACACTGTGGTGAGCTGTGAATCAGTACTATATTCACTGACCTGGAGGTAAAAGTATAGACATTTATGCCTAGAGAATTAAGGCATTTAATTCGTTGTTTGTTTGTGCATGGGGGGGGGGGGGGGAAGGAACAGGGACACAGATGAAACACCAAAAGCACTGAAAAAGGAAAGATAGAAATGCAATGGGATGATCTTCCCAGTCAGTATTTTTAATGAACTTCCAAAAATACTGCTTTTGAAAGAACTTGAGCTTCTCCCTGAATTTTATATCTGACTGATATCTGGCCCCTGACTTGGGCACAGAACTACTTATTGGAGGTAGTTGGGAAGAGAAAGTGTGGTGAAGATAGAATCAAAAGGTATAAAATTAGGTTGGTTTAAAGTTGAAATTGTGTATTTCAACATTTTTAAAAAAACACATACGTGACCATGTTATACATTGGGATGTCAAGCTCATTGTAAACACCTTTAAGCTCAGGTAATGACTAACTTTTAACTTCATATAATGGGTAATATGCATTTTTAGCTTTTTCATACATCTTAATACATTCTACTGCTCAGCTTGCCTAAAACTGAAGTTAATTCCCTTGGAAGCTTCTTCTTTAAAACCCATCCACCTTCAATAATTTCCTTTTTAACAAAAGCTGTTTCTGACTCTTTACAAAGTACAAGACTGAATAAGTTTATCCTTGCATACAATTTTTGTCATGTTAAAAAATTAAAAGCTAAAAATACCTTTTCTTAAATTTAGAAAGGTATCTTAAAATGCACATGATAGAAATGTGCAGATAAGGAAATTTTAAAGTAAAATGAGCATAACAGCTTGGTTTTCAGATATAAGATTATTATGAGACTCTAAAGAGACCTCTAAGTGGGTAATAATTACATTTACAACTATTTTAATTTGTTGCCTTGCTGCAACAATTTTTTTTTTGTTTATATTAACGTCATATCCTAAGGTTTTTTTTCTACCTGTCTACTCGTTTTCCAGCTCTTTTTCCTCTCAGTGTATAATGTCATCTGTCAGGGAACATAGAGAAATACTCATGTGTTTGTGTAATTAAGCAAATCATGAACATATTCAGCATTTGTATATAGATAGAGATTAAAATGGGAAAACTTGAAAATACATTATGCTGCATAAAACATCTGAATAACTTCTATCATGTTGTAAAGCCCAGAGAACTTTCATTGTCCAAGAAAAATGGAGACTGCTCTCAAGAACATTAGCAAATTACCTGCTTTTTTGTTATTATAGATAGATTTTTATTTATGCAGCCCAATTTTCAGTCCTAGCTCCCAGCTTGTACATCAGTAATCCTATCTTATTTTCTTCTGGCAATTTATTAGTAGTGTGAGATTGTGGACACAATTCTCCGTGGGTGAAAAATTCCACCTACTAAAGAGTAGGTTTGAGAATCAAGGTTCTTTATGCATTGATTACTGCAGAGCACAATGTGGTATAATAGGTGAGAACAAACTATGGTTATAAAGATCAAGTCTATTGTAGGTACAAAAGCCTATTTTATGTACATTAAAGAGCCTTGATTATTTAAAGGCATTTGTGCTGTTGGTTATTTTACACAGGTTATTTACACTGCTGATTAAATTGCTTGCAAAGCAGTCAGATTTCCATACACAAGTAGTCTAACAGAAATATTATGCAGCCAGCAATTTGCCAGTTGTCTGTTGACAAAGACAGAGAGTAAGCCACTTACTACTGTTTTTATACAATGAATCATTTTTGTAAAAATGGAGCAGTCTAATGAAAATTCAAATGTATTGCTTTTTCCGATTCAAACAGAAATCCAAGCACTTCATATACTCTGCAAATAAGCCTCATTTGCCACTGTGTATCAACTAGCAAGCTATTTCAGTTCTACATGCAGATTTTAAATAAAATTCTCTAAATTTAAACAGGTAGTTCCATTTTACTTCCATAAACAGATACTTTCAAAATATTTAGACATCTGTATATAATACTGTTTAAACTGTTTGTTCTAAAACATAAATAGCTATCTCAGTGTTTGAGTTACCACCTGATGTCTTTCTCATTTAAGGGGAAAACATAAAAAATAATTGGGATAACTAGAGTCAGGAACAATGCTTACACAGCATGTCAGCATCTTTTATTGTGCCTTAATTGTAAGACCACTTAGAGGGGGGCTGTGGGCAGACTGGCTCTGCAGGAGATGTGAAATGCCAGGTCTCAGGGAAGTTTTGTGGCTTTGCTGAGGGTTTCACCAGTGCTTCTTGCTCAGCTGACATAACCCAGAGCAGTGCCCCTTTGAGGGAAGGGGCCTCAGGCCTGGAAACAAGAGTATGAAATATCTGATCTTGCAGGAGCGTTCTGGCCCTCTGAATGCCTTGGTGCCAGGCTCAGACCCTCCAGTAAGGCTGAGCCCTTTTTTGTCTTGGTTTGAAAAGACAGGTGTCTGCTAAGGAAGGCAGGAACCTCCCCTGAAATGGAAAAATGTCCCTATGAATTATTGTAATTTTAAAATTAAGGGGCCCTCAGACAAAGATATGGGAGTAGGAATAACAGTTCTTTATTAGGGAAGAAAATGAAAATAAAATAAAAAATGCAGTAATACAAAACAACACAAACAGAGTGAGAATATGACCTGACACCCTGTGGGTCAGGATGGCAGCAGTCCCATTAAACGGTGGCTGCAGTCCTTCTGGAATGACAGGTGTAGGTCTGTTGGAACAGTGATCCTGTAGAAGGGTGGAGTTTTCCTCTGAAGGTCCAGTGGTGGTGCAGATGGGCCTGGTCTTCCTCTGGGAATCCAGTGGGAAAAGGCTGTCCTGGTGTCCTAAAAACTCAGATTGTATCCAGGTAGGAATGCTCGGCCACTCCCCCTGGGTGGAGCTTTCCCAATGGGATGATGGAATTTTATCAGCCATGCAGTGACAGTCACTGGCCCATTAACAGAAGACATCTCCCGGAGGGAGGATGGGTCATGGAAGAAATAAAGAAAACTGCCCAATTAACAGAAGACAACTGCCCCACCTCTAACAGATGGGAAATAGAATACCCCCAAACCATATCTTGCAACCCAGGACACTTTTCCAGCATTCCAGACAATTTTGCTTCACTGCCATTACGAATTCTACAAACGTGTAGGATCTTTTGAACCTCTGGACCCTGCTATTGTTGCACAACCATTTGGGATGACTCTTCCCTGCTCACCAGTGCAGCCACACCATGTGTGCAGCCTTTTTCCACCTGTGTGCGCTGCATGTCTGGCTTGTTGCATGTAGCGTACAGATCTGCTGCGCTGCACATTTAGATAGTTGGATTACTACAAGCTGCTACATATTTTCTAATAAGTAGGCATTTATATCTAGTATTATATTCTCTTTTCTGCCCTACATATGTAGAAAGTAACCCAGCTCTCTGTGAAGTTAATAAATAAACTGGATCAGGTCTGATCATGAATATTTTTGTCATGTGCCAGTTGGCACAAACATTAAAAACAATCAGATTTCAACCATATTTATGTATCGGTGAATTGGAAAAGACTTATGGTATACTAAGAATCTAAATTTAGAAAGGTGTAGAATTTTCCTGTTTAGTTTGATCTACCTCCAAAAGAAAAAATCTATCTGAAAAAAAATGGTGTACTCAAAATTATTATTTTTAAATTTTCTTCAATGTGCTTTCTGTAATCCACTGTATACTGTGAAAAATCATTATTTTCTTACAGTTTCACAAGGTCTTTCATACAGCATGAGAGAATACAAAGACTTTGAAAAGTGTTTATAGGATATGTGAATTATGGACTGAAAGTTCAAAGAATCTGTCACAAACATTCGAGACATGGATATAAAATACCTGAAACTGCTTTTGAATCAGTAAAGGGAATTGACTGTATTATCAACTGAATGTATTATTAAAAAAAAAAAAGAGTTATGTATATCTAGTATATTCAGGAGAAGTTCATTTTAAACACAGGGAACTTGCTTATCACTGTCATGACACTCCTGTAGTCTTTGGCAGAACTTTCACTGAATGGAGCGTGATTGTATTTTCATCTGATATACACAGTGGGTATTAAATGTATAAAATGTAGAGAGGTCTATATCATAGAATCACCATCATAGAATGGCCCGGATTCAAAGGAAATGTAAAAATCATCCCTCTCCAACCCCTCTGCCATGGGCAGGGACACCTCCCACTAGTCCAAGATGGCCTTGAACACTTCCAGGCATGGTGCATCCACAGCTTCTCTGGGCAACCTCTGGCAGTGCCTCACAGTAAAGAATTTCTTCCAAATATCTAATTTAAACCTACTGTCTTTCAGTTTGAAGTCATTCCCACTTGTCCTGTCACTACCTGCTCTTGTAAACAGTTTCTTTCCCTTTTTCTTGTAGGCTCCCTTCAGGTTGCAATTAGATCAGTCTGAAGCCTTCAATAATAATATATAATATAATAATAATATATATAGTGTGTATATATATAAAGAGATTTTATATTTGTTCTTAGAAGGATTAGGTCACAGTTAAAGTAGTTGATTCTATGATTAATTAATAACTTTTAATAAATAAAATAGTATTTACTGTTAGGCCTCCACAAAAGGATGGAGATTGAAAGACACTTGCTAAGCAATTAATTTCAGTTAAATGCAGCATGTGAGCAGACCTGTGTCTTGCCCAGAAAATTGATTAAACATATGCTTAAGTTAAGTAGATGTTCTAGTATTTTGCTGTGTCAAGTTCCATGTATTGAATTACTACTCTGGATGAACAGCAAGTTGTTTCTTGGCAAGGGTTGAATTGCAATTCAACTCACATATGAGGTTGCTGTCAATGCTATCAGCATTGATACAGAGAATTATTTCTATTAAATATATGTTAAATACATATAAAAATATAATATTCATTATATCATTCTTTTAGTTGATTTGAGATATATTAGCATGGGCTATCAGAAATTAAAAATTATAGCCGTAATATTTTTGTCATAACTGGGACTGTGAAAAAGCACATTATTAACTGTGTACCTCCTGTGAAGAAATATATTAGAGCAGTTGCTGCATTTGGAGCAAGTGGAAGTGGATTTCAGCATAGTCATCCAGACACTGTGGCTATGTGCTAAGGTGACTTGTATTTTTTCAGAAATAAGGATAAAGGAGGTTGTGTATTCATTATTTATCCATATGATTCTTCAGATCCTGCCCCCTGAAAGAATACATGGTTCTTTGACCACACTAAGTCTACCTTTTAGAGATATTTGTATACCTTGGCAATTATTCATTTTGTGGCTAATGGGTGGTGTGTGTTATTGAAAGACTGAAAAATGGTTTGCTCTGTGTGTGTATATATATATATATATATATATATATGTATATCCCCCATTTCAGAAAGTTGCATGCTTATTGTATTCTTGACTTCTAGTCCTATAAACAGAATTGAAATGGCTTTAAATGGAAAAAAAAATCTGCTTGAAAGATGTAAAAAGATAATTTTGAAAAAGAGGCAAATAATCATACTTTATTAATTTCCATGGATAAAAAAAAATCACACAAAAATATTCTGGCTTGTGCTTTCAAGGTTGACTCAGGAGATCAAATATTTTCTGAAATATATGTATTTTAGTATATAGATTTTTCAAATATTCTCTCTAATTTTAAAAAGGAAGGTAATTCCTGTTCATTTCTTTATCTGGGATTTTGCAAAGCAGCAGCAAGTCCTGTAATACCAAGAAAATAATTTGGGAGGGAATTATTATTTAGATGTCTGGTTTGAGAATATTTTTTGCTGATCTACTGAAGTAAGGTGAATTTTCCTTTACCCAGGGTGTGTACGTGTCTTTCAGTTGACTTTACCTGAGCTAGTAGCAACATTTTGATTACAGGTCATATCCAAGATTGATGGATCCATATATATGTGTATTGAATATATTTAAGAGGAAATATATATGTGTTTGCATGTAGTTTATAACATATGTTTGTACTTATATGAAAAGTTTCATGTTGGAAGACGAGAAATGTTACCTTCCACAGAAATATTAGGAATGGGAAAGCCCTCAGTATCTCTGGAAAGAGTTCAGGGCTATCATATGCTTAATATAAAAATGGCTCTGGAAATTTTGTAGTAATATTACTGATTTTTAAGGTAATACTTTTTTAGTCATTCTTAACATATCATTTGGGTATTAGAATCCCTCTGTGGATTATCATGAAAATTAATTCTTTTATTAACCCCAAAACTAATGTAAATCATCTGACAGGGAAATAAAAGACTTTTACATTAACCCTTAGTGCTTTGCAGCAACATAGAAAAATCTATCTAAACAGAACTGCTTTCTGTGTATATGTTGCTTATTTGCTTTGATGCTGTGATAGCAACATTTCAATAGAGTCTATAGAAAAAATGTCTCATTTGTAGCTGCCTAAGAAATACTTAATTTACTTTTTAATAAAGTTCATTACTTAAGACTTTGTATGCTACAGTATTGCTGGAAGCTCGAACCTGACCCCACTTTGCTTTTTCTTTCTTCACATATTTGCTTTTATCATGTCAGTTTTATGCAGGTGACACTGAAATATGCAGATTTTTTCTCTTTTTCCTCCTTTTTTTCCTATTTTCTTTTTTTGCTTTTTTTTTTTTTTTTTTTTTTCCAGAAGGACCTTATCAGTTGCTAGGCTTAGATTGTGAATGCAAGCTTTGATGTTAACAGCACCAGTGCCTTTCTTTTTTATTTGGGGCATTAAGTTCAATTATATATTCAAAGTATCTGTTCAATGCTTTTGCTGGAATATTTCAATAATTAAAATAACTGAGCTTTTTTTAAAGTAGACTTTCCTCAGTGTTTCGATCCTAGTACAGATGTGACTCAGACCAAATCCTGTTCTTTCTATTAATTTTATTGATTTCAAATCTCTGTGTTGGTGTTCATAGGCCAGAATAGCATGTTTCAAAAGCAGCACTTCAAGGAATTGCCTGAAAAACACATCAGCCAAAAGAATATTTACTCTCTTCTGTTTTGTGCTGGAAAAAAAAATTATACACTGATAAAGAACTGCAGTTTAGAAATATTTACTTAATGAAATTATACTGAGTTTATCCTGGTGTTTACTGACCAGTGTAATGAGAAGCAAACTATAAGTCTGTGTTCCAAAGATAATGTGTCTGATGGAAAAACAACAATTACTTCATATGTTTTAGGAGACAGTAAAAAAATCCAAACACAAAAAAATCAACCAACCAAACACAAAAGAACCCCACCAGCCAACCAAACTCAACCCAAATATCAAAGTAATTTTAATTGCATGGTCATGCATAAATCCCTATTTAAAAACTGCATTTGTCCACTAAACCTTTTAACAATGCTTTTGTGATCCATTCACAGAGGTCCCCTAACACGATAAGATAGCTTATTTCAAAAAGAAATTTCAAAGTAGATTCAAGAGCTGTCTGAGTCTTCAGATACTCTATTTCCACTTCAAGCTCTCCAAGCAAGCTCAAAGCCTCGCCAGTTTTTCTCCAAAGTCCCTAGCTGGGACAACAAGGTCTTGAAAAAATTATGTCTTCTGTTGTTACAGCCAGACAGATATTTTTTAAATTTAGAAAAGATTATCAATTTTCATTTAAAACTTTTGGGAAGCTAAAAGAGAACACAGGGAAAAAGCAGCAAGAGTCACAAAACCCCAAAGTAACAAACATAGGTGGTTAAAATATGCAGAGAGGCTGAAAGATTCATGAGTATTGTGCATTGAGAAATATTGGAGGTGCTCAGAAGTTGCACATTACAATCACACCTACTAGTCCCAGCTTCAGTGAGTCAGTCAGAACAACCACCTGAGCATGAATTCTATGTGTCCTCTTGGTTTGGAAAACAACAAAATCTATTGATGAGGTTTTACAAAGCCAAACCCTTGACTTTGTCAGATTCTTTCCCCTAAAATTAAAAGAAAAAAAAAAAACAAACTAAAAAAGGGAAAACACCTGTAATATGGAAACTACTGTTATGTCTAGTGTAAGCAGGTGAATATACAGTTGTAACTAGGAAGTCAGGAAACAAGGCAGGCAACACAGAAAAGGAAGTATTTTGAGAAGATGAGATAATACATTCAACAACTTAATTGAAAATCAATGTTTTTGTCACTACAGAACAAGAGCTTTTCAGCTAATATACTGTGAATTAATAGGACTGCTGTCGCCTTCTGATGAGAAGGAGGGCGACCTGGTTTCAGGATACAGCACGGCAACCCGGCCTCCCCCAGGTCACTCGGTCCACTGACATGCACAGACACCAATGTGGTGGATGGTCAAATGGCGTTTATTATCTCATCTTGTGGGGTTAAATAGTCAAGGGGGCTTTACTACATCAAAAGGGGATGGTGGGTCTGGCTAGGGTTAGTAAGGAGTGGAAAACTACTGAGTTAGGAGGGGCTGCATGCTTCAGGGGTGATCGATCACTTATAGCAGGAAGAAGGGGGGAAGGGTCTTGCTTTCCGTCACATCCCGAGATTTTCCATTCGCCTGTCCCTGTCTACCACATCTCCCCCCGCCTTTTTTACTAATGAATGAGGTAGTTATAAACATAGGCACTAAGGTGAGGTACAAAGTTATAATATGATAAGGGAAAAAGGGTTTTTGGTAAACCTGAGTAATCTTCGCAAGGGAAGTTTAGAGAACCTTTGCGACTGGCAGTGTCCTCGGTTTTGGTTCACAGCATTTGTTGCCAGCCTATAAACAGGATGTTGGCCCATTCTAGGCGAGCTTGAACAAATGAGACCAGCTTGTTTAGCAGGCATGGTCCGAATGTGAAGGTTAAAAGCAGTATCGCTAGCGGACCTATTAGGGTGGAAATTAGAGTGGTGAGCCATGGCGATTGATTGAACCAGGACTCGAACCAGCTCTGTTGGGTTTCCCTGTCTCTCTTTCTTTGAGCCAGTCTATCTCGGAGTTCTGCCATGGAGTCTTTAACGACTCCTCTGTGGTCCGTGTAGAAGCAGCATTCCTCCTTCAAGGCGGCACACAGACCTCCTTGCTGCATGAACAAGAGGTCCAGTCCTCGCCTGTTCTGTAAGACCACTTCCGAAAGTGAGGAGACTGATTTCTCTAGAAAGGAGATGGATTTCTCGATCCTCTGCAGGTCCTCATCGATGGTCATTTGCAGCTGAGCAAGCCCTTGGTGTCGGGTCACGAGGGCCGAGACACTTGTGGCTGTGCCAGCTGCTCCCAGGCCGAGCAGCATTGTGATAGTCACTCCCGTTATTATTTCTCTGAGGCGTGGGTTTTTGGTCTCCCCGGCTGCACGCGGCTCTTGGGAGCCCGGCTGTGGCGTAGCTTCCACGTGCTGCCGGGGTTTGCTGCCGCGGGTTCCCGGACATGGCTCCGTGTCTCGGGCGCGTGGGCTGGCCAGCCTCTGTTGCC
Organism: Vidua chalybeata; assembly: GCF_026979565.1. Taxonomy (NCBI): domain Eukaryota; kingdom Metazoa; phylum Chordata; class Aves; order Passeriformes; family Viduidae; genus Vidua; species Vidua chalybeata. Next base: position 50,538,107 of record NC_071535.1, on the reverse strand, counting down.
GTGCGCTAGGGACCTGGCAAAGAGGAAAGGAATTTGTCCATTTACTCTGTGCTTGGCAGGAACGGTTTATTGGTCACGTGGCGCGGTTCGATAGAAAGACGCGACCGCTCCCGGCACTCGCATGGGAGAAAATGGCGTCTGCGTGCCGGCGGGATAGGGCTTTATGGAGGGGCGGGGCGAGAGGATCCACGGCCTGCCGGCCAATAGGGGCGACTGCCGTGGCGGTGACGCCAGCAACAGCGACCAACCAGAGAACCCCACAGGGGCGGGCACCGAGCCAGAGCGGGCTGAGTGGGACCGTGTGGCTCGGGGCGGCCAGCACGGGGTTTCCCGGGGCCGGACGGCAGGGTGGTTACAGGAGCGGCAGAGGGGTAAGAGCCGGCAGCAGGCAACATGGGGGCAGAAACCGCGGGGGGGAACAACACAGGGGAAACGCAGGATTACAGAATTTATTTTAACATAAATTAAAAACCCTAATCTAAACCCAAACTCCGGGATGCAACATCTCCCCGCTTAATAAAATATAAAAAGAAAGCAGTGGTGTTGATTCAGTCTCTCAAGCGGTGGCCTCTTCTCCCAGCTTCTTCTGCTGCTGCAACTGCAGTGATTGCTACGCAGGTGGAGAGGGCCTGGAGATGGTGCTGGGGCTGGTTCTTCTCAGGGTGTTTAGGGATAGGGAAACTGGGAGGCAACGTTATTACAAACATGGGGATTTGGGACACACACAGACTGGGGCTTTGGGGAAAAACATTTTTTAAGGAGATTGTAGGTCCTTCTTCTTTTGCGTCGCCTGCGGCTTAATGCAACCCCCTGATTGGTGGGGTCATCTGCCACGCTCAAAGGCACCCTGATGTTCTGAACTACCACCTGCACAGTTACTTGATAACTCACAGCTCCCCTTAAGGTGCTGTGGCCTGCCTTACTTTTATCTTCACGCGAGGCAGGTGCGCGTTGTTTCTTCAGTTTTTTGGGGGAATGGGATCTCCCTCCCCCCCTCTCCCCCCTCCCACTGTCCCTGGCGGTGCCCTGCCCAGAAATGGACATTGAACCACAAAATGTCCTCTCTGATTGCAGTGGAAGCACTGGCGTCTTGCTGGAGGCTGCTTCGGACCAGCGTTCTTTGGAGGCACGGCATCCAAGGCAGCAGTGTTCATGGATGCCGCTTCCAGGACAAACTTGTCCTGAACCTCCGATCCCTCTACCTGCCTCTCATCTGTCGGCTCGACCTGTTCCACGGAATCTGGAAAATGCTCAGAGACCCACATCCCCCTGCTTCCCTCCCTCCCGGGTCTCCGGGATCCATGGGAATGTGGAGGCAGGGGCTCCGATTCCCCCCTCTCCTTTTCCCTCCCGCCCAGACGTCTGGGGCCCATGGGAACTTGGAGGTAGGGGTTCCCGTCCCCCCCCCTCTCCTCTTCCCTCCCGCCCAGCTCTCCGGGACCCATGGGAAGATGGGGATAGGGGTTCCCGCTCCTCCCTCCCCCCTCTTCCCTCCCGCCCGGATCTCCGGGACCCATGGGAAGATGGGGACAGGGTGAGGGCAACAGGACGGGGGCTGCCTCCCTCAGGCAGCGGGGTGGAGATGGCAGAGCTCTCCCCGGTGGGGGAGGGCGGAGTCGATGACTCAGCAGGGACGACATGCAAAGGACTGGAGGGAACGCCCATTCGAGGGAGAACAATGGGTGAGGAAGTAACCTGACCTCCCGAGGGGGCGGCGCCCACGCCCACAGGGAGGCAGGTTGGGGTTGGGTCAAAGGCGGGGACACCAGGAACAAAGAACAGAAAGGGGTTGTGGGAAGAAGAGACCCTGCCATGTGGCTGCCCTCCATCTTGGGAAGACAAAGGGATCAACCACGTGGCCTCGGCCTCCTCAGAGGAACAAAGAAAGGGGTTTAAAGAAACAGAACTGCGCGGGGTAGCGCCGAAACTGGGATTTTCAACTGGGAAAAAGGGATTGGAAAAGGGGTTTAGGGTCGTGGCCTCAGTGAATCGACCGATCTCGCTAAGGCAGGGACGCCGGGGTGGCTTGGGGGAGCCAGGCGCACGGTCCACATTTGTGGAGTTGCCCTGAGTCTCAGACTGACGGGGTGCCCCCCCTCGCCCACCCGGGTTAGGGGAAGAAGGGGTAGAAGAAGGGGATGGGGAAATGGATTCAGGGGGAGTAACAGATTTTCCGGATGGTTCTTTCCCTTCCCCAACCGAGTTTCGCGCGGGGGCTGATTTTACTACATCTGTGATCAACAAATGGAATTTAGGGAAGCAGTCATCTATAGAGGGATCCCTAACGATCCCCTCTGCTAGCCTTTTTCCCACTTGCTCCCAAAATTCTGTTTTGCACGCGTCCTCGGTAGACAGACGGGGGAAAGCAAAGAACAACCACCGGACAAATTTCTTAACTAAATTTTTTGGGTATCGGCCCTTCACCAAAAGGATTTCTTTAACTTGGGAATAAAATTCCTTTTGTTGGGCAGATAACACGGTCCCCATGCTTCTTCCACCCAAACCACCTCACCCCTGGGGCAGTAAAAAGGAGAAAAAAAGCAAAAAAAACGCAGGCGACTCCAGCGGCTGCCGTTCGTGCTGCGCGCCGCACGTCCCAACCTCGGGAACACGGCCAGCCCTCCCCGTATTAGCTGGACACGTTTCCACGACTAATACTTACCAGACTGAAGTCTCTGCAAAGCAAAGCTACCACCAGGGTCCGGGAGTCCCGGGAAGTGTTCTTTCTTCTGCCCTCCTGGCTGCGAAAGTTTGCACTTCCTGTCCCACGCAGGACACACTGTCTGGTCCCCCGTGGGCGACGGAGACTTCACTGACGTACTTCGGAGAGCCCCTGCTCTCGGTTTCCGTCCGGCACGGAGCTGTGATCTGGCGCGGATCGCTGCCCGCTCTGGCTTGGCGGCGGCGCTCCCCCCTTGGCGGTGGCGCGGCCCCTGGCCGGCGGCGGCGGCTCCCGGCGCTGTTCCTGAAGCTCCGTGGTGAACCTCCGTCCACGCGATCAGCTCAGCGCTGGCCTCGGCACCACGTTCGGGCGCCAATTGCGGCATGGGTTTTTGCTCTCCCCGGCTGCACGCGGCTCTTGGGAGCCCGGCTGTGGCGTAGCTTCCACGTGCTGCCGGGGTTTGCTGCCGCGGGTTCCCGGACACGGCTCCGTGTCTCAGGCGCGTGGGCTGGCCAGCCTCTGTTGCCGTGCGCTAGGGACCTGGCAAAGAGGAAAGGAATTTGTCCATTTACTCTGTGCTTGGCAGGAACGGTTTATTGGTCACGTGGCGCGGTTCGATGGAAAGACGCAACCGCTCCCGGCACTCGCATGGGAGAAAATGGCGTCTGCATGCCGGCGGGATAGGGCTTTATGGAGGGGCGGAGCGAGAGGATCCACGGCCTGCCGGCCAATAGGGGCGGCTGCCGTGGCGGTGACGCCAGCAACAGCGACCAACCAGAGAGCCCCGCAGGGGCGGGCACCGAGCCAGAGCGAGCTGAGCGGGACCGTGTGGCTCGGGGCGGCCAGCACGGGGTTTCCCGGGGCCGGACGGCAGGGTGGTTACAGGAGTGGCAGAGGGGTAAGAGCCGGCAGCAGGCAACATGGGGGCAGAAACTGCGGGGGGGAACAACACAGGGGAAACGCGGGATTACAGAACTTATTTTAACATAAATTAAAAACCCTAATCTAAACCCAAACTCCGGGATGCAACATTTCTCTTTTGTGAAGTCGGCCGGGCTCCTCAAAGAGGTGGTATACCTCTTCATCTGAGTGGTACAGGACCCTAGGAACAATCAGAACTTGGACACAGAAATCGATAGCGTCATTGAACTTGGCAAGGAACACGCAAGGACTCACCCCAGATCTCTGACAAACCCACATCCCACATGCGGATGGGACCGCCCACTTGTTGATCTTTCTGTTGGGCTTGACGACTTCGGTGCAGAAGTTGCCTTTCTGCTTTGCCAAGGCTGCATTGCCAAAGCATTTGCCCTGGCCTGTGACTTGACGCAGGGTGATTCCCCTACGGGGAGTGTCCCATCTGCACTGGTGAGGGGCTTCGGCTGTGGAGTAACTGAAGGGGGTGTTTAGAGCAACTCCTTCATAGAAAGGAGGTTTGACATCGTAACAAAGCCAGCAGGAATTGGTTAGGTTCGGGTTGGATTCATTCAAGGATAGAAAGGTAGCCTCTAGCATGCGGAAGATTGGGTCTGAGTCCGACTCAGCTAAGTGGCCTATTTGGAAGGCATCTGCATGGCTGGTCAGGATATCAGTGGCCTTTGTGGGTAGTGGTTTGGGATGGGTTGTTTCCCCCTTTCAGCACGTCCTTAATGACCTTATTGGGTCCTACCGGTTGGGGTGCCGGTGGTTGGAGCCTGATAATTCGCACGTTCACCCACTCTTTTGGCCCCTTGAGAACTGCCGTCCACGTTCTGCCTGTGGCCCAACTAGGGTGCTCTGGCTGCAGAACCGTCATGTTATAGTCTGTGCACTTCCGATATTTGGGCTGTGTATAATGGTTGCTATCGACCCCTCCCACGACGGCGGGTTTTTTACAGCCGGTAGGTGCCCAGGTGAACTGTAAAAATCTATCGGGTTCCTGCGGTTCCCACCCTTCTCCCGATGGTCTGGCATCTGTGACAATGGTTTCACAGCCCCAGTGTCCGCAATATCTCCACTCCGGGTAGTTTCAGTACTTCTTCCCAGGGTTGGAGGCTGGACACCAGTAGGATAGGTACATGTACATGATGTGTGGGTGTTGGGGTTGTATTTTTGGTCGTCCTGGAAACAGGTCGGCGATGTAGAACACGAAGGATGGGGTGCCTGCTGTGGTGATTTCTTTGAACACCTTGTCACCTGAAAGATGCTGCATGACCCACCTGAATGGCTGATGGGGGGTAATAGTCTGGGTTAGCTCGCCCCCCGGTGATGAGCCCTAATAGCAAGATCGCACAAAGCCACCGTTGCTGTCTGGGTCTCACCAGTGTAGGACTCTTGGGTGCTGTCCGGCGTTTTGGTGGTTCGTTGTTTTCCTCCGGAACCGGGATGTATGCATTACGGGGACGACCCACGAGCATGTCCTGTAAACAGAAACTCGCAATTCTCGTTAGTCTCATTCTGAAGGTCTGGCTTGATTGACTTAAGTGGGCACCACCTGATCTTGCCCTCTTTCTTAACCGCCGCGTACCCCTGTCCCGTGAGCACCAGTCTCCAGCCCCGTTCCCATTCGCCCAGCTCGTTTTTGATTACAACCTGCAGGCCCTCCTCTAGGGCTTGGGTGACCCAGTGCTTTCGAACAGGACTGTCTGCCTCATCTCCTCTAGGGAACTGATTCAGTGCTAGCAACGCTGTTGCCAGTATACGCACTTGGTCTCCTGGGGGAACGGAATTGGCAAAGCCCTCTGCCTTTGCCAACACTTCTAGCTTAGCTTTCAGGGTCTGGTTTGCTCGCTCAACTATGGCCTGCCCGGTGCTGTTATACGGGATACCTTGTACTAGGGTGATGCCCCATTTCGAGGCAAATTCTTGCACTGGTTTGGAGATGAAATTGGAACCGTTGTCAGTTTTAATTTGCTTGGGGATACCAAGCCATGCCATAGCTGTCAGCCAGTGCTGTATTGTGGCCTTAGAGTTAGCTTTGGGGTGCTGTGTGGCTACAATCGCTCCGCTGTAAGTGTCCACCGTCACTGGAAGCCATGCTCGGGGCTTTAGCAGTTGACATACAGTGAAGTCCGACTGCCAGATCTCCGAGGCCTTGAGACCTCTTGGGTTAACCCCACTGGTCCACAGGGGTGACTTCTGGCAGTGAGGGCAAGTGGCCCCTAAATGTTTCGCGTCCACGGTCGAGATCCTGCATCTCTTCACCAGTGCTTTGGCTCCGATGTGGAGCGACTTGTGCAGCTGCCGAGCTTCCTGCAGTGTCCACACTCCCTTTGCTCCTTTGTCCGCTTTGTCATTGCCGGTCTGGAAGAAGCCTTTGACTGGGTTGTGGCTGTTGACGTGAATGACAGACACGGTGCCCTGTCGTGAGGAGAGCGCCTCCTCCAGCATTGAGGCCGCTGCTGACGTTGACACGCCTGGTCCTGACATGGCCAGGCAAAGCCTTGCCACGAATATAGAGTCCGTTACGATGTTGAGGTGTTCGTCTTGGAAGAGTCCGCATGCCAAGACCACTGCTGCTGCTTCCAGTTGTTGCACTGACAGTGTGGGGTCACATGTTTTGACGCAATGCCATTGCTCTCCTGCCTGCCACACTGTCGCTGCAGTAGAAGTCGTGGAGGAAGCGTCTGTGAAGACCGTCGGTCCCGGCTGCGGTCGGTCCATGACCTTTGGCGGCATGTCTATATCGACAATGGTCAGCAGCTGAGTCCAAGGTGGCCTGGTGGCGTAGGAGATTTCTCCTCCGAAGCCAGTGAGAGCAAGGGCCAGGTGCTCCGATATTGCGGTTGACTCCGTGGTTGGCCGCTTGCGAAAGGGGAGGTGGATTCTTGTCGGCTCGGTTCCCAGTTGTCTCAGGGCGAGTCTCCTGCCTTTCATGATGAGGTTGGCGACGCATTCAACTCCTGGGGAAAACGCACGAGTTGGTCTTCCGAGGACCACCCATTGGATCGGCCGGGACTTTTCGGAAGGTCCTTGGGCCAGTGCTCCCACTCCTCCGTTTTGTGTGAAGTGGACGTATAGATCGAGTGGCGCATCTGGGTCCCACCTGGCAAGCGTGCCAGTAGACATCTGGTGCTTGATGAAGTCGAGGGAGCTCGCTGCTTGCGGTGTCAGCTCCTTGGGGTCCCAGGGGTGCTTTCCTTTCAGGAGGTCATATAGGGGTTCCATGACCTCGGGGGGAACCAGGATGATATTGCGGAGCCACTGCAGAGAACCCACAAGGCGCTGCATGTCATGGAGCGTCTTGATGTCTCGGCGGACCTTCACCTTGGGAGGTGTCATGTAGGAGTTCGTGATCCCCACTCCCAGGAAGGTCACGCAGGGTCTTGATCTTCGTGTTTGCAATCTCAAAGCCATTGGCCTGAAGAGTTTCCGTGATCGCAGTCACCAGGTGATCCACTTGTCTCGCCGATGGTGCAGCGACGAGGATGTCGTCCATGTATTGAATGATGGTCGCAGCGGGGTAGGATTGTTGGACTGGCGTCAGTGCTCTGTCCACGGTGATCTGGCATATGGTCGGGCTGTCCACGAGACCTTGCGGCAGCACCTTCCATTGGAAGCGGAGGTTAGGTCGCTCGCCCTTTGGGAACACGATGGAAAAGGCGAACCGTTCCTTGTCCTCAGCGTGCAGGGGTATTGAAAAGAAGCAGTCCTTGATGTCCAGCACTGCGCATGGCTGCCCTTTGGGGATGGCTGTGTTCGTGGGCAGCAGTGTCTGAACCGGACCCATGGGTTGGATTGTCCTGTTCACCTCCCTCAGGTCGTGGATGAGGCGATGACCCTCTCCGGACCTCTTGGGGATTACAAATACAGGGGTGTTCCACGGGCTGGTGGAGGGTTCTATGTGACCCTTCTGCAGCTCGTGGCTGACCAGTTCCAGCAAGGCTGCCATTCGAGGCTTTGACAGGGGCCACTGCTCGACCCATATGGGGTCTGACGATTTCCAGGTCAGTCTGATTGGCAGCGGTGGGTGTACGGCAGTGGCCCTCAGGATAAATTTGTGATCCTGACTCCTAACATAGCGAGGACATCCCTTCCTATCAAGGGTGGAGAGCTTTGTAGAATGTAGGGGAAGATTGCCACCATCTGTTCTGGTCCCTTTTTCGTGTCGAGTGTTATAGCCACCAGCTGGGTGCTTTTCCACGCCCGGGATGGCCCTCCCACTCCGTTCACTGGGGGGACCTCTTTACAATGCCAGTGCTGAGGCCAAAGCGCTTGGGGAAAAACTGAGCAGTCTGATCCCATGTCCGCCCAGAACTGAAGCCCTATGATATGGGGATCCTGACTGCCATAAAGGCGGCATGTCCCCCACATCTTCAGGGGCTCCTTCCCTATTTTCATGGCCAAGGCCACCCAGGGGTTCCGCTCTGGGGCATCCCCTGCTGGCCCTGTGGCACAGGCGCGGCTTGTGGCGGTGGTGGATACAAAGGTGCCACTGGCGGCGCTGCAAAGCCCTGTGATTGTGTCGCTGGTGGGGGTGCGAAGCTGGCTGCCTCCTGTGGGGGCATGGGGTATGAGGGCCCCCCGCCCCACTGGGGGTTGACATAAATGAGCCGCTTCGCATTCGCAGTGGGAGGAGGCTGAGTGTGGCCAGTGCGCCCCCTCCCTTTCCCGTTTCCCTGAGGCCGGGACCTGCAGTCCTTAGCGAAATGCCCCTTCTTCCCACAGCTCCAGCAGGGCCCTCTCGGGCGTGCTTGAGGTGGGGGCACCGCCGCGGACTGCTGTGCTGGCTGGGGACAGCTCACTGCAATGTGGCCTGCCTGACCACATTTGAAGCACGCCATGGCACTGGTTAGGGTGCGAACGGCTGCTTGGACGGGTGTTAGGTGTTCCTCTCTTACGACGTGTCTGATCATGTCGGCTAGGCTGGCTCCGGCTGGCAGGGAGCGCAGGATGTCCTTGGTGACGGAGTTGCACTGCTGGCATAAGCAGTCCGCCACCCCGGGGCCCTTTGCCTCTGCAGGCAGGGTAGAGGAGTCTACTGCCGCCTGCAGGCGGTCTATGAACTGCATGAAGCTTTCGCTCTCTGCCTGTCTTATAGTGGACCACAGTGACGGCTTGGCCACAACCAGAGAGGCAGCCCGAATAGCCTCCCTAGCAGCTCGAGTGGTGGCCCTGACTTCCAAAGCCCGCATCTGTGCGGCTTGTTGCTGAGGTGTAACCATCTCGTCGTGTTTCCCCAGCAGCCTGGATAGGCTCGACCCGTGCAGTGGCTGCCCCGCCCCAGAAGCCTGGGCTAGTGCTTTTGTACAATTATCTTCCCATTCCTGCTTAAACATGATCATTCCCGCACCACCGAGTATCATGCGACTTATTTGTTTGATATCAAAGGGGAGCAAGTCGTCATTGCCAAAGAGGCCGTCCACGAGGGTGGAGACCATAGCCGAGTTGATCCCTTTCTCTGAGATCGCTTTGACAACTGCCTGTATGTCTTTGGGGTTTACCGGATTATATATCCTTTGCTGATTCCCCTCTGGCCCGGTGATCCTAACCGGGAAAACTTGGACCGCACCTGAAGGAGTCCACTCTGCACAGGCTATCTTTATCTTAGCCCAGTCAGTAAACTGGGCTGGTTTGCATTGTGATTGCCTTTCAATGTGGCTTAAGGCTTTATTCGTTTTTGTTTTAAACCGCGTTAGCTTCGCTTTTTCTGTTTCGGAGTCCCAGTCGGCTTCCGTCAGCTCTCCCGAGCTGCCGGAGCTGGTGGAGCTGGACTCAGAGCCAGAAGTCGAATGCCAGCGCATTTCTGGGCTCCGGTGCCTTTTCGTGCGGCTCCGGCCCCGTCCCTCCCCCTCCCTTTGGGGGTGGTGCCGTTCCCGCCCCCTGGGCTTGCCCTGCTGCCCGCAGGGGGAGGTCTCTCCCTTAAATGGTAGCAGCGCTGAGCACGGCTCCCGATTGGTCATGCGCTCTCTGCCGCCCCCCTCCTCCTCTTTTCCTCGTGGATGCGCACTAGCAAGAATCCGGGGCTCTGGGCTCTTCCCGCCGAGAGTCTCCGTGCCCTGCCCATCCCCTTGGTCGCCGGCGCCATGTTCGGCTGGGTATGGCGGCGGCGCCGCCAGCGCCTCCGCGTCTCTGGCTTCCCTCGCCAGTTCCTCCCAAAAGGACTGCGCGCGCTGCCGCGCCCCCGGCACCGAATTGCTGATCCGCGGTGAAGGGACGGATGGGGGGTCCGCGAGTTTTTCGGGAGGTCCTGCAGGTTTTTCGGGAGGTCCCGCGGGGGGGGTTGGGCTCGGGCTCGGGGAGGGGGGGAACGCGCCCGATCTCCCCAGGTCCCCGATCTCCCCGTGTCCCCGCTCCCGGGTAGATCCCTTTCGGGGGCGGTTTGCGTTGCCGCTCCTACCCCCAGCTTGGGTGTTGCTAATAAACATGCGCTTGCGGCGCTCCGTGTTTCTTGCTCCTCTAGCGCCTTGCGCAGGGCCCGCTCGACCTTTCCCCACGCCTTAAGACTTTTGCCACTGCCTGAGGTCTTTGTATCCTCGGCTAGCGTGGCTGTGCATCTCCCCCACACCTCCGGGTGTAATATTTCCACGGGACGTTCAATCGCCCCAAGCTCTAAGAGTCTCGCAATAGCGAGGTAAAAATCCTTGAGCTTGCATTTAATTCCCCACTGCTTATAAACTGAACTCACGACCTTCGCGATGGCTTCCATATCCGTCGCTGGTCCGGGGACGTCTCCCCCGCCAAGAATCGGGCCCGCTGTTCTGGCCGCTGTTCCTGTCCAGACGATACCCACTACCCGAGGGTTTCTTCTCTTCCCTTTCCACTCCCTTTTCAACTCCCGGGTTTCGGCACCATATGTCACCTTCTGATGAGAAGGCGGGCGACCTGGTTTCAGGATACAGCACGGCGACCCGGTCTCCCCCAGGTCACTCGGTCCACTGACATGCACAGACACCAATGTGGTGGATGGTCAAATGGCGTTTATTATCTCATCTCGTGGGGTTAAATAGTCAAGGGGGCTTTACTACGTCAAAAGGGGATGGTGGGTCTGACTAGGGTTAGTAAGGAGTGGAAAACTACTGAGTTAGGAGGGGCTGCATGCTTCAGGGGTGATTGATCACTTATAGCAGGAAGAAGGGGGGAAGGGTCTTGCTTTCCGTCACATCCCGAGATTTTCCGTTCACCTGTCCCTATCTACCACAACTGCTTATGCTATGATACCGTGTAAATTTTTTCCATGTGTTTAAACTGATTGTTTTAGGTAAGCTGGGAGTTCTACAGAAATTGTGTCTCAGCCTGAATCAGTGTTTCTGTATTTTGAGGGAGTGTAGGGGTTAAAATTATCTCTGCAGGAGAGTGCTTGGCTTTTATCCTAAGGATGTGCAGTGGCATCAACAGTGAGGGATGCAGTGGCAATGGCTTTCAGGACATCAAGTGTCAGCATCACAAACAGAAGCAGCATGAGCAGACTGTGCTGATGGTGCTCCTTTCTTCCTCTGCCATTAGAAAGTTGGCGTGCACCAGCAGCTCTCACAAAGTGGAATCCAAATTGCCATCATTACTTCCAGCCCTAAATTTCAGGAAGAGTTGCCCAGGAGTGGCAGAGACTGGAGCACATCTTTCTGGGCACTAGCTCAGAGCCAGAGCCATCCTGGATCAGCACAGAAGCAGGGACTTCAGTGGGATGACATCAGTTAATGCCAGCTAGAGATTTGCCCCTGTGCTGTGAGATCCCCTACTCTAACTCCCCTCAAAGACACAACAAGGTCCTCTGCCAGCCACAATCAGAGAACAACGTTGTGACAGCTGAGTTCAGTCTAATCCCCTGCCTTAAATATAAGGTTTCAAGCTGTGAAGGGCAAAGAAGAAGTTGTACAAAATTGTGTACTGTCTTCTATGATGACAGCTACAATAGGTAGAGAGCATCCTCTTTCTGTGGAAAGTTTTGTTTTAAAAAGAAAAAAACTGGTAAAATTTTGGTTGTCATTGTGCTTGGAAAAAAAAAAAACCTCCATAAAATATTGGGGAGAGTGGTTGCAATTAACAAATAATTTTTATTTGCTAAATATTGCATAGCTTCTCCCTGAACAGTCCAGAGAATCTTGTCTTGTATTAATGATTTTGCAAAAAAAAAAAAAAAAACCAAACTATTCTTTTACTATTTAAAATAAGTTAGATTAAGTATTTGTCACCAGTTGTCTTATAAACTTTTATAACTACTTTTAACTACAAGTTTCTAAAATCAAAAATATAGAGACAACCAAGAATACTGTAATTTAACGGAATACCTCACGGTAGAGTGCATACTTTAGCTTGTAGCAAATTAAAAACAGGTAATTTGTGTAAGTATTTTATTGATGCATGGTAACTCAGCAGGGCAAAAAACCTGCATCTCTTGAGTCTTAAGTCTTTTTGCATCTATAAGCTATCACCAGTGAAATTACTTTTGTGATTAGTCTGATACTCCTCAGTGACCTGCATAAGCTGTGGAAGCAGTCAGTGCACAAAACCCTTCATAGTTTCCTCATGTAGTTAACTGTGTATGTTGACAGCTTTACCCCAGTTAAACCAGTAGAACTTGAATTAGAAAGCACAGTACTGCAAAAATATAATGTAAAGTAACATTTTGGAAATAGGAAGATTTAAAATTCTGTGATAGCACAACTCAGACACTTCCCATTTTCGGTAGCCAGGAATAATTATAGGTACTTGCCCTACTGATAATTCTTTTTCTCACTGTTCAGAGGTTTCTTAGTAAGGAAGATATTTTTTCTTTACTAGAATTACATTTTTTTACCAGATCAAAACATCCACGGTTTTTGTCATAGGTAAAGGGTGAGCTAATAAAATTATCACCCCGTTGGATAATGGATCTGACTGACATAAAGTGGCTTTTGCAATAGCTTGTAATATAGTCAGTGGTTGTAGATGAGATTTTAAAATCAACAAGCTAAAGTGAAACCTTCAAACATCAGCAAAGTAAAAATATTTTTATAATTCCTTTAAATGCTGCTGGAATCAGACATTTTGTAGGGCTTACAAGCCCTACAAGCCTGATGCCACAAAATTCTTTGGTAAAGATACATATCTCTAGCATTTATAAAACCTTTCAGTGTATATTAATTTGGGGTGAAAACTGATAACTTAAGATGCAGGTAGTATAAATGGGCAATGTTCACAGCAAATTGTAATTACTGGTGTTTTGGTCCTTGGATGTTTTCTGGCTTCTTCACATATGCAGGCCTGTTTGTGATTATATTTTGTCAAATACTTTCAAGATTAACCCAGTATTAACTAGATGATAAGTAAATCTTTTATTTGGACTGGTAGGCTCCCATTTTAAGTCACTTGTAACTCAGTCTTGATGCATCACAATTTAACCCCAGCTGGCAACTGAGCCCCACTCAGCCACTCCCCTGCAGTGGGATGGTGGAGAGAATTGGAAGTGCAAAAGCTACAAAACTTGTGGGTTGACATAAGGGCAGTTTAATATGTAAGGCAAAAACTGTGCCCTCAAGCAAAGAAGAAGAAGGACTTCATTCACTACTTCACACAATCAGGTGTTCAGCCATCTCCAGAAAAGCAGGGACTCATCATGTGTAACAGTGACTTGGGAAGGCAAATGCCATCACTCTGAACATCCCCCCTTTCCTCCTTCTTCCCCCAGCTTGATGTGCTGAGCATAGTGCCATGTGCTATGGGACATCCCTTGGGTCAGCTGTTCCAGCTCTATCTCTTCCCAATTTCTTGTGTACCCTCAGCCTCCTCACTGGTTGGGGTGGTGGTAAGAGAGGCAAAAAAGGCCTTGACTCTGTATAAATGCTGCTCGGTAAGAATGAAAACATCTTCATATTATAAAGCCTGTTTTCAGTGCAAATCTGAAACAGCCCTGTACTAGCTACAGTGAGGAAAATTAACTCTACCCCAGCCAAAACCAGCACAGAGGTGAGCTGCGAAGCTGTCATTGTGAGAGTAATAAGTAGTTTCATGTTATTTAGTGCCTCTCCAATCTCACTTATTAGAAACTTGGAAAAGAGGAGATATAATAAAACTTAGGCTTTTGTTCAAGTCTGTTCCCAACACAAGTCTTTCAGTACTTAAAAGAAAATGTGAGGATAACAGAGGACTAAAAAGGAGATTGTAGTGCAGCAACACACCTCAAAAACCTCACTCAGTCACTTTAACAAAGTCCAGCACAAGTTCAATAGAAAGGATTCTTTTGCCCTTTCATAGGGTTTGGAGAGTGGGAAAGAGCAGGCAGGATATTTAGCACACAGCAACAGCAGCAAAAACGTGAGACCCTATTCAAAAGCAGTGGTGATTGGAGAGAGTGAGACTCCACAGTTCAATGGGCTTTTGGTTCAGAATGCAGGAGAAGGCTCTTACCAGGTTCAGACACAAGTTATAGCATGGGCACCTTTTTGGAGCCATAGTAATTTGGTGTAGAAACAGAAGTTGCTCATGGCTACTGCAATTACTGAAGATTTAACACGAGAGATAATATATTTGGATAGTCTTTATATCATTTCATCATCCAACAATTTATTCTGGTATTTCTACAAGCAACGCTCTACATACAGACAGCCTATCTTAAAAAAAAAAAAAAAAGTAAGGAAATAATTTCTGGCTGACCTTTTTCTTACCTGCTCTAAAGACACAAGAATCTGACGCAAATATCACATTTGCACTAACCAAATCAACACTAAACGCTCTGTGAAGTGAATTAAATGTGTTTTTTGTAGCTGAATACAGCTTTCTTTGAGTTTTTTGGGGGTACGCTGCCGTTGGCTAGACTGAGCACAAGTCTTGATTTTTGCCAGGGTATTTTGTGATTCTGAAGTTCCCTCATTTTAAGCTGTAAACTGACCTTAGAGACTGTGGTATTTTGTGATCACATACCCTCTGCATTACACTGACTCCTCCAGTGCAGCATAGGAGGGGGCATTTGAGATCTAGAATAACAGGAACATGCTCACTGAGCAGCACTCATCTCAGCAGTAGCAACCCCTGATGAGTGTATGCCTGTCCAGGCTGTCAGCACTTCTGGTTGTCTTTCAGATCAAAATCCAGCAATATAGGAGGGTCAATACACTGGGTAATTTTGCCTGTAAATGGGTGTGCTGTATATCTGCATGTCTCTGCTGCATGTGATATGGGAAAGTCTGACATCCCAAGCAGTGCTAAAAGAGCAGGACATGGGGAGGAGGAGAATTTATCAGATGTGGCCCTTTCTTTCTCAGTCAGCATAAATTTATGCTTGATTTTTTTGTCCAAGCAACCTCCTTTAGTGATATGTTAGATTTCTAATAAAGTGCGACTGAAAATGTATACTTGGGTGTCAGTTGTCAAACTGCCCTGATTCCCTTCACATATTATTTTAATATAATTTTTTTGGCCAAGTGATGCCTTTAGTTGTAACAACACAACTGACATTAGATGGTTGCCTTTGCAAAATGAGCTTCATGGTGGTTCATTATTATGGCTAGACCCTAATTAAGGACATCTATCTTTTATTTTCAGACTGAAAATTAGTGAAATGACAATTGTGTGGTAAACCCACCAGATATTGTTAAAAAGTTATTGTTACATTCAATGACTTAATAAAATCTCAGACCATGGATTTGACCAGTATTGATATATCCAGGACATCTGCAAGTTTTTGCCACTGTTTTTCATCAACAAAAATTACTATTTCACTGCCATGGCACCTCTCCAGTTAGGAAAATACAAGCCTAAAGTGATATTTTATAACACAATTAGTGCTACTAGCAACATTATACACAGAATCTTTCATATGTCAACCCCTATCAAATTCTCATACTTTAACATTTACCGTGGGTCAGCAACAATCATTGAGTATTGTGATTTTCATTATGCACATCATACCTCTGTGATAAGCACAAATATTTTTACTCTAATTACACTCTAGATTTATAAATAGCATTAGTGTTGTGTGGTACCAGTCACATTGTCATCTCTTATCTTACACAACCCTGTTTTTGCTTGTAGTTCTTCCACTAATATATCTAGGAAACTTGAAATCAAAGAAGTGTTTGAAATATATAGCAAGGCAAGTCGTAGAGTCTCAAGCAATTCTAAGAAAAACATTTTTCTTATAGTTAGTTACTTCCTGGGTCCTAATGAAAAAGCCTGGACAAAAGCAGGAATTTTCCCTTCAGTTTACCCAGCACAAAGGAAATTGAGTCAAGAAGAAGCAAATGAACTGTACTGTAATTCTCGATTTGAAATTTGATGAGCAGCATTTACAGCTTGACCAGTTTGGGGTCGGGGGTTTTTGTTTCTTTGTTTCTTTGTTTGCTTGGGTCTTTTTCCCCACAGAATTAATGTTTTTTCAGGGTGTTTTGTGGAGAAAGCACTTGTAATTCTTTGGTTTTTTTCTAAATGGGCAGAATTTCCACCTTGATGTGTATTATATTTTCTCACTTATTCAAATGGACATCTAGCTAGATTTCTATTTGCTTAGAAAATCTGGGGGCAATTGAATTATTTTTATTTCTAAACTGATCTTAATAATTACATACTAGACCCTTCTCTCATGTTTCCAGCTTTCCTCGTGTACCTCAGATATCCTAAAATATTCAGGTGAAGACATTATTACCTAAAGCAAACAAGAAAAGTTTTGTGGAAAGCTCTGAAAGATTTTTATCTCAAGTGTTATCCCACTTGGCATAAATATTTTACATGGTACAAGTTCACTTTCTGGTTTAAAACATTAAGAGAACAAACCTGCATGGGTTTTGTTATTAATAGTATGTGTGGCACTGCCAAATAAATGAGGAATTTTGTGAATTATTGTAATTCTGTCAAAACCTCTATTTGTTTACTGTAACTAAGGACTTGTTTTGAACCATTCCCATATAATGTTACCATGAAGTACTACTATAAGAACAGTAGTAAGATGTAACAGCTACAGTGTTCCATCCATTACCTCAACAGCAGCTTTTTGTAGGCAGTAACGCTTGTTAAGTTGAGCAATCTGTGGGGTCAAGGAGGTTAATGTTGACAATGAGCAATTATTATTTTTGACAAGAGTACCAAAGGATTTCAAGATGAGTCTTGTAACTGAAAGCAGATGATGACTTCAGTTTTATTACTAAATGTCAAGCATATAAACGTGTGATGTAGAGCAAGATCATATTATTATAGTAAGAGACAAAGCAGGGATCGAATGATGATCTTTTTTTGTGGTTTTTTTTTTTTGGTTACCCACAGGAAGAAGGAGGCAGGGTCCTCAGCATCTTAAAAAGGGAAATGGGGGAAGAAAACATCCGGAGAGGACACTTTCCTACAGATAAAAAAACTGAGAGAAAAAAAGCACAATATGATTTTAATGAAGTCAATACTTGCGGATGTCTGTGGGTACTGGTGTGTGACTTCTGTGTCTTTCTTGTAGATAGAGTGTAATAGTAGGGGGGTGGGACAATGAGCCTCAATAACCTTCCAGAGAGCACTTCTCTGTCTGTCTGATAATCACAGCTACAAGGAATTTTTCTGTTTGGTGTTTAGATGAGATATTTTCCCCTCTGGCCTGTTGGTATGTGCTGCAGTCTTGATCTTAGACACGCTGGTCTTTGTCAGAGCTGTTATTCAGACTGCACTCCTCTGCTGAAAGACAGAAAATATTTATTAGAGGCAACTCCACCTCTCATTTGTTTTATGTGTGGCTGTGACAATAGCTGGTAAGTTTAGTTTCTGCTGAGAATTAACACTTGAGCAGGGCTCCTTATTTATCGCATTCATTGGAACACCAAAGGCACTTCTGATTAAAACACTTGAACTCAAATAATCTAGAACTGCATGAACATTTGAATTTACAATGAAATTTCATTGCTGACCTTAGTTGTAGAATGAGAGGCAAGTAAAGGCTTGTTAAAACAGCCTTTGAAGTTGTTAAAAGGTGTTGCTTTGTTACTTGTTTAACTTATCTTTACATGGAAGAGAAGTAATCTGTGTTTTTCTGTGGGTGGATTTGATCAAGTAAAGATTGCCAGAAGTCAGGGACATAACAAAAAACAGTGCTATAACTTCTTTGAATGGATATAATGATTAAATTTGATTTGCCCAAGACTATGTTGACATTTTTTGATTCCATTCCATTACTCTACTGGAGAAACCAAATATCTTCTTTCCTGTCTTTTTTTTTTTTTCTTTTTTTTTTTTTTCCTACTAAACAAAAGAAAACATACTGTATAAAAATTCCTTTCACAGAATAAGCAATTGTTCTTATATTTAAAGATACATTTTCTAACCATGGAAAATAAAACTAAATTGGCAAAGCAAGCCAGAAAAACAGAGATGGCATCTTATAGGCACAAGCATTCATACTGAAGCTGAGTTTTTTGAAATTGCAAGAGTTAATTTAATGTGTACCAAGGATGCCAGACTCTTCATGAATGCCTTTTTGAGAAAATCAAGGTACTTTCACACTGGTTGAGTTTATTATGAAAGTAGAGGAGGTATATTGTGATAAAGAGAACATGCCCCAAGTTTGTTTCTTTACTGCTATAGTTTTCAGATAATTCTTTCATCTACAGATGTGTAGCATCTTATAAATGCCTCAATTGTTCTTTCAGATGTGTTATGTAGGAAATTACCACAGTAGGACCCTTTAAGCCCACAAATACACCATACATGGAATCACAGGCTCATTAAGGTTGGAATAGACCTCAAAGATTTTCAAGTCCAACCTTTGACCAATCACCATGTTGTCAAATAGACCACGGCACTAAGTGACACATCCAGCTGTTTCTTGAACACTTCCAGGGTTAGTGATGCCACCACCTTCCTGGGCAGCCCATTCCAGTGCTTAACTACCCTTTCCATGAAGGAATTCTTCCTGATGTCCAACCTAAACCTCTCCTGGTGAAGCGTGGTGTGATGATTATAGAGCCCTGTGAGAAGAACCTAAAGTATGCCCCACCCTAAATCATAATCTACCTAAACATCCTTCTCTTTTAACCCTATGAGCTGAAAAGGAGTCAATGAGACCTTCATCTCCCAGAAACTGTAGCTGCCAAGAACATAAATGGTACCAGTTTCTCCAGGGCTCAAATCAGATGTGAGGGGAATTTCAGGAGGTTCATTGACTGGTATTGCTGAGATTATTTTTAAAAGTATGCATGTACTGTGCAAAAAAAATCTGATTTTGTGACACCATCAGCTGATAAATATCTGTTGCACTCCTTGCATGCTGATTCATTTAGTCCTTCCTTGCAAAGGATGTTCAGCACTGTCCTCTCACCTTTGCCTCATTCTCAGTTTGCTAATCCATCTTCCCTAGCCAGTATACTGGGTGGACTGGAATGTGGACTATAACCATATTTTCAAATGCCAGATGATGTTTAAAAATCCAGCTCAGAACCCTTGTAGAGGGTTACATGTTTTCCAAGAAGGAAAGCAAGAGGTAACTTATTGTCTGTTACACATTGACCTGTAATAAAAAAAAAAAAAAAAAAAAAGTACTCTGCTCTTTCAGTCTGGAAGGTGATCAGGTATCTTTAGTTCTTCCTAGATAATGTAGTGCTGATTTTGCATGTCTCGAAGACATCACTGATCACCTGCTTGGAAGTTTCTGTTTAAAACTTAAAGAATAGTTTTAAGGTTTTCCATCTCTTGTCACGTGGAAAATATTCTTGCCAGGCGGATCAGGCTTTAGATGTCTCAGTGTCATCTTCCTCAGTTTTTAGGACTTTGCGGAGAGCTGTCAACAGGTTTCAATTATGGACAGAGAAAAATGGCAAGGGTCAGACTGAGGGGTTTCAGAAGAGCATGGTCTCATTTAGATGAAGGCAGGATCATGGGATGGGTCCAGCTACCTCAGACAAGAAAACAGAGGAAGAATAAATTTTGCTGTATTTCCTGGCAAAGGCAACATATTTTACTCTGTGTTTGGACAGTGAAAGGTCAGATTGGACAGGTTCTGGAGAGTCTCATTATAGGTGATTCCAAATTCCTGATTATTCTAAAGATCATTTCAAGAAGGCAACCATTTGATAAAACTAAATGGAAGAAATTCCCCAGATCTGAACACTGTGGCCTTTTTAACCTTTCCCCAGTAGTCCACTTCATGAGAAAACAGTGGAACATTGGATAAATTCCTTAGATTTTGAAACAATAACGTTTCCTGTCTCTTTCCCTCAGCACACATCCATGTCTGTATGCACATGCACAGACAACACAGACATATTTATCTGTCTATATATAATCTGCAGCGGAAGCTCATGTACAGGGGAAATCCTGGGAATAATTAAGGAAAGGATACTGCATGCTCCAGCAGACGGAATAAATTTTTTTTTCATTTAAAGCAATTTTTTTTTTTCTCTTTACCACCAACTTGCTGCAATTAGGAGGTTGTTGGAGAGATATCAATTGAGATTTGGGAACTGTTTTTTTCTGGAAATGTTTTGAATTAAAATCTAATTGGTAGCTTTCTTTGATAACTATTTTATTGTTGGGTGCAGCTAAATGGAAATCAACCACAAAGGGAACTCAATTTTGTTTGTCATTAATTTTAACTTGATTTCACAAATGATTTACATATATGATATTTTCCCTATTTGTTCTGCATCATTCCTGAACAGCATTTAGGCTGATGTGTCATTTTCCCATTTATTTATGTTACCTTAAAATATCCTGCATTACTTCAAGCATGGCTGTGGCAAAATGGTGAAGAAGGAATAAGTGGATCAAAGTAATATTTCCTGCAGTTTATGAAAAGCTGTAGTATTAGCAACCCTGAGGACTAAACTTCATTGGTTTACCCAAGACATGTTTGGGTGATGTGAGCAAAGGAAAGTAAACCTGCACTGCAAATATATTATTATAACAAAGAACAGTTTTGAAGAGATCAAATTGCACAGTAACAATATGAAAAGTCAAGGGTCAGCTGCATGCTCAGTTTACTCCAGTTAAATGTGTTACCAGCAGGATGTGAACTCAACCATGGCCATGTGTGAACACTAAATAAATGTAAATGTGAGTTGAGTCCATGGACCATATGAAAAAAGTGAAGGATATCTGCAGATTAGTACTGGAAAGATTAATGCATAATTTTATGGAGGGGAGATGGATTACAGGCATGACAGCAGAGGAGTAATTTCACTAACAATGAATGCCAAATAACCTGGGCATGCATGACCCCAGCCAAAACACACTTGTCCAAGTCCAATTGACTCTATGGACTTTGGATCTTGCCCATGGAATGTAAGAGAAAACAGCCACTTGTGGAGGCCAAAATCCTTACAAGGGAGACATAGCTGATATTTTCCTTGAATTAATTATGACTGCCATTAGTATCAGACAAAGACAGGTATATAAGTGTTCACTCATTGTGAAAACACAAATATTGAAAGCTCTTTCTCTTGAAAATTGAGTTAGCAGGCAAAAATACAATAGGGGTTTCTTTGAGTGTTTAGGGCTGAAATGCACTCCTACTTAGCAATAAAGAGAAGGATAACATCTTGCTAAATCACTGTATGGGGGACCCTAGCATTCCCCCTCTTCTGGTTGATTTAGGAATTAAATAGAGTTCCCTTAATGGGGCATGACAGCTGCAGAGATGTACCTTTCCCAGGAGTACCTAAGCAGGATCCCAGTCCCACTGCCCAGAACACTCCATCAATACAGGAAATCTGGCAGGAAGAGGAGATGACTCCATGCACTGCAGTCTCTTAAGTAACAAAACAGCCACACCTCCACTGCCTCAGTGTTGTGCACGGTGCTGCCTGAAGGCCTGTTTATAGTTGTAGTTTGGCTCCTGCTGTCATAAACTTTTGGCTCTGCAAGACATTAATTCAAGTTAGGTTGTCCCCCGGCTTTATTTGGAGTTATTTGCATCATTGTTCCATTCCAAAAATATGTGTTTATACAAAAAAGCAACCTCTTCTCTTAGCAGATGTGTCCTGCAAGTGCTTTAAGTCAAAGATGTTACGGACTTTGGTGACTCAGATATTTCTCAAATTCTTTTTAACTGTGGTCTTCTAGACACTGTCCCATATGAGCCTTAGATACCTGAAACTAAGGCTGAAAGTTGACCATGAAATTTTCTTTTACATTTTTAATACCAGTAGTAATATATAAGACAAAAGACAAGTGGTTTGAAAATAAAGCCTTTTCACTTCTTAAATAAGGAGCTATAATTGGGAAATTGCTGTGAGACTGTAACTATGAACAGCAGTCATATGGTTTTTATACTTCTCAGATGGAAATGAAACATATCAATGTTGCCTTGCAATACCTTAAAAATATTTGTCTTTTACAAAATATTTTTTCAGGATCTTTAATTAAATTGAAATGGATTTGATCCAAAAAAAGGGATTCCTTTGATAGTTTTTTAAATTCCTCACTGTGAACTTCAGCATTAGGAAGATCTTGAGAGCTTTAAGATTGGCATTTAAATTGCATTAACATATGATTTTTTGCTGATTTTGCCTGTGCTTAGGAAACATTTTGCCGGTGTTTCCTGGCAACTGCCTTTGTTCATCCAGTGCCTCTTTTGCCATTGTACTTATATAATAAGAGGTTAGAAAGGCAGTATTTGGTTAAAAGGGTCACACTGTCAATGAATATCCGTGTTCTTCTCATTACTTTCTGAATGGAGGCTATTTGTTCTCAGAAGAGTGTGATAAGTGTACATCTGTCCATTTTCTTGTGGAAAGGTACCAGTTAGGTGACAAAACCCGGGGCTTGGATTGCCTTTGTTGTAGGAAATCTCATGTAGGAGAGAAAGGCCACTGGAGAGGTGCCCATTGCCAGGAGGTTCCCCCTGAGATTTGTGTCTTTAGACTGCTTTGCAACTCAGACTGTTATGGCCACAGTATGAATGATTCTGGAAATGCACACAGATGCCAGGAACATGATGGGATCTTTATCTTCTAATAAAGAGTATTACTGACAGTTTGGTCAGCAATGAGAAAGTGAAGGCATTTCTAAACAACATTTGAAAAGGTAAAAAAATAATCAGTTTTTGGACAACTTTGGCTATCTGAGATCTATTCTAGAAATCTGAGTAAGGTTCTTTAAGCTATTTTTGGTCTGTGAAAGAAAAATCAGGACAGACATCACATTCTGTAAAGGTGATGGTTCCACACTTCTGAAAAAAAAAACTTTGGGAAGGGTAGAAATGACTCATTGTTGCAGAGCTTTATCACTGAGAGCTCTTTAGAAAGAGGGGGAAAGTCATCAACAGATCCACAAATCCCTCTCTATGTGTGAGGGAGGGACAAAATCTCCATGAAAGAACTCTACCCAGGGCTGGTCAGTAATCAGTGGTGGTTGGAATATAAGAAGATTTTTTTTCTGTCCTCCTCACAGTGCCATATTTACAAGATCAGGCCTGAAGTTAAGCTCAGTTTGCTATCATGCTTCCTTCCACCAGGGAGTGCCAACTAAACAGACTGTTTTATGCTGCATGGGGATACTACACAGTAGTGGAGTGTATAAAATATACACTTAATCCTGAGTGCTTTTCTGCTCAATTCATTTATGAAAGCAGATTTTAAAGCCGGTAAAATAATATTGAGCATGCACATGACAGGGAAAAAAAAAAAAAAGCAACAAACTCTGTATCCAGAGTATTTTTAAGTAAAGGGCTTTTATAAAATCTGTGCAGACATGCTGGCTTTTTACCTCCTCTTGTTTTAACCTATGACTGATTCATCAGTTGAAGTGTAAAGAAACAGATCTTCTTGTGGTAATTGATTCTCAGGGGCTATTAGTGTAAATGTAAATGCTCAACATAGATGTTACGTAGGTGGGTGATAGAGGGAAAACATAAATTGTCAGCAATATAAGGCAGTCTGTTCATACCATAGGGTGAGAAAGTGAAGAATGTTAGAAATCAGAGACTCAGAAATACCTCCCAGAGCTGGCTGTCAGTGCAGCCTCCCATTGTGAGTAATTATAAGAAACATACTTTGCAAGAGTCGATTCTGGTCCTTCAGCTCAACAGGCAAAACACTTACATAGAACAAAGATTTCAGGTGAGATTTGCAAAAGAGATTAGAAGAGTTAAACACCTGGCTACCACTGACATTCTAAGGGATATGGGACCTAAATTTTTGGTATTCCTGAAAACTGTTGAAAGTTTTTATTCTTCTCTAGCCCTGGAGTAGAATTAATTTATCTTCAAAGCAGCTATAATTTTCAAACCACAGAGAATAGGAATAGAGCATGGATTGAAAGCCCAAGACAATATTCTAGTCGATCTAGCCCATAAAAGTGGTAAGGTTAACTCCAAAGTATTAGAAGAAATGATAAAAACTGTTGGTTCTTGCCTTCTTTGATTTTGAGCCCTTACAGCTTGTGCTTTTTATACCTTCTTTGGAAGTCTAAGAGTTTATAACAAACTTTCTTTTTTTTTTTTTTTTTAACAAAGAT
Organism: Vidua chalybeata; assembly: GCF_026979565.1. Lineage (NCBI taxonomy): Eukaryota > Metazoa > Chordata > Aves > Passeriformes > Viduidae > Vidua > Vidua chalybeata. The sequence continues at coordinate 50,514,130 of NC_071535.1, read as the reverse complement.
TAAGATTTTATGTCATCGTATGCCTTCAGAAATCAGATCTTCCAGGGAAGTAACAAATAAAGTTTAGGAGTTGTGATAAAATTAGAAGACTGAATCATACTGCATTTATCTAAGTAGTCTAGGGAATATAATCTGCATTATTGTTGTGTGTATGAGCTTCTCCTCTGTGCTGCACCTGCCTGGAAGGTGGCTGCAGGAGGACATCCTCCTGTCTCCACTGCCCTCTGGGAATGTAGCATGTGCACACTGTGACACAGGCCATGCCAGGATGAATGGGCTCAGCCCCTGCACCAGGGGATAACAGGAGGAAACAATCTTTTAAAGCTCCCTTTCCCGTCTTGTATACAATTCCCAGTCCTCTTCAGAAAGACTCTCAGGCAAAACTCCTAGGCAATACAGGATCAAACCTGTGCTTAGTAGGAGATGTTTCCCTCCCTTATTAATTGTGAAGTGTCAGTTCCCAGCAGCAATCACATTCTAGTATCTGCCTTTTTATGAAGATGTGAGAACCACAAGGAGTCTGGGATTCTAAATTCTTTTCAGATCCTTTATACAAAAAAAAAAAAAAAAGTCCAGATGTTGCACAAAACATTTAAAGAACTTTATTTGAAAAACATTTTCTTTCTAAATGGAAGTTTATGCAGAGTACAATTAAACATGTTTTTCTAACTAAACATCCTAGTTTGTATCTTGTGGCAGGGAAAAATAAATATGTAAAAATAAAAACCATCTGAGACTTTGCAGTTAGTCGTGGTGTGCCAGCTTGAATTAGATCCCCCAATGAAAAGACATGCAAATTCCCCTGCTGCTAATCCCAAACTCCTAGATCTGCCCCCAGGACTGGGGTCTTCCAGCTGAAGACTCAGTCCTGCATTTGAGAGGAAATACATCTCAAGTTTCTTAAATTCTGCTGGTTTCTCTACTCTTGCAAATTGTACCATACCAATCCAATTACATCTGTGAAAGTACCAAGAGAAAATCATTGTATATCCAGTAGTGCCAAGGTTACTTTGAGAACTGTACGTTGGTTTCTGTGTATTTACCTTAGGACACATTATGTTTTCCTGGCTTTTTGAGACAGGTGCCTTTCAAAAAGCCAATCGGCTCAAAAGTCCTTTCCCCTCTCTTTCAATAAAGACAGTTTCCAGTTTTCCAATTCTGAGGGACTTTCTCCAGCCTTTCCACATTCTTGAAAGTAATAATGTCTTGTTTAGAGATTACCCTGACTTGCTTTAGAAAAACTTTAAGGTGAATTTTCCATCAGGTCCTGCAATGCATCTAACTCCTCTAGACCCACCCCTGACTTGCTTTAGAAAAACTTTAAGGTGAATTTTCCATCAGGTCCTGCAATGCATCTAACTCCTCTAGACCCACTTTAACTCACATGCTTCACATTGCAGATTCTACACATATTAAAATGAAAAATCTAGCTGTGCAGCTAAACTTTTTGATGAAGAAGGAATTAAAAAGGGCAGAAAACACCTTAGTCTGTTCTATGATACCTGCTTTCATTTTTTTCTATGTTCAATAATGGATATTTCCTTTTTTCTTTCTTCATTAATCAACATTTTCTATCCTAATCGCCTTTTATTTGTTTTGATGCTAATAAGACATTTTATACTTAAATTTTTTAAGTTAAACCTTACATGTCAATCTATTTGTACACATATTTAGTCAACCCTGTTTCTATTTTGTTAGTCTTTATTTTCTTTTGGCTTATACTATGAAGGTCTTGAAGCTTTTATATTGCTTTGTTACATTTCCTTTTTCATCTCAATTGAGACAGGTGCAAGTGTGCTTTTAATATTTAATGGTGTGACCACCACTTTCTCCAAAGTCCTATTTTTCATACAATTTATTGGATCTATTTATAAGAATCTATCTACCAGATGCCTCAGTTGGTTTGACATCTAGCTCCTGTTATTCCCACCACCTTTTTTTTCTTGCATGCCATGAACTCTTTTGGTTTACTATCACATCTGGAGCTTTTCTCTCCACTTTCTGAAATATGTCCATACTACATGCCAAAGGGACCTGCTCCTTTTTGCCACAGATAGTTGGATAGTTGGATAACTAAACTTATCTCCAGTCCCTTTTGCCTTCCTTATTACCACAGACCTTTTTTTCTCTTTTGTAATTCCCTTTTAACCTCCAGGATCATATTTATAGCAATAGATGGATTTTTATCATCACCTTATTTCAAGCCTTGTTTGAAAATTTTCTAACTAGACTAACAAGTCAATGCCTTTGATGAATTTTCTTGGATTGTCATGGCAGACAGTTTGGGGTACAGAGTTGTCAAAGATAAAAGCCCTGGCCTGGATATGGTGTGTGGCTTAAGGCCTTCATCTCTTTCTCTGCTTATCCTGATGGTTGCTTCTGGAAATCACTGGAAGAACCAAAGGTTTTATAAAGATGGATAAGTCCAGGCTGCTCAGGTCCAGCTGTATGTAGCTGCCCCCAAGGCAGTATCACAGCGATGTAGTGAGGAAACACAGAGTGGAGAGGGGAATGACAACTTCTTAACCAAGCTTGACTAGAAATTATCCATAAAAGAGCCTTCAACAGTGCTTCAAGAGGCAGGTATTGCCACTCCTGATCTCTTCCTGTGATGATAACTGAAGATATATAGAAACAACATAATCTACAGTGGAGCTGCCTTTGGCACCTGCCAAAGGTTCTACTGAGGGGCAATGTCTTCCTTTGGATCATACCTGGAACATATGCATAGAACAGATTTTGGGTATACTTTTGATTTTAGCTTTAGTGGTGAATATATTTCAATAATCAGGCACTGTTTAATTTCGCTATAACTTGTTCTCACATTAAAAAGTTTCATGCATTAGTATTACCTGTGAGTCATCTGATATATGATGACAATAACAGTGGGAAGGTTCTGTTGAAGCCATTAGTTTGACTGGATTTAAATCTTGTAAAAATCACTTGATCTCTTCCAATGTAAGGCTGGATGCAGCTGGAATTTTTCAATCTGCTGAGAAGCACACTCTGAATTTACAGATAACCATCAAGCTGGAAGCGTATTTTATTTCAGCAAAATTTCTTTATGTAACACAAACAGGGGGAAAGAGTTTTAAGCAGTTAGGAAAATTTAAATATGCATCATCTTTTATAGATCATTAATGTACCAATCTGATGGGAAACCACTTTGTTCTATCTTAACTCCACTTCAGTTTTCATTAGGACCCCTCTTATAACAATAGTATTTTTATGTTTAGTTCCTGAGTTGATGTGGAGACGATGAAGTACAGACATGCATATGCAGTTTCAGTTTCTTTGTCAATTTATTTTTTTTTATCTTATTTGCATTCAAGTTGTCTTTCTTTTCAAGCATCCCTTGTACAACAGATGCTTTCTTTTATTGGATTCTATTGTGCTGTCAAGCCTGGTTTAAAATACAGTAACTCATAGATACTTACAATTATGAATATTTTCTGAATTGACAAACACATTAAAGATGTGTAGGTAGCAAATTAGCTGAGAATCCCTACAAACTGCACTTAGAGTAAAAATCCTCCTTTTAGAGAAGTAGGATGCCTTTAAAAGTCAACCGTTGTTTTGGAAGTACTTTGTCACATTTATGAAGCACTGCATCATATTTATGGCTCACAGTGTCATGATAAGTTGTCCAAAGTGCCTGTCAGCTTGCCTTACAAACTGAAAAAATGGACAGCTCAAAAGATTACCTTAAAGAGTAACAAGCAATCTTCAGAGGTTAGCATATTTTTCCTTTTTCCATCAGACCCAAGCAGCATCATTAAATTTTGTATTTCTCTTGTTTAATTTTTCTTTTCAGAGTAACTTAATAGAAATAGACTATTTTAATTTTTAACCTTGAAAAGTTATAAATAAAGGCATTTTTAAAAGTAAATAAATTTTAGGAGCATTTTTAAAGCATGCAGCTGTTCTAACACTAGAGAGCCTAGTTAGAATTTTTTTTAATACAAGCCACAAAGAGGTCAAGGAATCCAGATTTTTTTTTTTACTACCCATTCACATTTAATGCAAATTCCAGCAATATATTCACACTATTTCTTTAGGCAACTTCAGAGTGCCAGCAGGTAATTGAGTAATCTGAGCCAGTGCTGCTTATGTCAGGAGCCTAAAGAAATACCCTGAGGATGATATTTGGAGCTGGCTTATCCTATACTCCTGTTTCACAACTAAGAGGAAGATGAAACTGTCAAAATGGAACAAATAAGAAAAGTTCTATTAAAAACTTTTTCTTGCTAAGGATTTTGTTCATTGTGAATCCTCCAAAGGAATTTATTTTGATTTGTCCCAAACATTGTTAATGTGTACCACAAACAGAGTATAACAGGCAACAAGATGGCATTTCACAGTGTCAAGATAACCTATTCTTGGGACTATTAGTTCTCAGAATCAGGTCTCTACTTTTTATTTTTTGTTATTGAAAAAGAAGCCTCTATCTTCAGGGTTGAAAAAGGGTTTTAATAATAGACTCCACCATTAGAAGTTAGCCAGGAGAAAAATAGAAGTCTCTGTGGCAGTGCCAGCTCAGAGAATTTTGACTTAAATTCCAATTATTCCTTGTTTAGTTGGTAGCATGTCAGAGCAATGATACCATCAACAATAAACCTTGTTTTATTATTTGCAAAGTCAAATAAAAAGATAAAAGGAGGCTTGTCTCCCTGGGTAGGAATAAGAGAGGTCACAGTTTTAGTAGCAAAGACTAACAATTTAATTTGCTGAAAGTGGGCTTCAACTTCTTAAGTCTGGGCAAGTGCTTTTCTAGAGTGTGTCCATTATGGATGCTTGTGGTATGGCCCCCCTGACAATTTCAGCTGTTATCCACCCCAAAAATGTTGTTTCTTATAATTTGAGAACATGTGAATCAGTTCCTACTTTAAGACGTGGATTTTATCTGAGGGCACTGCCTCTCCCTGGCACTCAAGCTGGGTACTTGAGGTTGCTGGGTTTTAGCATTTCTTATAGCAATATATATATACTGCACTCATCAGTTTAAGGCCCTTGCTATCGATATCTGTTTTTTTCTTAGAAGGGAATGCTTTCTGTACAAGGCAGGTGGAGATATGACTCCCTTGTGCATGCCTGTGTGCCAAGCCACATGCACCAAGTTAGGGACCAGTGATTAATCTGGGGAAAACTTTCCACAGTATTTCCTAGGAAAGGTCATTTAGCCAAATGCATAAAGAAGCAAGAGTTGTCTTTGTCTTTGAAGCTTTCCTAGTGCCAGCACCTTCCACAGAAGGGGTAACAAGAATGTTTTACTACAGATATGAAGTCTTTTAGGTCTGACTTGCCAGTATCAAAGACCCTGGGACAATTGGCACTGAAGTTTGTAACTGCTCTTAGAGCACTCTGGTGGCACTGCTCTGCCCTCTCTCCTGGCCGTTCCCGTGCCCTCCTACTCTGTATTTACATGCACCTGTCTCCCCATTAACACCTCCTTAAGGCACACACCTGCTGTGGTTTCACTTAAACCCGCTGCACTGCAGCCATTAACCCTGTGTGTTTCATTATGAGGCACTCAGCACAATAGGAGCACTGAGTAAGGCTCACTAATGAGTCATGCAGCCAACAAAAATTGGATTTGTATGCGTGACTCCTTTTGGTTCAATTTCTTCACACCCCTCTTATTTAATAATTGATTATGTATTAAATGTATTTGCAGGAAAAAAATACATAAGTGCACATGCATTAAATCCAGCTGAAACGGCACAGTTTTGAGACAAAATACTAATGGATAGAGATCAACTACATATTTATAAGTGGTAAGAAAGGCAAGAGTGAAAAAACACAGCTTTAGGGCATAGAAGACCTTACTACTCTTCCAAAGTTTGTCAAACATCTGCAGATTCACCAGCAAGTTTTATCTATCTCTGCTATTTCCAATAAATGAAGTGGATCGGTGTATGTGATTAGGCCAGGATATACACACACACCTCACAAAAATAAGAAGTGCAAGGCAAAGCACAAAGCTCTGTAGTATCAACTGCGCTGAAACAAAATCCGAAAGAAGAAAGTTCATTACTATTTGTAGCAAAAGCAAACTGTCATGGGAGCAGCTAGTGTGATTGATGTAAAGTTCAGAATGAAAATTGTGGCAATTTCTCCAGCAGTTGCACTGAATTTATTTCAAAATCTTCAATTACATTGTGGTTTGATTAGGAAAATAAACTAGATAAGCAAACATGGCAGGTGATTGCTCCCTAACTGTGTAATCAAGAAATACCACAATCCATTATTTGATCATAATTCTATGGATCTACCACAAGAAAAATGTAAGCTCTGATGCTTATTTAGCATCAAAAGTTCACCTTCCTGTTGGACAGCTAAATAAAATTATTAAATATCCTACTCTAATAGCACAGTAAGAGGGATCCTTGGATGTATCCATACATTTGATCAATGATTTGCTGCAAATTGCATTACAGATCAATATTTCTTACTAAACACCCATATGGAAGGATAATTTGCTCTGTAATTGCTTTTCATTGCTTCTTTATCATGGACTGTTGCTTTCCTTGGTCCAATCTCTGATACTTACACCACAGAAGACACAAGAGTTGCTCTTTTAAATTTCACAGTGCTTATGTTGCTTAGTAATATGGGTCTGTGTATATGCATAAACTTACTCTGTGAGGGAAGTCAGAAGATCTCTATGTCACTTGCATTGCAATTCTAATAGCAATTTTCATTTAAAGATGAACTTTAACATGAGGCCTGAATTTTACAGGGATCAGCTCAAAGAGATTAAAATTCCTGAAACTCCATCAAATTTAACATTTGCATTTAAATGCATAAGACACCCATTTGTTCCACTGTATCTTGATAACAGTTTTCCTTTTGGAATCTTCTCTCGTGGAAGTCTCTTTTATTCTTACTATTCACTTGACTGGTACCAATTTTGTTGGTGATCACAGATGTTTTTGCAGAATAAAAATATAGAGAAAAGCCACCTTACTATACAGAAATGGTGGTTGTTCCTGTCCTTCTCATTCCAAATGCATACTTGGAATGGAGAAGATAATCCTGGTAAATATTAAAAGTACTGACGTGCAGTGTAAGGTGATCCACATATAAGCCAACCCATTAAATCTGGCTGTAGAGTTTACACATTTCTTCAGCAGGGAAGCCCACCAATGGGGTGTTTTTAATAGGCATTGAAAGCTACACTTTATTATTCACTGAGTAGAACTGACATTGGACTTGATTCAGGAAGGAGGACCAACTGCATAAACAGATGTCAACTGCTATTTGGTCTGGTGGCCATGGACTGAAGAAATAAATGGAAAATCTAACAAGGAGCACAGAAGTAAAGACAGGAAGTAAATGACAGGAGGGTGAGCTTGCTAGCAAAGTGTCCAGCTCGGTATCTTTCAATGTACATCCGAAAAGAAGAAAATTTGGAGTCTATTTCTCGGGAGAAATAGAACATTATTCATTAATACCAGCACTGTTGAACTGTTTCTGAGAAACACATCATCCTTGTTTCATATTTCATAGTCAGTATTTATTGATATTCATCAAAGAATGCTTTGCAGGTTGCCACACTCATTAGCTACCTGGAGCAGAAATAGAGCCCACTCAAGCCAATGGGAAAGGTTCTCTTGAATTCTGACTAAATCTCTAGGCCTACCTCCATTGGGCAACAGGGTCAGGTTTTGCTGCCTGTTAGGTTGGCAGCAAAAACGTGCAATCCATTTCCTTCTACTGGCAACTGTGTCTACCTATGTTTTCTCCATCATAATCCCACATTCATATTAGTATGAAAACCTCTGCCTGACTACAGCAGCAAAGATTGTGCCCTGTGCTAATAAGCCTCTTATAAATATAAGGTGAATGATAAAATCTTCCCCAAGCTACTTAGTCCTAGGCTTGTTCCTGAATACTGATCCTTTATTTTTCTTCTCTGATGGCAGAAAGATATCACATACTAGACAGAATTATTCCCTGTGGAACATTTTGTCCTGTATGATGGGCACTTAATGCAGAACCAAGCAAATGCTGGGAGTCAAAGGCAGAGAAGGGAGTTTGGACATTGTAGGTTAGCTGGTGGAGGAGACAGGCAGGCAGAGTAGAGTTTGGGGTACAGTTTTATGTTCTATCTGACCCAATGTAATTCTTGCAGGGAGCAGCAGCCCCTCTCTTGCCTCTCTCCATCTCTCTTGAATTGGACTGAGCTGTAGAGTCTCCTGACTGCCCAGCTATTCAGCCCAAATGAGTGATCTAATTGCAAGTGATGGGAGGAGGGCAGGGGGAAATGAAAAAACAATAAAAATCACCAAGCTGGCAGTTGTATGACTTATGTTGTTGCAGCCAATGTTATTTGACCTCATGCAAAAGAAGTGGAAGCATGTTGGCTGGGAGAAGCCAGTAGAATGGGGTGGTGCAGATCCATTCCTTTCAGGAACCACTCACACTACACCAGAAGAGGAGGAAACGGAACTAGCAGCCTTTTATTTATTTTATGGGAGCAACAGCCCTCACAGCCCTGCAAAAACATTACAAAACCAGGAAGTTTAAAGAGAGCTTTAAAATCACACATGGTCCCAAGTCTCATACAAGAGGACTATAGTCACTGAGAGTTGTAGTCTTTTATTTTACTCTTACTCACTCCCTGAGTCTGGAAGATCATGAGTCACTTAAACATCCATTGAATTCAGCAGAAGCTAATGACAGGCATATTATTGGGACTTAAAAGCTTTAAAGATTACTCTTACTATGAAATACTCTACCTGTAACCAAATATACTTATCATTATTGGGAATTATGTAAATAAAATCCAAACCACCTGTCAGACAGTTTTATACTGGGGAAATAGAGTCTCAATTTAAAATGGCATTTTAGAATTTATGAAATTTAATAAAATAATAAATTTCAATTTCTCTGCTTTTGTCATTACAAAGCTTAAAGCCAGTTCCATGTGTGGCACCTACTTGCATTTCACTCATGGGTTTATTACAATAAGCATCACTTTAAATTAAAACCTTCACTTTTTCAAAGGAAAACAAATAGTTAATGACTTCAGAATTATTATTCTTTTCTACACAATCCCATAAAAATTTCCCAATGAAAAAGCTAATAAACCAATGGCAAGACACTTACATATGCAAATACGTTTCCATGAAAGAGTTAAAGTGCTTTATAATATAAATTTGTTTTCAGTGCCAATATAATTAGATTGTAACAAGCAAACCCCTGCAACATAACACAGTGAAAATTTGAAAATTTGATTCTCCCTGGCAAACAACCAAGTCCCTGCGTGTGCACAAACCTGACATTAATAAGCTACAAGAGATTACATGATTTAGAAAAGAAGCACTTGGTGTTACAAAATCAAATAATAGATCTCTAGGCTATAATTAGGAGAATTGGGATTCAACAATGAAGTCATAATAATGTAATTTAGCTGTAAGTAACAGAGCCATGGAGTCACATTAGGAGGTGTGATCACATCTTTCAGCAAAGCTCTGCTGTGTAGACTTATTGCTGTTCAGTTTAGTCTAGTACACAGCAACCTGTTGGCACAGAGCTCAGGCTGGCAGCCTCTTGTTCTCTAGGTGCAGTATGGCAAAATGCCACCCATGCATTTTTAATTCAGTCCCGTGACTTTTAAGTCAAAACAATAAAATTATATATACTGAGTATAGAGTTGCCTGTGAATATTTGTATAAATTACTGCACAGCATGGGTTTAGGGGTCATTTAAGAACAGATATATTAGGAAAAAAAAAAAAGGCAAAATAAACTGCTGAAAGCACGGTGTTAGATTTCTAGTAGGCCTGATGAACATGTACTGTTTAGCTACTTTATTAATCTATTACTGTGGTAAGGAAATTACTCCTTATCTGCAGCTTATTGCAGCTGCAGCCCGGAGTCTGTTTTTCTCTATTCCTTACAGTGGTGTGGAGGGATTGCCTGCTCAGCCCTTGGTGCAGGTGTCACACAGTCCGTGGAAGTGGGTGACAAATGTCAGTGGAGGATGCACCTCTGCAGTCCCTCAGCACCCCAAAGACAGCCCTGCAGCCTGCCAGGCACGAGGGGTGACCATGGCAGAGGGCCCAGCTGCAGGGAGGTGCCAGGGAAGCTCCAGGCAGGCAGAGTGCAGCTGCTCACACTGCTGGTGACAGGACATCAATCCCAACTCCACAAGTTTTGGGAAGTCTGCCCTTTGATTTAGGCTGTTACAGAGGAAAACATCACACCAGCAGCCCCTCTGCTCCACCTCTGTCCTGCACAGCTAAGGCCCATTATCAATTTAAGCTTATTTCAAACTGTTTGACAACAACTGTTTCTTTCACATTCATTTGTCACTAGTAAAACAGACATAGCAATTTAATTTGTTTTTCTCCTTTAGGAGTTGGTGTCTAGTCAGAAGTGAAATCCTGCCTGTTCAGTCATTTATTAACTGATAATTTTCTTCTCTCCGTGCACACCACCTGGTGATTATGTTCTCCTTTTGGGGCCGTCCCATCCTACTTTCCACAGGCCTCCTAAAACCCTCTGAACTAAACCCAGCTCCCTGATCTTGCTTCACAACATGAGCAGGGCAACTCCAGCAGCCCAGCTTGTATCCAGACTTGAAATTCAACTTCACTCACAAAAAATACACACAGGATTTTAGCTGGCTGTTGGCTTTTGAGGTGTTTGAATCAACACTTTTGGCTTTGGGAAGAGGCATCTGGAGGGATTGATTTGCTTCTTTTTAATTGTGTGGCCTACCAAATAGTGGAGGGAACAGGCATCAACTTTGCATTCATACTGCCAGAAAATTCAAACATGTTTGGAATAAAACTTTAAGTTTGGTTGGTTATTTCTTCTTATGGTCTCACAAGCTAGGCCCACTGGTCCAACACCATTCCTATCTTTTGGAGAAATCCAAAATCTTTTGCTCCCACTCAGTCTTTGGTGTAACATGAGCAGCCACCAGTTGCTCTTGTTAGTTCAGTTTTATTTTTATTTGCAATTTCTTCCAATTACTGTTTATTTTATTTGTTCTTTATGGTTTTGCCATTTTTTGTTTTGATGACATTTTGATTTGTTTCCAACTGCCCTTTATTTTAATTTTCTTTCCCAAGCATGTTGATTTATGGCTGTTTCTTTTATTTCTTTTATGCTTTAAATGATCTGTTTTTTTTTTTTATTTCCTTTATTTGCATAGCACTTATGTTTCATGACCTTTTTGTTTCTGCAGCTGCTGCTGCTTCTGGGCTGCTAGTGTTTTTCTCTTATTTATTCACCAGAAAACCAAATCCCAGTGAAGACCAGTATTCAAACACAAAATCTTTTCTCATAGGTATTTATTTTGTTATTCCACAATCTCATAAATGGGTTGTGAATTCTCAAAGTGTAGCATCAAAAATGTTCTTTTTTTAAAAAAAAAGAAACATAATGTAGGAACTCTGTTTGTTCCTATCTAAAGATCACATCTGAGCAACATCTTTTGGGCTGATCTAACAATTTGGCAGCTCTAGCAGGAGCAAAGACCTTTATAACGGAAGCAGCATGAAGAACATTCTATCTTGTAATGGTCTGTCTACAGCTTTTAGCAGAATCCTCATGACTAGTGTAAAATACTGTATAGACAGTTAAAAATTAGTATACTTGGAGGTAGTGAAATGTCTCATAGGAAATTCAATTTATGTTTAATCATGGCTAATGAGTGTGTGCTACCTGCCAGGTGCATTTGCATTTTGCATACACATGGGATGTGTGTGTGTGTGTCTGTGACTGTCCCTGACTATAGGCTATGTGTGTCTATTTATTTTTATTCACACCCACTCATACATGTTCATATAAAAATTATACCTTGGTCATTTGCATTCATTAAGTTATGGATCTAGTTTACTTTTATTCTGCAGAAGCTGTTGCTGCTTCTGATTTTTCCTAGCATAATTATTGATATTAGGATTATTCCTGAAATGGAGTATGTCATGTACAGTGGGAAGAAAATAACCACCTTGCTTCTTTTAAAGCTGGTGTTGCTATTCTTTTAACAATACTGAAATTCTCAATATTGTATTTAATTTCATTCCTCATTTTTATGGTGCTGTGTCACAAATTGAAAATTTTCCAGGCAAACAGGATTATGTACCAAATCACCATCTTTTACTTGCACACTAGGTGCTTTGCACTGACCTGTTGAATGATGCCTGCATTAACAACCTGCTTCTTGGAATGCCTCCCTGCCCCCTTAAAAACTTCCTTATTGCACCTTCCAACATTAGTGTTTGCACTATTGTACTTCTGGATGTGTCCAATATAAAATGTATTTATACATCCACACATGTCAAAACCAGAAGAACCTCTGCCTCAGCTTGTTTGCACATTTTGCACATTCTAGGGAATGAAATCTGAGTGCTGCTCAAGGAGAAAGCGTGTGATTTAGCCCAAGGGCAGAAGAAAGTCGCGTGCAACAGGTTACATGATTTTACACAACTTTTGGTGAAAAATGAAGCACCTCATGTCAATGCAGAAAATATTTTAGGGTATTTACGGAATAAACAGAATGTTTTTCCTCACTGCTTCATGCATGTACTTCAGTGTACTGCAGTACAGTAGATTGTTGTTTTCACCATAGTTAATACAATTTTTTTCTCACCTTCCCTGATATAATCCATCACAAACACACACAAAAATCCCCAACAAACAGACAAACAAAAAAGAGAGACCCTTTTATTCTTTTAATTTGGGTCATTTTCTTAGCTCTACTGCTTTCTGCATTTCCAGGGTTGGCATGGGAAAACTTTGAGCTAACAAGTCCTTGCAAATGGACTCATGAGGATCCTAAGAGAGCAAAGGCCTTACACCTCGACAAGGGCCAGCAGGGATATGGTTTCTGGCAGGGTAGACAAGGTGACACATTCTTAAGCTGACTTTTAGGCCTCTATTTCTGGATCCTTCTCTGCTCACTGGAGGAAAGCTAGCGAGCTGGATAAGAGAAAAAAAACATAGGGAAATAAAAAACCAGAAGGGAAGGAAACAGATAAGTAATTCCCATGTTCAGAATTTACAAGATCATTGAAGAGTAAATAGACACAACCTCTCTTTTCACTATCCCTCTCTTTCCAGGTTCCATGTTCCACTCTTACTGGGGTATTTTTTGGTTGGGTTTTTTTGTTTGTTTTGTTTTGGTTTGTTTTTCTTTTGTTTTGTTTTGTGTTTTTTTGTTTTGTTTTGTTTGGTTTTGTTTTGGTTTGGTTTTTTGTTGTTTTGTTTTGTTTTGGTTGGTTGGTTTTTGTTGGTTTTTTGGTTTTTTTTTTTTTTTAAGTACTCATTTGCTACATCCAAAGTCTAGAATTCTACTTTCCATTTAATCATCTATTTCAATGTAATAATTATCCCATTTCCCTAATATATTTGTAGAGATCTCATGATTTCTGGGAGAGGTAGTTGTTTCAACTTTTTAAGATGAAGGTCAAAAAAAGTGAAGAATTCAAGTGCACTCTTGACCATGCCCCAGGAGGACCAGTCATATTCCTAAATTACAAAGGCAGTGGTTTATTAGGTAGATATAATTAATTACAGAAAAAAAAAAAACAACTTTTGTCTCCAAGACAGTATTTTAAAAGAAATCCATCTCCTAGCATGTTGGACCTCAGATTTTTTTTTAGTAAACTATTAATACCAGTTTTGGAGAATTAACAAAGACCTTCATTTAATCTCAGAGGGAGGTTAAATTGAACAGCAGCAGGGTATCAATACTTTTTACAATAATATCTTGATCATTGACCCTACCATGACCCCAGTAGTGCAACCCACTAGTTCATTCATTAAAGCCTGAACATTTCAGAGTTCATCACTGACACCAAGGTTTCCAGCTTGAAGTCACAGCACACAGTGCTGCCAAGTGCCTTACACCAAAGGCACAACATGAAGGCTGCTCTATACACATAGCTCAGATTCTGATCCTAATATCCTCATCCATGCCTCCCAAAAATGACCTGAAAGACTTCTTTAGATAACACCGGTGTGGGTCAGGCCTAATTACCTAAGGCATGAGCTTGTGTGCATTTATGCCTCTGTCAGGCTGGGTACCTGGAAAAGATAAAACACACTTACTACAACACAGTTCTGCACTCCAGTCTAGGCCTCCCACACCAAGAACACATCCTGAATGTGGAAAATGTCCTTATGAAAATCTCAGATTTTGTTCACTTCTGTTTTTCATTTGGATTTATTTTTTTTCAGCATAGTAAGGGCTTCAGAGTAGCAGTAAAGCTGCTGTATAGCTAACTGAACTCCTATACCATCAGGCAAATTAATTTTTACATATAAATTATTTAAATTTAATCTGTGATTAGTATGAGCAGTGATATCACTATAGAACAAGTATTTTCCCTTTTAGAGAATTGCAGCATGATAAATAAATGAATAAAGACTTATAGAAATGAATGCCAGCATATATGTTGAAAAGCATTCTTATCAGAAATCTTGGAAATAACAATATTTCCTATGGTCCCCCTAGTCTGCATTAAAAATAACTAAAGACTGTAGTCATATTTTTTTTTTTCAAAACATGAAATGCATTTTATGCAACAATGCCTCAGATGATACACTAACTGAACTAAGCTTACAAATATTAGACATTAGCTCTTTGCATAGCCTTGCTTCAGCTAACAGGCCATACTGGTAACTGTAGATGCATTAAAACCCAGGTTTTAGATTAAAATTCATGAAAGATATCTCACATTTTCACTGAAATGTCTGTTGTTGGCTTTCTAGTAGTGGTGAGGGAGGAGGAAAGAGAGAAAAAAATTAAGAAATGTGGTAAGTAGTACTACTCCATTTGCCTCAGAATAGCAAAAACATTTTGAGTTCTTCTGTCATCAGTTATAATTCCTCATATTGCAGTCAGTAGTGCCTATCCTGGCTCTTGATTCTTGAACACACCTCACGCTGATAAAAATGAGATAAAATTTGATGATTTTGATGGTTGCTGCCCAGTTGTTTTTTTTTTTTTTTTTGGGGTTGTTTTTTTTGTTTGTTTGTTTGTTTGGTTTTTTTTATTCATGAGTCAAAATGGTTATTAGGGTGAAGATCCTTGCTTAAAAATACACAAATGGAATAAATAGATAAAAAAGCTAACATAACCAATCTAGCTTATGAATGGTCAGGAAGAAGTTCACTTTTAAAGACCTAGCTCTGCTGGTCTTATTCATGGTCACAAATCCACTTTGCAGCTCATTTTCGTTAATATCAGAAAAGTACTGACAGTAAATAGCCACACGGGAAATAGATAAAATTAAAGCCCCAAATATCTAAATTTCTTCTAGGTTTTTTATTAGTAGCCTCAGAAGTTTGCTCAAGTGTTTTTGTGTTTGCAAACAAAAATAAACAGGAAAAAAATGGGGTTTGCAGTAGCTCATTCATAAGCATATTCTTGTCTGTTTTTCAAAGAGGGTGTGATCCCATTAACTTGTTTAGTTGATAACCTCATATGACCCAACAAGTCCTCACAGAATGAACTCCTGGCTACTTTTTTTTTTTCTTCCTCCTCTATGCCAGTGATTTCCTAATTCCTTTTCCAGTCAAGCTGCCTTGTTCAAAAAACCCAGACTGTGTCAACTGTAAGCCTATTACTTGCACATCTGCTTAACAAAGTATTGGAAGAGGATTGTTAATTTTTTTTTCTTTTTTTTCTTTTTTTTTTTAATCTGAAGGGGAGGGCTTGGGGTCAAAACTGAGGTGCTAAGGATTTTTGATTTCAGAATTTTTGTTTCTGCTTTTCTAATAAGGGCTTAACAACAGTAATTTGGAAAAAAAGAACCTCTTGGAATATAAAAAATCACAAACAGAGGTTAGTAGGAAGAAGAATATAATTTCTGTGCAATTCAAAGCCATGCTGCAAGGCATGTTTGCTATAGGCAATACATTTCTATCAGCAGAACCATTCCACAGGGGAAGCACTCACTCTGTAGTAGTCCTGTGAAATATATGTGAAAGGATTTGAGAAATTCTCTTCTAAGCAAACAAACCTCATTGTCTCATTGTAAATTTGCCTACAATTTTTTATTTTTTAGAAAAAAAAATCCAAGGTTTGCTGGGTATTTTTTTGAACTGAAAATTAACATTTCAAAAGGATGGAATGCTCACCCTTAGATGGAAAAATGGCAGAGAGAGGTTAAGCTATAATTTCAGGTATTTTAGTTTTAGTTATAGTAGCTGTCAGGCACCTGAGAGCATTTCTTGATTCCCATAGCCTAAGTGAATTTTTTGACCACTGGCTTGCTACTGCACAGAAAAGGTGTGAACTTTTCAGGCAAATCTCTCCATGACTATGCTTCAAATCCAAAGCCAATAGAACATTATACACCATCTAGAAGTCACTGTGCCCTCTGTCAGCAGAGCAAAAGGATCCATTCAAAGGTCATAAACATGTTTGTGTCTGTTAAGACAGCTTGCACTTTGCCATCATCCCATTTTGTTCACGGGCATCAGAATGGATGGAAAAGTCTTTACTTGAGAGGAGGAATCCTCTCTTTATTAGACAGAGGAATCAAATTCCTCCCTGATACCTTACCAGTTAATTACGGCTGCATCACTATGGCACATCAGTAATGACACAAGGTCATTTCACCTGAGATTATTAGTTTGCAGGTGAAGAGCTCTCCAGGATTTTGGAAAGTGATAAGCTAACAAAAGATCTGCAACAAGAAATATTTTGCCCTGATTTTAAATTAAGGGCAAATTCATGTGAAGAAAGACTTCAGAAACATTGAACAACTGCATCAGTTATTATCATCTCAGTAATACTTATTAAAGCAGAACTCAAAATTAGTATAATTATGCACATTAAAAATTAATAATTAGCCAAAATATTAATAGTAAAGCCTCTGACCCGTAAAAAGTCTGACCCTCATATCTAGAAGCCATAATTTTTAATTTTTTTAATCATAGAACCATAGAATATGCTCAGTTGGATGGGACCCATCAGTCTCATGGGGTCCATTTCCTGGCCCTGCACAGGATACCCCAAGAGTCCCACCATGATCCTGAGAGCATTGTTCAAATACTCTTGAGCTCTGTCAGGCTGGTGCTGTGACCACTGTCCTGAGGAGGTGTTCCAGTGCCCAAACATCCTTTGGGTGAGGAACCTTTTCCTGATTTCCAACCTAAATTTCCCCTGCCTGAGATTCATGCTACAATGGTGGTACATTTCTATGTCTGGTCCCATGGGCTGTCTGCCTATGAACTATATTACAGAAAATGATAGAAGAGTGTATACAAAGCACTAAGAATAGAAAGTAAGCAAAAGTATTCAAGAATCTGATTTTCTTTTAGTATGTGTTTCTCAGAATAGGATTTCATGGGATGTGCAGGGGTGGGGGGGGGAGGAAAGAATCAAATAAGATATCAGTATTCACCAAACTAAAATTTCTAAGTCTGAAAAGTGAGCATGAATGGACAGCTGTGATGTGTGCAGTCTGGTACTAATGAACAACATTGCCAACAACGCTGACAGCATTACACTGATTTCCTGTGCTCAGTGTAGCTATTGAGGAGCTAATATATTAATGGTGGACTACTAATATGAATTAAAAACTAAAGACACACAGCTTTCAGTCTGCCTTTCCTTCTGTCACTTATTTTGTACTGCCTGAATGAGCTATTACCTTCTTGTTTCCCTGAGATGTTGGTTCACATGGGTAGAGTGAGCAGACTCAATTTCACTGAAAGTAATGGAGTGAGATTATCCAGAATTATTTCCAGTGGGCTGAGTTTGTTACATTCCTTCTGTTGTGAGAATATAAGTAAACAACTAAACACCTTTACTGAAAGCTGAGAATCTTCACAGTCATCACCTCTTCCTATTTCCTTGAATTAGTCCAGCATTTTGGGTTTAGCCATGCTCAATTAACTCATCCAGAAATTGGTCCAGTCAGAATCAGCTGATTTAAGTGAGATAAACTGGGCATCTGTTTGGAAAAAAATGATTATCCAAAATATGTTTTCATTGTGAGAAAATGAACTGTGCTATCTCCATATTTAAAAACATATGCTTCTAAATAGATTCCCTTCCTTTGAAAGCTTAAGAAACAGAAAAAAAAGTAACATTGAACCTGAAAATAAAACAAGCAGGTATGAAGTAAAACTCTAGTAACCAGTGTGTTAACATTTTAATGTACTAGAACTGGACCTACATCAAACCACTATATAAACTGCATTGAATTAAAGCGATTAAACCCAGCAATAAAACCAACCACTGCAGAAATGATTGAAATATGTAGGGTGCTTGCATGTGTTTGTACTGATGGCAATAAAAATGCTGCCATGTTTAGTCACTGATTTTCGGTAGGATAGAAATAAAATCAGCTGACAACATTCGCCTGTTTTGTTTCAATTACTAAAGATTTTTCTCTTAAAAAAATAGATCTAAAATTAGAGATATGGTTAATAATTAAGAGGGAACATCCATGGAGTTGGAGAACACACAGCAATAAATATCTTTGGCAGGTGATTAAATACTGAATTGGAACTGAAGCTCTTGATAACCTCAGAATCTCTTTATTGCAAGTGAACACCAATGCTTCAGATACTATTGCTGTGATACTGGAATATGAATCAGGATGATAACAGCAAAAAAGAAATAATAATTTATTGCAGATGGGTTTTTCCTTAATCTCTACTGCATTAGAAAATATTTTTATATTACTTTTTGTGTTGATGAGCCATTAGCTAATTAATCTGTAGTTAACAGCAGAACTAAAATTTTGTATTTTCAAATGGGCCTCAGTCCAGCCTCCAAGCACAGGCAAATATGGATGCAGTGAATAGATCTTAAGTTTCTACATGGAGCACCTCAGTTACTGATCTCCCTAAAGTTCATCTTTGAACATTAAAAAACTCAAGAGCTGGATATATTCTCCAAAAGAGGCCAGTGATTGAAAGCTGTGTTGCAGATTTAACTATTTGTAGCACTTAATACCACCTGTTGACAGATGTAAAAAGGGATTTTATTTTTTGGGATGGGCAAATAATCATATCATAAAGTATATCCATGTAATCACATTTCAATATACCAGTTGGAAATAGTTAGGCCTCACCTGAATCTTTCATACTATCCAAAGTACCCATTTGCAGGTAATAAAGGAAAATTTGCCAATAATCTGTGATAAAATATGAATGGTACTGCTAATTCAAGTAGCTCAGATGCAGCATGTGCCAATTTAGAAAATATGTAAAGGCAAAAGGCTACCAGAATCAATCCAATTTGTGCTGAAGTCACGGAAATGTTGGCTTCAGATGTAGCCCAGTTATGTACAGTTTACAAAAGAAAATAGGAGCTAATCAATCTATCAGAAGTAGACATGCAAAATGGTGCTTAAAGCTCCTCATGGAAGCCAGATTCAGGAGACCTAAGAAGAAAAAAAATTAAAAAGAAGAAAAAGGATGTAATAATAGATGTACAGTAAACCAAATAAAGTAATTTCAAAATTACTAAAGAGCAACAGTAAACGAAAAATGCCTTTGGGTACACCATCTGTTTATCCATTCCATATTATACCTTTTCATCACAATTACCTAAAGTGGTATATTTCTGTTTCTGTAATGTATGGAATTCATTACATAGTTTTGCAATGAAATTATCACACTGTGGCTGGGACATCTGCACCCTGTCATATATCATTCTATTCATTTCTAGTTAATTTAATCCTAATATCTGCCTACATGACAAGACAGATGTTCAGCTATACTGTATCTTCCATAGTTTTCTGCCTTGAAGAAACTTTAAGTCACTGAAAGAACTGACATCTTTCAAACAGACATCTCATGGGTTTGTGAAGTATGTGTGTGCAGATGTGTGTGTGTGTATGCTTGTGTTTATGTGGCATGTTATTTTTTTTAAGAAATGTGTTTTACAAAACAAAAATCTACTACAGAAACTTTTAAACACAAACATTTTTCACTCCATGCATGTAAGTTTCTTTTGAAAAATGAGCTTTACTAATACTTTGGTATATTTGTTTAATAATATTCATAAATACATAGTATTTCAAATTAACTTTTCACTTGAATGAGATTTATTTTTTTCATTGCGGATTAGAAATTTTGGTCCAGTCTTCCTCTTTGCCTTTTGAGCCTTGGCCCCCAAGACACCAAAAGTCAATCAGGCTTTTTGGCCAGCAGTGCTGCACATCCTGTCAGACATGGACAGGCCAGCCAGAAGAAGATATTGGATTCCTTGTGTTTTAAAGCTGTTAAAAGCATCATGCAGATGGATCCATGCCATTGGTCACTGGAAGGATGTACAGAAACTTGGAGCACACTCACATGGGATAAGGTGTGTGACCAAAACGTGAAGCACTCCTTGTCACCACTCCTGTCACACTCCTCCTCAAGTGGCTCTGTCAAGGCTGTCAAAGAGCTTTGCTGTGCCTTCCACTCATAGCACAACATCTTCAGACCAGATTTGCAGAAGATCTTAGGCAGACTCTGACACCCATTGCCCAATCAGGTCCCTATTTTCCGCTCCTCAGCCCAATCTTAAATTCCTTTAAGCAGAGCAGCACTTGACAGTGTTTCCTCATTTTGACCTAACTGAAGTCACACTTGTGACTGTGGTTTACAGGTCTACAGCTCTGTCAGTTAAATCCCTTTCTTAAGTATACTTATGCATGTTCCCAAAATCTCAGCTCTAGCCTTTGAAGCTGTTAGCTGAGTAAATAGTGGGAATATCATCTGATGGCATTTTCCTGTCCTATAAAATATATAGGTGTTTAGAGGCTCCTAGATTGGGTAAAAAAAGCTGCAAAATATCCAACACAACTCAGACAAAACAGAACTCTCTGCTGAAACGGGATACTTTCCTGGTAACTCTTTTCCAACACTTTTGAAGAATATGTATGTTTGAATTCTATGCCTGTAAACTGCCAGATAAGCCAGAAATAAATTATACCCAGCTGTTGTGTTGGATAACAGAAACAGATTGCATAAGGGACACCCAGATAAACATGAATTGATTTAGAGTATTAATTATCTAAAAATGGCAACTGCTCTTCAAGTTGTTTGGCTGATGATGTAGAGGGTGAAATAATTCAGTTAGCTTATATTCACCTCTGGCATGAAGAGAATTTAAGGGAAAAAAAGCCTTGAAATTGCATCTAGGCCTTGGAATGGATTCTTTTAGTGTCCTCACAATTTAGGACCATGATATCATGATACAATTTAAAGCAGGACTATGTTAAACAGGAATGTCAGGCTAGAGGCTGGCTAAGATTTGTTACCACCCATTTATATTTTAAAATGGAATGTTTGCTTCATCTGAATAAATTGGTAGACACTACTTTTCCCTTGGAGTCTATGAAATCTAGAAAACAAAAATCACTGTTTTCTTTGTATGTTGGTGGCATTGTATCATTTTCAAAGCTTCATAAAGATAGATTGATAAAAAAAGCAAACAGGTGCTGAGGTGTTTCAAACTAACAATAATTCAGGGAACACCAGTATCTCTGGGCTGCTCATTAATTATGTAAGCCTCTGTGGGAGGGGTTCCTGCTCTCCCTTGGGAGGCAACAACAGTCTAGAAAAGGTTGCCACCCCAGCTGAGCTGTCCGTCAAGGCTTGGTACTCTCCCCAGTTCCAGAAAGTTCAGTTATTCTGTTACCCCCATTGGCCCCTGTTAGAATACCACTCCTCCTCTGTACCCCGATTAGTTCTCTGTATGTCACCCCACTCTGTCTCCCCCCCTTTACCCTTTACCCATTGGTTGTTTTGTACCCTAACCACTCCTATTCCTTTGCCCTTAATATCCAGCCCCGCCTTCCCTCGGGCTCCCGGAACTGGCTCCCTTCCAGAGAGCTTGTGTCCCTCGTCTCCTCCTCCTGTTCCTGTGCCTCTCCTATAATAAAGCCTCTAGGAATACAGCTACTCCGGAGTCCTCTCGTCCGTACGGTGGAGCTATCCGGGTCCCACGGACCGGTCAGCCGAGGGTTTTCCCCCGGACTGGCTGGGCACCCGGGTGAAGCCCGGAGGATTTATAGTTTAATACAAGCCTCTTTGCAAACAGTACAGCACACGACATTTGCTAACAATTATCATTTGTGTCTATTTCCACAGGCTTAGGAAAGGAAATAACTGTGGTATACCCTGGCAAATATAGCATGTTCTGACTCTGTGGCATGAAACCTGCAGTTTTTCAGTAGTGACCACTGCAGTTTGGATGGCAAAGCCTATGGCTCCAGCAACAGCTTTAGTGAAACTCCACTGCAATGAAAAATCTAAGCAGCCACCAATGACAAGTTCTTAGGAGCCCCAGCCTTCTCCTTGCTGAAGAAGTGCAAAGGGATGACTATCAGGAATTAAGCCAAATTCCAGCACAGAATGGCTGTGTTGGTAGGCTGCCTAATGCATCTGAGAGGTTTTAGGTTTCTCCTATGGAATGGATTAACATTGGCAGTGGGCCTAACAACCTCGTGTGATATGAAACAGTAGCATAAACCCTGGGATTTTTGGGGGATTGTAAGATTATTTGTTTACTGAAGTGCATTTACATAGGGTTTTCTTAAAAAAAAAAAAAGGAAAAATCAAAAAGTATAAAAAAACCCTTAAAAGAAATGGGAATTCCTGATTAAGACTGCTGCCTTCAATTCTCAGAATGGAGACAGCCTTCCCCCTTTGAGAGAGCTTTGTCTGTTTGGTGACATCAGGTAACAGGGTTGTTCAGTCAAAAAATATATGTACTCAAATGAAAAGTGAGATATAACTTGAGTGAACA
This sequence comes from Vidua chalybeata, assembly GCF_026979565.1. Taxonomy (NCBI): domain Eukaryota; kingdom Metazoa; phylum Chordata; class Aves; order Passeriformes; family Viduidae; genus Vidua; species Vidua chalybeata. Next base: position 50,491,408 of record NC_071535.1, on the reverse strand, counting down.
AAGAGTTTATAAAATAAAAGTATCAAGTATGAAAATAAATTTTTAGAAAAGTGAATATACAAAATGATTAGATAAACATAGTTCGCTCTGTAGATCCTGCAGGGAGACTCCAGAAAAATAAGCATTTGAGTTTGTTAAACTTTATGACTTAACTTGCAAATAAGATCTTAAATAGTAAAGTTTTTTTTCTTGCTTCAAGGATTTTTAAGTGTCATATTAGACACGTATTCTTTGCAAGAATGGTTCATTTCTCTTGCTGCACTGTTTTTGTGGATGATGACTCAAATTATTCTGGTGACAGTGCAGGCTTTTGACATCAGAGATATTTGTGATGATAATATTTTGGGAAAGTTTTAAAAGTTCTTAAAAATCTTGAGTAAAAATAGTTCTATGTTATCTTTTTATAAGGTACAAAAATCTTGGCATTTTTTTGCAGCTGCAAGTTGTTTCTTTAATTCAGACCAAGAAAGGAATGAAAGGTCATGCTTTTCAGTGTTGAGAAGGGTTCTCTTGTTTTAGAAAAGAACTTTAAAATACTCTTTTGGTTTGCCTTTATTGTTCCCTCATATATATAATATATTAATATATGAAACAATAGACACACTGATTGAATTAGAAACCTAGAAGTCAAATTTCCAAAATTCAAGCCCCAGACATGGAATCAACCTTACTTAACAAATCTTCAATCTTACTTAACAAATTTTAAACAATACATGTTTAGGAAGTTTATGGGGCAACAATCTAGCAGCTGTGAACCTTAGTTGGCTCCAAGGTGAGCAGATGACTGAACAGGGATTTAGAGGAATTTTGAAGTGGAAACAATAAATTAAATATAATTTTTCCTCTGGATAAAGCATTAAATGTCTTTCAAATCTGTTCCAAAGAACATTAAAATCTACCTGAACAAAAGTCTATTATTTAGACAACTCCTAAAGACTGGTAAGGCAAAAGAAGAAGAATCAGATGCATACAGAGGAAGGTTATGGTGTCTGAGTCTATACTTATAACAATATAACAGATTGATAAATTTGAACTGCAAACGTTAGAGATTGCAGCAGTACAAGGCTCTCATTCAGCCTCCTTCATCTTTAGCTGAAGCATTGGAAAATTAAAATTTAAAAGTACATTCTTTAAAGCAAATCACTGGATTAAATAATCTTGGATGAATATCACCACAGTGATTGTAATTCTTTTACACATTTCTGTATAGATAAAGGACATCAGTCTTTTATTACTTTAAATTATCAGAAAAAATAACAATAAACAGAAATTAAAAGGACAAAACAAATTTTTCTTCTAGTATGTGCAAGTGTGAAGGCCTGTGTGTAATTTGACAGTGATTTTAAGTGTCTCCTTCTGTACTAAAACCCTGTGTGCAAGGGTCATTGAACCCTACGCAGATCCAGGGCTCATAATTTAAAGTCAGTTGGAAATTAGTTCCCATGCCCATAAGAATCTAAACATTCTTCAGGATAAAAATATAAATAAATCCACAAGGATTGCATCTAACATTGTGAGAAACATTTGTCGTAAAACTCATCTGGTTTCAAGCCCTTTTCTGCAAAACACAGGATTCTAAACTCAAACAAGATTCAAGTGAGCGAGTGTTGATGGATGGCTTTGATATATTACATGTAAAGCACATGGTTATATTTCTTCCCTCTCATAGCCAAATACAGTTTTAATAGCAAGGGACAACCTGCAGTGGCTTTGTCTCTTTTAAAAATGTATAAAGCAAATAGTGCAATGTAACCTCAGTGCCCCCTGGGACAAAGCTGCCATACTATCAGTGTATAAAAATATGGAACCATGCTAGAAAACTTAAGTATTGAGTTTATTCCAACCTGAAGAACTCCACACAAATCAATGGATGAGGATAAACAGAAGGAAAATAGTCATATAGACCAAAATTGCATGTTATACTTGATGTAACAGAAGTTGGATGTTCAAGGGAGTTGTACAAAGTTGAAGATGACATATAGCACCCTTGATGGATACTCTACAGCAATTCTTTGTGGAAATTCTTGGGTTTTAGTCTTTATTTTTTCAAAATGCTATTCTAGATATTAAACACATTCAGGACTTGCCCCCTCTCCGGATTCTTTGAAGGCCTCGTTCACTACACCTGCAGGTCAATTTAGTTACCTTTGTGACACAGGTGATCCCTCTGACTGATTAGAAAACTTTTGGTTACACCCCACTTGTGCAGCTTTCTGAGCCAGTGGGTAGATCTGGAAAGTGCCCTAAAAAAAATGTTGAGGTTTCAACCTGACAACACACAGCACTATTTTTTCCTGTTAGTTTTTATACATTTAAGTCATTAGAGAACTCTGAATGTATCAATTTGTTGCCTCAATAACATGAGGTAGCTGCTAAATTTATTTGGTTTATACTTGGTGATTAAGGGAGACCAATTCTCTTTTCCTGCCCTTTGAGGGAGCTTATGGTGTTATGGGGGGCATGTCAGCAATAATTAAGAAATATCCTGGTACAAATCCCAAAAGATACATATTTTTATAAGTAATTCCCCGTGGAAAAACTTTAAAAATTATGTACTTGTTCTGAAAATGCTTCAGGCCTTCTCTAAATAGATTATATTGCTGTTTTTTTTAAGAGTGCATGACTTGAGGTGCACATTTGGCTTGCAACTCATAAAATTATAGTACAGTTATGTGAGAGAAAACACAGGAATAATCTGCAGTGAACTTCAATGTCTCGCAAAGGGTTTATCATTCAGACAATACCCAGCTTCCTATTTTATTCAATTGTAATGCAGTAAGCATGATAGTTTCTTAGGTCACAACCAAAAATATATTTTATTGGTTTCAGACTTACTACATTTTTTTACAATTTTCTTAGGTAGCCTTTCATCTCATTTGGACTCCATGGATTTAATTTCTTTTTCTCTTTAGATGTTAGACTTTTACTGTGATAGATATTTCAAAATGTTTTCATACTGCACAGTGTCTTAAGACTTATGGTGGGTGTGCTTTGCACTCCAATTTTCCTAGCAATGTGGAATAATTGCATCACTTAGCAGGATATCAACCACAGATGCAGTCCTTATAACAATAACCTGTGTGTCAGGTGAATTAAAGATGCTTCCACTTCTTGGTTGCAATAAGTTTTGCCTAATGTAAAAGAACTGAACATCAGATATTAAAAATATTGGTCCAAACCCAAACAACATAACCTGTTCCATCTCCTGCTTAGAGATGAGTGAAAGGAAGAGGAGTAAGGGAAGGAAAATGCAGCACTTATAAATCCTGATGAAAACAAGAGGAAAAAAAATGAGGAGGCCACAGGCTAGAAGAGGAAACTTTGAATGCAGACAGTAATTCTGTAAACCTGTAAGCATGAATTGACACTGGTTTTGCTTGCCAGTCTGGTGTTCTGCAGTGGTAATAACCCAGTGCATATATGGAATTTCTTTGGATACAAACTTGTTTAAAACACTCAAGACTTTAGACACCCAGCTCCCAGTATCCCTCTTATCCATCCCAGTAGCTGTGACCTACTTTTCTTATGGTCTACTGCCTTGCTGAACTAATACTACATATTCCCAAAAGTAAGCTCCAACATGGAAGAGCTCACAGTACTGGCACTATGGCACAGTAAGCAATGTGCCCCTGTAGATGTTGGGGTTTTCAGTCAGGACTACTTTGAATAGAGGCAACCTGCTGTGTGCATTCCCAAGCAGTTTAGGAGCATCAGCTTAACCTCATACCACTATTTTATCAGGTGAACTTATAACTGTTAAGTGATTCATTCTATTATTGCATTAAAAAAAAAATCTATGGCTAAATTGGAATAGAATTCCATATTTTCTAAATATGAAAATATTATTCATCAAACCATATTTCTTAAATTGAAAGGCTACAGTTTAATTCATGTACTTCTACTCATGTAATAAAGATCTATCTTTTCCCTGCACATCACAGCAAGTGCAATAAAACAATACATGCTGGTTATTTAAACAGCTATTTATGGCACTCGTATTTATAACACATGTCAAAATGGGAAGGCAGAGGTTGGAAGGAACAGATCCAAGAGCAAAACTCCTCGTCCTTCAGGCGAGGAAGGTCAGGGCACATAATGGAGCAGTCACTCTGATCCTCCCAAGGGAGCTGCATTTGACACACCACATTTTGGTGTTTTTTTCTGGCCCATCATGGAGTTGTACAAAGCACTGAGCATAGTTAAAAGGCTGCCTTTTGCCTAGATTTTCAAGAGGGAGATAAAAGATGTAATCACAAAGATGATTATATTTTATATGCAGTGTCCTTCTGATTAATATTGATCTATCCATAAAAGGCAAGAGCTCAAACAGTTGAGCAAGCCTGGATCCAGGACCCTTTGCCCCATCACCCTTTCAAAGGTGAAATATAATTTAAAAATAATATTTTGCCCTCATGAGATATTCTGGGCCATAGGGAGATAACTAAATGTGAAATCTGGAACAGGGATCTATGAAAGCTGCCACAGGGAAGTGACTGACTGTAATATGTTAGGGATCAGCACATACCAGTAGAATCATACAGATGTACCAACCAGTGGGTAGTAGTCCAATCTTCTTCTGTTCCTTCCATGCGGATAAAGCAAGAAGGATTAGGCATAAGAGAATTGCCTGATAGAAAGCAGCTGATGCTTATCTAGAGACATGGACTACTACAGGAGGAAAGTCCTTATGAGTTTAGAAAGGAATATCCTGCCAAAATCACAGCAGTAGTGTAGAGCCTTGTTGATTCAAAAGCATCTCTCGGTGCTACATCCTTTCTTCTATCTGTGTCATTTGCTCAGCTGTTGATGCTTTGATCCATCTTCTCTCTGGTCACAAGTATTTTCTTAAATATTCAAGAGAGAGTGAGCTACAGCAAGCAGCACATCGATGTCCAGGAGGAGGAGATTGTACCTCAGATTTCCAATGTCTTGTATCTACATGCCCTGCCTTCCTCACTATGGCTTTTATCCGTATTCAAGGCCTTCCTTTAGTAAAAACAAGTATCTCTGCAGTTGTGTATCAGGATCTGTACCTGTCTTCCTCTCATCTGTGCCTTCTTGCACAGGTACAAATCCTCTTGTTCTGCAAATCCCTTAAGAAAGTCAAAGCAAAGCAGCTTTAGCACTCTTCATAAGAACAGGGATTCAAGAATCAAGTTTTCTCTCTCTTTGATCTTCCCACAATCTTCCAGTCTCACTTCCATGTATTATTGCAGTTATGATTCAGTGAAACTCAAATTAGGCTGATGCTGTAGCAATCTGGGCTGGAAAGCATCTAAATGAGCAGTCATGGATTAAAATTCTTTTTTAAAATAACCAAAAGTATCTTACCTTTACATTAAAAAAATGCTGTAATGTTAAATCACTTATAAAGAAAAAAAACACACATTTTTTTTTAATCAACATTTAGGTTCAAAACATATTTTTTATAATATCAGAACTGTGCTCTAAACCTTGACCTGGAGTCTTAGATCTTATTTTTTAATTTTCTGAAGCCTGGGTTGGTTTTTTTTCAGTTCATGAAGAAACTGAGACATGAAAATTGGATTTTTTAGCCAGTAACTCATACATTTAGATTTCTGGGTTTAGGTTTTGGAAAAAATGCACCTAGTTGTTTTCTTATTACAATACTGCTGGTTTTGTTCACCGGTCCATGCTTTTCTTGGAATGTGGTAATGTGGAATGTTTTAAATTAGAGGCTTTACTTTTTACTCTCCAATGTCTACTAAATAAGTCCATCATCTAATTCTAAAATTGTGAAGCAGCAAACATACACTTGTAGCCAGCAGTACATATATTTTTACTCCAGAGTACTGCTCTTCTGTTCTAAATTTACTGCAGAAGGTTTCAGAGACAAAAGAAAGGCTCCTTGCCAAACCTAGCTTTGCTTCTTTATAATAATCCTTTAGGTCTCTTCAAATATCCTAACTAAATATTGTAAACTGCTGAGAAGTTTCCAGAGATAAATAACAGTTGCTGAGCTTCAGCTGACATAACACTTTGTACATAGGATTGTTTCAAATGAAACTACAGAACAAATGAAAGCATTAGATTGGATGCAAATATTAATCAAAGTCATATTTTATACCCTAATTTTAGTTATAATCAGTTTTTGAAACATGAGCCATGCATCATATTAAAAATATATAGGATATGATCCCTGCTACTGCAACCCACTGCATACTTTGCCAGCCACCACAACAATCCCTATTGTCTGCTGAATACACACGCTGCTTGGAATGTGCACTGACGGGTGCATTAGCACTGCTGAGAGACCCTCAAGGGGGTTGGATCTGGGGTTTGGTTTAAGTAAGAATTTTAAAGCTGGAATTACAATCTGATACTTATGTGAAGCTCTAGAAGGCTACCCGTACAATTCCTTCTCTTAAAATCAGAACAATTGACCCTGTGATTGATGCAGTCTGTTGGCTCTGATTCCCAGCTCTGACACACATGTCATCTCTTGAGAGGTTTCTTGTCCTAAAATTTGGACTAATAACTCAAAATTATCCTACTTTGTATTACTCTCTACTTGTTCTACTGCATCTGAGCAGGAACAGTCTCTTATTGTAAGTACACTGTATAAAATTAAGGTCCCTCTCTCCCATTTATTAGCCATGCTTATTTTTTTTACTATTAGCCATTAGCAAGTGTTATTAGCCATGCCTATGTTTTTCCCAGAATGAAAAGATTTCACACCCCACCAATCCAACAGTTTTGGAGTCCACAGCTTGATGTTATATTTCCAAAACAGGAGAAAAAGAAATTCTAAAGTTTCAGTATCTCTCTCCTTAACAAGACATTTTGTCCAATGTAAGAAATCAATTCTGCCTCATACAGACTGAGACAGACAGCACAGTGAAACACTCCCTAGACTGCCTTTTCAAACACCACTCACCATGGCACTCCCTGCCTGAAAAAAACCCACCAAACAACTCAGTACTTGGAATTGCAATGGACATCTCGGAACCACAAGCTACGATCAGTTTCAGCTTGATTTGAGTGCTCTTTGGTTGTCATTGAGAGTGGTTTTGAAGCGGATTTACTAAGAACCAAAATTCAGTTGTTTCAGAAACAGTTTACTTGGAGAACCTCGCTCCAAGTTCATGTGGTAGCTGTGAAGGTACAGCCATTTTGCTCAATATTTCATAAGCCATGAGTCCAAATTTAATGAAGGAAAAAGAAATCATACCCCATCTAGCCATTTAGAAAACTGAAGCAGGTATTGTCCTGAAGACCACAGACTTGCACATTTCAGATTGTGCTGAGCAATTCAAGAAGCCTCTTCAATCTCATCCCTCCCACCACTGCTCCCATGCAAAATTTTCTATTGGTTTGCTTGAAAGGATTCAATAATTTCTCTGTGTAGTGTGGGTGTTGAGCAGGTGGATGTGAGGAACAGGGTGGTTCCCACCCAGGTGGTATGGAGGCATTAGCTGAGGAATTGGTGGCAATGCACTATTGAGGAAAGGAACACACAGTGTTCATAAGGAACACTGACAGTTTATGGGTAACATTTCTCATATTTTTTTTTATCTAATAAGGATCAACGCTCGTACAGCTCATCTAACAGCATTGTGGACAAACCCCTTACCCCCTACCTAGAGTTATGGTGTTTTATAGCACAACACAAGACAGGTGGGAAGTTCTGCCCTTTAAAAATCTGGTGCAAAAAACTTAACAAGAGAAGTTGGCATGTAATAACTTCTCATTAGAAACTTTTTATCCACTAAGCACCTTTGGTCCAAACCAATCACCTCTTTTCCCCTTTCCCTACTTCCAGCAACATTGCATTTGAATGCAATATTCAGATGTAAGTAAATATTCAGATGTAAGTATTTGGGTGGGTTTTAGCAAAACAAACAAACAAACAAACAAAACAAAACAAAAAAAAACCAGTCAGGAATAACAGAGACTTGGTGATTTTTTACTTCATGGGGAACATCAGTCTGCTGGGTCTTGATTAGAATAATGTTACCTGGAAGTGCTCTTGGATGGCATTTGTATTAGACAGACATACATTTACTGCAAAGGGCTGATATATGAACTTGGAAAATCAAAAGAGCAAATTAAGATAGTACTATTATTCTTTTCTTCCTCATGTTTATTCTTCAGTTTCTAGGCAGCTTATATAACAAGGAACAGCTGCAGAACAGGCAGGATCTATAAATGAAAACAGAAACAACAAAATGTCACATTTTGATAGTATTAACTAGTATTTTCATGTGTGTTCACACTGGAGATTGTGCCAAACTATTCTGAATGTTCTATGAACATTCACACTTCGAAAAACTTGGACAAAACTGGATTTCGGTTATGGTTCACACACGTACTCTTGCAGGAGGCAAGATTTTCATCACGTTCACCAGAATGCCACTAACTGAAGGAAATGCAACAAACTGAAATAAAAACTGAAAAGAAACAATTCAAACTTTATTTGTAATAACATTGACAGTAGACAATGTTTTTCCTTCCACAAAAGGAGTTATTCTTTTTGTTTAATAAATCTGTTCCCAGAAGGGCTCTGGAACAGGTATTTGTGTTCAGTACTATGTGAAACTAACATATGCATGCAAACTCACAGCTCCCATTCATAGAATTTATTGTTACATCACTCTCACAAAGACACTTTAAAGAGCAGGGATGCACAAGATTTTTTTTTTTTTTTCTGTTTTTTAAGCAGAGTACATCTTTGTGTTCACTTCTATGGTAGCACTAGAACAGTGTTGAATAGCATCCATATGGGTAACTCAGTCCTAAGATCAATTCTTTGGCTTCAGCAGATTGCACAAAAGGTATATTTCCTTCCTTGGAGCCAGACTTTAGGATGAGAGTCTCTCTTAGTGCACACAGTTAAATGTGTTCTAGCTTACTGAAAGCCACAGAAGTTGATTTCTGCTCCTTAGCTGTAAAGTACTGCTCAATAAAGGTTTGCTTCCACATAAAGGTTAGATTTCAATGCCAGTAAAGTTGAAAAATAATTTCTGGTAGGATGAGTAACTTCTTCATTCCATTTGAAGAGCAACCATATACATACAACAGAAGAATCTGCTATAATACTGTGGAGGAAGGAACCTACTCTAAAGGTCTTTACTTTGACAAATGCACAGTATCAGCACTCCAAAATTACACTCAGGTGGGCTTGGTTTTCCCTCCCAGAAAGTAGCATGGTAGCTGAAAGGTGTTTTATCATCAACCTACTCAGTGTAGGTGAGATTGCATATTTTGCCATCCAGGTTTTGCTCTCCATAGAACAAGCTCAAAGAAAACGTGGTTTTTACTATGTACTATACAACAAAAGAGCCAAAGAAAATATCAAATCTGTTGCCCATTGCTTTAGGGTGTTTAGTCAAGGGTGTAGAAAAATATAATCAGGCTCCTCTTCACTTTAATAAGTAATTACTTCTGCAGAATTGAATAGGCATGTGAGTAAACACTATTCCCTTGCTTTTCTGAGAAAATTCTATTTCAGGCAAAGCACCTAACCATAGTTAGGAACTTCTGTTCAAGGGGCAGAACCAAAGCCATGATCCTTCCTTGCTGTTTTACATTAACTGCTCTGGTCAATTTGGTCCACCTTCCTCTCCTTATTCCCACAAGTGAATTACATTCTTTATGAATTTTTCTCTTTGGTACTTAACTCAGCCTTTGCATTGCATAGAGAACTTAGATCCTCAATGTGATCTGAATTCTCCAAGTTGGCAAAGTACCTGCAAGAACTGGATTAGCATACAATGAGTTGTTACAATCCTTAGTTAAATTTGTGATTTTCTCTGTGATTGCCTTACTAAATGTAGCTTGCTTTAACGTTTGTCAATTACTATTTACAATTTTGCATGCTCCAAAGTAGAGCAAAGATCCCCCAAATATTTTGTGTGTGTTTTTTTTTTTGTCCTAAACACTGCAGAATCACACAAGGAAGCAATTCTCCCTTTAACAAACCATGTATGCATGCAAGGAAAACCATGAAGAGAAGCTTGTACTGAATATTTCACTGTTAAAGCCCCTTACAAAGCTCACTATTTTTTTTACCAGAGTCATAGTGCTAAGAACTGAATGATCACAGAAATTTACAAAATTATTTCTTAGGTAGGTGTGCAGCTGATATTTTCACGGTTTCCTTTCACAGATTTCAGTGGCAACCATTCACACACACTATACATGTATTCAATTTTTTTATACTGTGATTTCAAGATGAGGTTTGAGCCCCAAGGTGTCTTCATTAAATAAATGTATCATTTTAATGCAGGCACACACACACACACACACACACACACACACAAAAAAAAAAAAACAAAACAAAAAAAACCACCAAAAAAACACCAAAAAAAAAACCCACCAAACAACAAAACCCTTACTTGGAACACTGCTGTCTCTGTGTTTGTTGCTCCAGAATTGAAAAAGGTGAAAGTGGGAGGAAAAGAAGTTAGGTTTTACAGCAGTCTTATTTTTAAAATGTAAATGAAGAAATCAAAGAGAGGTTGTGTCAAAATGTACTCACCAGTTCTATTGTGGTCTAAGGAAATTTCAGTTTTCAAAGGTCACCTTGGGCTGTGGTTTTGGCTAATTCCTGCAAGGACAGGGGTGCAGCTTTCAAAGTCTCATGGTTTTGCACCAGAGAGAGGCTCAGAGGGGAAGAAAAAGAGGGAACTGTTGTCAAAGAATAAACCTATATGACGTAACTAATTAATCACTACACATTTTCCTTGATGACATCCTAAGTGAAGAGTTTGGTTCCCTAATTTTGCCTAGCATAGTAGCATTTTTGTTTTTTTATGTCAAATTGGGTTCTTCTCCAGGTTCCCATGCTGGGCTTCTGTCAAGGTAGAGATTTTTGTCAAGTTTCTGGGTCAGAACATGAAGCTGCTGGTCAAATGGGAAGATGTAAGCCCTTCTAACATCACTGGCTAAGTCCTTCTGGAGGTCTCTAATGCTGGAAAAAGAAAATGCTCTTCAGCAGCTGTGGTTCACATCCAGTGGTGGCTCTGTGTGATGCCAGATGCTTTGTTCCTGGAAGGATATGAAAGAACATGAGCTTCTGTATTTAGTAGTATGAAGAACACTACTTCAGCAAAAGTTGCATTAAACCCTCTGGAATCTCACACCTAGCCTCTGTTCTTAGGGTTATTTCTGCATTTGAGCCATTGACAGGGCAATGTTCAATACATGAACAATTCTAGCAGTAGGACTCAAAATCTCAGTCCTGTGTCGCTTGTTTGTTACACCTCTGGTACTCTGTAGCCCTTTGGGGTTTGTTACAGGAAGAAAAGTGCAGAAAATCTCCCAACTATCTTGCCAATATCTTTGTGAAATGCTTGCCTCCTCTTGTACCCTTCTTCTCACTTCAAGGATAGGTCCTGCTAGAAATCACTGAGAAAGAAAAATCAAAAAGGCAAAAAAAAAAAAAAAACCAGCCTGGTTAAGGCCTACAAAGGATTTTCAGACAGTTTGCCATAGGTAACTAAAAAGTGACTCTGTATTACTTGAGTAGTTCACACAGATAACAGGAAGGTTAAAACTCACCACGAGTTTGAGAGGCATAACCATCCAGGGAGATGTTTGTCAACCTCTGTCCTCACTCAGGCTGTTCCACCAGGCAGAAGGCAATGCAAAGTTGAGAAAGCACCAAAGTCTTAATCTTGTTCCAGATCCATTCATTAATAGTAGTATTATTATTCAAAATATAGAACAGCTGAGGTTGAAAAGCCCCTCAGCAGATTCTTTAACCCAACTCCCCTGCCTAAAGAAGGGTCTGCTACAGCAGGTTGATCAGGACCATGCCCAGTCAGGCTTTAAATTGCTCCAAGGGTAGAGACTCCACAACCTCTTTAGACTACCTGTGTCAATGTCTGACCACTTGCAGTCAGAGTATTTTTTCTTATATTTAATTAGAATTTTTTGTATTTCAGTTTGTGCTCACTGCCTCTTATCTTCTCACTGGATGCTACATTTATTAGTGATGGTCCATAAGTAAAGATTCTTCTCCCCAACCCTGGCCAGTATTTCTTTCCTCTCTCAATTTAAATTGAGCTCTGACCTCCATATCAGGAGCCACAAAGAACTGCAGTAAGAATTGCATTATTCTAATACTGAACCAGATATTAAGGATATGAAGTCTCTTCTTTGTCACATTCCTTACCCCACCTTTCTCTGCTTATCTTCCAGCAGCACTTTTTTGTGACAGGAAGTAAACAACATAAAGCATAATATTCAGTGAGGAGGCCATGCAGTGATCACTGGCTCTCTCACTGAAGAGTTATCCCAGGCTTCCATTCCCTCTACTAACTATCAAGTAGCTGAACTATTTAAAAATTAAAATAATTTTTTTTTAAGTCTCTGCTAAGCTGAGATCTTTCCCTGGCAAGTTCACAGCTGGAATCAATGTTTATAGCCACATTACCAAACAAACTAAAAATACAGGGCTTAATAATGAAAAACCTGGTACCACCTGAAGTACAATGGAACAGGTGTGCTGCTGTAATAATTCCTTCAGGTCTGGAGAAACTAAGCAATGTTAATTATTAATCAAAAGCAAAGCACCCATTTTAAACATTTTTCGAGGAGATGTGCTCATTTAATTTCTTGCTACTATATATTATTTTATATCAGTACCTGTCATTCAAAGCCAGCAACACTCACACCACTGTGAGGACAATGATCAGAAATTATACCCACAACTCACACAACACAAGGCCTTAGGAAACAACTGAACTAATCAGGGTCTCTTCCTCCTCATGGCTGTGAACACTTCAGACAATGAGCAACCCTAACAGAATTCCAGAATCATTAAGGTTGGAAAAGGCCTCCCAGGTCATGGAGTCCAACCTCAAACATCACCATGGCACTAACAGTACCACATGGTTTAATTAATCACTGCAGCAAAGAATACCTAAAGATATATATATATATATATACACATACAGGGCCAAAAGTAGATTATGTTTGTTTCAAAACCATAGGTATCAAAGAAATTTCTCTAAAGGCCTTCATAGTATTCTTATTTCTTAGCCTTTCTTGTGGAATATAAAAAGTTTCATTTTCTTTTGTTTTTTGACAGCCTCTTACGTGGGAGAGGTGAAGAAAATCAGTTTGCTAGATAATTGCTTAGTTCTGAAGGAACGTCTGGGAAGGAGAGGTGAAAATAAACTGAATGGAGGGAAAACTGTAGTCAATAAAAGCAAATGTGGATTTTGAAATGACACACCATCAAACAAAGGCTTTATAATTCAGACTTAAAATGCTCTTCCTTCAGTCTTCTCATATTCATTCTTCATCTTCTCATATGCTGATCTTGCTCATCAGTCCGGAATGATGTACTATTTTCTCACTGCAACCTCAAGGATGCTGTGAATTAATTGTATGCTTCTTTCAGTCCTCATTACAGTCTTTGACACAAGGATGAGTTTTCACAGAAGTGAATGCCAGGGTGTTCTGACTCTCATTGAATATTCTCATTAATCCATTCTTAGGACAAAGACTAATGATAAAGAATAAGCACAGATATTAATTATTTTATTTCTCATGGCAATTTTGGGGATGTAATGAGAATGGATTGATCACCCTTTTTTGGTTCTTAAAGAGGGTTTTTTAAGTATATAAAAATATTCAAAATTAATTTATTCTTGTAATTAAACCATGATAAGACCAGAAGCTTAAAACACATCACATTAATTCATTTTTGTACCAGTTTTAAGGGCCCAGACCTGTAAGTGCCAATTAGAGTGAACAGAAGTAGAGGATACAGGTCAGTGGAGAGCAGAGTACCACAAATTATATTTTTCAGAAAATTTATGTGCTGAATATATAGAACAGTGTAGTCCTGAGATATCAACAGATAATATTATATCTGTTTGTATTTCTATTAATTTCAAACTCTATATTAGTGGCTGTATATAAGCACAATTTCTTAGCTATCAATGTGTTTCATCTCAGTATGGATGACATATTAACTCATGGTATATCTTGCCAGAAATCCATAAATAGTTGAACTATGCCTCATTAGACAAACATACTGTTTTTTAAAAACAGCTAAACCTATCATGATTATTTTTGAGAGACTTATTACAGAGTAAAATCCATACAACTTTCATGATCCACCCATCTTGGAAAGAACAAATACTGGTAGAGGGAAAATATTATCCCATATGGGAAAGTCTTTGGGGAAATCTAGGCTGTTTGAATTGTTCAGAGCAGGCCAAGGCCCTTAACTCTCAACAGCTTCCTCTGGTGGCCCTTTTTTCTAAAAGTTAAGAAAGGAGAAGGTAAGAGGACAAATTTCTTTCGCATTCCATTTAAACCCCAAACATCACACATGTTTCAGCAGGAGGCAGATGGGATATTCTAACTACTGAGGTGATTAGGGAATTATTGATGATGCTGTCATTTATACCAGGGCAGGATAAGAGTGTGAAGTATCGTAGCAAGGCACGCCATTACTTCCAAGCAATTTCTTAAGTAAAGTTTTGTGCCAATCCTTTTTTTTTATGAGCATCTTCAGTTTCTCCCACAGCTTTTGTGTGTTTGGACATGTTTTGATTTAGAGCACAAACAATGCATGGCTACTTTCAAGATAATTCCAGTTATTCCGAAGTATTTCATTACAGAGAGGAGGGGATGGAAATATTACCAAGGGATCGATACTTGCTGTCATAACGCCTCAGTGAACAGGATGAAAGCAGTACCTTGCCTGTGTGCTCAACCCATTCTCAGACAATTCCACTGATCCCATCACCTTCCAGATGCCCAGCTCAAGGACATACCTGTTGTTGATCCACCCAGGAATCTTTGAATAAATACAAGAGATTATATACCTGCATTACAACCTCTGAGTATTCAGTGACAGCAGCCTTTTTGTGCTGAGCCACCAAACAGATCTCAAAATATAAAAGAGAAATGACAAACAGGTTTCTCTGGGAATATCTGTATTAAATTGGAAATTTTTCCTCTTGTTGACATTTATATAACTGTATTCTTCAGTATTTCTTACAGTTTTATTCCTTAACAGTGCCTGTGGAATATAATCTATTTCCTAAGCATTACTCAAATGTAGTCTATATAGACTGCATTAAACTTGAAGAACAAGACCAATGCACTAACAGCTCTCATCCCAGCTGTATTCAGCAAAGTCACAGAATAGAATAGAATAACAGATATGCAGGAAAGCCATCTTCAGCCTTCAAATCTAACATTCTGTTTCTAAACCAGGAATTATTTTTTTGTGTTGGTGGTTTGGTTTTTGGGTTTGAATTTGATGTGTTAGTCATCCGTACGGGTATCTGTTGCACAGGAATCTGTCTGTTTAATGCAGGTTCTCTAAAGGCTCCCTGCAAAACTGATAGAATCATGGAATGGTTTGTGTTGGAAGGGACTTTAATGATCATTTAGTTCCAGCTCCTCTGCTGTGTGCAGGGACACCTTCCTCTACAGCAGGTTGCTCAGAGCTCCATCCAGCTTGGCCTTGAACATTCCCAAGGATGGGGTGTCCAAAACTTTCCTGGGAAACTTGTTCCAATATCTCACCACCCTCAGAGAAAATAATTTCTTCTGTATATAAGAACAGAAAATCACATAAATCTATCAAAACTCCAATGGACATTGAAAAAAAAAAAAAAAAAAAAACAACTAAACAAACAAAACCAACAAAAAAGAAAAAAAAAAACCCACAAAACAACAACATCAAAAAACCCACAACAAACAAAAAAAACCAAAAAAAACCCAAAAGGAATCAGCAAGACCTTTCATAAAAATTACTTCTTAATTAAGGTAGTTTAAAAATCCTAAACCTAGAGAATATCCTGTTTAAGATCAGAGGGAAACAATATAAGTTCACGTTTCATTTGGAAGCTTTTTAAACTATTAGATCTATTTCTCTCAGTAACAGCACCCCACTGGGCACTGGGAATAAGCAAGAAGTGAGCAAGCAAAGAGCAAGGGACATGTCTGGTTACAGACATCTGCTTACAGTGTTTCTATTGCAAAATGAAAGACAGGACAGTAACCACGAGATGCTGAAATCTAGTACAGGATCCTCTGGACAGTGGTCCATATGTAACCCATCTTAATTCCGAGGTTTTTTTGCATCTGGTTAGGAAAGAGAATTGTAACATCTGATCCATCTCTTTACTCAAAACAGCTTAAATATTGATTTGCACAGGCCAGAAAATTGCAATGAATAAATAACGGAAGACGAATTTACTCTACAAATATTTTCTAATTAAAAAGAAAATCATCCTTCACAGCACAAGAGAGGTGGGGACTCACAGAATAAAGTACTGGTTGTAGTCCCTTCTCTCAACATTATAGTCATGACAGAAATTTCCTAAACCAGTATGTTGTATTAAATGAATTTATCTGTGCTGTTGCTTCATTGACTGCCATTTGAATTGCCTTCCATGTCATTACACCAAAGGTGAATGTAGTCTTCTGTCTTTTCATATATTCTATTCCTTGTCAAAATATCATGGGAAGGCATTAAGCAGAATGCTTCCCCACAGCACTGCAGCACTGACTAGGGGAGGCCAGAGGAAGGGAAAACATGCCTTTGGGAGCTGGCAAAGAATACACTGGGACAGGTAAAAGCTTAGAAGATTTTGCAAGAGTAGGAGCCATAGACTATGAAAAACTTTTTTTTTGTTGTTTGTAAGCACTGTTTAAAATAAAAATTTCAGACTAGAAATTAAAATTTAAACAATGTAAGTGCCTCAGAGAACCAGGCTCTAAAGCAGTCCCTTAATGGGATTCCAGCACGGCCTTTATTTTTTAATGTGAAGAAGGGAAGGGATTTATCATTAAACTTTAAATATAATCAAAATAAAAATCCTTTTTGTTTTTGTGCATTGACAGTGCTACTAAGCATGATTGTGTTCATTTAATGGGTGTCCATTGGTAAGGAGAACTTTATTCTGTGTTACAGGGCTTAGATTCAAATTTAAGTTGGTCTTGTCTGTTCAGCAATCTATATTTTTCCAATCAAGTTTGCAGAATATCATGTCTGAAGTATCTGCACTTTAACAATTATATCTCAACTATTAACATGTGTGCAAGCTCTTAAGAACTCACTGATTCTAGAATATGAAATAAGAAATACCATGTGAGAAAACTGTATTAAATAGATGTGATCTAATTAATAATTGCTGTCTTTTCTATTATTTGATGTTAGAAATACAAGAAACGCTTTTAGCATCACACTGAAAAATTTTATGTGAGACAGTGACCCAAAATTCAACAAAACCCTCCAGAAAACAGAATAACCATCTTCCTGGTTTGCAATCCAAACACAAATTTCCTATAAAGCAGAGAAAGACAGACATTACACATTCTTCAGTCTCCTTTTTTTCAGTCTTCCTCAGTAGCTGGTCACTGTAATAATTCAGAATTGTGTAGAATACAAACAGGAGATGCTGCTGTGGAGGAAACAAGTACATTTGTAAAGGACGAACAAACTCTAGGAAACCTTGGAGGAAATCTTGGCACTGGAGACCCTAAACTGCAAGATGAAATCTGTTAACAGTGTAAATACAGTAAGGTACCTTTTAAACTGAGCCTTCAGGCCTTGCTATTACTTCTATGTCAGTAATGAATAGTAAATGAAAATAAATATAGAAGCAATGCTCCTTGATCCACACAAGGTTTAATATATGCAGATTAGTCTATATTTCCAACAACAAAATTATGGCTTTATACTCATCACTGGTGTACCTTGTTCTGCAATATTGCTGCTTATTGTGGTAATGAAAGTCGTTTGAAAGTTGAAGCTGCAAGTGAATGTACTGTGGTGTACACACTGCATAGTTCCCATAAATTTAGCACACAGGAATTTATTTCAACAGCTACAGCTTTCAGTAGTTCATCAGTTTTGTTTTGCATGAATGTAATTTACCTTTCATCCACCAAAGGCTTACAGTGCAGGTCTTGTATTGAAACAAAACTAGTACTGTGGCAGCTCTCACATCATGCTATTGGAGGGGTGGGATAACCCTCATATTTATTCCAAAGTTTTCCAAGCAGTTAAACTCAGAGACGGATGTAGATATCTGCACATTTTTAGAGCACTACATTCTAGTAGCACGGAGCTAGTAAAATTACATTTTCACTGATGCAGATGTTATTATTTCTGTAATACAAGGATGCATAGTCTCTTCCTTTTTAACATCTTGAAAAAAGAAACCATGGGAAGAAGAAAGGCTATTGAAATGCTGTCATATTGTATAGTCACAGTTCTAAGGGAAGGAGAAGTGCTGTGTCTAAAATCTAAACCACTGCATCTCTGAGATCCTCCCATCCATTGGAAATAGCCACAAATGAAGGTGAAGACAGACATTTCAGACTTTGAAAGTGCTGAGATTTGCAATGTTGTTTGGATTTATTGGTCTTCAGGAAGAATGACCATTTTGTTAGTGGAAATTATACCTTACCAAATCATAGAGAATTTAGCCAACTTTCTGCTATGTATTTTACCTTCTTTTATAAAATATGGGCCATCCTGGTTCTTGTTGAAGTCATTGGGATTTTTGGCATGGATATCAAGATGAATAGCCAGTGGGTCACAAGCAGAGATGACAGAAAATGCACACTCCCTCTTACTTAAAATACAGTTCAGATCAAATGGTGTGAGCTTCAGGGGTGTATTTCCTGATGCCCTCATCATGCTTTAGGCATTTCTGTTCACTATAAAGAGCTTCTTCTTTAGTCAATTTTACAACTTCAGTTGTGTTTTAAAGAGGAAATCTAATACTAACCATGGAATCCTGTCAGGAATTCAGTAAATCAAGTGACTTTTTATGGCACTTTACAAGAAAGAAAACTATTCAGGTAAACTGACAAATCCAAATAGGAATAGGAGACTCCAGCTTGGTGCATGTTATGAATCACAGACTACTACCTCTACTGGGATTGAGAGAGAATCTCCAATCCAAGATGAATTCAAACCAGCTCACAGGGATCCTTAAAGTTTTGCTAAAAAGGGAAGCCAAAATGCTGACAGCTTTATTAGAGTGTGTAAATCATAATAAGAACCAATTAATTTTAAGTCTTCAAGGGTACCTTTCAATATGAATTCCCCTTAAGATACTATTGCAGTTCTTAAAAAGTACTACATCTTGCTAAAATGTCAAAGGGTTTTATATTTTCATCAGAAATGTATTTTGCCAGGTGGGCTAAAAGATGCCTCCTCAATAAATTTTCCAGCCTTTTCAGCTGAGTTCCAACACATTTTTGTCCATTCAGAAGTGCTATAAGCCTTGATATTAAAGTGCTCAGGATCATCTAAGAGTCTAAGGAGTTATCATGACTTGATGTGAGACCTTGATGTTGGAATGTAAGTCTCTGAGTTCTTCAGAGAGAGAGAGATGAATGTAGGGGTTGAATTAAAGTTTTTAGAGAAACTAAGATATATTAAGCTATATAGATGTGAAGCAGAAGTGTAGGTTTATGTTTTAAGTAAGTGTAAGTTATAGTTTTTAAGAAAGTAGAAATACATTTTAAGTGGTTTAAGATACTGTGTTAGCTGTTAAAGGTCCTAAGGTCTAGTTTAAAGTTCAATAACTTTGTTCTAGACATAAGAAAAACATAGCAGAACTTTGATTCTTTGATAGTGGTTTAATCCCAGCTATCAACCAAGGCCTTCACAGCCACTCGCTCACTCCCCCACTGGTGACACCAGGGACAGAATTGGCAGGGTAAAAGCTGCCAAACTCATGGGTTGAAGTAAAGACAGCACGGAAAGCAAAAGTTGCTCACACAAACAAAGCAAAACAAGGAATTAATCCTTATTTTCCCCAGGCAGGGAGGTGTTTAACCCTCTCCAGGAGAGCAGGGCCCCATAGCAATAATGGGGATTTGGAAAGACATACTCCATCACTCCAAATGTCCCTCATTTCTCCTTCTTCCCCTGACTTGATATATTGGGCATGATGTCAGATGGTTTAGATTATCCCTTTGGTCAGCTAGGGTCACGTGTCCCAGCTGTGTCTCCTCCCACCCTCCCATGCTCCCCAAATTTCCTCACTAGTGCAGCAGTATGGAAAGCAGAAAAGGCCTTGGCTCTGTGTAAGCTCTGCTTGAGAATCACAAAAACATCCCCATATTATCAACCTTGTGCTCAGCACAAATCCCAAACACAGCCTCATACCAGCCACTGTGAAGAAAATTAACTACCCCAGCTGAAACCAGCACACACCTTTATGCATAACAATTAGAGTTAAAACATTATATTCTTTCTATGTATAACAGTCAGAGTTAAAACATTATATTCTTTCTATGTACCAGGTTATTTTGATGGACATTGTGGAATTTTGCCTAAGCAATCTTCTACAAACTGTAAGGAATGCACACATCAGGGATAATTATAGAAATGTTTATGGTCTACTCTCTTTCCAAGATGCATGAACACATACATATATGTATTAAAAAACCCTGTTGATTTTTACTGTAAGTCTCAAATACTTTGTAGAATGCTATTTTGTGGCCATGCAAAGAGTGCAAAGTCGAGGCTGTATGGACCCTTATGGATTAAATGCTTACTGTATTTCCATATAAGGGGTAGAGGGGAGACACTTCAATTAATATTCTATATAAACTCACTTATGTCTGTATGTTTCTTGCATTTTAATTTAAAGACAATACCTGAAATGGTTTTCAAGCAAAATTCATACATGTCTCTTCTTGTCTCTGTCACATTAATATCATTATAGGGTCCCATAACAATTTTTTTTAATGAAACAGGAGAAATATTTTAAAGTATAGACTAATATGAAGTATGTATTGATGTTACAATAATGTAAGAAGTCAATATACTTTTTATGTCATCAGAGAAAGTATTATGTGCTCTCCCAAATATACAATAATTTTTAAAACATTTTTTACTACCAGATTTAGTGTTTTAGCAAGGAAGAGGTACTCTTTAATCAAGATTGCTCCTTTTAGGTTGTTAAAATGTAGTGAGTCCTCAGAATATTATTAGAATGAAAAGAAAGTTATCTCTCATTAATCATGAAGTGTACTTTGTTAAGTATCTTAACTAAGTTATTCTATTAAATGTCCCACAGACACAGAGCACTACTTTAAGCCCACCAAAGGGAGAAACCTGTGATTGATACAATAAAAAACAGAGGTTCAGGCTGAATCAGTGCAGATTCATTGGGACAGGAGATGTTCCTCGCTGCATCCAGTCATAGTAGTTCTTTAATACTTTAGATGTTCTCTCTCTGTCCTTTACCATTCCTTTTGTATCCCCATCTGCCTCCTGCTTCACCAATTGATTTTATTTCTTTTTTAAGAGGAAAATAGAAGCTACATTGCAGCATTATGTACAACATCAGAAAGAAGTTGCAGGTTTTCTTCTTCAGTTTTTTTTGTACACAGAAGTGGCAGGAGCAGAGGCTGACAGAGTGGGTTGCTTCACATACTCTCTAAGCCCTCCCTGTCCTGTTCTTCCACAAACAAATTACCTTCCTAACTAACTTTTAATCAAGGCTTTTCATCAAGTAATCATGGTGAAAGAATTAAGGTCAAACTGACATTTGCTTACCTCTTTATTCACAAATAAATCCCAATTATTCTAGAGTTACAGCTCATTTATATAAACTCATTGTTAGGTATTAAACAGGGAATTCATACCTAGAGAAATATTTTGATGATTGTATAGAAGACTGTCACACTACGACACGAAATAACTCACATGGATGCCAGATGCAAAAGAGGGAAGAAAAGCACCGAGAGAACTTTATTTTCTGACTCCATATTAGCAACCCAAAAGTGACAGTGAATTGGAGGGTAAAATTGCCACCTCTCCAACCACACTGGTCAAACCAACAGTCCATCCATTCTCTCCACCCACAAAGAAGAATGCAAAACAATCATTATTTACATGAACAGTGTGAAAAGATTCAGTAGAAATATGTAAACATCAGAAGGCATAGAAAACTTTTAGATGAACTTTAAAACTCTCAAAAGAACAGGGAACGAAAATGAAATAAATAATACGCTTATATGTGAGGAGAGGAGATGACATTGGTAAACCTATCAAAAACCATTCACTATTATGCAGTAAAAACAATAAGCAGTTTTCTGTAACAAGATGCCTCTTACAGGTTGCCCAAATTAAATCAACAAGTTCTTTGGACCGGTGTATTTCACTTTATGTTCAATGAAATATTCCTGTAAAATATTCACTTTAGGTATACAAACTGTACCCTGCAACAGTAGAAACCACATAAAACCCCATCTATTGATACAAGAATGTTGGTTTGTATTCTCAGAGACAAAATCTATGGAGGGAACACTATGTCTGTTTTCCTGCCACTGCCTCCTACAACCTCCAATATTGCTAGGAGATAATATTAAAACTGATCTTAAAACTATTTTTCTGTCCTTTGTCTGCCACAGAAGTCTCAAAATCTGCCATATATAAGAGGTACAGGCAAAGTGCTGCTGAACCTTCTCCCATAATATCCCTTTAATGCAGATGAGTACAGATGAGTTTGCCTCTACAGATTATTCTAAAGTGACTCTAGTTTGTGCTACATACCAAAATCCTGTCAGCAGCCTATGAAGAACTCCTATTTTTCACATTTTAATTTTTGATGGAACATATCTAAGCTTAAAATCAATGCTCTATGCAATCTAATGAGAAGCTTTTGATTACACAAATATTCTGTTAAAAATGAATGCTTTTCAATAAATAACCATCCTATTGAATACTTCTAATAGGAACTTTCAAATGAGAAAAATGTTTTCATTTGTAAATTTTTTTTTCTCTATAATAGTAAAATGTCAGCAAGCTTATTCATCACAGAAATTCGAGTTATCATCTAAAAATGCTACAAACATTACTATTTTTCTTCATTGCCATGAAGTTTTGCACAAGGGTTAAAGGAATTTTTTTCAATTCGAGTAGAAGCTTATTCTATTTTGTTTTCGTCATATAGTCTAGATAGCTAGTAATTGCTGACAACTGCAATTTGATTTTTTATATTCAAGGAGAAATGCAGTCAAATGTTCTATCTCCTGCATTTGTTACACAGTTTATTCCTTATAAATGGCTTGTCTTCATCTGCATTATGAGCAGTGTATTCCCATTTAATTTTAAATTTATAGACAGAAAATTTTTATATATGTCTACCTGTGATCATGTCAGGTTTTTTACTTTTCCCTGTTACTATGGCCTGAAAACTTGCATGTCACTTCTGCTAACTTACTGCCCAAAGTATAATCAACCCAGCTGAGGCTGGATCTGTTACCTAGCCCATAGCAAAGGACATAGTTAAGGTCCCTTCCTGATCTCACTTTTAATGAGTATTAATGGCTGCACACACACTGCTCACTGCCAGCTATTCAAGGGGCTATAATTTCATATCCACTGGCTGGGGTGTAATTAACAACAGAAAGCAAGGCCCAGTGTGATAGCAGAAATAGCCTGAAGTGAGCAGCATGCTCCTTCAGGGCCTGCATTCAGTGCCCCACTCAGCTGCAACTACCAACTAAATTATTCCAAAAGTTCCCAAAGCACGTTCAGAAAGACACGAGCATCTAAATCTGATAGACAACGGCTTCTCTCACACTGAAGCTTTAATAAATTTTTGCCCCAATGGTAATTTTTGAGGTTTCTTCATGGTTTTTCAGAGGAATCTCTCTACTCTCTGTACATGAGTTTTACGTGTGTGCTTACAAAAAACCATAAATTCTCATTCTAATAGCAGTTCCATAATTTGCTTATAGCATTTTCAGTGAAGCCACATAGTTTTCTGCTAGAACAACCTTTATGATTGTTTAGTTTATTCTTCCTGCATTGGACAGACTCAAAGCTTTGTTTCAGACTTCAGAACAGTAAGAGAATGTGAGCCACCATGAGTGAAAAGATTGGATTTTCCTACTTAATAAATGCTTCCAAAATCAACTTCAGGGTTGTTTCCATGTCTCCTGTGAAATGTATAAGGAAAACCCATGACTTTCTTTTGCCTGAAATTAATTTGGAAAATCTGAGAGTCCATCCCACTTATCCACATTTCTCATAAAAACCACGAGATCAAACAATTAGAATGGCATCTCAAATGCATATGTTTGCTAAATGAATATAAATGTAACTGACTGACTCCTCCTTCATGATTGGATCCTAACTCTGTGTAAATAGTGCTTCGATCAGGGAAGTGCTTCGAACAGGATGAAATGTGCCAATTTCATCCTGCCTTTAGTGAAATTGTCACAACCCTACCAATTTAAAGAGTAAAATAAGGTGCATTGTTTATTGTTCCCATACTTTGTGTTTTACTTTTCCAGTGTGGCACTACTGCCAGCACAATTGTGTGTTATCTCACACAAACCTGACTGCTAAAGACTAAAGGACTTGTGCACTTATAATAATTGCCTTAAAGGCATTCTTATTTCATGCTTATAAGAAATTACCTTGGCTTTGAAAACTTGGTGCCACTATACAAGGTTATTTATTTACATTCTAACTTTAAATTATATTTGCATATGAAAATGCAGTATGGGTGAGGGTTAAAAAAGCTGGCAAGTAAATCCTAGTGCATTCAGAGGTGGAAATTATTATCCATTTATCCATAATTATTAACAGTTAAAATGCACTCTGCTGTTCCCTGCATTTCAGGAAGAACAGAAGCTTTTGTTTTCCTGAAATAAAAAGCCACATCTCTTTTTACAGTAATGCCTTAAAAGGATGGGGGACATGTCACTCTCATGGCAAAAAGCCAAAGAAATTTAAAATGCGCCCATCATATATTAAACAGTTAGTTCAATCAATGAGCCTTGTTTATGAGACATCTACAGCCATAAAGGTTAAAAAAATAAGAAATTACACTTTTCTGATATGTACTAACTTGCAGAGAGTATTGCAGAGGGACTACCTCAAATACTGAAAAAAGAACATGATAAGTCCTTTCAAGAGTGGGGACAGTCTTGACAAGACAGGTCATCATCACCTACTTTAGCAACAAAAATTTTTTGGTTGGCCAATATGTAAGAAGAAACAAATAAAAAAAGTAGCCTGATAAATGTAACCAGATGCCTTTGGAAGCATTTAACCACCCAAAAGAAAAACAAAAAAAATCCCATTACAAGTAAAAAATGAGACATCAGACAATGTTAGGACATGTACACTTGCCCAGATGATGATATACGGATCTCTTGGCACCAGCAAGGATGAGAGGGTGGGTTTGATTTTGTATTTGTTTTTTTTTTTTTTTTTTTTTTTTTTTTCCAGAAAGATTTTTGACTCTTTTTATTTAGGCTTCACACTTTTCCTGGGGCCTCTGGGCTCCTGTCCAGGCCAAGATACTTCACAATTGACTTTCATTTTCTGAGGTAAGTGATCTGCCACTTTCAGAACAGTTATAGGAGGGGTCAAGAGTGAAGTGGTGTGGTATGGCCTCACTCTGCCTCCTGCCTCTCTGACATTGTACATGTTAATGCAATGTGAAGTAGCACGTCTAAATAGCCTGTCAAACTTTTTTGATGTTAGCAAATCCACAGATGGGATTCATTTCCACACTGTTCAAAAACGTAAACGATACAAGGACATTAAAGAGCATTAAACTACTTGATGACATTTTGGTCACATTAATGAAAAGTGGCATTTATGAACTACTAGAAAAAGTTGGGGGGAGGGGGTGAGAAGAGAAAGAGAGAGGAAAGGAGAAGTGAGGAGGGGAAAAGGAATTTAAATAAATCAAAAACAAAACAAAACAAAACAAAAAAACCAAACCAAAAAAAAAAAAAAAAAAAAAAACACAAAACCAACAAAGCCCAAAGGGACCTGGACAGTTTCTGGACATCATCAAAGGAATTAAGATCTTTAAATGAAATAAAACTCAGAGTGAAATTTTGCCTAGATGTGTGCACATGTGCATGTGTTTGTGCTGTTTAGGTGTAAAGGTTGTGCCCAAGGACCCAAGTAGGAAGTATAACAGCCTGTTTAGGTCTACATTCATAGCTATTCACTCATAGTAGTTAATAGCTTCCTTCTTATGGCATCCCATCAATGCCATGACCAGAGCAGTGTGGAATATAAGTGTATCAAAACCCAGCCTCACCACTTAGCTCATTGGCATTCAGTGGCCTGTATGAAAACACCTCCCATGTCATCCAAGAGCATTAGGTCAGCCTATAGCATCTCTAGAATGGAGATCAAGAAAGTAAGAGCTAATGGCAAAAAAAAAACATTTGACTATGGAAATTTCTGATATCTGTTTCTGCTACTTCCACTACCTGTTAGGCACACAGGGAAAAGGACTGGGATCCGTCTGGGTATAAGAGTTCAATAGTTGCTGGCTGATGTGCTGGAGCAGCAGAGGCCTTGGAGCTGGCTGCACCAGGATGCCAGGTTTGCTGGGAAGGAGGGCAGACGGGAGACGTGCTGCACTGGCTGTGCCACTGCCGCTCACAGCCGCAGCATATTTTTTTTCCAGCATTTGTGGTTACATTAATTGTTAATGACAAAGGCAACCTTCACTCTGTGTGGTTTCCTGCCCATATTTGGACCCTTTACAAGACCCCCCTTTTTTCTTCCTCTCCTCCCCCTCCCATCATCCCTTCCCTTTCTCCGATAGGAAATGCAACCCGAGATGTGCAAAAAAACAGTGCACATATTGTCATTTAATTGGCCCCTTGCTCAGGCGCATCGGGCCTCAGCGCGTGTGCTGTAGGGTGTCTGCTCCACAACAGGAAAGAATAAACCCAGACTCAAATCATAGGAAATTCATCAAATATGCTTCTTAGAGTTCTGTCTTTCAAGGTCTGTTTCCCTGCCATATGATCTCTATAAACCAAATTACTGCTGGCCTGAGTACAAGACTGGAGGCGCCTGGGGCTAACATATAATGAATGCCAAATGCATGTGACAATAGACTGATCATGGAGAAGAATTGAAATTTTTTTTTAAGTAGTTCTTTTATTTCATTTATAAAAAGCAAACTGACTACACTTAATACATTTAAAAGGAGCCAGCCACTTTCCTGGAGTTCCAGACCTGCATAACAAATGTTTTTTATCAAGCCAATTAAGCAGCAAGGACACAATATACTTTTGAATAAAGTAGAAAATATAAAATAAATTAAAAATACCTCATTCTAGTTTGGGAGGAATGTATACATTATTGAATCAGCTCATTTTTTCCTTCTATAAGCCTTTGCACATAAAATATCCTACTCTTCAGTTGCAAGAAGGTAAACTCCTTCTGCTGGGAATGCATAATTTCAGAATTGCTGGATCCTAAAAAAGTAAGAAAGCTGCTTAAAGGCTAGAGTGGTGTAAGATGAATTATTTTTATTAATTTGTGCAATTAGCAGTCAAACAGAAATTTTTATCCCTCTGTTGCCAATTATTCTAAATAACCTAACAAGTTCAAGTATAGCTATTGCAGGATCACAGGAAATGTGAAATCTCCAGAAGAAAATATATTATACTCTCTAATACATACAGAGGGTAATTAATAATGCTTTTTAGGTTTTAGAAAATATTGCACTTAGAATTGCAAGTTGACTAACAGACCGTCTATAACCTCTAAATGCTTCCATATTCAGATACATCAGCAGTCAGAGTTACAAAAAAGTAATAATGCATACATATTAATAGATCACATTTTGTCTTTTGGGAAGAATATATTTTAAAAGGGCTAAGGCAGCAATAGTAGCTTTTCAGAAAACTCTTAATGCTATAATTGTTTTATATGAATTACAGTGCTTGTATTAATTAATGAATGTTTTGTATATGTAAGTATTTGATAAATATAGGCCAAGGGGAAAAAAAATCTTTTAAGCTGACATATGAAAAAAAAAAAGCCAAACACATTGCTGTTTGAAGGTTTGGAACTGGTTAAGTACAAGATTATTTTAACCACATTTCAATGAGGAACGTGAAATATGGTCCATGAAGTCATGCAATTCAGCAGAACATTTTTTCCCTTTTTTTTTTTTTTAATCTGGTTAAATAGAAACAAAAGCAAAATTGCCTGTATGCCTCTTTAGTCATATTTTAATCAAAGTTTTTAAGAAAGCTGCCTGTAGCTAATAAAAAGTTGCATCCCTAGGGCACTCTGTTGAAAGAATCAAAATAGGAATCAACCCACTCTTGGTAGCAGTAGCTGTGTTGGACATTTCAAGAACACATATGGACACTTAGGATTCAGTCATCATTCTGGCGAGCTGCTGAAGAGGTGATAAAAAGGGGGAAAGTACTGCTTGCAGGAACAGGACTGTAATTTTGAAACCTAAAGCTAATATCACTTTTTTAGATAGAGTAGAGCAGAATTCATTTTCATAGGTATTGGTCATAACTTCATTGCTTCTGTTTTTCTGTCAACGCAAATCATTTGGAAATAGCTCCAGTGACATTAGTTACAACTAACTGATATGAAGTCACCAGCATGAAATGTGGATCAGTGCTAGAATATCTATGTGTAGTGTTCTTTCAAAACCCTAGGAAAAATGTTTGTTTTGTTGTGTGACAGCCAAGGAAAAACTTCCTCAGGTAATAACACAACAAAACTGTGCTATTTTCAAGTTGAGCGAGTGGAGAATAATTTTAAAATCAGTTTTAGGTATATATTCCTACCCCTAAAATGTGTTTAGGCTGGTCAAAAAAAACAGGAACCAGCAAGATATTAGTTTGTACATCTGCCAAATACTTGTTTCTGATTTCTTTATGCAGGTTGTCAAAAAATACCTGCACACAAATGACAAGTCACTCTGGACTATAGCGACAGCCATACATGATTCACAGTCTTCATATTTCCCACACCGATATTTATATACTAAAAAAAACCCAACATATCAATGAGCTAGTTATATAAAATAATGCAAACTAAGCCAAAGAATGACTATAAATTATGGGTTTTAATTGCAACAAGAGAACAAAATACTTTTGATAAAAGTTGTTCTCTCTCACAAAATCTCTTCCATAATTTTCAAACAGCTCTGCTGTCTGCCTGCTGAAAGCTCTTTCAGAACTTTGAGTAAATGCATTCATAACTAATTTATATAAATTTCATGTTGCACTGAACTTTCATATTCATCATCTGATTTACCTTAATGCCAATAAACATCCTGTTTGAAGGCATTTAGAACTGACAAGCCATCATAATGGAACTTTTCTCTGCTGACCACTGCTGGCATGAACTCAGGACCACTCTTTACCCTGGAAAGAGGGAGGAGAGGTAGGAAGACCATCACCCTCTGTGGGACCGTGTGACTGGGACACACGGACACAAACCAGGCCACTCCTTCTGTGGCATTTACTACCCATGAGGTGTGGGATGTTCAGCTCTGAGCTCTTCTCACTCTCAACATGACAAGTCTCGCAGCAGAGTGTGGCACCGGATCGTGAACTGGCAGCCCGAGAGATATTTAGAGCAGGTACTCAAAGGCTTTGTCTGCACATATGGCAGATTGGTGCATTTGAGATACAAGATTGCCTAAGGCATCACAGAATCCATAGAGGCTTGGACAGGCGTTCAGATGTATCAACAACAGCGCAGATGAAAAAACTATTATTACTTGGAATTGCCACTTCAGGCTCTGACATTCTGTTCTACTCGTGTACACACTCCTGAAAAACTGAGCATAGAAATAGAAGCAGAAACAGAAATATTTAAAAACACATAATCTAAAATATTGCAAATATACTTGCCCTCTTGCTTCAGGAACACAAATATTTAACTGCTTTCTGAACATAATAATCGGAAAGAGAGAATTTCATATTGTTTGAGACTTGTTTGCTAAATAACTTTGTTAAAAGAATGTTACTAGGGGTCAAAATTCAAGGCCTGAAAGCTATAAATTACAGAATGAATGTTGCGTGCATAAACTTAATTCAACATTTTGCTTACAACTCCACTTGGCAATTTTCTGCAAGATCCTATATCAAAAGATACAAAGGTTTATTGTACAGCCAAATTTCTTTTCTTCTTGTTGTTAATATACTGCCTCTGACTGCACAGTGTATTGTCCAATGCTGCGTTTTGAAGCAAATGTATTAATTCCTTTATGGAATTTTAGGAGAAATTTATTACAACAGTATGCCAGGACAGAGATAGACATCCATGATTTGAAGGAATATTATCAGCTCTTAAAGTTGGGAAACAAAGTTTAAAGGTACCTACTCCAGTTCTAAATATGAGGTTCAAAGTACCTGATTTTGACTATTTAGGGCTATATATCACTCAATCACTTGAAATTGTGCATTCTTCAGCAGATGAAAGCACCATATCTCAAGTTAGATATCAAAAAAAGACAACATACAAATAATGACTTCTTAAAAGCATGGCTTAACTGAGATTTGATGAAAACATTATGGTAAAAAACAAAACCAAAAAAAGGCTGGAGAGGCATCAGTCTTGCCTCTACTATTCTATACATGCACAAAAGCATTTGAGAAACAAAGATGAAGGGGTAGAGCTTAGGGGTCCAAATGGAGATTGGGACCCAGCCGCAATAAATACTGTCTGAACACATCCTGTAAACAAACTCCATGCTGAAAAAATGTCACTGACAAGGCAAAGAAAGCAAAATATATAAAGGCAACCAAAAGGGAGAGAAGGAGCTGGACGAAGCTGTGCACTAGACCAACGCTTCTGAGAACAGGCTGTAGGTTTCCTGAAACCTTGTCTGCTGCTGTTGTTGACATCTGGCAAACACTGTCTGGGGTTTTGGGAGGGGATGTGTTTAGGAAATTTAATTCCTGCTCTAAACGTATAAAGGGCTGCAATGTTAACTCTAGTCATCATCTCAGCCCTGATGAAACAACAAATACTTCTATCATTGCTAATACTTGTAATATTTAGCTGTCTATTAACATAGAGTAATTACTGTTAAATTTTAGCTTATAACAAAATTTAAAAAATACTCTAAGAACAGCTATCATGCATTAACATTTTAATGGCAACCACTGACTTTTGTATAGGCTTATTCTGGAAATGAAAGAAAAATCAACATTTGCCTACAGTGCAGAGAGCATGGAAGTTAAAGAGTTACACAGACACAAAAATCCAAATGAGTCAACAAATTCTGTGAGAGCGCCAAAAAATAGTTGAGCTGAACATGTGGGCTTCTTGTTTATGCAAGCTTTTCAGAGAATGTTTTTCATAAAAGAGATGTAACACTGTTTAACGCTCAGTCACTTTTTCAGGGGATATGTCTTGGCTGCGCTCTGTTCAAGAGTTTAGACTGCTACTGAAGGAGGAAACAATTCTCTCCTGAGGCAGTTATGATTTAAATCTCTTACTAGGGTGGAGAAGTTTGTTTTATCCTACTTTTTTCCCTCCTTTTTTGCTGTTATTGGATACACGTGGCAACCATCTATTTCTTGCTGCACATTTTGCACGCAAATACCAATAGATAGAAGCACTGTGTTGCAGCTGCAGGACAAATGGATGAAAACTTCCATTCTTAGGGGCCAATCAATGCAAAAAAATAAAATAATTACAAACTCTAACCTTAATGGATATTTCAGTAAAATCAGTGTTCATCAGATGATCATCAGAAATGCTAGCATATAGATTTGAGAGTTTGTATTATGATGGTCTGAGGAACAAGAAACAGGATTTCATTGTGTACTCCTGAATGCTCAGTGGGTTTTAGGGTGCTTTACCACACTGGAGTCATTCCTTGGTATTGTAATACAAATAGAAAGTTAGAATTTCTCAGGATGAAGGAAACTCTTTAATTGTATCTACTGCTTTTAGCACTTAATTTTTTTCCTACTTGAATGATTGCCCTTTAAAAGAATCCAATAGGAATTGATACTCTTATTCATCATATATTCTTCAAAGGAAGTACTAACTATTCCTAGTGAAACCTTGTCTCTGCTCACCCCCCTCAATGCCATGTTGAAGCTGATGAGAGTTTTGTTTCTGAATTAAATAAATTATTTAATTCTTTCCCATCAGATTTATTCAGAAACCAAAAGCTTTTGTCTGGCAAGATCTAGTTTCCATTTTACCCAGACCATTGTAGCTCGGGGAACAGGCAAAGTCAACCCCCTAATGAATTCTAAGAGCAATTTGTACCTCAGCTACAGATTCATGCTTATTTGGCTCTCAGGTCTTTAATGTATTCTTTAGATTGTAAGCATTAAATTAAGACAATAGGACAAATTATGTTCCCAGCAATCTTTCTACAAATGAAAAATTACATATGCTTCTTTATTTCTGTCTTTGCAAAAGGGATACTTACACAGCTTGAAAAGCTTCAAAGCAAACTTTACACAGTTTATTTACTTGATTGCCCTAATTCTTCAAATTCCTTGTACCTAGAACAAGTAAAAATGGCTTTCTTGGAAAGCACAGTTCAAGTACACTAGTTTGTCATTCAGAAGGATACACATCAGCCTCTCTATACACAGCAGTGCTTGGTAAGCCAAGTCCTCCAATAATTAACTCTACACATGAAGTAAATTAATTGTATAATTGTCAAATTTTCCATGTCTTGAATTTGAGAACCTTGGCCATAAAGATGGCTCATCATAGCCTGTTAAGGCACCAGGACAAATGAGCTCTTTTATACATAGGGCAAGTCAGTGATTTCATAGCCATTTCACTTCCAGAAATATTGTATATGTAAGTGGGTGAGGCCACCCACATGGTCCACTGTTGTGGTCTGGTTGCTCTGTTGGAAAAAGCAATATAAAGTCAGTTTTTTGGCTTCTGTCAGTGTATCCAGATGATTTCAATTTGTCAGGATTCCACTTGAGTGGTCAGCATTAGTTTGAAAAAACTGTGCCAACAGACAACTCTTTCTGCAGCCTCAAGGATTTTGGTACACACTGGGACTAGGCAGAGGTACAGAGATTTTAGGTTTACAATTATCCATACAGGTTCTTAAAATTGGGTCCATTAGGTAGCCACCATATACAAGAGTTTAGTATGTGGTTTACACACAATAAACACTTTACTGAGCTCAGGTTTCTCCAGATGGAATAAAGAGAGATTATGACAATAGCTGTTCCTCAGGGAACCATAAATTGAGTTATTTTTTAAGTACAGTTCAGACTCTGGAAAGTTATATGAGACATTAGATTCACCTTGTCCACTAGTAATCAAATCCTTTAAGTGCCAAAAAGAAAAATCAACATGATAATTTTTATGCTTGTTTCTCAGTGATTTAAATTTCATATGTGGAACAGCAATGTCACAGAGACCATTCTTTTTCAGCATATGTCTGGCAGCTATAAGGATGAAAAGTCCTTTGGATCATGGGAGATAATCTGTTGATCACAAACAAAGTTTAAGCATTCAAAAGGTACTCTTTGAATTTTGTGATGGCTTTTTACTATGCAGTAAAAGAGAGGAAATAGTCTTGGCTCTTCTTATGCTCCTGGTGTTCAGCAAGTTAACCATCAGCATGAGTCCAACCTCATATTGGCAAGAATCTCATGTCCTCAGAATTTCCATCTACTAGTTTCTATTTCTTTAGAGAGATGGTGTGTGGAGAACAAATGGGTTCTCTTTTTAGACATTCAGACCCTTGTATAGGTTGTTAAATCATCCAAGGATTTAAGAGTTTTAAAAGTATTTAGAACTAAGACTGTGGCATGTAAACATACAAGAAACATTTCTTACCTAAGTACTGTATTTACTTGGCAAAGGAAATGACATTGCTGATGCCATTGATTAACTCATTATCTGCAACAAAGGCTTCAGAACCAGACCCCAGGTAGCATTTTATTACTTGGAATTGACAGAAAATGCCTTTCCACTTCCTCACCTTGTCCTTCTATCTTCATCAAACATGTAAAGTTGACTTATGGAAAGTGAGATGTTTCTACAACAAAGTGTAATTATAACTTGAGTGTCTGGACAGAGAAAAAGATCATTTCATGACGCTCTATTTCCAGCTCTCAGGGAGCAAACCC
The DNA here is from genome assembly GCF_026979565.1 of Vidua chalybeata. Lineage (NCBI taxonomy): Eukaryota > Metazoa > Chordata > Aves > Passeriformes > Viduidae > Vidua > Vidua chalybeata. The sequence goes on along the minus strand of NC_071535.1, from coordinate 50,457,550 downwards.
ATCCAGTAATAGTAACCCAACTGGTAAGACACACACAGACTTTCCTGCTTTTTACTGAATTTATGTGCTTCCTGAGCCAACTAAGAATTTTATGTTTACAGAACTGCCAAAGGCTTGAAATACTTTACAGACCTAAAACTGACTTGATATCTTACCGAAGTTAATAAAATTCTGATGCATAAAATAAACAGATTTTACTAAACAGCAAGAACTTGACCCAATAAGAAGCCAGGATCATCTCAATGCCTTGGCACATTTCTGTTGGAAGTTATGAACAATAAGCAACTGGGATCGCTATGAATTGACTGTTGCATGAAGCAGCAGCAGAAAGGCAAATCAAATAGAAATTCTCCTTCTGACTCAGCAAATATTGAGCTGAACACGGTCCTAACAGCAAAGCTATTGTAGTTGTTCAGTCATGGGAACAACTAGAAAGTGAATTTTATGGTCTCAATAGCTTCTGCAGCATCTTCCCAAAATTAACTGGGGAAATCACTGGCTTCAGGATCTAAAATTCTACCACTTGTAGGAGATATGAAAAGAGCAAGCTCACATTTTAAATGAATGTGGGGAAATCTTAGATTACAAACTCAAAATATTCTCTTTCCAGCACAGCAGAAACCCATTTAAAAGAAACTATGTTCCTACACAATAAATCACAGACATAAAACCAGTATTAATTTTAACACATATGTGCAAACTAACAGGTATGCAGATCAAGTCACCCAAACTCTCAGTAAAACATTCTCAGAGCTGAGGCTAGCGCACCTAACAACTGCAATGCACTGTTAAATTCATTGTTACAGTCCCAAGATTCATGAAAGGTCCCGTGTCATTCTGACAAAGCAAAGTTCTTCACCCTTTCTGAGATCATTCACCCTTATCTACACTCACCGTGTAAAAATGGTTCCGTAAAAATGCAAATTGATTATCTGTGTGTTCTAAATAAATGGACAAACTCAGTCTATGTTTCATTAGCAAGGAAGGAGTTTCTGGCAAATTTTCTCATCTTTATTTGGAAATAAAGAGCTGCCAGCTACAAAGAAAATGTTGCTTAAAGAAAATTTGGGAAAACTTAAAAATATCCTATATCCTTTCCACCTCCTTATGTGTATATAAATGAGCAGCAACATACCAAATTTGAACTCTTGAAATAAAATTCTGAAGAATGTAATTTCTATATTTAGCATGCTAGTAGTCTCATGCCAAGACTCAGTCTTTGGAATATTTGCTGCATACGTACCACATGCATGTTACTACAAGAAGTAATAAATATGTAACATCTGGCATTTTTGTCTTCCAGTCAGTCTTGAAACATGAAAAGTATTTTCATGTAAAGTAAAATGAGTATTTTTGCACAAACTGAAAATGTACAATGCCTAAATGTACATCCAGGCTTAGCTTAGGATAAGATCTAATTGCTAACACAGACCTCACAAGGCTTTTTTGAAAGCACTGAACACCAGCTAACATTTCATCTGAGCCTCTCTGATCTACCCTGTGGCCTTTAGAAGAGTGGACTTCACTTCTTTTTTGTTCACAGGGAAATGAAATATCTCTCTTCTGAAAGGTCTATTCAACAGTTTGTTCCAGTATTCATATTATCAGAATTAGGTTAGATTTAGTTGCCAGCAAATATTGTTCTATTCAAAGAGGAAAGGATCAAACATATATTAAAGTATCTAGTCATGACCTAAGATTCTATGCCAGTGTCTTTTATATGGCAACCTGCAAAATATCTTGCTCTAAGATTTTTAATTTTTCTCTTCCATAGGATGGAGAAGGTACAGGTGTTGTCAGCAGGGAGTGAAGAACATATCAGGCAGAAGAATCTGAATCTGGAAAAGCTGCGTTCAAATGGCAAACACAGGAGAGTTCAAAACCAGCATAGACAGCACATCGATCACCAGGCCTCAACTAGAGAACTGATGAAGACAATTAATCTGTAACTTGTATTTGAAACATATAGGTAACAAGAGGATTAGAAATTACTGAAAACATAAAGGTGATTAACTGAGTCCAAACAGACCTTATAACAAGATAATCAGATGCTTAAACTTACACCTCCTAAATTATAGCACTGATCGCTGCATAATGGAATGTACACATTAAGCTTGTCTTCCAAGGATTTTTAATTTTTTTTTTTAATCTAATCACACAGACTTTATTATCAATACTGTATATTTGGAGCAAATTGAAAAAACTGTGTGTGATTTCTTGCCGGATACAAATCATATGCCTTGAATAAGGATTAGCTGGATAACTCACAAGTCCCCTAGGGAAAATATGTTGTACAGACTACTCCTCATAAGTGGGGATTAATATCAAATCCCACAGGAAGTCATGCACTGCAGTGTTTGTTTTCATTCCGCTTTATATTTACTGGCAGTTTAGACTGTTCTTTCAGCTTGTGTTTAACAGACATTGCAGCATGACAGATTTTGGTGCGCATGTAACATCATGCCTCACATTGTGACCACCTGATGGTATTTCCTAGATATAGCTGTTGTCCAGTGGGTCTTTCAAAATTGAATATGCTGTGAACTCAGATTGCACGGAATGTGCTCCCTTTTAGATTTTATTATTATAACTTTTCTAAGCTTAATATGGCATTGACATGGCAGTTGCTACCACTGCTCCCCATTAATCTTAGTGTTGATGTTCGCACCCTCAAGCAGTTTCACTCATTTTTTACTCTTGTTAAACCTGGATTTGTTATTTCCCCTGTAGATTCCCTATCTCCTTAGCTTACATCTTAGTTTATGTCATTTCTGGGCCAGGTCCGATATTCTTTTTGTACTTTTCCCTGCATTTTCAGAACCCAGTTCTTCTTTCCTGCTCATCACTCTCTCTCCTTTGAGATCATAAAACAGCTTCGCACTGACACAACTGTGAAGAGAAAGGAATGTAATGCAAAACAGTCTTCCATACATCCCAGCACTGATAATACAAAATAATTTTCCTCTTCATACCATTCAACCCGGAGGAATTGTGTGAGCTATCAAATCCAGTATTCCACATCAGGTAATTTTAGATACTTTTGTCATTGGCACAAAACCAAACAAATCCAATGGCAGGCAGTATCCACGAACAGTTTCCTTACACCTCTTCCTTCAAAACTTGATGGTTATGACCTGCATGATCCAACTTCAGTCACCCCAGCTTTGAGTGTGAAGGGAAAAGGGGTGCAGACTTGTTGACCAGTGGCTCTTACAAAATTAAGTATGTTCTGAACAATTATCTTGGTGAAATACTAATAGTCATCAATGTTATAACATTGTATACACCACCCGTGTTTATGCACATATTTATCATCTGAATACTTTGAGGTTTACTTTTGTCATCTTTTCAGATTATCTATATATTAAGCAAATTTTCTTTCGCAATAAATTTTCTTGATCTGCATTACTGAAAGACTATTTCTATCACCACATTGCACAGGGATGTCTTGCTGCACTTTTCCTACATGTTACAACTCAGTCTTTCCAGAAAAAAATATCATCAAGGCATAGCATAAATTGAAATACTTTTGATTGATAAATGGTGGTGTGACAACACAGAAAAATGTATTGTAAACAGAAGTCTAGCTGTTTATGCAGTATTTCAAAAACAGGTAAAAATTCCCTACCTAGAAAGCTGAATTTTAGGACATGGTAGTGCATCTCTGTTAACTTAATCTGAGTAGGATAGACAAAGGAGACTGAAGGCAATGAGACTCCAGTTTATATGGAGTTTATACAGCAAATATGTGTTTAAGAATTCGCACTGTAGTTGCCAGCACAAGCTAAACCTCACATTGCATTACAAATATGAAATATAGAATCATAGAAGGGCTTGTGTTGGGAGGGACCTTTGAGATCATCTCATTCCAGCCCCCTGCCATGGGTGGGTGTCACAGTATATGCCACAGCACATGTCTCTGTTGAGATGGTCATGATGCACACACATCATACAATGTATGATCATCATTGTATCATCATACAATGTCAGAAAGCTTTAGCCCACACAGAGTAACACCATACCACTCCAGAAGGCTACAGGTGTCTGCCCATGGAGAGTAACATCCTGTAACTTCAGGAGGCTGCAAGCATCTGCCCTTCTTGTTCTTCAGCCGAACCTTTTATACCCCTCATTGCTCATGCACTGCACCTGTGTGCCCTCTGTTCCCTTTGGTGGTTGGTCAGTGCACCTGAACTCTCCATGGCTCATTGCTGTCAATGCTGCTCACCTGCTTTAACAGCTGTACCCACTGGGGATGAGACTCAGCTGCAGCCCCACTCCCAATTCCCACAAACTCTGTGCCTACAGGTGGGGATACCTTCCACTAGACCAGGCTGCTCAGAGCTCCATCCAACCTTGCCTTGAACACAGCCAAGGGCTGGAGAATATGGTAGAAACCTTAACAAAATTCCTGTTCAGTAAGATCACATGCAAGACTTCCCTACACTGTTCTTCATTCCATGATTGTTTGAAAACCTTTGTAACATTTTATTTAGTAGCTTATATTTTATTATAACTGTTTTTATTGCAAACAATAAGTAATTCTTATGGTAATCCTTCCTCAGATTAGTGTAACAAATATCCATAAGTTTACTTTGATTAACCAAATTAAAGGGAATAAAGGAGGGAGGCAAAGATGCAAAAGAAAGAGTGTATGCATCCATGCCACTGGTTTGGATCTAAAACACTATATGTTGCCTCTGAGCAATCTACATTAGCACCATAGGAAAGGCACAGGTAGAGAAATCTCCTTGCAGGTTTGAAGTGGGAGCTGGCTTTTTAGCTGTTTCTTTTTTTCCACAGTTGGATTTTCCAGTAGAAAAATAACCCTTAAGGCATTAGAAAAAAAAAATTCGATACCAGGTTGAGAAAATAAATTCATTCATCATTGTCAGAATATCTTGTTTTGATCCTATAAAGACAGGTAACAATATTCAAGGCTTGAAATTGTTTATGAAGTAATCAGCATTTAATTTGCTCTGTTCAGAATTTAATTATATACCATGTGCCTTCCTGAGAGGACACTACCAGAAGTATAGCTGTCAAATGGAAATTAATTTGCTAGTAGATGACCACATAGTTCATGAATTATACATGAAACTTGATCTCACAGTGACTGTTGCTAAAAGACTCTTTCATCACTCTTATGTTTAAACAAACCACAATGGTTTTTAAATAAGTCTGATCAGCAGTAAGGAGATTATGATAAAGTGTTAAGAATGACTTCCAAAATAGTGTTTCAGGCACATTTCATATTGATGTGTTTCACTGCAATTTGGGTCATGTTCTTCTGCTCTTAGTTGTTAGCAGAATGATGGGCAGACCATTGCATTCGTTTTCAAATACAACATTGATAGCTGGATTTACATTTCTTTTTAAGACTCAGCTTTAGCAAACACGCCTTAGATTTCAGACATAATTCTGTTATTCAAATGGGAAAAGAGTTTGATAGCTATGCTAATCACTTTTATCTGAGAAAACATAACTAATAGCTTGGTTTACATTTGCCTGCATTTATGAGCATAATTTTAGCACATAATTTTACTGCACCATAAAACATAATACTGCATTAGCCTGATCTTTAAAAAAGTTACCTTAGAGTGATTTGTACTTAAACCTTTGCCCTACATTTAAATAACAGTATCATTTTAAAATTTTTACCTTTTAAAATCAATTTTAAAAACTCAAACCTGTATAACAATTTAACCTATAAGGATATTATCAGTAGCCAAAATGCTCAGTGAATGTATTTAAGGTAGTCATAGCCACATTGATCATAGGACTGCTTTGAGCCAGTTATTCTCATATATAAATTGGACTGAATTAAGATAATTTGCTCTTAACATTGCATCAAAAGGATCCCTTAAAATTCTCCATTGCTGTGTACATTAACAAGGCATGAGGAAGAAAAGATGAACGATCCACGTAATATTTTTTTAATTTATTTAGTGCTTTCAGCATTGGAAACTGAATAGGAAATTATGCTTTATGTTTTAAAAGGGCCAGTTATTGCTTTCAGTGGGACATAAGCATAAAGAAAATATGCTCAAAGAGCTCCATTTTGTAGTATTGTAGTTAATACTTCCTCTTCGAATAGTCATGTCTAATAATGATATGGGAACTATTTTTCAGAACACAACTATGCCAAATGACACAATGTAATGATATTAGTAGCAATAATACATTGTATATGTGTAGCCATTTCCTCTCAGAATTTGAAAATATATTTTGAAATTTAACCAGACTCTTAAAGGCAAAAAAAGCCATGTACAGAAATGCTGGACTCCCTGTGACACCAAGAAATTATGTATGGCAGAACCTGGGTTTTCATTCAGCTCTCATTTGCAGTCAAAGATCTGTTCTAAGAAAGGTCTTAAAGAGTCAACAATTGTCCTGCAATTTCAAGTAGCACAAAATGGATTTTATCCTTCACCAAAGCCCTTGTCTCCCACAATGGCTTTTCTTCTGCAGTACAGATTCTTAGCAAATTAATATGTCTGTTCTACAGATATCTGGAAGGTTAATCTTAACTTTATGAGCAAGTCCACGTACTTTGTATCTTAGAGATAAACCCAAGCATATCAAGGGGATATTTTATCTCCTATAGTTTTGCTGAAAAAATTGTTTTAAAAACATTTACTTGCTGACTGTGAATTAAATTAGTACTTGCTTTAAAAAGGGTTTTTTATTTGTTCTTTGATTTTACAAGATCTTGGTGCTCATGGTATACTTCATATGACATATTGTATTAACTAAAATACTAATATGGCTCAGTCATTGAGTTGGTCCAGACATTTCCAGACTCTTGCCAGATCGATGCATAGGGAAATATGCATGCCAAGATCAGCACTGACTAGAAACTTTTTACATTGTACTATAGCACTGTGAATTCATAGTTAGGACAAGAGGGAAGGTTTGGACACGTTATTTTAGTTTAAGAATAAGGTCTTCTCCCAAACTGAATCAGAAAAGTTAAAACAGTAAAAATTTCTAACCCAGAAAATATAAACTAGAGATTGAAAACAACACATGTACATTAATTTTCAGTTAATTTCACTACACAACATGGCCAAATCTCAATTTTAGGTAGATCTTCACTGCTTCTGAAGAGAAATTCTGTGGCCTAGCTGTAAGATGTATGAAAGGAAAATGCCTAAACCCTGCTAATGGTCAATTCAGTCCACACTGCTATGGAATATATCACCCATTAGTGAAATATGCTCCTGCCTCTGTCAGCTGCAGAGTTCAATTAAATTAGTTATCTAACTTAATTCATAATAAGTAAAATGAACTTCACCAATCTTTTCCTTTAAAAAGGCAGTATCTTGATCACATCATTATACAAGGATCCTTTTTCCTATTTTTTAGACTATATAGTTCATAGCTCCATATTTCTGAAAAAATAAAATCTTGAAAATGCCAACTAACCAGCACAGAAAGCAGAAAGCATGTAAGAAGGAATGCAAATAATTAATCTAAATAAAAATGCTTAATTCTAAGTTCATGCTTTGACTTCTGTTTTTTTTTTTTTTTTTTGAAACAAAATACTAAATCTGATTTCAAATCTGTTGTGGCTAATAATGTCAAAGCTATGCAAAGGAAGTGAAGAATAGCCTTGAATATGATGGCAAAGGATAAAAGGTGTTGAAAAGTAAGGCAGGAAATTGATATTTTCAGAAGGGCAGAGGTGAAAGAACTAAAAGGCTCATGATAGGAAACAGTAATTTTTAAATTAATATGGATGCATGTGGTATAAAGACTTCCTTCTGATCCTTTCTTTTTACCCTGTTACACCTATAGGAAGAAAGGAAAAATAATAGACATATCTACTGAAGAAATAGACATGATCCTTCTCTTTGGTACAACATTTACAGTGCAGAATTCTTCTCTCATATTTCAGAACCATTGGCTTTTTCAAAATACTCATAATTATATGTCTAAATTGGTCAGTGTTAATTAAGACATTTTCAATTTTTATTACTAATGCTGGAATCCATATTTAAAAAGCAAGCCAAAATCAACCTCACTGAACTATTTCCACAAATATGAAAATCAAGTTCTTTTATTTATTTATCACATAAATGGCTTTAAATTGTGAATACCTGTTAGCACTGAAACTATGGGGACTTGGGGTGGGGAAGAAATCTCTACATTTTACATGAGGAAAGTCATTAGCTTGAAAACAGTTACCACTTTTAATAGTCTCACTCTGCAGTTCCTGGAAAACTTTTTTGCAAACCAAAGACTTCAAATTTCTAGTGTTGTGAGTCTCAACACTGTCCTCAGTGGACAGTATCATGCTCAAATAGGTTTAATGTACGAACTTCTAATGGGCCAAAACTTTACCAAAATGAGAATCACAAGCATAAAAAAATAACATAGCACTGACTGATATTTGGAGATGTCAAATGTCAATGCCCAAAATAACTACAGCTTCACATTCATATTCACCTGAGAAAATAAAACTATTCTAATCTATGAACATGAAAGATGTGGCATGAAGGTATAAAAGATTGGCAGTAAGATTACACAGGGGGTCTGTACCAGATTTGTAAGTAAAGCTTGAACTAAAGCAAAGATGCCAGAAACACATTCACCTTGGGGGAGCTGCATTTGTCCATTCAATTATTTTTCCCCAAGTTATGTCTCAGATTCATTTTTTGTGTAGCATTTTTGTCACTTAAAATAATCAGACTCCCTAAGTTAATAACAACAGCAAGTTTTCTGTCCCTCTGACTTTCTTCTAGTTTTATTTTTGTAACTGTTGAAAATTTTCAGAAACTCTGAAGTTCAAAATGTTAGACCTTCAGCATAACAGGCTGATATTACATCGACAGGATAATCTCTAGCTAAGTAGCTCTCCACTTAACAATTCATACTTCATCCATTGCTGCAAGAACTAAGCTCATGTCCAGAGGATTAAACATCCTTTCAAGAAAACTGAATAGCAGTTGGAATATAATAAGAAAGTAAGGAAATTAGAGAAAGGGGAAATTTGGAAAGCTATTTTGTCCATGATGGGCCATCTAATTATTTCCTAAATGGGAAAAATGCTTTAGCCTTACCTGGTTGGCAACTGTGCACATTCAACATGAAAAATGCTTCCTGACATCTGTTCTGAATTTTCATCTTCTTTCCTTGTATGCTCCTTTGTCCTGTCATCTATGTCAACTTGCAAACAACAACATGAAATGACAGGTTCTAATCACTTCAATATTGAAAATTGTCCTTTTTCTTTCTTTTTTTTTTTTTGAGAAAAGTTTCTAGAGCATACTGTTTCCTCTCTCTCAGCTAAGTGTCTTCTAATTGCTATCATGTCACAAAGTTCAATAACACAGAACGAAACAGAGGTTTCTAACAGAAAATATGGGCTGCAAGACACAAAGAGTGAAATTCAGGTTTTCAAAGTGGAAATTGCGCTCATTGGAAAAACTGCTTAACCTCCCTTTTCCACCAGACAAAACACTTTCTAGCATGAATGCTTACTTGTGGATCTGTCTTGCATTTCTGAAGTGAGCATTACTACTATTACTGGTACTATCTCTTCTCTAGCATGGACACAAATAAACTACACAGCCCAAAAAGAGGCTGAAGTTGCAGGAGGTTCTCAGGATAAGCCTCATGAGTTGAAATCTTTCTGCTTTAGCATCACATTAACATGAGCCAATGCCAGCAGGTGAGAGCAATGCCTTCAAAATCCTCAGACTGTAGGATGTTCATGCCTTTTGTGGTTTTTATCCCTGCCAGGACCTTGAAACTGGGAGAAGGCAACAAGCGCAAAGATTGTTCCTGGGGTTTTAAAATAAGTAGGATTCCAAATGTTGGTCATTTTTGTGACAAGGAAATAAGGTCTGCAGAGTTGCCAATCAGTCTGCTTTAAATGCAGGTATCTCAAAGCAAAGTTTCACCAAGGAACTGAGGATAAAACTGCTGAAGTTTGCATAGGTCAGGAGTTGGTTCCAACCTTTTATTTTTCCCCCTCACAATAAAAGCTAAAAAATCTTAAAATGAGACCAGGTGAAAATACCAATTGCAGATAATCTACTTGGTTGCAAAGTAATAATAATGAGAAATTGTATTGTTCTTTGATATAAACCTGTGCAATATATGCTATGCCTGATTTAATGAAAAGTTTCACACACAGAATATAAATTATCTTCTGCCCAGTAGCTGACAGCATCGTTATTCTGCTTCCCACAAATGAAATACAGGCATCTGAAATGTTTTTTTTTTTTTTTTTTTTAATCTGCAGGAAAACCAATGTAAGGTTTGCAGCTGGAATTTGCATCTAGCATAATAATAGCTGTCATTGTGGTGCTCTGTTGCATTGAGAAGTGTATCTGAGTGAGGCCCAGAGTTCTCCTTTCATCCTCTTGCATCCTCTCCAGCTGTATGCCTTAGGCTTCCATCCTGAGAAAAGATTTGTGCCGAGTGATCTATTTATGTAAAGTCCCACAGAGATCCACAGAGCTTTGTGTGCAGAGATCTCCCAGTTTAGTTCTGAACAAACCCGCTGTGAAGGTTTTTCTCCTCTACGAAAACTGGTCCAGGTGTTCCAACGAGTTTAGCTGTCACACTTGCAAGTTTTAATTTTCCACAACTTCAGGTCTGGCAGAAACTACTCTTAGATGCCAGGTACAAAGCAATCAGCAACCCAAGAAATGCCCTCTGTCTGTTATTGCAGAGTTGGCAGGATGCATTACAGAGCAGCTGCTGCTGCAGCAATAGCCCAATACAAGTTTAACATTACATATTGGGCCCAGCTGGAGACCCCATCTGAGGAGCTATCTGCTGAAGTTAGTTGTATATTTCTCTAAATATATGAAGACATTAAAATTCAATTACTTGAAGGCTTTTGGTTTGCTGCTTTTTAATACTTAGTACAGGGATCCTTTGTCAAGAGTTTGTGCAGCTGAAACTGGTGATGCAGGGAGACAAATGATCAGAAAGGAAATAGAAATATCAACTCATAAACTGATTTCCAAGAGCAGCTCAAGTGTGTTAAAATGTGTAAATTTCACAACTAGGTAGGTCCTACCTAAACTGCCTGAACTGCTTAGGTTGTACTAAAATCCACTGCAGTTTCTGATTATCAAAAGACAGAATGCTTATTCAACTTCATATTATTTCAACACATTGCTAGACAGCATGGACAAAGCATATTTGACCCACCTCTAACTGGAAATTAACATCTCCATTTTTTAGTTTGACCCAAAGCCTACTGAATTCAGAAGGTGATGTTTCACAAACCTGGGTTTTGAATCAGGCCCTTTATCATAGTTTTTGAATGATTTTTTGTGGCTCATTCAAGAAGGAGCCATTTTTCAGCAGAGGGCAGGACAAGGGAAACAGTTTCATTTACTGCAAAGTCAAGCTAAGCATTTGCTGGAGGATTCGCTTTTGTTATGAATTTACACATTTACAAGGTATGTCCCCCAGAGAACGAAAACAAAAGGTGTCTAAGTTGCTGCTGAGTTAGGGCCTCACTCATAAAAGTAATACTGTAAAAAATTTGGTCTGTGGGTTACAATAAGAAGTTAATACAAATGGTCACTGACTTCATTATAGAACCCTTTGGCAACAACTTTTCGAGACTCATGTTAAGCCTTGAGAGAGAAACGTTTCAGCACAGAACCACTTAATCATTTATATGAATGAAAATGAGTGCAAACAGAATGCTGAGATGGCTTTAAGATCACCTCTTTTTTCTTGTATGGAATACCCACTATAATTACATTTTACTTGTCAGTCCATAAATTTTGCTTATTACAAAATGGGCATTATTGATTGCTTTTTAAAAGTACTAAAACTAAGCTAAGAGCAGTAGATCTCTCAGCAAATTCAAAACATACTATCTTCCAAACTAATCACTGGCAAAGGGACTGTGGAAAAACTATCTAGGTTTATTGTAAGCCTAATGCAAAAAAATTACCATGAGTTTTAGGTTAGTAACTTGGCTTTGAGTTGAGCATGTTTCAAGCCACAATGAAAACAAAACAAAACAAAACAAAACAAAACAAAAAAAAAAAAAAAAAAGAAAAAAGAAAAAAAAAAAAAAAGATAAACTTATTTGGCAAAGCCAGACATTTTTAAAGCCAACATCCTGTAATTGTTTCCTCATTCAGCCTGACAGCTTAAACAAGAAGAAAAGAGAAAGAAGAAAGACAAGGGAAAAAAAAAAGAAAGGAGAGAGAAAAGGAGAAGAGAAAGGACAGGGGAAAATGGAAAACATCTTGAGGAAGAAAAAAAAATGAAGGGAACAAAGAAATAAAGGTGATTATCTCATTTGTAGCAAATCAATATATAAACTGCATATTTGCTCCTTTTTTTCCCCTTTGAGGTAACATGTAACAAAATGAAATGATGGAAGCTCACTATTCTTGTGCTATAAAGCCCGAATTCAAAATGTACTTGGTTTGAATTAGTGCAAGGAATTCATATTTTAACACAGTTGACCCTAGCAATGCCGAATAGCCAGAGTGATAACAGCCTAAAAGGACTCATCCTCTTTTGGATTAGTTGATTAAATATCTTCAAGTGAGTTTAATACACACTGGGAATTTCCTTATTTAGACCATTAAGAAATGAAAGTGATCAGAAGGAATTTAGAGATGCCATTCTCATTTAAATAGGGCTAGGAGCTGACAGCTACAAATAGTTATAAGAAAAGGGAAGGGAAATCTGACAAAGAATAAATTAACATTTCTTATTGGATTAAAGCTAAACATTCTCTGAGAACACTCAAACTTTTACCTCTTTTACTGCTGTTTTGTTGCCAGTCCTGAACTAATACTGAAAAAAGAGCCTAAGAGGTAGCTACTGATCTGGCTGGGAAACAATGCCCTATTCAAAGCTAGTATCTGTTCTAAGTATCAAGCAACAAAATTAACTTTCCTCTGTAGAGAAGGGTAAAAGAGAACACTTATGTCAATGTCAAGCCAGGAAAGCCATTTTGTATTAACCTATGAAGTTAAGAAAACAGAATACACAAAAGTATTTTTAAAGCGTATGTAATTTAAAAACCTTCTAAATATCTTAACTGTGCACTTGGCTACAATTGCATTTTGCAGGCAGCAGTAGATTTTTTTGCATTTTCAAATCCAGGATGGGGCTGTACTCCATCAAGAAATTATCACATCAAACTGAATGCCACTATGCAAGTAGCAAATGAGATTTGTCAGTATTCAGAAAATGGCCAGATAATCAGGTTGTGACTCACCAGGTCCAGTGAGGGCAGCTGTGTCCAGAGCAGTTGCATTTATGAAGCCATTGACACATGGTGCCAGTGTCAGTTGAGTGACAGCTGGAAAAGCCTTTGTTAACCAAGTTTTAGAGACACCAGAGCAAATTCTATGCAATTATCCATGAAACTATCCATCTTTACTACAAGAGCAAAACATATGCAAAGTGCCTTTGCAGCACCAGTCAGAGGAAGAAAAGAAAACAAATTAAAACAGGAAGTCCTGGGCTCACACTATTAGCCTTTTCACCATTCTGGTGATATAAAAAACTACTAAGGTACTCTCTGAGGCAACAGATAGCTCTGTAACAAAGGTAAAGGATCTGCTGATATACCAGACTTAGAGATAATCTTTCCATATTTTCCATGCTAGCAATCTAAGAATAGAAAATTACTAACATGTAGCCTAGTAAGAAGGTGAATTTTCTCATGATACACCAGGAATAATGCATCTGGACCAAGAAAAAAGGACTGCCCCACAAATGAACAGTTGGGACACCGGTCCCAGACCTCCATGTCTTTGTGGGTTATGTGCCTGAATTTCCTTTCCCTGGCAACTAAGGCACAGTGGACAAGAATTCATGTGCCCAGAAAGCTCTGGAGATCTGTCCTTCCCTTTGCTTCTCACTCAGCACAGGGGAACAGGGGCTGGTAGAACAGAGCAAATCAGCCCTGCCAGCCACTGTTTTATCCCCTGTGAATACCCTTCAGCCATAGAGTGGCAGCCATACCAAAATGGAACTTGTTTTTAATGCACTTTGGGGTACCAAACAACAGCAAAGACTGACTGCTGCCTCATTAAGAAAGATGGAAAATTTAACTTATTCTGTCCAATTCTTTATTAATTTTATTATCTTCCCTTAAATATTTGTGGATACCAGCATAGAAGTCTTAGAGATCTGTAGGTGTTTCAAAGATTTTCACCACCATCTTAAATACTGTTTCTCATTTTCCAGCCATCTGATGCCATTCAGGGGTATACTAAAAGCCCTTGAAACAAGACCCGCAGCTTTAATTCTTTCAGTGTTCTTCTCTGAAGAATATCTAGTTTTCCCAGTCTAGACATATTCAGCCCTTCCAATTTTAGTTCAACCTTTGTTAAATTAATTTCCATTTCCATATTATTATTCCCTAGTTATTTTGGTTTTTTTTCTCTGTATTAAGCAGCTTCCTTCTTGTTGCTATTACTGCCAATTTGATTTACAACTTCATTGTTTCTGGCTTGGTTAAAATAGAGTATATTCATACAGTGAAATAGCTATGAGAAGTCAGCACATCAATCCTATGATTTGCATAATATCTTATGCCATTGCCAAACTGTATAATAAACAAAGATCCTCTGTTCTTTACCTGTGTTGAAAACTGAAAATCTTTTTTATGTCATCCACAGCCTCCTTTTACAAAAGTTTTCCAGCACATATTTACAAGGTGTGATATGCTAGCTTATGTTCCAATAGAGAGGATTAGTAGAACCAGCTATGATATATTTCATTCCAGAGCTGATAACCTCAGAGGACTCATCTGTAAAAAAGTTTATCTTGTAAATAAATCCCTCAAAGAGTACCAAGGAAAGAAATACCAGGTCACACTAAATTGTTTGGTAACTGACAAAAAATAAAATACAAATACTTGATGGTAAAATCCCCTGAAATCTAGGAAAATAACTTCTTTCACAAAAGAAAATATCTACTTCCTTTATTTTGAGGATCTTGAAAAAAAAGCCTGTTCTTAACTGAGAATAGAGTTGTGTACCTGACAATCTAAGCACTGGCCTCTGGACAAGCAAAACAGAAAATGCAGAAATTGTTAAATCTGTGGATTTATATAATCAAGATTTGAAGTCAGAAGTCAAAGATGGACATACTGTTCTTCAAAAAGGTACAGTATGGACAAGGAAAAACAATAGCAAACACCATGCCAAAAAGGAGTGTGTTCAAGCTAAAAAGGTTTGTAGGATTTTCCATGGAACAGGATTGAATGCCAAGACTTAAAGTATTTTGTAAAACAATCTATGTTAATGTGGGAGGGGTTTCTGCTCTCCCTTGGGAGGCAGCAACAGTCTAGAAAAGGTTGCCAATCAACTGCTGCCCTCCACCCCAGTTGAGCTGTCCGTCAAGGCTTGGTACTCTCCCCAGTTCCAGAAAGTTCAGTTATTCTGTTACCCCCATTGGCTCCTGTTAGAATACCACTCCTCCTCTGTACCCCGATTAGTTCTCTGTATGTCACCCCACTCTGTCTCCCCCCCTTTACCCATTACCCATTGGCTGTTTTGTACCCTAACCACTCCTATTCCTTTGCCCTTAATACCCAGCCCCGCCTTCCCTCGGGGCTCCCGGAACTGGCTCCCTTCCAGAGAGCTTGTGTCCCTCGTCTTCCCCTCCTGTTCCTGCGACTCTCCTACAATAAAGCCTCTAGGAATACAGCTACTCTGGAGCCCTCTCTTCCTTACGGTGGAGCTATCTGGGTTCCCGCCACATCCTCCCCGCAGACCAGTCAGCCGAGGCTTTTCCCCCGGACTGGCTGGGCACCCGGGTGAAGCCCGGAGGACTTATAATTTAATACAAGTGGCGCCCGAACGCGGCAACCACTGCCCTGGTCACCGAAGAGCGTCTCCTTCGAGCGTCCGGATTCGCAACCCCGCGCTCCAGGATTTAAAGCGCCGTTCGCCGCCGCTCCCAGGAGCAGCTCTCCTTCTATTGTTAGAAGGCTTCTGTCTCCTGGCGCTGCTGATAACTCGTGGAGATCCGACCCTGCAGCTTCGGGGGAAGCGCCGGATTCCACGAGATCAGCAGCCCTCCACCGCCCCGCCAAAGCTTTCTTCATTTCACCGCGTCCCGGTGTCAGTGAGTTTCGCTGCTCGAGGCGAGCAGCCGACGCAGGCTCTTTCTTTTCTTTTCTCCTTTTGCTTTGGCCGGGGATCTCTCTTGCAGTGGGAAAAATGGGAAACCGCCTTTCCCTTGCACGACGGGAGTTTTATATCCAAGTTAAGTCCGCCCTTGTGTTGGGGAATGTTTCCTTTAAAAAAGGGGTTTTAAAATCTTTTGTTAATTTTATTTTTGACCACTTTCCTGACGTCTCCATGGACGACGTCTTTTCTGTTTCGTTTTAGGGGAAAGTTGGACGTTACATTTATGATGTTCAAGTTACGGGGAATTTTAAAGTGGGGAGATTTTTTCCAATTTATGATTCCATTTTCAATTTAGTTAAATCGAAAGGGGAAAGTTTGGGTCCCAGTTCTCCTACCCCTCATTCCGCCCCCACCCCGCTCCTAACCCCAATTCCCCTAAGGGTGGATCGGGAGACAGATCCTGCCAGAATGAGGCACAGGGTTGCTGCCGTCTCCCTGCTGCCTCCCGTCCCACCCTGTCCTCTCCTTGTGTTGGGACTGGCCACCCCAGCACGAGCCCTACCCACTCCCTCGTTCCGCGAGTCCCTGACCCCAGTTCTATCACCAGTTGTAATAGTTGTTCTAATACTGTGTTAACACCACAAAATGATGACGGCCTCGTGGCCGATTGCCACAGATCACAAAATGGTGCCTCCTCCTCCTCCTCCTCACCCCCTCGGGTTCCCGCCATTTTAACAGCTCCGCCCCCTCCATCGGTTGCTGCCCCTGCGTTGGGTCCCACCCCCCAACACGCGTCGATCTCTGTGACGTCGGGACCCTCTCATCCTGCCTCCTTGACCACGCCCCTCGGTGGGCCCCTGGTGGGTGGGACAGACCTGCTGGAAGGCCACGCCCCGGTGGGTGGGTCAGGCCTTGCCCTCTCTCCTGCCACTCCCGGTTCCCACGCTACCGGAACCGGAAGTAGGCCCAGCCGGAAGCAGGCCATCTTGGCCTGCAGGGTCTCCCGGCACCGGGACCCACCGGCAAGGGAGAGGCTCCGTGCCCTAGCCCGTCCTGCCTCATCCTCGGAAGAGGATGAGGACAGTGACAACCCCCGGCAAACAACCAAGCCGGGGGAGGGCTGGGCCTGGATCTGGGCCGAGGCTATCAAGGATGGGGACCTAGATCTCACAAGGGATCTAAGTCCATTTGCGGCACCAATTGTACATAAGAGGGGAAAAGAACCGAGGTGGGAACTGTTACCATACGTTGAAGTAAAGGAGTTGAGGAGAGCCGCAAAGGACGATGGGAGAAATTCTCCCTTCTTTAAAAATGTTTTAGACCTTACCTTTTCGGGACACCCTCTCGTACAACATGACCTTCGCTATATAGCGAAGGCCCTGCTGTCTCCCACAGAATTCCTTCTGTGGGAGATACATTGGAAAAAATTGATTAAGCCTCTCCTAACAAAGTATGATCTCAGGGAGGTGTTAGGAGACGGCGCGGAGGGCCTTAAAGCTTTGGCAGGGGAAGGGGAATTCAGCAGACCTGAAGACCAAATCCTCCTTCCCGAGAATTTGTTAAGTGACATAAGGGACGCTGGGAAGGAGGCACTGCTGAAAATCCCCGATGGTACCACCCCCCTCCAAAACTTTTCATCAGTTCTTCAAGGCCCTGATGAAACTTTTATCAAGTTCGTGGACAGGTTAAAGGAGGCCATTGACAGGCAGACTGAGAACGTCGGGGCCCGAGAAGAACATCTGCGAAAGATGGCCCTGACCAACACCAACCCAGAGACCAAGAAGATCCTGAGAGCTCTTCCCCAGGATCTGGAGCCTACCATCACTAAGATGGTAGAGGCGTGCACCAAGGCGACTTCGATGGAGCAAACAGTGGCATTTGCGGTGAGCAAAGGGGTGGGGGAGGCGATGGTAGACCTGATGAACACTCGCTGTTTCGGCTGTGGCCAGTTGGGCCACATCCAAGCGAACTGCCCACACTGGCCGCCAGATAGGTCTTACCACCCTTACAACCCCTCCCCGAGACCAACATACAGGAATCCCCGCTTCCATCGGCCGGGAAACGGAAGGCGGAGCGCGATGAGGAGCCGCGCCATGACACCAAATGGCCCGTCCCAGCGCCTGGGGCTGCCATCTCTCCCGGAGAACCACAGCCCCAGCGGTACGTTTCTCTGGACGTCCGCAGCCAGGAGGACGGGCTCCGGCTCCTCAGAAGAACCAGGCAACTGAACTGCGCCCGTCGCCAAGTCCTCTGGACCAGCCTTCACGTCATGTTTCCAGATGAGGACTTGGTTCGTGTCCCGGCGGGATTCCTGCCACCGCCCTACTGTGACTACCCCACCACTGTTTTGCTGTTAGGAGACACCGCCAACACGCCGGACAACCTCACCATCATCCCAGAGGTCGTCTACTTCGAGCCGGGGACAGAGCTCACCGTCTCCATGGTATGTTACCAGCCTCCATTCTCATTGCCTAAGGGGTCTCCTTTAGCCCTTTGCTACATCTTGCATGTCCACACAGAAGACACTGGCATGGACCTTTCAACGGACCTTTCTTCGGATTTGGACTCTTTGGCCTTTCTTGTACAAAACGTAAGCAGACAGAGACCTATTATTAAGACTTCTTTTGTTTTACAGGAAAAGTCCATCTCACTAGACCTGATGGCAGACACCGGCGCGGATGTTACCATCATTCCCCAGGCAGAGTGGCCTCGCAACTGGGAGCTGGTGTCCCCTTGTGGCACAATCTCCAGCGTGGGAGGTGCTGTCAATTCCTGCCGGAGCAAACATCTGGTATGTGTGGAGGGGCCGGAGGGTCAAGTTGCCACGATTAGGCCTTTTGTGGTAGCTTCCAACATCAAATTGTTAGGTAGGGACGTTTTGTCCCAATGGGGTGCCCGACTTGACATCCCTAGCCCTGCGTGGGATTTTTAGTCTGGGCCACTGCGGAGCGCACCTCCCCACCGCTCAACTGGAAAACAGACACACCGGTGTGGGTGGACCAGTGGCCTTTACCATCTGAAAAATTAAAGGCGCTCAATTAACTTGTGGAGGAGCAGGTGCGCCTGGGGCATTTAATACCTTCCACCAGCCCCTGGAACACACCTGTCTTTGTGATCAGGAAACCCAGCAAGGACAGGTGGCGCCTGCTCCAAGACCTACGCAGGGTTAATGATGTCATCGAAAATATGGGCCCCTTTCAACCAGGCCTTCCCTCTCCCTCCATGCTGCCCCGGGATTGGCAGCTTGCAATCCTTGACATCAAGGATTGCTTCTTTAACATCCCTTTGTATCCTGGAGATGCTCCCAGATTCGCCTTCTCGGTTCCCTCCATCAACCGAGGAGAGCCATATAAGCGCTATCAATGGACCACTCTGCCCCAGGGGATGAAAAATTCCCCAGTGCTCTGCTAAACTTTTGTGGCCCAGGTCCTTTCCCCGGTTCGTCGCCTCTTTCCCGAGGCAATCTTTTTACACTACATGGACGACATTTTAATTTGCGCTGCTGATGTGAAATACCTGCGAGCAGCATTGGAAAAGACAATAAAGACCATCAAGGACTCAGGATTCCAAATTGCGGAAGAAAAGATCCAGCTGTCGTCCCCCTGGAAATATCTGGGCTTCCTAATCACGGGAAGGACCGTCGCGCCCCAGTCCCTCACCATCAAGGACAACCCTCAAACCCTGCGGGACTTGCAGCAGCTCTGCGGCACCATCACGTGGATCCAACCTCTCCTAGGACTCACCACAGAGGAGTTGTCGCCGCTGTTCCAACTGCTGAAAGGCGACGGCGACCTGGCATCCCCACGCCATCTCACCCCAGATGCCCGTGAGGCCCTGGAGAGGGCCGCAGCTGCCATCAAGTCCCGCCAGGCACATCGGGTCGCGCAGTCCCTCCCCATCAACGTCGTCATCTTAGGTAAGTCCCCGAACTTACATGCCCTCTTATTCCAGTGGGACGACAGCCAGAGGGACCCACTCTTAATCATAGAGTGGTTGTTCCTCCCACATCAGCCCGCAAAAACAGTGACACCTTTTCCGGAACTGATGGCAAAACTTATTATCAAGGCCCGCCAGCGCCTCCGGACCCTCACAGGGTGTGACCCAGCATGCATCTACTTACCATTAAATTTGGACCAATTGGATTTCCTCTTACAAACAAATGAAAATTTACAGATTTCGGTAGACAGCTATCCTGGTCAAATTTTAATACATTATCCCAAACACAAACTTTTTAAAGACACCTTGTATTTGGCCCCAAAATCCTACAAAAGTAAAACTCCATTGAAAGGTGCTCTCACGGTGTTCACCGATGGGTCAGGTAGATCCCACAAGTGGGTGATCACCTGGAAGGACCCGGACAGTCAGAAGTGGGAGTCTGACGTCCAAATAGTTCAGGGTTCCCCCCAGATCGCTGAACTTGCAGCGGTCGTGAGAGCCTTCAAAAAATTTCAACAACCTTTCAATCTCGTCACTGATTCAGCTTATGTGGCCGGGATAGCAGAAAGAGCTGAACATGCCCTACTTAAAGAAATTCACAACAAAGCATTGTACAGATTGCTCTCGGAATTAATTTGGCTTATCTCCCACCGGGAGCAACCGTATCACATTCTGCATATTAGGTCACACGCAGTCCTGCCAGGTGACATCACCGAGGGCAACCGGAGAGCAGACACCCTAGTGATGCTGGCCACCTCCACTTCTGTAAACCCTACAATTTTGAGACCCACCTTGCCAGATGTCCACATGCAGGCTAAGATGAGCCACGCCTTTTCCCACCAGAATGCTCCGGCACTTTGCCGCCAGTTTAAAATCTCCAAGGAGCAGGCGCAGGCCATCTTAGCCACCTGCCCCAATTGCCAATCCCACGCCTTACCATCCTTAGCGATGGGGGTTAACCCCCGGGGACTGGGGGCATTGGACATCTGGCAGACAGACATAACACACTTTCCCTCCTTTGGGCGGCTGAAGTACATCCATGTGTCCGTAGACACTCGGGGGCAGTGTTTGCCTCCACCCACACGGGGGAAAAAACAAAGGATATCATCAAACACTTATACATGGCTTTCTCCACCTTGGGTGTCCCTAAAACGATCAAAACAGACAATGGACCAGGGTTTGTGTCCAAACAGTTCATGGAATTTGTGCAACAATGGGGCATTGATCACATCACAGGTATCCCACACAACCCTACAGGACAATCAATTGTGGAGAGAAAACATCAGGAAATAAAAAAATTATTAGAACAGCAGAGCGATTCGGCCCTTACCACGAGCCCTGTAGAGAGGTTGTGCAAAGCCCTATATGTTCTCAATTTCATGAACTGTTCGGACCGCGAGCCAAACCCCCCGATACTACGCCACTTTCACAACAACACCAGGGTGCAGTTAAAAGAAAGACCACCAGTGCTCGTTAAAGACCCTGAGTCCAGGAACATACAAGGTCTGTACCCTCTGATAACGTGCGGGAGAGGGTATGGCTGTGTCTCCACAGAACAGGGCCCCAGGTGGATCCCTGGCAAATTCATAAAACCGTACCGGGAAGACATCGTGAAAGAAAGCCACCCCCCAGACCACTCCCCCGAGACGTCAACTCCAGCCGATACCACCGTCGCCTGGAGTCGGAGGAAAAGGAAGGGAAGCAGACCCATTGACGCCGCCACAAGGACTTTGATAACTAATCGATACTTCCCACCGGCTTGGACAGTTTACCCCCTGACCCCATCCCCAACCATTCCTTACCCTTTCCCATCCTACCACTTTCCTCGCCCCCCTTACCCTCACACCTGACCCCACATTTTTTCTGTTTCAACGTTAATTTAAACAGAGGAGGATGGGGATTTGAAGGGACCCTTGGTCTTATTTTCTTTTTGTATGTTTGAGTTATTAGATTACCGACCACCCAGATGGCAATTACATCAGCCAGAACACCCCGCAGCGACCGGCTCCCTGCAGCTGCCTTCGTCACCATCTTATGGCTCCACCTGGCAGGAAGCTGGCTCGTGCCACAGCCCAAGGAAAACGTCTGGGTCACGCTGGCAAAGTCTATAGGACAAGAACAGCTTTGCATGCCCATGGGCAGTGTAGACAATCCGTTGTCTACATGCCTGGTGGGAGTCCCCCTGTCCGAAAATGATTTTCCGTTCACGGGGATGAAACTCAACCCGGCGGACTCCTGGATGGGTTGGATGAGGACACTACCACAGACACCACAGGAACCCCAGGAATTGGACCTACTGGGGTCCACAAGGGTCCACTTTTGTATTCAGTTTTATACTAAGGCCCCACAAACAAAACCAGGGCAAAACATCAAAGACGTAACACCAGCAAATAAAAAATACATCGATGAGTGGTGCAATTACACAAGCCCCGTGTTGTCTAAGTCCTACCCATTCCCTAAGGAGCTCCCTCGGGGGGTGTTTGTCATCTGTGGGGACAGGGCGTAGGCTGGGATCCCCTCCAATACCAAAGGAGGTCCCTGTAGCCTTGGCAAGCTTACGACGCTAACCCCCAATAAAACCCAAATTCTGAATTGGAAGAAGGAAAGTAAATTGGCACACAAAAAGCGATCGTATGGTGAATTTGACCCAAATTGCGATTCTGAAATTTATGATTGGAGTGAGGGAAAGAGGGTCGCCGCTTCTATTTTTCTACCATGGTACGCGGCAGCGAAAGCCCTCGGTGAGATTTCTCACCTGGGGTGTTGGATGAGTAAGCAGGCCAACGCTACGTCTGCCGCATTATCAGACCTCTTGGCAGAAGAAGAGACCACCAGGCACGCCACCTTACAGAACAGAGCGGCCATCGATTTTCTGCTGCTCGCCCATGGCCATAGCTGCGAGGACTTTGAAGGGATGTGCTGCTTCAGCTTGACATCAAAGAGCACATCCATCCAAGCCAACATCCAGCGTATCCAGGCATTAGTCAAAGACTTAAAGACTAAAACCAGGGCTGTGGACGCAGTGAACAAGACCTTCTCCCAGTGGGATGTTCCTGGGTGGGCCGTGCCAATCATTAAAGGTTTAATTTGGATTTTGATTATTATTTTCTTAATTCCTGTAGCCTTAACTATTTTTAGGAAAATGTTAATGAGGAACTTGGGGAATGTTTTTTTAATAAATCAGAAAGGGGGAGTTGTGGGAGGGATTTCTGCTCTCCCTTGGGAGGCAGCAACAGTCTAGAAAAGGTTGCCAATCAACTGCTGCCCTCCACCCCAGCTGAGCTGTCCGTCAAGGCTTGGTACTCTCCCCAGTTCCAGAAAGTTCAGTTATTCTGTTACCCCCATTGGCTCCTGTTAGAATACCACTCCTCCTCTGTACCCCGATTAGTTCTCTGTATGTCACCCCACTCTGTCTCCCCCCCTTTACCCATCGGTTGTTTTGTACCCTAACCACTCCTATTCCTTTGCCCTTAATACCCAGCCTCGCCTTCCCTCGGGGCTCCCGGAACTGGCTCCCTTCCAGAGAGCTTGTGTCCCTCGTCTCCCCCTCCTGTTCCTGCGACTCATCTACAATAAAGCCTCTAGGAATACAGCTACTCTGGAGCCCTCTCGTCCTTACGGTGGAGCTATCTGGGTTCCCACCACACCCTCCCTGCAGACCGGTCAGCCGAGGGTTTTCCCCCGGACTGGCTGGGCACCCGGGTGAAGCCCGGAGGACTTATAATTTAATACATGTTAACCTTCAAGCTGAACTAAAAATCCAGTAAATAAACTGATGAGCAAGGGATTTGGCTTGGCAGTAACTCTACTGCCCTACCAGTAAAACAGAAATAACAATATCTCACAGAGAAAAAGAAGAATCTTCATTGAGTGGATATTTTGATAGTTTGCTGCTACACTTTAAAGTTGTCAGGTTAAATTGCTGGGAGATGGTGTCCTGTTCAAAAGGAATCAGTGTTCTACCATGACCAAATGTCTAAACTCTCTGGTAAGATACTGATTTTGCTGTTTCAAGTGGTGTTGAACTGCATTCCCATAAACTGGACTGGAATAAATAGCATGATCTGGTCTGATTCATGATTCTAGAACAGGCGCTGCTTGGAAGAGAATACAGGAATAACAGAGTTCAGTTCTCAGGCTGCTGAAAGGCTGTTCTGGTTGACAGCTTATGTTAACAGCTTCTGTGCTGGGAGTCTGGCAAAAGGCTTCAGGGAAACTGTCTGTTTGCTTTCATTCATATTTTATATATGTTACATATACACACAGAGAGCACTGCTTGTATTAGCCTGTAATTTTCTGTCACAACTGTGGTCATCACACTATGTATGTGAGTAGCCATGGCTGAGAAGGGTATTTCAGATCTGATTTAATAGTCTTCATTCTCATGTCCTGGCAAGGACATCTGAGGAACATTACCTTACAGTGTTAAGCAGTGCTCCCTCTCATACTGCAGATACCACTTCCAGTGCCAATACATGTGCTTACAAGTTTAATGTTAGCTGTCAGTAGGTACTCAAGCATGAAAAGTTAACATTTGCTTTCTATCAGGATTCACATGACCAGGGCTGTGTGGCTTGAGTGTTGGAGAAAAGCAAGCAAAGAAGGTCCTTGACACCAGAGTAATAAAGCTTTTAAATTTAAAATAAAGCTTTACAGATGTTTTGGCATCTCCCCAATACAATTTAAAGAAAATAACAACAAAACCAAGCAAATAGGCAGGTAGTTAACCAATTAGGAATGATTTTCAGTTGCACATCAGTTCAAGGCATACTCATCTGGTAGCTGACTGAAAGCCAGGGATAGCTGATGTTGCACACTGGGATACTGTGGACATTTTTCAGTAGAAGACCCACTAGAAAATGCAGAAATAGCCAAGGCTGGTTCTATACTTCTTTACAACAGCAGAATTTTAGGAATATGTGAAAAAACAGGAAATCCCACGAGGTTTCAAAAGTTCACAAATATACCCAATATCAGATCCAGTCTAACATTTGAGCCACAGAAACCCAAAAATCCCCATGTTAAACCATCTCTCTTTAACAACAGATCAGAAATTTTTCATATTGAAAACTACCAAAAGAAGTGTTCCCTTCACAGACTGAATGCAGATGTTTTCAAAGTTCTAACATGTTAATAATACAATTAAAGATACAATACCAGTCAAGGTTAGACTGGCAGCTGAATGTAAAATGCAGGACTGTGAGCTTGCTACAAGTCGTCAAAGTCTGAGAGGTTACAGTGAACAGTTATTTAAACCTTAGCTCAGTAGTAGTGAAAAAAGAAGGAAATGAAAGGTTAGGGATGTTGGAGCTGAAGAGGCAATGGTCATTACCTCAAAGACAAATGGCAGCTGTGTGCAAGGGACACTTCTCAGGGGCTACTGCCTGGGCTGTGGTGTTTAGCATCCCCATCAGTCACTGACACACACAGAGCTCTCCCCGGTCTCACAGGTGACACCACACTGTGGGGAGCAGCTGGGAGGCAGGGGACATTGTCCCTGCCATTCAGGGGCACATCAAAAACCTCAAGGAGTGGGCCAGCTTGAGCCCCATGAAGCTGAAGGACCCCATGCAAAAACAGCCTGGAAAAGGTCTGACTTAGAAATCAGCTCTGCAGAAATGGACTTGGGCTCAATCTACATGATCTCAACCCTCTGCTGGTCTGCATCAGCAAGGATGTGGTCAGCAGGGAAAGGGAAGGCATTCAGCACTTGAGAGGTGACACTGGAGCACTGTGTCCTGCTGTTAAGCACTGCAATAGTCACCCAGAGTGCCTGTGGAATCTTTATCCCTGGAAATTTTGACAAATCAGATGGAGAAATTCCTGAACAGTTTGATCTAACTTTGAAGTCAGTCCAGCCTTGAGCAGGAGGTTAGTTTGGATGGCTCCAGGTGTCCCTTCCAATTGAAGTTTTTCTGCAATTACATGAAAAGACAATGTTACAAATATTATTACTCCACCATTATTAATTCATTGACTTATTCCTCATTACAATGAGCCATTTGCCTCCCAGTCTCAAAAGGGAATATTTATTTTAGAACTAAATGATTTCCTTCCATATATAAAGTGACAATATTAGATATTAGAATTCTTGAGCTTGAAAGACATAGTGTTACAAGATAGTATGAGGTTCATCACCATGAGTAGCATGAAAAAAGCAGATAGGAATATTTTGTTCACTGTTTCCTAGTACAAGTATGAGAAACTACAAAAAAAAAAAAAAAGCTAGAAAAACTAGGTTAGCACAGTTGAGTGAAGGTTAAATAGATAGACCCTTGGCATTAACCTGTGCTGTCATTCTTATGATAATGTCCTACAAGGTCCCTAACCCTGTCCTGGCCATAGAAACACAGCTCTGCAACTTCTGTGTTTTAGCCATCACTAAAAAGAATTAACTTTGTGGGAGATTGTAGTAGTGCACACACATGCGTGGCAGCTGGATATCTCAAAAAAATCTGAGACACAAGCAGCATTTTCATTCCATGTTCTGTGATATCAGACTGTATACTTTATTTACATAAATGGTTTTATACAGCAGAAATACGTAGGAAATGTCAAACACCATAAGGTGCAGCCACATGAATAAGTTTGATAGAGATATGCTTATTTATATGTAACAGAGATATCTATCTGAGCCACAATTTAGATCAATAAACCCACCGCTGACTTATAGACTGCCACAGCAGGAAAAATCATGATAGAGGGTGTACCCTACAAACCTTTCAGATAAACAGATGATTAAACACCTGAAGCAAATCAAAATGATCACACTGAGTACTGGATGTAGGCAAGAACAAAGCTCATGTCATCTGTGTTGCTCTACAATATTGCTGCTTTTATTTTACACCATAATGTGATAAGGTGAGGTTGTTTGTCATAGATAAACAGAGCTAATTACCACCAATTCAAGATGCACTAATTAACTCAGTTTTATCTGTTCAAAAACTTTATTAATAATCAATTTCAAAGATTTGGGCCAGGTTGGATGGGGCTTTGACCAGCCTGATCTAGTGGAAGGTATTCCTGTCCATGGCAAGGGGTTGGAAGGAGATGACATGTAAGGTCTCTCTCAACCAAACAATTCTATGATTCTATGACTGTGAACAAGGAAGGACAGGGGGGAAAACCTAAAAAGAACAAAAGAGCATTCCTAAAATGAGCCATTTTCAACTTAAGCATGTTACTAATCCCCCTTAACCATCCCTGCAATTCAGACAATGAGGATTTAGAGTGACGTCCATTAAAAAAAAAAAAAAAATTAAGTGAAAGGTACAAAATCGTGCCATACCTCTTTCTTGTATGAATCAGGGAGGCAATGCTTGTGTTTTGAAGAAAAAAAGAGTATTAAAAACTTGTCCAGATGTTCACTGTTCTGCTTTAAATGAGCAAAAGCTGCTACTGACAATCAATCATAAGTCTGGAAACACCTTTTCTTTATCTGTTAAAGGACTGACAACACAGGCACAGCTGGGAATTAAATGGGGAATGATTTCTTTGCTGTTGTTATATGGTAGCTATGGTTATGCCAGCACTTACTTTTCAAGCACTCATGAGCCAGAGCATTACAATAGAGACATAAATATTTTCTACAACCTGAGACTAAGCTCTGTCTTTGGGTCCTATCTCTTTCAGCATTTCTGGACAAACATTTGCCATAACTCATAAAATTCTGATTCTAATCCAGTACCAAAGTGGACAGTTATGCATCTCTGAAAAGAAGCTTTTTGCGCTGCAAAGTTTTTAAAGACTTTTATCTTGGGAAAAAAAAAAAAAAAAAACAAGTCTGGCATGAAACAAGGCCCTTGCCAAAATACAAGCCCCTAGTCTACTCTACTATCTGTTAGCATTACCAAAGAGAAGCCAGCAGTCTATTTAAGCTACTGAGTTTCTACAATCACAGTAGCATTTTCTTCCCAAATCTTCCAAGGGCAATTCAGAACCCAGGATAGACATAGAAATTTATTACTTGCAAAAAGAGACTAGTTTTACTTTTTTTCTTTTTCTTTTTGTCTTTTAAGCTGCCTGTGCAGAGATGTGCGTGAACTCTCATTTCCTCTCTATCAAACCTGTATGTCTCACACTTTAGTAAATCAAGTGAGGTTTGACTTAATGTGAATAACAGCATAACTTCCGAGTCAGATATTAATTGAATAAGTTGTAATAAGCTGTAAATATCCCTGAAAAAAAAAGTACATATGAGAAGCAAATGGTAAGAATTTAACTTTATATTTACTGCATGTTGTCTTGGTTTGGCTTCCACCCTAGTCTGATAAAACTCTAGGCACTGCAACAGAGCTGCAGTGAATGGCCTTGTGTAGTCAACTCTGCTTCTGCAGTGCCCTTTTACTCTCCAGGTTATCATGTAGGAGAAATAAACTTCAATGAAATAAAACACTATGCAAAATCCTCTCCCCTCTTCTTGAACTTTCTAAGAGGTCCTAGAAAAGACGGTGTTGCATCTTTATCAAAATTACAGTGAGAGGAATGGTTAAAGTAAACAGGAATATTTGCTTTGGTTGTTATTTTGTTGTCTGTGCCTTTTTGCATGAGAGGACAGTACAGAGGCTTGTGTAACTTCTACTGGTCACAGGTATGCTTGCTGGTTTTCCTAGCCTACAGATGCTACTTCTTTTTGCCTTCATCTGATCTCATTGAGACTCTGAGCAGTTCATGGTATGACCAGCCAGCCCTGCAATTTCTGACAATCATTAAAAAAATTAAAAGTGGACAAATGTGTGTTTGTTGTGATCCCAGCATTAATGGGTTCTGAATTTCATTCATAATAAGTAGGAGTAGGAACAAATAACAACCAGCAATGCTACAGAGATTAGAGGAATTCAGAAATAGAAGCCAAATTGATGCCAAGTACCCTTTGTCCAAAAAAGGAAATGGTGGTCCCTGGATGGATCAGGGCCAAGCCATGCCCAGAATGTGGATGTCACAGAGTTGGAATGCAGCAGTCTAGTTCAGCAGAGAAGAGTTTCAAACTAGAAAAAGAGAAGGAATGCTGTGCTAGCAGTGATTGTAAGGCAGTTTAGAGGAGCAACTGTAGTCAGTTGTAAATCTGGCTGGAATACAGGGATGAAATGCCTCTGTGTCTGCAGAGACTGCCACAGGATCCACAGGGACAGAGTTCCATTAGGGACCATATAGAGTTTGTCACCATATAGAAACACAGTGAAGAAATACACACATCATTACTTGCAGCCACAAAAATTCAGTGATTTAGATGAGAAAATATTTACCTGGAAAACTAATAGCAACACACAAATGTATAGGTGTGTTTTCTTACACTAAACCAATAATTTTTACTGAAGATTTGGTTCATTATCATATCAGTGGTCAGGGTTAAAATCTTACCTCTTTCCCAGGTCACCTTTCCTTATGCTTTCTTTGAGTTTTAAAGTTGCTGATGTGATATTCTGTGCAGAGGTTGGAAATTACAGAACCACATTTTTTCTGTTTTTGTAAGAACATGAAACAGCTTCACAATTAAGGTTACTTTTTATCATCTGTCTGCTACACTGCAGAAGAGGTAATGAGGACTGTCAAAAAAAAAAATCTGATTTTCGCATTCTCAACAACGGTTTGTTACACATCCTTTTCTAGCATGAAATAATTCTGTGAAAAATAAAGCAGGCATGAATCTTATTTGGGTTACAGAAAGGTCTGAATCATTTATAACTGAATTAATTGCTAGAAAGGCTTATGAGCAGCCAATTAGTAATATTTGAATTTGGATCTGCCAGTTGGCCCAGAACTAAAAATGAGTATTAGTTTTGACATAAAGACTGTAGTGTTCACAGATAAAAAAACATTCCATCAAAATCAAGAATATCCTTGAGAATTACTGTGTTGAATGGAACACGCCTGATAACTGGCCAGATAAATCTATTAACCAAAATTGCCTAAGGCATTTCCCAACTACTGATTCAAAAACTGATTCTGCATTCCTCATACAACATCCTGAAGCCCTGATTATTTTTTTTTTTCTCCTTCTATAAAGTCCTGAAAAAGTAGGAGGAAAAAATGATGCCACACATGAAACCTACATAGGTGCCAATAAGCTGTTAATTTGTGTCCATTACATTTCCACAGGACTTTAGAGGACTTGATTTTCCCCCTTGGTGTTCCACTTTCCCACAAGCAGTAAACAAATTTCAAACTATTTCGGATTACCTTGAGAACTCTGAATAAATTCTGCAAATGACCAAGTAACAAAAGCAATGCCTCTGATATCCCTCAGAAGCATCCTGTCAAAGACAAGCAAGGTTACAAGATGGAAATGGGCTGGGATGTGCCTAGAACACGTGGCTTCCAGGGGAACAATGTCACAATTTTTCTTCCCTCCACATCCTCTTCTCAAGCAGAATGTAGCCCTGCAGAACATGGGACAAGAGGAAATTCTGAGCTGCTTCTGTGACTGAGCAAAGACTCAGTCTTTGAACCCCATATTTGCTTTGACTTGTCATGCTGACAAGACTCCGCCCAAAATTAAATAAGAGAAGGGAAATAAAATCAAAGGGAAATAATATGCATTGACAAAAGAGTTCTGTACAGTCAGAAATGTGTAAGAGATATCAGGCAAACATCTCTTACAAGTTATTCTTGTAGCTCCTGGTCAGAATCAGAATTTTGTGAGTTATGGCAAATACTAAATTTCTCACTTAGTAAAAAAGTAATCGCATAAAATGCCAAGGCACAGTTCTGGCCTATCCTCAGGCAGTCACGCTCCTGGACTGAATGATTTTTAAGAGTTTTCTGCATTTTTAATGTTTTCTATGTTCCTTACTACAGATTCTGCTCTCTTTTAGGTTACAAACTTTGGGAGAGTTGCATAGCCAAAGGATTTTTTCAGAATTTTGAAGTAACATATTTTGCCCATGAAGAATACATTCACACTCTGCTGAAGTAAATTACAATAACATTCTATATAATTAGAGTATAACCTATAATGTGTTTGTACCGGAGAGAAACTCTGGAAAACAAAGGCAGTAGAACATTGTGTAATGCTTAGAGGAGTATTTGAAAGCTTTTAAGCTAAGCATCATTTAAAACAGATTTTAATTAAGGATTTTCCTTTTTTATTACATATTAAGGTCTCTAAAAGCATAACTTCCATAAATAGTCAAGAATAAACTACATTCAGACCTACATATAAGCACATTTCTTGGCACAGACAAATGAAAACTGTGATTGCTGACATCTCTTTGAAGGAAGATTTTTTTTTTTTCATCCCAGCCCTTGTTTTATTTATATGGCTCTGCATATATAAATAAATTATTTTTTTATTTTTAATTATCCTAAGGAAAAGAAGGGGTGGAGGGAAACAGATCTTTGTTTTCCAACTGAGACAGTGAAATGCATTCCAAAGCTGCTTTTGTTTTTAATTTACAGAAGCCCTCATGTCTAATCTACTAAGCCAACAAATAATCTGTTTGCCAGGTTTTACATGAGAGTCATGAAAAGTGCATACAGTTGCTGACTTTATTCTTTTTTAGGATACAGATTCATTCTCTGCCATAAACTTGAAAAGATCCTTTTGCAGAACTTTCACAATGTATTTATTTTTAACTGTACATTTTGTTTCCCAGGAGGTATTTCATTTTTACCAACTTACTTGACGATCTTTAGCTCTATTTCTTAATAACAACAAAATTAGTTGGTTGCCTTATCTGAAAGATAAAATAGAAAACCCTGTGCCCTTGTTCATGAAAACAGCTGTTTAAAAGCAAAAAAACAGAGTATTGAGAAATATGTTCCCCTCTGAAAATAAAAAAGGTACAGAGCAGATGACTACTCCCACATATTTCCATACACAGAAAAATCCTTCAGCATCCTTCAGTTCTTTCAGAATAACCTTATATCCCACATGTCCTAACACTGAAGGGGCATTCCAGCATTTAAAAAACTTTATGTGTATCCTGAGAGCCACCAAAACATTGCAGGACAACAACACAAAACTGTAGTGTCCTTACACCTCTGTAAATATCTTCTGAGAAATCCCTGTATGTGGGCAAGACAGAAACAGTGTTTTGCAGTGAGATTTTTGGATGGTGTGTACTACAGTGAGGAAATTTCTTTTTGAGTGGAGCAGTGCACCACCACATTTGAATTATCTACCTCTTCTCTATTAGGGTACATCTCCTGCACTAGACAACTCTAAATCTGGCACAGTTGTATGAATGAACTTGAAGGGTGCAAACAACATTACTGAACCCACTGCCAGCTCCCCCAAAACTGAGTTTTGCTGGGATTTTCACAGGCAAGGCCAGGGCTCAGAATATATTGTGTTCCTCCAGAGATCCTCCCTCTCCTTCTCTCAGAGAATAGCCATATGGCTTTAGATGGGCTGAAGTAAAGAAAATTAACAAAAAAGGGTAAAAAAATCTTCAAATAGAAATAAAACAATGGCTGAGACTTTTTTAATTCACTACATATGTGAATAAAAATTTGAAAAAAACTGCAGAAGAATTACTAACCATTTGATTGTAACATCTTACACCTATGATGCTTTTAAATACATGTAAGAAGGATGTTCAGAGTCCCAGCCCTTGGGAAGCAGTCAGTAACTTACAACATTTAGAAAAAAAGTTATCCATGCCTACCAGCTGTAGGTGAAAGGCTTTGGCCTCAGCTCTTACTGCAGAATTGTTGGTATAGCCAAATACAGCATTCTTAAGGTCAGAATAAATGAAATTTTAGATATTTCTTTAAATTTCATCAAAGATACACTAATAAACAGAGCTTCACAGATAGTGTTGATTTTAGATGCATTGCAAATTATCCATTTATTTGTATTGCCATGAATTCTCAATTCATTCAAGGTTTTTTTTTAGTCCAATGCCTTTCATCTACTTCATTCATGTTGAGTTCTGTATTACTGTACAAGTCAGCCTGCTCTTGGGCTAGTCAGAATATAAGGAGATTATCTGTGCTAGTGAATTCCAGAATTTAGTTTTTCGTAATTTTACTTAAACCATCATCACAAAAATGCATTTTCAAAATTTGTTAACCAATATCCTGAGAATAAAAAAAATCTCAAAATTCAGAATAATTTTTTTCTTAATTTATGCTTACAATTCACTTTTACTTAAATAGATTTATAATTTGTATTCACTAGTTCCTTCTTGTAGAACCATCAATGCCTCTTCATAAAGGAACTCCTTTCTAAAACCTCCACCTCTCAAAAACCTTCCTCATCTCTCCTGGCTGAAGTAACGTAATACAAATTCCTCCTCAGCCCCACTTTTTTTAATATAGAGGAAAACCACCCGTCACAGTAATTGCACCTAGGCCAGCACAGAGTCACGACGTGGGCTTGGGCACCCACCTCCTTCACTCTGTGTAGTTTGCCTCCATAACAGAGCAACCTCAAACAGTGCTCATGGCTCTGGAATAACACAAAATGGGGAAAAATTCTCTCAGCGAAGAAGAATTGTGGTGCAGGGAGAGTCAAGCCATAAGTTTAACATGAACAAGTCAAATTCATGGCACTGCCTCCATTCCTAATAATTGCTATTACTGAGAGAACTTGTATTGTCCGACAGTTCCCTGTAATGCAGATCATTACGTCTTTCTGCCAATGTAGTGCAGTAAAATTACATGGAATGATTATAAAAAATTTTGTTTAAAGAAAAAAAAGTTTTCTATCACATGTTGCCATTGATGATGCATTTGACTGTGTTCAGCAACTCCTAGGCAACATTTATAACCAAAGAATTTCGGAAAGTAATGCAGCCTCTGCCCTCCCTCCTGCAGCTCCTGGTCAGGCTGCTGTGCATTTCATTTAATTCTTTTTTTTTTAAAATCTCCTTCCTTTACATACCCCTTGAGGCACATGTTCTCAAAAGCGAGAACCACTCAAATATAGTTTACATTACCCCACAGAACACTATAAAGAGGCAAGAAAATTGTCAAACAAGGTGACAAGATTCACACCAAAAATCATTTTGTAAACTCTCAGAGATGTTGTCACAACAAACCCAGAGGAAAAATTTTACTTCATCGGCAGCCAATAATGGGGAAGGTGATAGGAGAGCAAAAAGAGAAAATGAAGACTCCCACATGCACTTGGGATGCTTTTCAGATCCTCAGCTTTGTCTATAGTTAGGCTGCTAGATGATTTTTGATCACCAGTCTCTATTGCCAGTGCAACTGTTCACTTCAATTCTGCGTGCTCCTTGATGGGCTGGGTGCATTTTCACAGATGCTATCATCACACTTTAACTGCAATAATCATGTTGGAGTTGTGCTCTTACTCTACTACACTGCAGGCCAGCTCTTCTACACTCCTTTCTTAAAATGTTTCTTAAATGTTTCTTTGTAGGGAGTGATTATTCCCAAAATCTGATGAGAGGAAACATGATGGAAAAGATGGAAAAAGAAAGTGCCCAAAAAAGTGGCAAATTAGGGTATGAACAGACAATTGGCAAATACAATTGGCACAGCTCATCAATTTCTCCACTTAGGAGATGACTTGCACTAATGGCTCACAGTACACATCTGATTCACTGCTACTGTAAAGAAAAGTAGATTATCTTAACCAAGTTGCTAGTTTGAATCAAGGTATTGTAATATGGAACACCTCTTACCTTGGAATTACAGTTAGAAGAACACACACAAGCAATGAGCAGGAATTCCTTGAGCTATGAAAGTTCAGTTACTTGCCTCTCCCCCTTCTCTAAATTTCTACAGCATTTGTTGCAACCAGCACTGGACCATAATTTCCACTATCCTAAAAACACTGACAGCTCTCCTATGTGCTTTACACAAATAAACAGTAATGTGATATCAAATTTCCAGCTCTAAGCTGGCATCCACAGCAGTCACCAGGACTAGATCAAAAGCAGTTCTTCCTTGATGAGACTAATGGGCACAGTCCTGTGTCTGTGCTCAGGCTCAGCCTCCCCAGCTGTCCAAACCTATTTGTCCCCAGGGACCAACCAGGGCTTTCTCCCTCCTGGTGCACCAAATTCCCTTTGGAAAGAAAATCCAGGTGCATGAGGGGACTGAGCCTTCTAGAACACAAATATAGCCAGCAGTATCTTGAAAACAACTAGGCAATGTATTCAAGGTTTTCAGGTTTTTTAACAAATATGAGCGACTGCCGGCTCAGGATGAAAATTAACACACAGAATCATAGAATGGCTTAAGTTGGAAGGGTTCTTGAAGACCCTATAGTTCCACCCCACTGTCATGGGCCTGGACACTTCTCACTAGACCAGGCTGCTCAGAGCCCCATCCAGCCTGGCCTTGAACATCTCCAGGGATGAGCAATCCACAGCTTCTCTGGGCAATCTCTTCCAGTGTCTCATGACCCTCACAGCAAAGCATTAATTCTTAATATCTAATCCAAATCTACTCTCTTTCAGTTTGAAGCCATTTGCCCCTTGTCCTGTCACTACATGCCCTTGAAGAAAGTCCCTCTCCATCTTCCTCTAGGTTTCCTTACGGTACTGGAAGGTCATATTTATCTTTTTTTAAACCTTTTGTCAACTCTTCACTCAGGATAATTTTCCTTATTTCAGATCAGAGTTTAACACTTTAATTGATTGCACTTTTACCATACTTAGAAATACAGATGTGATTGTCCAGGGATTTTTTTAGAAACATATTCTTAACATACTTGTCTAAGAAGCTTCTTCCTAGCAATTCAAAAATTTACAGCAGCTTGTAGCTTTTTCAGCTACAGAATTTATAGCCTGTGGACAATGGCAGGACAAACTCTTTCATTCTTCTCTCACTTGCTGT
The DNA here is from genome assembly GCF_026979565.1 of Vidua chalybeata. NCBI lineage: Eukaryota > Metazoa > Chordata > Aves > Passeriformes > Viduidae > Vidua > Vidua chalybeata. Next base: position 50,421,773 of record NC_071535.1, on the reverse strand, counting down.
TTATCTTCCATGTTTTCATATACTGGTTTCTCCCCTGAAAGCTACAATGCAAAAGACTCTTCTGAGAAGCTCATGATTCTGCACAAGCTGTCAAATGTTCACCATCACCAGCAAAAGGTTTCTGAGGATCCTACTCTGCTATGTGAAAACTCATCCTGATTGAATCAAAGAGCTGTCCTGACTTGACTTGAACTGAAACCACCAAACTCTGAATAGGCACAAAAGGTTATGAATTACCACACTGGGTATCATGAAAGGGCCTAGAAAGTAAGTGAGGCAGATATTTTATAACACACCAGAAGGCAAACAGTGTAAGCTAAACAAGATACATTGAAGAATTAGTCAGGTTCTCACAAATATTTTCCTCATTTCAAAATCAGAATGGCTTCTGCTTTTTTAAATATACAAAAGTTTTAGGGGCATGATGCTCTGTGACACTTAATGGGAAGCCGAGTCTTTTTTTAGCTCAGATGGCCCTGCTGTGCAACCACTTTGTGGCCCATGTGAAAGCATTAAACAAGGCACAGAGAAATCAGTCTTCCCGGTTTTTTTGCACATCATTCTCATCAACAAAAGCATCTGGAGCTAGTCTGGTACTAAAATATGCTAATAGGGAGATCACACCGCCTACATAGCGCTAACTAAGTAGTTCTGTATCACATTTGTTTCAGAGCTGACAAAAAAAAGAAAAAGAAAGACAACCATAAAAAAAAAAAAAAAAAGAAAGAAAGAAACAACGAAGTCACACAAAAAACTAAAAAACAAACCCCCAAGAAACCACCTCCACACTTAAATTCCTCCTCCCTCACCCTTAGTTATATCCACCGCCTTGTGGTGCCATTACAACTGCTTAGTAGAGTAGATCACAGAAGAGATCTTGCTTAAAACAGCTGGATTGAGACAGAAGTGGCACATTTGCTTCTTTCACTGAGGACCAACCCAATTTCTGGTATGGTCACACAAAGGTGCATTGACACAGCTTTGCTAAGGGCAAATCCTCCTTGACCAATCTGGCAGCCACCTGTGATGGGCTGATGACAACAGAGGACAAGGGGAGGCAGACTGACATCACCTACCCAGACTTCTGAAAGGCCTTTGACACAGCCACACACAACATCCTTATCTCCAAACTGGAGAGACATGGATTTTGAAGGTAGAATATATATTGGATAAGAAATTGGCTGGATGGATGCAGAGAGTTGTAGTCTGCTGCTGTGCCTGCCTGAAGCTGCCTGGCTTAGCCTGCCCCGCCGAGGCACAGTCAGCAGCGGGGGACACTCCCCTGTTTCTCGAGGAGATTCAGGGAGCGGCTAAGACAAAGCGCTTCGCTGTTTGCCTTGTATGGAGGAGAGGCGGCATCAGAGAAGGTAATGAGGGAGCCGACTCAAGGCTGGGGAAAAAGTCTCAGGTTTAATGGAAGCTCCGAGGAGCTCCCAATGCCATTGTCCCGGCGGCCAAAAGTGGCCTTGAGGCTCTCGCAGTTGTCTTAAGTACTGGGGCGGTAACAAGGGGGAAGGGACGCCCACCACCCAATGGGGGATTTGGGGGAGTGGAAGGCGGAGGGACAGACAGACAGACACGCAAACCAGTGGGGGAAGTCAAAGGGAGGGACCCCTGGCCCTCGTCCACTCACTCGATGCCCAAGGTGGAAGATTCTGGGAGAGCAGGATGGGGAGCCAAGTGATGGACAGGGTACCAGGGAGGGGACAGGGGAATAACTGAGCATTTTCAGGGAGATTGGCATTGAGGGAAAAGCAGGAAAGCTCAGGGTGGAACCGTTGAGAGACAATGGGGGGTGAAGGGGCAAACCATTACAGAACTGTTACAGAGATATAAAAACACAATACAACAGTGGTCAATGGCTCTGTGTTGAGGTAGAGGCCAGTGACAAGTGATGGCCCCCAGGGCTTTGTTTTGGGATTGGTGCTCTTAAATATCTTTTTCAATGAAGAGCTGGAGCACCTTCTGTATGGCAACAGGCTGAGAGACCTGCTCAGCCTGGATAAGAGGAAGGCTCCAGGATGACCTTGCAGCAGGTTTCCAGCACCTAAAGGAAGGCGACAAAAAATACAGAACAGAGGGACTTTTGAGAGGGACAAGGGGGACAAGGAAAAGGGGGAATGGCTTTAAGCTGAAAGAGCAAAGGTTTGGATCAGATATTAGAAAGAAATTATTTTCCATGAGGGTAGGGAGGCATTGTAAAAATTTGCCCAGAGAAGCTGTGGATGCCCTATCGCTGGCAGTGTTCAAGGCCAGGTTGGATGGGACTCTGAGAAACCTGGTCTGGTGAAAGCTGTCCCTGCCCATGGCACGGGGTTGGAACCGTATGATCTTTAAGGTCCTTTCCAGCACATATACAAATAATTGTATCACATTTTCTAGAGATAAATAAAAGGTAGTTTATACTTTTTCAGGACAGCCAATATGAGGTAGCTTGATAGAAGAGGGCTGCCCAGGCTAGTTTTCCAGGACTCCAAGCAGATACTTGGACTGTTAAAGCAAAAGACCCTGAATGTTAATGAAACCAGAAAATACTGCCTTGTGTCCTGTAGTGAATCCCTGCTTTGCTCAGACTTGGAATGAAGATTACAGATAATGATGTGGTCAGAACTGAAAGGTATAAAATTGAGCACCCTCATAACCACGTACTTAGTATTTAGTGTCCCTGAACACTAACTCTAGGAGCTGTTTCCAAGTGCACCTCAGTGATGACATCCTGAAGCTCTTGCAGTGGGTGGGTGTGTGTATATGAGTATGGAGTGAGGATGTGTGGAGTCTATTTTCCAGCTCCTCATATATTCATACACCACATGTTTGAGAAATAGAACCCGAATAGTAACCAAAGGCTCAGTATATTCAGTGGAGAATAAAGGCTGAATGTTCAAATATGCACTAACGTGAGTGGATTGGTCAAATTTCCCCTACAGTTGTTTTATTCTGGGAACCTCACAATGGAGAAAAGATTTTTTTTGATATTCACATTTCAAAGAGCACACTTTTGTGAATATTTTCCAAAGAAGATAATAGCAGTGCTGATTTCTATAGACTGTGTATAAACCAACACATGCATATGCACAAACATACATGCACAGCATATACATATGTATATGTAGAACTATCTGTAACAGAAGAGGACATCCTTTCATTTTGCCTTTTGTGCCGCTCACTCCAGGAATCTACCCTTGATCTTGGCAGAACTGATAGTTTATAATGAATACTTCTCCAGCTTTCATGGTTGGCATCAAGGAAACACCTGGGAGTAAGATTTGTTCGCAGTGGTTTTGTACATTTCCTTTTTAAACATAGCTACTGTTCTGTTTGCCTCTAATAAACATTTTTGTTGTGTTTAAATATTTTATTGGTTTGGGAAAAACCAAAACAAATGAAAACAAATAAGTAAACAAGAGGGACTGCTGTGCTTCTGCAAGTGGAAAGAGGTACTGAAAGGGTAAAGAAGGCCAAAGTCAGGAGATGTGCCATTGACTGCACTGCAGATTAGCTTCACCTGACATTTATCAGTGCCTCATTTTCTCTTTAACTGCCTACATAGAAAGAGAAGTATAGGAAAATGATGATCATTCTCAGGAAAGCTCTGACTTCTATTTGAAGTGCTTGCATTGTCCTCAGAATCATGGCATTTACTTTATATTGCATTCATCTCAACAGCAACACTGTGAGATTCAGAATTTAATATTCTCACCTAACAGAAAGGAATTGATGCATTAAGAAGCCAAATCATTTACAGAGGGTGACACCAGAAATTTCTGGCAAAGCTCTAAGAATCTGATATAGAAGACTTGAAGTACAGCCTATTTTTTTTTTTTGCATCAGTTTAATACAACTGATATTAATCCCAGAAATAATATTTTAGACAGGATAAAATGCCAGATGTACAGCAGAGTAAACAGAATATATGAAGTAGAGACACAATACCCCATTCATTCTATTTTAAGGAACCAAGTCAGCACAGTCAGATAACATTCACATACTACATTCATGTGGTCAGACTTCCTTTGTCATTATGACACTCCTTACTCCTTCCTTTCTGTGCAATTTTCTGCTTGAGGTTTGAAACATCCTTGACTCTAGGCAGTAGACCTAAAGCTGCCTATTCTGAGATTTGAATTATTTCCAGTAACAACTTCTGTTCTAGGCAAGTTATAGAGATTAGAAATAGAGCTAGCTGAAAAGGTGTGGTGTGTTTTAGGGGATCTCTTTGAAAGTCTTGACTAGCTCTGCCCTAAACCAGAACATTCTGTAAACTGAATAGGAAAAAAACCAAAATTGAAGATCAGATCTCTCAGAAAACCAAGAACATCTGCTTTGATATTCAATTTAAATAGCAAACTTACAACCTAAAGCCATACATGCAAGAAATGCAATCAGTGAACAGGGTCTTATTCCATCACCTGTTTGATAAAATTTTGAGGTAGAAACCAGTGAAGAGCCAATCCTTTTTCCACATACAGGTTAGCAGGAAGAGGCTTTTTCAAGGACTCTGAAATTCTTACATGAGAGCCCTAGTACTTATGTAGGTAGTTTAAGAAAGCAGCTGTAGAGTCTGTAAATCTCAATATTCCCCCATACTCTACTGCTCCAGCTGAACATGGAGAGGAATAGCACTCTGTGGGATATTTTTCCTTCCTGTGATACCCTGCATTTTAGTCTAGCCCATCTCTGGAAAGAAGCTTCACTGGAAGTTCAATCAATTCCACAGCTTCAAATGTGTTTCAAAACCAGCATACATGAAAAGGGGAATAAAGGGGAGCTTCTAATTCTGTATCTTTATGAATACTTATGAAAATATGTGGATCAAAGCCTCTTCCTCTGCAAGTAAATTTCAAGCCTCCTGTAGGACTCAAAGGAAATGTAATAGAACTCATTTTATATTTCAGTTAGCATAAAGCATTTTTCCTAATTTGCAGGGAACTGCTTCAGAAATAGAGCAACACAGCCTAAACCAGGCCTTTCTTCTGCTTCCCTTTTCAGGGATATAACTAGAATGCAAGCCTTCTGTGTCATTACCTTCACAATCAGCTCTAGCCTACCTTACGCACATGAAAAGTACATCTGAAGAGAGAAATGACCCCAGGTTAGACATAACATCCCCTGCTCTCCCTACTGAAACAAACATCAGCCAAATTGGCACCTGCCAAAGCCCTTTTGACTTTTTGAGTGGTTTATTAAACTGAACACTTGTTCCAACAACTCCAGGTCACAGCTCTGCCATTTATCCTGGAGGAGCAAATCAGTTGTTAAGGGACAGGCCACAATGGAGAAATTCCACTTTCAGTACTTGGCTGTAACAAGAAGCCATGAACACAAATACTTCTGAATTGACATTCTCCTCCCAAACCCAGAACTGCCCAGAACTCAAGCAGTCGTGCCCCCTACACTATCCTTTAGCTTTCTTACTCCCAAACCTATTAAGAAATTTGGGAGCAAAAGGAGTTATGTGTACAATGCTTGCTCTGCATACAGGAAAGAGGTGCAGTGGCTACTGAGGTTTGAGCTTTCAGGTGAAGTTCTTTTTCTAGAGACAGAAGTAGTACCACAACATGACAACCAGGAGAAAAATAAAAAAAAAATTAAAAAATTAAAATTCTTTCTTGGTTGTTTGTCAAAAGCAAGAAGGAAATGAAGATAAAAGAAGGTAATTAACTGAGACCAAAGAAACTTCCTCTGCTTAGAAGGAGGGGAATTTCTACTGGTAGGAAGAAATTAGTTTTGAAAAACACCTGCACCCATTAAACAATTACTGCAAAAGGAGAACAGAACACTGAATTCTGTTGAATGAGCACATCCCAACTTTCAAAACCTGGACCCTGGAAAAAAATATTATACCAGCAGTTTTACACACTAGTTTTCACAAAAAAACTAGTGCATCTCCTATTACATCTACTCAAATATCACACAACACCAAAAATTCCAATATATAGCCAGGAATTACACAAAATTCAAACCAGGGTAATAGCATTCTTTGAATTTTGGTGCACATCAGTCCTTTTTTTTTTTTTTTTCCACATTCACATCTGAGAAGAGAGAAATGACTAGGTGGGACCTTAAGAGGAAGAGAGTCACTTCCCAGTTCTACCACAGACCTGATGCACTATTTAAACCAGTCATTCAGTCTTTGCATCTTCATTCCCCAGCAGTAAAATCCAGACAACAAATTAATTGATTCTGTTCTTCTACTCATTTGCATGGGTTGTAAATGCTGAAGGGCAGGGGCCATCACTTACCATGGATGCATGTAATATCTAATACAATAGAGATCTGAACCCAGCAGGGCCTTTAAGGGCTACCTCGTGTTTGAAGTACATTCCAAAATGTACTAAATGTCTCCCAAGCGCTTATTACAGTGAAAGCTACATAAAGATTCATGATCACTGAGTGTAATTTAGTGTCAGAAATGAAGGGGTCAAGAAAAGCATCTAGAGATAATTGCCTGTCTTCCCTCCTTCCCTACGCACATTACCAATAATAGAGTGTGGTGGAGATAGAAGGGGAAGTAAAAGCTGCATCTGTCTTTGGTGAATAAATAATGGCCAAAAGCTACTAAGAAATCTCAGTTCCTCAGCCTTAAATTGTCTACAAAAATAAAGTTTCCATAAACTGGCATTAATGAAGAACAATCTCGTCTTTTGTGACAGGAAGAGCCACCTTTTTAAGAGATAAGTACATCACAATCTGGAAATTCTATTAATAACATTAGAGTCCTGAACTTTAATGTATTAATGAATGGACATGCACCCATGCTGTAATCATGGATTTCAGCATTGCCTTTGATGCTTCATTGGTCACAAAGCTCATAAAATGTTTGAAGTGTCTGGCTGTGTAATAATGATTTATAATTCTCTTGAACCAAAGCAAAATTTGCTAGTAAAAATCATTTTTGAAATAAAAAATAAATTGTGACTGGAGGGTCTGGGTTTGTTTCAAAAAGAGATCACCCACAAGCAGCAAATTATTTAAAAAGCCACTGGTTCTAGTGTTTTGAGATAGGGAGCGTACAACTCAGAATTTCAAAGTAGTGTTAATTAAGATCAGTGTATTAAAATGTCAATCTTTTTAACCAAAAATTCTCTACCATGAATATGAGCTGCAAGTTCCTTTATGTTCAGCTTTTCATGAAGAAAATTATTTTTCCTCATACTTAATGTGCAGCTTTATCCTTTTTCTTCCTCTTACTTTTTTCTCCCATCTCTTGTTGTTGGGGTTTTCTTATAGAATAGTCTTTGTATGATTGTTAGATTACTGCTCCCCCCCTTCCCTCTGCACTATTAGGAAGGTCTCTGAGTTACTTACATTAAAACAGCTGAAAAAAACCTTATAAAATAATCTTAGAAGTTTAATGAATTTTATTTCTTTTTCAGCTCAGTCCAAGACTCACCAGAGTCAATGCAGTTTTACTTCAGAAAAATCAGGGCCATATATGAAGTTAATTGCATTGCTTTATTATCATGAGTGCTTCCATTCCAAGATTCTGTTCTGAAATAGTGCAAAGAAAAGGGCTGAACAAGAATTAATCTGACAAGAATAACCAGAGGTTGTATGTCCTTGCCACTCAAAACAGTTTTTTTTGAAAAAACATTGTGGAGAACCACCCAATATTTTAAAAAAAAAAAAAAAAAAAAAAGTAAATCTGCTAATGAAAAAGGAACGGACATGGTAGAACAGGATACATCCCTCTGTTCCTCTCAGAAACTTGAAATGCTAAGTGGGCAGGAAGAGCAAACAGGACAGTCTCATTCTAGACCAAAATGACCCTGGAAACCAAACTGCATTGAATTCTCACAGAAATAATACTACCCTTTTCACCACTTTTGGAGAGAAGAAGGATTCGATCCTAAGTTTCAGCCTGATCTTAGCCTTAGACATTCATTCAACTGTGTTTCTTAAAATCATCCTCAATCAGACATACCTCAAACTGGAAATAACCACCTGGATTTTTAACTGCAGATTTCCTCACTGTTCCCTAAAGTTGTGGGCTTGTGTTTTTAATACCTGTGATAAGCATTAGGGTTTCTTTCTTAATCTTTGCAATGAATTCCTATTTTTTTAAATTTTATTTTAAACAAATATGTATTTCTAAAGGAGATATTGCAAAGCAGAGACAAAGAGCAGTGCTTTTACCCATGTCTACAGACTCAGGGCTGAACGAGCTCCAGAAATCCAAGAAGAATATCAGGAGATGATCTGTGGCACAATACAGCCAAAGGAATCCCTATTCCCTGTCATTGTGAGAAAGAGTGTTACACCTTCTGTCTTAACTTGTTTATAAATTGTTGGAAAAGTGTGCTAGCACGCACCACCCTAGAGAAAATGATGCCAGGAGGAAAACATTTCCTAAGACCTCACTAAGCAGAGACAGAAGGAAAACAGCCTTGCTCCTTGCCAGGACTCAGGATTATCACTCATGTAGGAGAAATACACTTAGTATAAACAGAGAAAACATCATCCTCTTATTCACTTTTGTCTTTTCTCCCTTGACTCTTTGCCTCAAGAAACAGATGAAAGAACAGGATCTCACTGCTTAGTCGTATGTTTATTTCCACCCCCTCCATCCCCTTCTCTTTCCACTTGTTCCTGTTATTAGCACAAACTTTGAACCTGTCACACAGTTCCCTTGTGGGGACCATACGAACTTGTTAGAGCTGCAGGCTGACACTTGTCAGCTCCTCTTCCTATTATAAAACAGCACATGATACTTTGTGCTGACAGAGGGAACCTTGCTGTTGATCTTGGCAGAGCCCCCATTCTCATGAACCAAAGGTGTGCTATGACTTACTAAATTATGTTCTGTCATACAAAGGGGTTTTCCATCTTTTTATCTGCAAATACAATTTTTTCACAGCTTATGGAAAAGCAAACTCCAATACACCTACAAACCTCTATAGCACTGATCACTAACTTCTGTCCCTCACAAAAAAGCTACTATTAATCAGCAAGGTGAGCCCTAACACCCCTTCAAGCTTTTTCACCCAAAGGAATAGAAAGATTTCATGAAGTCATAGCCAGACCTATTCCATCAATCAGTAGAACAGTGACTGATCCCACACTCTCTTAACCTCCCAAGATCTGATGTACAATTTGATGCAGCAAACATCTTCCCAGTAAACTCCTCATATGTCAAGTCTTGAAGCAGGATATTAATATAACTTCTGGGGGAAGCTATGAAGAGCTATTTCTGGACAAATTAAGAAATCCTTCTAAGGAGTAAGGGAAGAGTCACACTCAGTGCTAATGCATTGATTCAAACAGGTTGCAAAATTGTTTCCTGGTACAGCTATGCTACAACTATTTTTTCAACAAATCAAATTTGAGTGGAGGATCATCCTCAAAATTACTTCACTTGTTTATTTATACACAATATGCAATATATTCTATATAGTTGTATAAATGATTATTATGTTTTATACAGCAATATATAATTTATATGATATTATGCATATAATATTTTAATTATCTATTAAACATTGGGTATGTTTACCTACAGATATAATTTCATCGAGCAAAGCAGACTAGAGATGCTTATATCAAGTTCAGTCAGGACCCTAATACATCCTGTTTTCATCTAGAGGCAGATGCATTTCAAAAGTGTAGCCGATGTCTTCCTAACCTTGACTACCAAACCTCAGCCCCATTGGTTTTAACTGATCTTTACTTTTTGTACATTTATGTAAAACGGTTGTTGCTGTACTAATGTTCCATACAGATTAAAATGTGCTTCTTTTGTATTTGTAGCGGACTTATTAAGATGCAATAACTGTTTCCACACAAATTTCTGGCTTTAATCATGGATAAAGGTCACAGCACAAGCTTCTACTCTGCTTGCCATGAAAGAACAAGGATTCTGGTAATCACTGGCTGATGCAAAGGAATTGATATATGACAGAAGTCACCAGGAAAACAGTCTTGGATCCATCACTGTAAGGAAATACGGTTCTCATTGTTACCCTGTCATGTCAGGAAAACGATATCCCAGATCAGAAGTTGTTTAACTACCTCATCTTCTGACAGGCTGTGGTGGTTTTCTCTTGTAGAAGGAAGAATTCCCTTTCAGCAGATTTCTTCCAGGTTGCCTTATATGGACCCCCTGTTTGCTTGGGCATAGACAGAACCCAGTGTAAAGTAAATACATTTTCCAAATCTGGTGACTTAGCTTCCACTCACTAAAGTCAATGGAGGTTCTTGCACAGGAGAAGTTAATTCTTTCCACTTTGAGGCTATACTATTCTTGCAGCCAGTCCAAGGGGTTTTTTTTTTAAGTGCAAGAAAGCAGATATGCCTGGCAAAATGCCTTATTAATTCACACTCCAAACCAAAATACATGAGCTGAAATAATGAGTCAGTATATGAAAATATGTAAGCACATAGCCTGAAGTTGTTTCTGAAGACAAAAAAAAAAAAAAACAAGAAAACAGCAGCAGCAAAACAAACAAAAAACCCCACAAACAAAAAAAAAACCCCAAAAATAAAAAGAAACCAATAAAAACAAAAAATAATTAAAAAAACACCAAAAAACCCCAACCCAACTAAGCAAATAATACACTTAAAATCTGCAGAAGACAAATAATGCAACATATCTCATCCTCACAATATGAGGGGGAAAAACCCCAAACTAAACCCACCACATAAAAATCTGAAAAACAGACTAAAACTAAGTTTTCTGGTGCTCTTTGCTGCCACTAAAGGTACAAAATTCTACTAATCTTCCCAAAGATTTCTTCATAATTCAATACATTTTTGTTAGCTCTACCTACTTTAATATCAATATTCACTCTGCAAAAAATTTTAATAACTATTATGAAAAATAAGTAATTTGCTGAGATACACTAATAGTCCAAAGCTATCACACTGGAACTACCTGCAAGAGACTTAATTTCCATTTGAAACAAACTTCCTGGTAGTCTAAAAGTTGAGGAGTCTGTTTTCTAAAATTAGGGCAGAGCACAATTAGATAGTTTGTTATTTAGAAAGTAAAACATACTTAGTAAATCCAGACTTAAAATACTTGCTACAGTATTCCAATTGGGCAATATTTTAACATTACAAGAGGTTTATGTGCCCATAATAATGGTGTAAACATGAAGTTTTAAGTATAACTAACTTTTTCTTTATATTTCTGTTTATTTAAAAAGATTTATGTGAATTTTATATATTCATATACATTTATATGTATAAATATAATAATTTTATATATGTATACATACATGTGTAATATTTATATGCCATCAGTATTATATCTCTATTTATGGGCATATAAATATGCATACACACATCATTCATATGCTGGTTATTTAGAAAGAAAATACAGTATCCAAGTCCCTTCACGTTTAGGCAGAATACTAGCTTTTAATCAAATTAATTAACAAAGGTAAAAGGAAATGGCTTCAAGTTTTGCCAGGGGAGGTTCAGGTTGGACATCAGGAAGAATTTCTTCACTGTAAAGTTGGTTAAACTTTGGAAGGTCCTGCCTTGGAAGGTGGTAGGATCATCCTCCCTGGAAGTGTTCAAGAAATAGCTTAAGGTAGCATTCAGTGCCATAGCCTAGTGGGCCTGGTGGTGATCTTGGAGGTCTTTTCCAACCTTAATGATTCTAAGACCTCTATAGTGGAGATATCCCTAATTCCAGTGAAGTACAGCACTGCCATGGTAATCTAAAAACTACAGCATTTGTGGAGGCATGAGAGAACAAACCCAAATGAAATCGGATTTAAACACAAACCTTTTTCCCACAAATTTTCCAGTCACTTCACTAGGTTTTCCACAAGCAGAGTAGTGCTGTCCGAAAATAGAGATGAGCTGGAGGTGCCTTAAAGGTGCTGATATTTTGAAGCCATATATTGTGGCAGCAGCTCTCTGGCTACAGAGAGCAGCACACAAATTTCCCAGACCTTTCTGGGAAAGGCTGTGAGAAGATCAGAGAAAAGGATGATAAGCAATTCTTATCTTCACTCGCTGCACCTGTTGTTGTGAACATGTGGAATGTGTTATGGAGATTTGTTTACCAAAGGGTGGTTTCTATATTGGCCAATGGTGATGGTGTTTAGATGGAAGGACCAATTGGGTCCACCTGTATCGTGACTGTCTGTAAGGGCAATGGGTTTCTTAATAAGTATAGTATAATAAAGTGATTGATCAGCCTTCTGAGAATCATGGAGTCAATGCTAATTATTACAGTCTGGGGGCCTGTAGTGACAATATATCACTTGTTTGAGCACCATTAGCCAAGCACAAAGAGACACAGCAAGCAGGATATACTTATCTGAGAAGTGTAATGCAATTATTTATTGGTCAATAGACTTTGACCTCAGTTTCCTCACTCCTCCTTCCCTTTTAAGATTCTATCCCTTTCCGTGCTGGCTTTTTCTCTTCTAGAGCCCTTGAGCTACTAATGACCCTCTCTCAACCATCATGGTTCTGCCTGTATTTTTACCTTTCTTATCTCTTTCCAGATGTTTTTCTGCTTTAGCAGCTGCAGTCCAGATTAAACAGCTGGACTGCAAGAGCTGGGCCCTGATTCCTTGACATGCAGGCAATTGAAACCACACGTGCAAGGAAGCTTACAAGCTGGAGTTGCAGGCAAGGCATGACCCATCTCTGACAAGTCCAAGTCTCCAGTATTCAAGAGTCTGGAATTTTACTGGGATCTAGACACCAATATTGTGAAATTAGTTTCTTGTGCACAGTAGCTTTCACAATGGTTCGCGTGGTAGAGTTAAATCCTAGAACTACAATGAAATAGCACAATTAAAAATCATGCTTCTGATTTCAAAACCATTTTCCTTAACTGACCAAGAATACACTGTCTCTGGACTCTTAATAGTGTTGGAAGTTGAGCAAAATCAAAGCTTCATTCTATAACTGTATATTACATCAATATTTTTCTGGGTTCATTTGATTCTCACTGTTTGTGGAGAACAATGTCATGTGGTAGATTTACACCATTTCAAGAGCTTTTGATTTAATAGAAAAAAAAAGGGAGGTTTGTTGCATAACTAAGACAGTGAAAAGAAGGTTATGGAATTCAAGTATGGGGCCAAAATCAATCCCAGGCACAAACTATGAATGAATTAAATACTTCACCCACAAGTCCATCAGTACATTACTGAATATCAAACTGAGGACACACTAGATAAACCCAGTTTCTCTGTGCATCTCTGAAAAATGAGAAAAATTTATTTCCCTTTCAAAACAGATACTCTGAGTTATAGTACCTTAATATTTCTTTAATACTTGGAGATTCCTGGGTAGAATATATTTGCCTTATGTAAGTCAAAGTATTATTCTATTATTACCCATTTAACACCTAGTTAAACATTACTTAACCCACTGGCATGAACCCAATACATCCCCATTAAGTTAAATATTGCTGGTGCACTATTGTTTAAATTAAGCCCTAGTCTAAGCAGCAATAAATGTCATTCACTGTCATTAGGGTAAATTGGTTCCCAGGGCAACATACCGGGAATGCAGGTGTCCTGATTACACAGGTCCTCATTAAATACTGTACACTATTTCTACAAAAATGGAACTCAAGCTGATTGTGAGAAAAAGCCTCCACTCTTCCTTTTTGCAGCGAGGGAGGATGCACAAATGCAACCACCAGAAAGTACATGCACCCACCTCCCCTCGGCAACTCCCAGATCCCTCGGCAGAACAACGTTTGCCAATTGTATCCTGGTTTAGTCGCAGGCCCTGAGCACAGAAGAAGCTCTTCTCAGATAGGGATCTACGAGAGAACAAGGGACTATTGAAGCCAGGCATCCTCCTGCAGACAGCTCTTTATGTGACTGAAACCTTGAAGCAGATAAGGCTCTGCACAGATGGAAGTACTGCTCCTATAGTAAATTGTGGGACCAGACCTTGAGATGATAATCACTTGCTATTTATCAAGGATTGTGTCTTCTGTGAGGACCCTAGCATACCTCAGGGGGCTAAATAATAATGAGATATACTGTGTCTCATACACCTGAAGTATTGCAGATCAGCTGTGATAACACATTCATGTTCTTATTGAATTTTTCAGTTACTAATGTGACCAAATAGCCTAAAGTGTATTACTTTAATAACCATAAAACCCCCACAGATTTACAAAAATGTGCTACTTTTCTTTTCTATTTAAAAGAAACAGAGGCTTTGAAATACTAACTTAAGTATTTTTATTTCTATTCAATAGGGGATTCATGCACTGGAAGAGTTAAGAAGTGATGGTAGTGCTGAGAGTCAGATGAACTGCTCCTGTTAGCAACTCCTTTATGGAGCTGAAAGACAGCTGGTGATCCTTGCCTTGGGGTTAGCAATTCAATATCTATTTCAGGGGTTTTTTTCTCAGCAGTGTGAACCCTATACATCATTTACATAATGCAACACACTTGCATTCTTCTTCTGGGCTTCAGAATTTAGATTAGTAACAGAAACATCAGTTACACTGGTTAAACAATATAGATGTCATCCATTAAAATATTAGTTTTACTCATTGTCCCAGTGCAACCTTTTAAATAGAACATTTTCAGCCTGGAGATAGAGTTCCTTTCACACAGACCTTTCTAACAAAATTATATATAGACTGAATGACAGAGGTTTATTGATTCTATCTTTTATTGGTAATGAAAAACAAAGCAATTCATTCTATGTAACCTACAACAAAACAAGAACATTATGATTTTAAAATGGGGCTATGCAATAAGCATTGAAGATTCGTATGTTAAGAATCATCTATAAAAACTGAAACGAAAAACGGGCCCATACAGAGAGTGAAAGCATTGAACAGGAGTAAAGCATCACACAAGCACAGGCTCTCTAGCTGTATGAATGTGTGCACATGCACAGAGGAGGAGGAAGCTAGAAAAGCTTCTTCATTTGACATTCCTGAGGCCCACAGAGTAGCAAGAACCATCTGAGACAGCAAAATGATGCTCTAGTCCAACTCTGTTTCTCTTAACTGGCAAGGACTATAGGCAGCACATTTCTGACAAAAATATGGTTAAACTTACTCAATGATTTAACTAGAATCTTGTCTAGAGAGATTTGGAAGGTGACTGCCAGGAGTAGGTTTATGTGAATTCCACTGTACTTTGAGCAGATACATGTAAGTCATTCTGCTCAGCTCCTAACACAGCTTGAGATCCACCAAACCTATGCAGCAAAACCATAGAAAAATGGAAATATTTCCTGGTTTTGGATTTTCTTTCAAGCCTGAAAAATCATTGTTTCCTTATGAAAAGATTTGCCAGGAGACACATAAGTATGTCAAGACTAAGTAGGGAGTGACAAGTGTGTACTACTATAAAAGATCTTAAAATTTTGCCAGTGTCTGAATGTGCAGGTGGATAGATGTTGGAGGAAACTCCATCTCCACAGATGCTCAGAAATTCTGCTATGAATTTTAATATATCATAAACGAAATTGAGCATTGCCAAACACGAACATTTAGAAAGGTCAAGCCAGACCATTATCAAATCACAATGTTGAAATAGAAATTGTGAGATTTGAAATATACTCAATATGCATTTCTTTTACTGACTCTTTAATTTCTAAGATTTATGTGACTTTTAGATCTTTTGAGATATTCACAGGCAACAACAAAAAATGAAAAAAGGAGAGAAGAAGAGAGGGGGGAAAAGAAACTCTTTTGCCTCCAGGATTAGAGAACTGAAATAAAGTAGTAGGATTTCAGTTTCTTATCTAATTTGAAATAGTCCCTTTTTCTCCATTTTTTTACTTCCGTCTATCTGTCTGATCACAGGAAACTTCCCAAGATGACATTTTACTTTTTTTGTTAATTTCATTTAGTTTTATTTTAAATCAGGTACATGGAAAACACCCAAGGTAACAAAGCTAAATCACAAGTGATTTAGGCAGGCACAGCACTCCAACAAAATGTAATACAGTTGTATAAGACAGCTGCTGAAATCTAGTATAGAGGTGCAAAGTTTCCCCCATTCTGAAGCCACCCACTGCTCTGAAAGTTGCTTCCAAGGAGAGATGCGGTTGGAATTTTGACCCTTTTCCATAAAAATTAGAAAACTTCAGTACAAACCACAGTCTAAGACTTATGTCTTGAAAACATCCTAAAAGTTCAGTAACAATGCAGCTTCTCCCCACAGCAGAAAAAAACAATAATATTTTTTAAATGTGATAACATGAATAATATAGGTAAAATGTGATAATATGATTAACGTTGGTAAAACATGATAACATTATTAACTCACTTAGCAGACTATAAATACAGAAGTAGCCTACAGCTTGAAACAGAATTTTAAGCTCAGATTTCTAGAAACAAACTTAGGAGAGAACTCACCAAAATAGTCTCAGAAATTATTCTACCGATTTAAACTACCTATAATTTAAACTAAAGATAGACAAAATAGCAGCTATATAACATACCACATAACCTGAAAACAAACAAAATAAAAGTACTGAAAGAATAGAAATGGGCAAAAAGACAGAAAGATAAACACAAAAAATGTTTTAAAAAAAACTTTTTAAAACTTTTTAAAAAAAATAGTTTCAACACCCTTTCTCAGTAATATTGTATTGCTGAGTTGGATCCCCCCATGAAGTTCCTTAGCAACAATGCATCAGCTCAGATACATTCAGACATGACTTTTTTAAGCAAGCAAAGGAAGTGGAATGGAAAGAGAAGACAAGAGAAAGACAATAGAATGCCACTTGGCACTTCCACTGCTAAACACCATGACTTTTATGTTTATGCAAAGGAAATCCCAGCTCCTTTGCCAAGGAGTCCATCACACTATGATTACAGGAGGAGGAGGAGGTTTCCATCCACCTTATTTCCATAACAATTCTGTCTACTTTCAGAAACTATGTGGAAGAGTTAGAAAAGACAACACTGAATGAATATAATTCCAACTATCAATCAATCTGCATATTTGCTGTGAGCACATTCAAATCATTCCCTTCCCTGAGGTTGGTCTGTTGGTGGTTTCTTTTCAGATGTGCTGTCCCTGAGTTCCCTGCTGATCTGAAGAGGTGCCGAACATCTGATCTCAGTGTATCTCTGACTTGATAACAGATTTCTTTACACTGAAACCACACTGTACCCCAGAAAGTGATAAAAATTGCTCCTACTATTTGGGAATCTATCACTTACAAATTATGGAATTATTGGAATCATTATGGAATGCATTTCCAATCATTCAGTGATTTATTCCAATCAACAATCTTTCCAAACACTGTTGGTTTTACTGAACCTAGACATCTCTCTAAACATTTGCAACGGCTTCCTCCTGCAACAAGACATTGATAATAATGGTCTGGGCTCTTACACACAATAGTTACCTGCTCTTTAACGGGGGCAGAACAAGACTCCAGCAAATAGCAAAGGAAGTCCATGAGAAAATGACTGGATCTGGGCATAGGTCAACAGAGGTGCCAGGAGCTAACTTTCACATGCTGAACATTTGGTCCTAGCTCCCCACATCCTGTCAAATAAACAGGGACAGGGGAAAGCTTGTGGCTGGAACATCCTGCACTTAGGCCTGCCCCAGCTCTCACCAGAGAAAGCAGTTCTCTATCCTGAGCTGAGGTCAGGGCTGGCACTGGGAGAATGAGGAAGCCATAAATCAGTCACCTCTTCCTTGCACCAAGCAAACCACAGCAGAGAAGAGAGTTTGGACCCTGCTGCTCTGATATTCCAGAGGGCCTACACCCTGTCTTCCTAATTAAAGAAGCCTTGTTGCCTTCTCTGCCCCTTACCCAAACTTGGTGCTTATACCACCACCATGCATGCTTTGAAACCTCTCCCTTACTCATCCAAACCCCAGCTTCGCTCATAGCTTTGCGCAATGCTCAGGATGAGTTCAAACCTGGGCATCAAACACTGTGCATGGCACAGTAAAGCTGCAACTGAGAAATAAATAAATAACTGCTGAGCTGTCAAGGGAGACAAACTCTATAAACTATTGTGTTTGTAGTATCACACTGCATGTTTCGGTACTTGAAGTCCCACAGTATATACTCTACTGATCGATTTGCATATCCTATCGATCTCAAGAGTTGACTAATGCATGTGATTTGTGGCACTTCTGCATAATTTTCTGATTAAGTTACTTATTTAACCTATTGACCTTTACTCTTAATTAAAGAGCCTATGCAGATGTTGAGCCGTAATCAACCTGTGCACTACTGAGTGGAATTTACATCTTGTGGAATTTACACACTCTTTGAGGCTTTGCACTGACACTGCGTGGCATGCGATGGACATGCTTGCCTATTGCAGCTTGAACTCATGAAGCATCCTGGCAGTCAAATGTTACTTCCAACAGTTTTCAAGCAAAATTCTTACCAGCATTTGGTCTTAAAAAAAAAAAAAAAAGTTCACACAACAGAAACTCCTGCTTTGAAAGCCTGAAAGAGAAAAAGCAATTTAAATCTGCGTTTAGTTGTCTTATGCAACTAATCCACTTGTATACTTGTATATAATACCTGTTGAACAATCAAATCCATTTCAGTTTTGGACCAGATCTCTATTGTGTACACCATGAACACCTCTGTTGTACATACCAAAAAAGAACTCCTTGCTCTACAGGGATCACCAATAAAAATTTTAAAGTTACAGTAGAACTAATTATTTTTCACTAACGTGGAATCCTAATTTGAGCAAGTAATTTGGTGAACAAAGAAAAAAACAAACAAAAAAGGCACCAACCCTCCTCAAACTCCTCCCCCAAGAAACCCACCAAATCCCCATACACTGGAGTCATTGCTTTGTACTGCATTCTGCCTGCTTACATTGAGAAGTACAATTTAATTTGAATAATTTATGCCACTTGGTTGTTCCTACTAAGTGTAATACAGTATTTTACTGATTCACTGTAAAGCAGAGGACATCTCAATAATTCAGATGACAAACAAACTGCAATGTTTTCTGTGCCTGGAAACCATTATGTCGATAGCCTGGAAAGTCACCAGTTTGACAGCAGATATTAACCAAGTATTTAGAAGCTGCAGTTATAGCCTCCTTACAACCACATATGCTTCATCTCTCCCTGCATATACCCCCACCAGAGGGATAAAGATTAGATAAAATATGACAAGAAGATAATGTTCAGTAATCATTCTGAATCAAAAAGCATTACAGTGCTATGGCCCTTGAGACAATAAGCAACCAGAAAAAAAAGTCATTTACTCAATTACTGATGGCTTTAAGCTTAGATTAGTAGCTAGATCCAAAGCATATATGTCAAAAACTAACAGACATAAATATAATAATAAAAAACAAGTTGGTGACTTGAAGCTGAGTGTTTACACTCCATGTAGACTGAACAGAGTGGAAGATATTTCCAAAATAATTGAAACTAAACCTTTTCCCATTCTGCACAACTTCTTTCTATCCAGTAGCACTCCACATTGAAATCACATGTAAGGAGGTGTGCTTGTACACCCATCTTAGTTCTCTTTTCATTTTTTTATGCTCAGAAGCCTCTACTGGCTGGGAATTTTACTTTTATTTACCTTACTTCCATATGGACATCAGGAAGAACAAGCAATTTTTTAAACCAGCCAGTATTTCTCATATGACACTATCCAGGCTGCTGAAACATACAGACAAAAATCTTTCCTAACAGAAGGGTGCCATTGCACACAGTCAGCTACAAGTGTTCCTGTGTTAAAATTCACAGAATGAAGAAACAAAATGGCAGAAGGCGGCTTAACCCAGACCAAAGGAATCTGTATTTTTCCCTGCAATAGGTGCAATGAATCCGTCAGCATTTTGCAAACAGAGAAAGAATTCACTCCTAGATTAGACCTGGAAGAGCACCAAAGCTATAACATGTGAACTTGCAACATGAACAGGATATCTATGGATCCTTATTACCACATGTGAATTCAGGGTAGAAATTTGTGAAAATCACTTCTGCTCACAGTATGAATTCTCTTCTCCTCTCTTTTACTTTCAGCTTCACCCCCCTATCTACATGCTTCATTTTGCTCTCCTAATTACATACTTACTTACTTTCCCTAAGCTAGTTAGAATATTTTGTTTGTTACATTGGCTCCATGTAACACAGTTCTAGTGTTGAATGATGCTGCTGCTCAACTTTCTGCAGCAACTGCTTTTTGCCTCCACATATTTTCCAATATGTCCTGTCTGCTCCTGGAAAGAGAGGAAGACAAAAACCCACCATTCTTCTGCCTTTGCCAATCAAAGTGTGACTGAGGTGCACTGGATAAAGAGCTCAGAATTAAAACTGAATTAAGATTATCTGAACAAGGGCAAAAAATATCATGAGAGGGCCTTAAAGATCAGTTATGATCCAATGAGAAACCTGCAGACCAATTGAGGTGCAAGGGTTGTGTGGAACACGTGTACCCTTGCTATTGGTGGGATCTGCTATGTTAAGAATGTGTTCTAGTGTAATCCAATGAGACGTATCAAAGGGAAATAGTGTGATTTGCTCACTAGGGCTAATTTTGATTACTTCTTCCCTAAGCTCCACTGGAACAAGTATCAAAGTGAAAGCTCAAATTCCTTCCATTGTCAGTAATGAACAGCTCCGGGTGGCTTTTTGCTAGCCGTGTATGTAGGCAATAAGAGGCCTCCAAGCCAGCTAACAGAGTACATAAAAACCCT
This sequence comes from Vidua chalybeata, assembly GCF_026979565.1. Classification (NCBI taxonomy): domain Eukaryota; kingdom Metazoa; phylum Chordata; class Aves; order Passeriformes; family Viduidae; genus Vidua; species Vidua chalybeata. The sequence goes on along the minus strand of NC_071535.1, from coordinate 50,401,168 downwards.
CTACATTTAAAATATTCAGCTTGCTCAACAAAGAATGCACCTTGATTAGTAGAGTCTATTAAATTTCACCTACTTAACTTTGCAGCTTGATTAATGAAGTATGTGGCTTAATCAGCACAGCATGGAACTCATGACAACACACACCTCCTAAAACTGAAACTGTTGGTAGGACCCAACAGAATCCCCAGCACAAGTCTCTGTGTAAAACATGTAAGGCAGAGGATTCAGAGCAGGCTCCTAGGTCTGTAAACGAACAATTAGATGTTCAGTTCCTGCAGCAGCCTCGTGGCTTTGTGAGGTGTAGGACTCAGGCTGAAAAGTTCCAGTGGACTGGAGTGGTCAGGCAGCTTCTTCCACTGCAAAACCAAGCAGCAGCCTCATCAGCAAAGCTGCTCCCTGTGACCACAGATCACCTTACTCATCCATGGCAATACACAGCCAAATCCAGTTTTCAGTATTTAACTGTAAGGACACCTGAGATAATGTAATTGGCCATCCAAAATACAATTTCATTATCCCAGGGAAATTATGTGGAATACTTGAAGATAGCAAGCGTGTCAGCAGTTGAAGTAAATTATCATTACAATTTTCACACTATCTAGATAAACATTAAAGCTGGAATGGGGTTCAACTGTACACACAAAGGATCTGGAGACATTTCAGGCTGGAATAAACCTGGGATTTTAAACTAGACTAAAGCTGAAGATTGCTCAGGCATGGTGTTTTGGCTTGGACTGCTTTGTTGTCTAGAAATAAATTGACATAATTAGGAAGTACCTTTACTTTTGATAGAATATAACTAAATTTTCTGTCCCTAGACTACAAGGAATGCAGTCATAGATGTATCGTACTATAGCTATGATTCTGCACAGAGTTTCCTTAATGATCTTTCCCCTCCCTGCAGTGGTTATCCTATATGCTGTGAACACATGAGATGAACTCACAGTGTTGTTATTTATGGTACAGATTCTAAGACTGCTGTAGTTAATGGAAACACTGCGTGTTGTCTAGAAAGGAGTTTTGCAAAATATGTGACATAAATCTTACCAACAGAGGCACCTGTACTCACATAATTCTTAACCCACACCCTTCCTTTTAGTTACTACACGTTCACCAAGAAAAGCATATACGTATCTCAAACTCCCAGATACTCAGTTGTTTCTCAGCAGAACTGGATGCCATTCCCATCCCTGTAAACCTAGAGCTATTAATAAGGAAGGTTTTGACCTGGCAATTTCTGCAACACTTGGAAATAATACAGTGTCAAACTACAATTGTCAGGCAAGTAAAGTACAGAGATTCGCACTTACATACCCTTTGTACCAAAAAAAAAAAAAAAACAAAAAAACAAAACAAAAAAAAAAACCAAACCAAAATGAAAACTTAAAACAAATGAACAAACAAAAACAAAAAAACAAAAACCCAAAACAAATAAACAAACCAAACCCAAGATCTATTATTTCTAATTCCTCTGAAAGTTTCACATTACTAAGAAAAACAAAGCATTGAACTTTGATTGTTGAGGTTTCCTTTTATAGCTCCCAGATAGCAAATAGAAACACACAAAACCCTCAGTCTTTCCATTAAAAAGCCAACCCTCAGGTAAGACTGAATAAAACCCACACCAAACTTAACCACACACCTAAAAACTCAGTGCAGTGATAGAAATGGGCCAGCATCAATTCGAACCTACTTCTGAGAGGTGACACCAGTAGGAACAAGGAATATACAGGCTTGGGAATCAGGACTTCAGAGTCAATACAAAAATCCAAAGGTCAATTTTCCCACCGCATCCTTTCTACCACAGCTTGCTAGACTGGGATTCACATTCTCTCCTGTTTCTGGAAATAGTTCAAAGCGTATTTAGAAGCCCTGTGTTTGTGCATTAGTCACTACATTAGGTCCACTTCTGCTATGAAATTCCATAGGAAGAAGCTTCAGTACCCTCACACAATTTCACTCTAACCTTGTAGTCCCTGTCCCAGCTGGTGGAACTGTCCCTGTTGTTCATTGCTGGACATCTACACAAATATTTCAGCCACAGCTCTCAGAAGAAATAGTAAAAACTTCTATATTTCCAAAGGCTGTCTATTTTAGACATCTTAGTTTGAAAAAAGAGTAATGTTATATTTTTAGTATCCATATTTTAATTAAAAGTATTTTCTTATTGAACATTCTAATTGGAGTAGCAATACAAAATAAACAGTGTTTGCTTTCTAAAGCGTTCCACTGATCACTTCCTGGTACGGTAAAGGCTGGGATGTTACATTTTCATTCTAGGAATTCAAAAAGGAGAACTTGCAATAAAACTTCAAGTGTATTTAATATTAGATTGAGTAGAGAAGGAAAACTCATTAGATGCATGTTCTTACTGAATTCAAAACACTACTGTCTACAGCATTCCCAATTCAGAAGAGTCAAAACTTAGTCTATAAATGTCAGTACGCCAACAAAGCAAAGCCCACAGGACGGCTGTCTTAGTAGCTATGACTATAGATGTGAAGTTTTAACCTGTATTTTTAATCATACCCATTTTACACCATGCCCTGTTCACAATAATAAGACTCAGTGAAGAGTCCCACTGTTCTTTTAATTTGGCAGCCAGAGGAGCTTGCATAAATCTTTGGTCATTCTTTATGTTAAGGAAAGCATGCTGTAAAAAGATCAATATAATAGCATTATTTGAAGCACACTAGTTCTCCTATTTGAAACATCACCAGTTATAGCCTATCCATTCCTGAAATGACAGACACTAAAACAGAAAGTGTCTTATTAAATTCTGTTGAAATAAAGCGTAAATATTAACTTATCTCTCTCAATTGTTTGCCACAGATGCAGAATTTTTTTACTAGATTTTACACAGATACCAGAAAAAATTTCAAAGTTAATCTTGTTTAGTGTACATTGTGAATATAAATTTTATCTTGGGTATGTTGTTTGGCAATATCCTTTTCTTTTAACATTTTTTAGTGTCCAAGATGAGGCTTTGGAAAATGTAGCAAATTTCAACAAGCTGCTCTTTACATATTCCTTGGAAATCTGCTGCTTTTGTAAGCAATGTGTAGATGGCATTACTATCCATTAGCCCAGAACTAATCAAGAGTTAGAGGTTATTTTGAACACCCTTTTTGTGAAAATAGGCCCAAGTGGTATTTAGAAGCCATATCAGCTATGAAAATGAAGACCAAACACAACACTAAGATCAGCTCAGTTCTAAGGCAGAACTAGACCAAGAAACATCTATAAGTATATCGTGGTTTGCTTCAACTTAATCTCTCCCTCATTAAAAACAAACAAATAAACAACCCCAGACTACAAACAAACAAACAAAACCACCCAAACACACACATGGAAAAATCCAATACAACATCTGGTATATTTTACCAAACCTTTCCTCACAGCAGTAACACAGGAGTCACAAGCAGGGACAGAAGATAAGTACCCAACATTACTGAACATCATCTAACCATGAAAATTGCCTAGATGCGGCAGAACAGGGCAGAGAAGGGAGCTGGGAAAGTGAGATGCAAGGACTGATGGAAACAGAAGCTTGGTTAGGAGCTCATGTAGATTCAAGATTTTTCAGATATTTCCTCTCCCACAGGTACTTCCCTTCCTTTTCAAGGGAAAAGCTGCAGTACCACAGAATCCACCATGTGGTGTATGTTAGCAAATGTTGACTTTTTCATGGCAACTGGTGTAGGTACATCTAGATTGTGTATTTAAACATCACAGTTTTGTTTTAATTTCTTGCAAGAAGCATTTGACTGAGGTTAATGTTTTATATCAACAGAGTAAAAATAGCTAATTCTGGGCCCAAAGGTCATACACATCAGCACAACTTGAGTTCTGAAGTGCTTTTAACCTTAATTTTTCCTTGTATGCCAGGTCCTTTAAAATATACAACACATTTAACCCTGTCTCACAAGCAAAGGAGAAAAAAAAAAAAGAAACCAAACATGTTTTCACTATCTTTGGAAGACCATAATCATCTGACAATCAGAGAAATCTGATTGTATTTGAGACAGCACTTGCCAGGAAATACATTAGATAAATACAATTTGCTTTAGAGAAAGGACTACAAATCAGAGCTATCAGCAGACAGGAAAGAAAAAAAAAAAAAAAAGACATCTTCCCCATCTGATTCATTAGATTTTTGGCACCCCAATTAAGTTCTGACAAGCTAGTATTCCAGGCACAGTAAAATATTGTTGTTCCACTAGGCTTGCTCCAATGTTTAGTCATAAGATCCATACAATAATAACAGAACAGTGGCCTATCTTGACCAACAGTACATTAGTTATTATCTGCAGCACAAACACCTACCACTTTATACTAACATTTTGGCAGTTAATCTAAACATAGCACTTAAAGCTACATCATAATTTTGAGATCCAACTGGGTCATTTTCCTTCCAGCTGGCACCAGTAAAAAGTATTTTATAACAAAAAAGTAAATGAAACTTTTTTACAAGAGGTTTTTTTTTTTTTTCTGCTCTTTAATGGCAGCAGCACAAGTATGATTTCAAGCACACACGACACATTTTTCAAGGCCTGTTCGTGGTGATGCTAAATGAATGAATTACAATAAGATTTATTATGCAGTGCTGGATGTCTGATTTTCCATCCACTGCTGGGAGCTTCAGTTGGCGGGAACTAACAGAGGCACTATTATGTACAGCCTGGTTCAAAATGTGGGTTTGGTGCAAATCCTCAGGCACAGGAACTTACTGCACATGCTGGCATGGAGAAAGTTGATAAAAAGAGGGGGAAAAAAAGCCTTTTTAAGTGGCTTCTTAAATATTTGGGGAATAAAGCCTTTATTCCTTTTTCAAATTGTTTTGTGAGAAAGAAGGAAGAAGTCACAACAGATTTACCTGTAAAAATGGTGTCATAATCTATGGATATAAAACAAGGTAACTAATAACTTTTATTGTTATTGTAGCTGGATCCCGTGCTGACAAGATTCAAAATGAACAGGAGCTCACCAGAAGTGTTCTCAATATTTTACTTCTCCCATCCCTTTTTTTTCTCTTTCCTTTTTATTCCCCTTGTAGGTACTGGAAACACAAGTTCCTCTTTAAACAACTACTCATAGACTTCTTTTCTTTACCCTCCTCTACCTTTTTCTGGCTTTTTCAAATGTTTCACATACACACCCAGCTAGCTGACTTGATATATAGTCCCTGCAAAGTGAAGGTGGAGAGAGGAAATCCTGGAAGGGAAAAATGAGAAGACAAAGTCAGAACAGACACAACAAGAAAAAGCAAAATCCTGGAGGAGAGAAAAGAAGTGAGACTATAGAGCTCAGAACTGCCAGCAAGAGATGCATGAAGGACATGAGAGGTCAGCAGGATGGATGGATGGATGGAGAGAGAACCTGAAGGAAGGAAAATTTCAAAAGAAAAAAATTTTAAATGGAAATGGAAAAAAAACAGTTTGAATAATACAGTTTGAGGATGCAACAACAGACTAAATTACTTATTCAGAGTAGAACTGTCGTTTGTCCTGCTGACCCACAAACAAAACTTCATTTTAACACGCTGAGCAGCTCCTCTCAGATATGTAGTTGGAGACAAATTCTACTGCCACTTCCTCACTTTCTTGGGAACAGCTTGTCAGGGGCCCTTCTTTACGCAGTCTGCTCCACAACTGGCACTCAGAAAAGGCACTTGGCTTTAATGAAGCAAATCAAGCAAACAGTGAAAAATACCCAATAGTCCACAAACCTGATGTTCTTTCTCATTGGTTTGAAAGACTCCTATATCCAAGTACAGTATGATGCCCCAAGTTCACAGTACAGTGATGAACTGGGAATAATACCTTTTCTTGTCTTTTGGTTTATGTTAGGTACCGTTTACTACTCTCATAAAATCTGCTTCTACTATAAAATTTGATGTCATCTTTTCAATTTTCTCAAGGGTACTGGTTCACTCTCTAGAACCTACAGTGTAGTTCCTTAGCCACACACGGGATGGCACTGTTAAAATTAGTCCTCACACACCAATTCTCCCCTCCACTCTGACTCTTTGTGGGCAGCAGATTCAAGGCTTTATTCCCCAGAATTGTATCTATCCTCCACAAACTGACATCACATATTTTTATGCCACTCATTAGATTTTTACTTTCTCAAACATTATATTATTGCTGTATCAAACATGGAAAACCAGTACCTGTATATGTATTAAAGCTATGTTGTGATTTTTGAAGGTTTGGCAGCAGAAGGGAGAAATAAAGAGTTTGGGTGCAGTATTATATTGTGATATTTCAATCTCTCTGGAGATCTATAATTTTATGCATGTTGAAAAAAAATGTTAAGGAAACTTAATGTATGGAACATAAGGAATCAATTTTCTTCCTTAACAAATAAAAAACAAAAATTAAAAAACCAAAAACAAATAAACCAAAACAAACACACACCTTAGGGCTATAAGCATTAAAAATATCATTCCAATTGAACCATCCAGCAAAACAGAATACAGAATAGAAAGAATAGGCAGAGTTAAGGAATAACCATTAATTTTTGTCTCTCTCCTCTTTGCAGTCACATGTCTCTTAATTGTCACTCGATTTATTAGCACCCTGTAATTTTATGGCAATGTGACCATAAATTCTAAGTATGAACAACAGCAGATGGAGTCTCCCTCATCCCATTGACTGAGTCAGAATACAGGACATCACAAAAGTTTTTATTGTTAGGTAAAAGCAGAGAGAGAACAAGGTCCAAAAAAGACAAGCAAAGTACAGTTAGAGTCCACAATAAAGCTAAGTCTCCAAAATACAAGCTTTCTTCAGATTTCTGCTGTTACATCCTTGCCAAAAATCCGCTTCTGATCTCTAATCAAGAATCAGCTCAACCACATGCAGGGTAGCAAGGGTGACCCCATAACTGTCATGAAGAAAACAACCTGGTATTGTACAGCACCCCGATGTTCTGTGCCGACACAGAAGCATGACTCCAGAAACAGCATTTACCTGCAGGTGATATTTAAAAGGAAAACCCACACAAACCCTTTCAGGGGCCTTTAGTACAACATACACATTGTGTGGCCTGCAGTCTGGAATGGCACATTATATAATGCAGTGCCAGACAGGCTTCTCAGCACTTAGGTTCAAAAACAAGCACTAGACATAGCACATCCTTGATGTCAGGGCCTTTTTTGGCCAGCAGGAAGGGTATGGAAACTCAGTGTTATTTAAAATGGCCATTAAAAGCTGTCCTTTGACAGCAGGGGGCTGGAGCTGCAATTTCTTTAGGTATATGTTTACTCAGGTATGAGAGCCAATGGTAACTGCAACCCGCTTCTCCACTTATTTCTCAGCTTAAGAAAATACCACATTATACTTGAGGAACAGACTTCCACACCCAGGAAAATTCCCTTGAAATGTCATTGAGACCTTTGAGAGATACTGGTTTGGCACAAGACATGGTAAGGAGGGCATAATTATATCAAAAATCCAATGTAATCATATCCCGCAAACCAAAGCAGGCAATTTTGCCATACTTCTTTTCTCTAGACTGCCACCCTATCTCTTCTCAACCCTTTTTCTCCTTAATGGATGATGCAACAGTGCGTTCCCATGGCACTGGCACAAGGAAATCTGGCTGTACTTATGTGTCTCTAGATTGTACATATCTTGCTCCTGTAGTCTTGTCAAAACTCACCCAGATCACAAGAAAGGGAAAATAAACAGGTGAAAGATGCTGTCCACCAGCAAACACCTTCACAAAGCATCCAATTTGTTCAGATCAGCATTTTGGGGCAGTAGTTCCCCTCCAGGAGCTGTACTACAGATCTCACAGAGAGTCCTAGACCTCAGCATGCTTTGTTCTGAATGAGAGGAAGCAGAAAGATTGCTAGCTGAGGAACACTGCTCCCCAAAACTGAGAACTGAAAGTGTTTATTGTTCATTATCCAAAAAGTTCAAGCATCTTAAGATTTTCAGAGGGGCCTAAGCGAATTAGGTACTTCTAAACCTATTAGGTACTTCCAAGCCTATAACTTCTGAATATAAAATGTATATACCTCTATTTTCAAGTCTGCCCTGAAAGATATTTAAGGTGGGATTTTTCCCTTTAATTTACTATTCTCAGGCTTGGTGTCTTATTTTCAGTGGCCACTATAAAAGATAACACAGATTCCTCAGCCAAAGCCTTTCTGGCTACCAGGAATTTACCACAGTGGTGGCTTGGTAGGACTAGAATTTCTCTCAACAAGTTTTTCTTCCCTTTTTTCAGTCATTCATATTGTGAATTATTTCTTGAGAAAATAAACCCAAAACCCCTGAGCATATGAAGAATCCATCATTCAAAAACACAAGCAGATGAAATTCCTGATTATTATGAAGTAAAAATCCCAAAATCCATTAGCCTAACAAGAAACCCATTTGCAGCTTAAAAAAACAAACAAAGTGTGAGAAATTATGCATCTGTTCCCATCAGCAGCAGTAAAAACTAGGGACAGGCTTGCACCCAGATAGGTACATTTTGGGTGCCAATGTTATATTAATTACATTAAAAATGGAAAAACAGAAGCCCTTCTGCTTTCTGAAGTCTGCCTTCTTCATTTAGCTCATAACCACTTTTTTCCTATTTTTTCTAGAAAACGAGTGTTTTTCCATTTAAAAGGTGAGAGCCACTCTGTAGTTACAAGTGGTACTTTTTGACTTTCTTAATACAACCCTGTGGCTACAATTAACACAACGGATAAATAGCAGATCAAATTAAGGTCTGATCCTGTTTTACTTATAGGTGCAATCCTCACAATAAATTGCAGGTTAAGCTGTTGGAGGTAAATGAGGAGAGGTGGAAAGCATGTCTGAATTTTAAGTGTTCAGACATTAAAAGCAAGCATGAGAGAGAAGATAAGCAAATATCTAGACAGAAAATTTGAAAACTTTAGGAAGCTTTAGTGATTGTTTGGAGATTCCAAATGCAGCACATTTTGCAAAAAGATTTAAGAAAAGGTATCGAAATGTGAGGGTTATCTATATGAGTTATTTAATGCTTACTTTTATCCCTCACTAGGGAATAACATTTTCAGAAAAGAGAAAGAACATTATTTTTCTTCTCATTATTTCAGAATACTTTATGTTCATTTCAGAACCCCGCTGTCTTTGAAGTTTGTGGAATAAGGGAACACAGACTGTTTCCATGCCTGGTCTTATTGTTGTGGAAATCCACTACTTTACCCCATTAAAAATGAATAAACAACTGAACCAATTTGAAGTTCTCCACAACCCACGATTTTTACGGGCATCTTAAGGCTGCATATTGTCTGATATGTTCTGTTTGCAATTCAATCACCAACTGCTTGCAGACCAAATCAAAACATCGCAAAAGAAGTGTCTCTAAGCATGATCAGGCTAAGGTTTTTCAGGGAGGGATTAATGAAGTAAGGCAGCTTTATGAATCATTGTCTGAGGCACCTAACATGAATCCTAGGATTGTGTCTAGAAAAATCCTGTGCATTTACTGCCAAATGCTGAAGGAACAGTCCTTTTCCCATGACACCAGTGGGAGCAGGACATACTCAGAACTTCAGAGTAGCAACCTGGTATCTCAAAAAAAAAAAAAAAAAAAATTCCAGGTAATTTAAAATCATTCACTATCCTTTATACCATGAAGTGTTGACCAAACAATATATTTTTTTTTTAACTTCACTCACCCAAATTATCAAAAGACGGTGCTAGTGAGCTCTTTTACATTCTTCATCACAGCACTTTCCAAACACCCCGTGTCTACCAGGGTTGCTCAATTACACCAGAGATCTTCCATTTGTTTTTTTTTTCTCCATTAAATATTAGAGCACATTGTGAGGAAAATATAAGAATATGCTCAAAATCTTTGTCTTTTGTTTCTACTGCAAGAAGGACAGAAAAGACCAGTACACTGGTCTAAGCTAGGGGCACTTAGCCCGTCAGGTCCTTGGCATCAGCTCAGAGCCCAACAAAAACCAGTTGCATGGTAGAACCTAAAGGACAGAACCCACAGCTATTCTGTTCAGCATTGGTACCATGGGGGTCCTACTGAGGGTGTGTAGATACATTCAAAACAAATTCCTCAGCAGCAAAGGCTGAAGTAGGAAAAAATGGAGACTGGGTCAAAATTTGAAGTTGTAAGTTGAATCATTGAATTTTCTCTGCTGAGAAAATTTTTCTGACTCTTCATATCTTTTGACTACTGAATTATAGAACAAAGAAGAACTGTTTTCCTAGCAGCATCCTGAGGTTCTTTTGAAGGCACTTTTGCTTCCACCATCACCCTGGGAGTCACAGTGTTTGCTCTGTGCTCCTCACATCCCTTCCCAGTGACACAATCCCTCTGCCCAGAGCTCTGGCCACCCAGCACCAACACCCTCAGCAGATGTGATGCAGTAAACGCTGTAAATACTCCCTGCTTCCCCTCAGGTCACAATAAACCCAAAAAAGTCTGTTTGAGAGGGCCTGGAGGTCCTGTGAGGGGATGGAATCCTGTGATTGCCCCTCCTTCCTCTGCTGTGGCTGCCCTGTGGGAGGACAGGATGAAGAGGGCAGACGGAATAGTGGTGGGTAGGGAGTCCACAGGGTAGCTGAGGGTCTGGAGGGGTGGCAGCCCTGTCCCATCATCTAAGGGATAACAGCAGCCCCTGCCCTCAGCCCTGCTGACATGGGCTGCACTAAGAACAACATAATGACCAACTTAGCAGTCTTCCCCACAGAGGGGTGGGAGCAGCTGGTGATTTCTAAGAGTTATATTAATTTTCCCACAATTTTGTAATTTTAGAAGGTCACCTTAAATAACTGATGAATTGCAAGTACAGCAAATGAACATTAAACCATCTATCATAGAATAAAAGAGCCATTAATCTTTTAGGAACTATTACACATTCACACTCATATACACAGAAGAAGGGAAGTGGTGCCATTCTTAGCACACATTATTGCAGCTCAGTACAATAACATTATGTGAATATTCAAAATTATTCATTTTCCTTGAAATAAGACCTTTTCTTTTTTTTTTTTTTTCCCTGAAATAAGACCTTTTTTTCCTTAAAATAATCTAAAGCTGCTAGGATATCTAGTGCTTCCCTCCTGTAGCTGGTGTTATATAAAGTCACAGCAGTGTTAGGGGGTTTTGCAGATTCTGCTTATTGGAGAAGCTGATACAAATAATATCATGTAAACTAACTTTCCCTCACTTTTTTCTTTCAACACATATTGTAGTTGTCAAAACCAGAAGAACTTTCTAGTTTCTACAGTAAGACTCCACAAAAGAGGTATCTTGTACCAAAAGGTTTTTCCAAAAGCCCTTTTCCCTGCATGATCGCTCAACACATGGCAAAAGACTTGCATTTCTTTTTGGGTGGGTGGGTGGATTTGGGGGGATTTCTTTTTCCCTCTCCAGCACTTAGCCTTTGGTTTTCCAGCAGCTGCAGCTATTCTAGTAGAATTAACTAAGTTTGCAATCAAGTGTGGATTTCCTGATGTTTGAATAAAAGATATTTCATTATGATTGAGTAATTTGATCATTAAAATCTATGATCTCCAGATTTTCTGAATTAAGTCTGTTAAGCTTTAACCAGATCCTGCAAAAATTGAGAGAAGTTTATGATCCTAAGTATTTTGGATCATATGAGGGACTTTGCAATTCAGTTGAGCATAAACTGACTGTTTTCCCTGATTTTATTCCATTAAAAAGAATAAATAGGGCTGTTGCAAAACTCCTTATCAAGGCTGTTCATTGGGATGCAAACTTAACTGTTAATTTGCCCTCAGTCATTTCATCCACCAAAATACCAGCCAGTGTTCCTGACTAGGAAAGGGTTGTACACATTAATAGCCCAACACAATTACTGTAAGTGCTGAGGAACATGAGAATGAGATGCAGATGTTGGCCAGGCTCAGATGCTCTCATTAGCTGTTATCTCCTGTTGCAACTGTGGAACATAAACCTACTGGGCCAGGAGGACTAGGAGTCTAATCCAGTAAGACAGTTACTGTGTTTTCAATTTTGTAACCTATTTGTGATTAATTAGTTGTGAACATACAGTAGCTAGAAAGAAATTATTAGCCATGACGGGGGCTTAGTGACAGAAATACCTTTCCACTTGGTGATTGTGGTGTCTTGCAGGCTGCACAGCTCTGAATCATAGCAGAATATTCCTATTTTCTGATTTTGAAATACAATCGCTGTGGCCTGACTTAAAAGAAAGCTTGGTCATGCATCTGAAGTGTGAGGTAACTTATTTATAAAATTAAAGCTGAAAGTTGTGGAAGTAATGCAAGAGTCAGGGTTTGACACTTAATGTTTGCAAGTTTTGAGCTCACATGCCATTTTTGAAGCTTAAATTAAAATGCCTGCCTGGTTTCTTCACACATCTTGATAGTCCAGAAGAGTGGGAAAAAAAAAGACCCAAATAATCAATATGCTTTTCTTTTGTAATTTGATTATTTGAGGAACATTATTTAAAGCTCTAATAATAACCTTTTTTCTTATCCAGTGATCCTTTACTGATGAAATACAAGAGCAAATAGTCCAAGAGGTTTTAATGCAAGTAGAGAAGCTTTTAAACTTTGTGGTGTCAAAGTAGATTAAATTGTCCCTAAGTAGTTTTTAATACAACTGACCACAGTGATTTCTACAGGGCAATTATGGCTTAACTGTGTCAGTCATCCAGCAGGCATTAATACAAAGCAGAACAGCTCTGAAGAAGTTTGGTATGGACTGTCAAAAAGCCCATTGCTAACCTGCAACAGCCTTGATATTATTAGAACTTACTGAGAGTCAGATTCCAATTAATCCACAGATTTAACAGTCCTCTGCTGCAGTGGGTCTTGGTACAATTAAGGAATAACAGATGACAGGAAGGATACCTCCTGGCAGCCAGTGACCGATGGCAGTATTTGAAGGCCCTTAACCCAGCTGGTCATTAACTGCTCAGAGACACTACCTGGAGCTCATATTTTCTATTATAAACCATATATTAAAGATATAAATCAACTGCTACTTTTTCCTCCTCCTCCCAATCCATATGAGCTGCTGCTGTTGGGCTACCATGCTAGCAGTTAATCACCACAGGAAAATCCCAGTGGGGAGATAGACTCGTGCCTTATCTTGGAATCTTGAAAACCCCAAACTGCAGTCATCCTGAGGGCTCCCATGGAACCTGTGACTGGTGAGCAGAGTTTGTGCTCAGCCAGAGGGAGAAACATCTGAGAGCAGGAGAAAGGACCAGAGCGGCAGGGGCGCCTCAGTTCTCGTATTTGTTCTGCTCTGTCACTTGTTTGGTGCTTCCAGTGCAGTAAGGCCCCCCTGTGATGATTGGAATAACCATGGTAGCTTAGGAGGTTATTTCTTATATTTATTGCAGCAAGTTGGTCAGAGGTGCTGCTCTCCCCAGCACCGGGAAAAAGCAATGTGTTGCTCTTGTTATATGGGTTAGCCCCCAACACAAACCCTTGTCCAGAAGACTGCTGTACATGTGGGGACAGCCCCCTGTCCTGTATAGCAATTAGTGCATATTTTTTTAGATTGACACCTAGAGCTGTCACATGAACAGTTTGTGCCTTACTGCTGCAGGAAGCAGTGACCTTTTGTAGCCATTGCTTGGTTTTCTTTTCATGGTATTTGTGTAACAACCCAGCTGTGTTCCAGATTACTGATCAGTACTCACATCTGCAGATTCTGGTAAGAAAAAGGAGAAAAATCACATGACAACAGGTGTGTGGGGGGAACAGGAAATAAATTGGATTAAATTGCAGAAGTCAATATTTATGTATTCATCCATTATAACATGTTGGTCAGACTCCTCATTACCATCCACTCTTGACTTTGAAGTATTCCACCAGACAGATTCATAGTGCAGAACGTCATTTTTTGGAAGTCCATTTATGATGCTCTCTCCAAGAAAGAAAAGGTTCTGTCCCAATTGGATGTTTCAGGGCGGTTTGTGCACCAGCTGAAACTTGACTAGAATCTGATGTACAACCAAAAGGCTCTGTTACATTTCTGCTTCAGTACAGTACACTTCAATGTAATTTATTATTTTCCTATGAGAACCATGACTAATTGCTAAGTCAGAAACCAATCACAACTCACCAATGGCAGCAATTTACAGACATGGCAATATGGCAACTATAGGCTTTTTGCTGTTTAACTTTGGTTAGTTTGTTTAAAGTTATATGCAGCGGAAAAGGGGAAGGCAAAGAAAGAAAAAACATGAGAACCGTTTTGTCTCATTTCTACTCGCTAAAAATCCTTCTGAGATTATGTTGCTACCAACAGCACTTCCTACACACAAAAGTGACAGTATTCAGTGTGTATTGTCAAATTAGAGTGGTTATCATGCATGTCTTTTACAGTATATGGTGTTAATGAATTTCAGAGGCTGAAAAATGCCTTCATAGACTAGAAGGGCATGGGCAAAACATCAGGCTGCAAAATTCAGTCACCAAATTTACAGGAGGTCAGCTGAACAGGCCTAGTTGCATTTTCCCATCAACTCATCATGGTCAGTCTTTAATACTAAACTCAGAGGAATAAGGGATGCATAGAGGAAATCACACACACATCTCATAAAACAAAATTTATCTTTAATTTGTAAGTGTCAACAGCAGTACAAAAGATGGAGTGATGGTGAATAGATTAAGGGTAGAGAGGACAGTCTTGAGGTAAATGAGCATAAATAGGCAGTCTTATAGACACTCCCCTGAGGGGTCTAAACCCCTATCATGGCATATACTGTATCACCCAAGGATGACATGTTTAACATATCAGGAAAGCACCTTGTGCAAAAAAAAAAAAAAAAAGAAGAAGAAAAAAAAATCCCTCCCACCCGAAACATGTAGGTAAGGTGCCAACGTACACCAGAACATACTGTATATGGACAGTGTCTTTCAATTTTGTCTTTTCCATCAATAACTGAGGCAGAGGAGGAGAAGACTCTTAAAAGTACCACTGAAAGATTATTTAATATTTAATTTACCTCACGTCAATACTGCACAACAAAATCCAAGAAGTCTGTTTATGCAATGAAGCAGAGCTAAGAATAACTATTCTCTTTTTTAATCTGAGAACAGACTTTTTCTTAGATCAATATCCTTAGCAAACTTTTTTCTTTCTTTTTTTTTTTTCTTTTTACTGTGTCAAGAGGAGAGTGTGAGATGTGATGGCAACCTTTAAGTTCATTTAAAAACTTTACACTGGACTGTACAAGATTTTTTTTTTTTTGATAAACTATTTACATTTTCAGACTTTTAAACATATTCAAAGCAGCAATAGACACTAGTTCTTCCTCTAAACGCCCAAATAATTACCGGCCATGGGCCCAGGTAGGTACCTGCACTGTATATAGAATTTCTGCAAAGAAAACCTGCCCGTTAAGTAGCCAGTGGCTGTTAAACAAGCAGCCCTCGCCAGTAAGAGCTGCACCCATGGTGTTGCTATAGGAATCAAAGCATAGTACCTTGACAAGAGAGTCTCAGTTGCCCCAACAGCTCTACACAAACTTTACAATTTGAAACAGCAGCTAGCATGTCAGTCCAGCATGTCAGTGAATTGTGCTGATTAAATTAACATAGAGTACAATCTCACAATATACATCACAAACAAATTACAATGTCAGGAAATAAGAGTTACAGTAAGATAAGTTATGTAGTAACAGCTTATAAGCTTGTCTTAATGTAATAAAAAAAATTTTACATGGGAAATACAATAATGAATGAACATAAATGCTAAGCATTCTAGTTTGCTACAAGCTGAAGAAAGGTACAAGAAAAAAAAAAAACATTGCTTTCTGGAAAGCAAAACACAAATGACAAAGGAAGACAAACGGAGAATGCACACTAGCAGGTCTGCAATGTGCAGCATACAAACAGTTAAATATTTGCACATTCCCCATACTCCAAGAGCACCAAGGACCTCACTTGTGGTTTTTAGAAAGCAGAAATTACAAAGCAAGCCATGTCACTAAGTTGCTTTATAGCTTTCATATTGCCATAAATACCAATTTGATAAGTTTTCCATCAGCCCAGTTCACCCCACCCTACCCCTTTTTACCCAGTGTGTGAAATCTCAGAATACCTCTTTGTCACCATTTCCAACAATTCTGATAGTTAAGAAAGGGCGTTGGATTAAAATGAAATGATTTTGCATATACATTGTTTTTCCTTCTGTAGCAGGGCATTGCTACTTATAAAAAATGTAGCTTGATCTCAGAGAAATCACAGATTTTAATGGGTTGTACCAAAAAAAAAAAAAAGTTTAGAAGAAGTTTCTTTAAAGAAAAAAGTAAATTATCAAATGAGGTCATATAGTATTATTATTGTAAAAGAACATGCTTAAGTGCCAACTTGAATCTTAAAAAAGCATGCAAAACACCAAGGGGTCCAAGCCCATTCATTAACTTCTCATAAAAACATGAAGAACTCTATCATACATCCTGCTGGCTGCATCTCCAGTGCAGTTGTTCTTATTGCAGCCCTGGCTCAGCAAAGCTCACCCCACTTAACACCAACACTGCACTGGTCCTCGTGACCACTGTGGAATTACTAACATGCTTCATGTTAGACAGGTAGGTAGGTGTTTTTCTGGGGGAAGATGGGGTCTAAATTCATAGAGTGTTTTGCTGGGAGATGATTTTGAAATGCCATGCCTTTGATGTGGCCAAAAAACAGAATGCAGAAAGCCAACCCAGAGATTAGATAGCGCTGGGAGGTGGTTGTGTTGTGTTTATCCAAAGCAGAGGCTGCCCACAGCTGGCTGCTGTACACTTTGCCCAGGGTTTTATTGGGACTAATGCTGCTGTTGGGTTTACATTTCCATCCCAGAGCCATCCCTCTGTCTTTTCCCTCCCCCTGCCTCATGCTGCACCTGAGTACCCTGATTTAGGAGCACTGTGTTGGGATCCTCTAAATGCTCAGCAGGTGTTTTCACAAGCTAAATGGTGATGCCCAAACATACAGGCAGACCAGAATCTGGCCAGTTCTCCAGACTTGTTTCTGCACATAAACCCTGGAAAGGAGTATGGTTTCCGTTGGGACCTTTCCCTTCCATTTTTATAAAATAAGAAGTGAACTATTCTGGCTGGTACCAGACTGTTTGGGGAGTCTCCTTCTCTTGAATATAAGTATTTAATAATTTTCCAAAAGAAAATATATTGTATCTGTTAATTAAATAAACTGTTCACAGAGAAAATAGTATTACTATATTAGTGCTCCAGACAGGAGCTATTTTTCCAGTCAGTTTCTAAGGGGCCTCAAACACAAAGCTTAAGAAGCAATTCCATGAATCCTCTTTGTGTATTTTGTGAACAATTTCTCTGGTATTATAGCCTAATGTAACAATAACATAATCAAATGGATGTACAACATAAAGGTTTGATATCACTGAGTCTTGCCTGCATTGCAAGGGCCATTTCAGTCATTTTAATCTTGCAGGGATATACTTTTGACTTCCAAATGCCATTCTTGGTAAGTAAAATATCTCATTGGTTTTACTTGGATTCAGAAGACTGTGTTTCCCAACAAATGTAGCCAAAATTTGGCATGTTTCAACTTTCTAAAAAAGAAGAAATTATTTCTTGTTTGTGGAATATGCTATTAAAAATCGGAGAGAGCACAAGTGAGGCATCTTGATGTCCCAGCTACAGGTCCACAATACTGCACTCACACTGCGGGTGTAAATTCAGCATCTACATGAGGTACAGTGACTTGTCAGCATTTAATATGGACCAACATACACTGATATAGAACAAAAGTAAATACATAACTTATACTTCACTAAGTATCCATGAACAAAAAATAAAATTCTATTTCCTATGTTATATTTACACAATTTAAAAAAAATCTAAAATGAGATGGCAAATTCATCAAAAAACTTTGTTTTGAGCTCCGATTAATAAAGTAAAAATGCTGGGTTTCATCCTTATGATTGTCCTTCCTTGATTTCTACTGACATTTTAGAGCCAATGTTGGCTAATAAATAGAATAACACGCTCATAGGCACAATTCAGATTCAAATATGTTCCTCCCACTTCCCCAGCCAGTAAATGCAGTTTTTACCCGCTGGTGATTCCTGAACAGCCAGTCATTTTCAAGAATGTGGCTTTAACATACAGAGCATCAGCATTGAGGCAGGGCTGGAGCTAAAACAAAGTGTTCATACATACATGTATTTTGCATAAATAAATGAAATAACAAGACATAAAAATGACTCAAATCCGGCAACTGTGAGGCAGGCCCACACGAGTCGGAACAGATGACTTTTGTTCATGTAGTTTTCGTACAACAGTTTCACATTAGTCAGAAGTGATAAAAAATACCATTCATATCCAGTGCTTATAACACTTACGAAACAACATCTGTGAGTGTGTGTTTTTTTTGTACTACAAGCAAAATCAAGTTTCAGTCCTAAAGAACAGTCCTTTGTTCTCCACAAGCCTGCAGAATATTATTTTGGCATGGTCATAAAAAAAAAAAATTAACCAACTAATCTAAATGTTTGCCTTTGTGCAAAAAAATAATTACATAAAATACAATGCTAGCAATACAGCATTCTACCTATGCAACAAAACCAGGAAAAAAAGAGAGCAAGAGAGAAAGAAAGTGATGTGGGGGGAGGGAGAGATACTTCTAACTGGAGAATTATGTAAGACATTAATAAATAGTCTTTTTTTGTTGTTTTTTTTAGGAAATAATGATGTCCTCCCCCCAATCTGAGCTGAATGTATTAAAAGCAGTTCAAATTCCCAAGCTATTTTAAGAACAAAAAACCACTTTCTATCAGTACCTTAGCCAGCTTAAAGAGGACGCTCACCAGCTAATGACACAGCATATGCCTTTGAAGACTTGGCTAGACCAGTTTATTGCTCATTAGACATGGACTCAGAACACAGTTAAATAAATATTAAAAATATAGCTTTTTTTGTTCCAAATTACAAAATGGTCACAGAAATTTGACCATTGTGTTTGTATGCCATTACCTTTATAAATTGTCCTGTAAATTGAACAATCTTCTTTGTCTTGGGGACGTTCGTTCTCTCACATAGAAACGCAATTCCTACAGTGGCAAAAATGGCTGTTTCTGGCAGGACAGGGATCAGTGGGGCTGTCAGGAAGGTGACTCCTCATCCACAGAGCATCCTGCCATTGCAGCTCACAGAAGTGTCTGCAGAGCAGGATGCACCAGGACAGCCAGACTAACACAGGCTCCTTTTGTTGTCCGAAGAAAAACCTGTGCAGCTCTGTGAGAAGATGTTCCCAGACTTCCAGAGGAGCTGCTCTAGGCCCCCTGGTACCTCTCAGCCTGAGCCTGAATTTATCACCAGTGTGCTGAGCACAGCCAATTCCAAATAAAAGCTGAGGGAATTGAGGAGCTTCAGCACAGTTAGTCATCAGGCCTATTGGAACTGTATTTATGTACAGTGATCTATTTGTGAACAGGAGGGGAGTATGAGGGGAAAAAATAAAGTCAGTTTCGCCTCTGTCTATGAAATCCAACAGATTCACAATCTTTGAATTGAATCTTGCATATTTCCCAGAATTTTCTCCAGTAATTGCATTGCTTCTAGAAGTAATACAAACAGAAATTTTAATTTCTATAGCACCTTATGTCCAAAGATCCCAAAGCGTTTGACGAGTTACATTCCCACATGACTAATATACAATAAATATTTTTGATGACCATTTTCCCACCTTTGCAATTAGATATTTTAGTGTCTCTCCCTCCCCCCCTTGGATTCTCACAAATAAATTACTGCATAAATACTTAGGGTAGCACAGTTCCTTCAGGTGGCAATGGGAACATGATGTATAGAGCCATGATTTGCCACAGGTTCCTCAGGCCCTAAAAATTCATCATGGTGGACTGTAAATGCAGTTTGGATTTTACATCTGCCCTTGCTAAGTGTAGAGGTTTATAACTATAAACACATTTTTAGGGGTATTTGTACTCTATGTACATATAAAAGTACTCACTTTATTTTGCAATACATATAGCAGAGTGTTTCCAAGTGCTCCTTGATCATAGAGTGTTAGAGGAACAAGTGAATTTCTCATTCATAAAGGTCATGTTAATTTTAGTAGCAGGTGCACTTTTATTTTCATATACCTATATGATTTAGGGAAGGGGAAAGAAGACGCTCTTTAAAATATCAATAAGGAATTGTAAGTGTAATGCCACCAACTGTACTTTTAAAAATAAATATTAAGTATTTGGACCCTTGACATTCTGGAATGAATAAATTATTTAAGAGAAAATGTGTTAAGACTGAATGCAAGGGTTAAAAGCAAAGGGGTAGAGAATGTAATCAGAGGTGGCCTCACACTGCTAAGACAAGCCTGTCCATAGCTGGTGATCGCTCTTTTGTGCTTACTTAAAATTTCACACTAATGGCACATCAAGAGGCAAAAGCAATTGGGTACATGCACTATGGCAACCATGTTCACTAATTAAGAATATCCTGTCTCCAGATTCCTGAGTACTTTACCATATTCTGGAAAAAAATTAGGTTTTATATATAATTTTTTTTAAGATGCCAAAGGATTGTCTAAGACTTTACAGTGTCTCCTTTAAGACTTTTTGTTTAAATGTTAAGATTCAAAAGTTATGAAAAGTTTGGCACATCAGAAGTTCAGCTATACATATGGAAAAAAAATGGAATTCAGAGACTATTTTTTAAAGACAAGCTATGATGCACAGGTGTGCACACTTGCGGACTTGTTCTGTTTCACAATATGAAATCTGCAGTTTTTGTTTTCTAAAATAATCCAGAATAAAAACACATTCACAACCTGTAGGCTGGCACAGCATACCTGAGTGAGAATGTATAACCCCCATCTAAAACAGTAACTTAAACCTTTATCAGCATCCAAACGGAAAAAGACAAAAGGTAAGACTTGTAAGACAGCTATTGATTCATATAAGTTCTCAAGTCCTGATGTCTGATATTTATGTCTTCATCTAAATTAAAAAAAAACAAAACAAAACAAAAACAAAAAAACCCAAGTTCATGAAAAATTAGGGAAACAATCTGTCTCACACAATAAGAAACATTTAAGACCATTCTGCTGATGTAACTGTAGGAGCCACACATGCATGCAGGCTCTTTAAGAACTTTTGTTCAAAAAAACCCCAAAAAACCCAAATGAGTCTGAGTACTTTAATTCTGTGAACACTCCTCAGTTGGCACTGACTGCCTCATGGGCTTCATTTTCACTACTATAGTCTGATTTGGGATCATCCTCATAGTCCTCGTACATTTCTATTTCATCCTCTCCATTTATCATTTCATTTCCAGGAAGGCTTCCGCTGTCCGTCTTCATACCATAAGTGCTCTGGATGACAGGGATGCTGGGCTCAGGGCTGGCAGAGGTGCTGGAGCAATCTGATGTCATCTGAGGGGACGGCGTGGTGGTCGCCATGGTAATAGCACCAGGGTAGACAACTCCTGTTCCTGTGGTGATTGGAATCTGAGGCTGTTGTCTGGAAGGAAAAACAAGAGGGAAGTGTCATTGCCTGTGCGTAGAGGAGGGAAGACCTTCTGCAAGTCCAAAGGAAAGAAAAGCAGGTGGCTTCCTAGAAAGGCTCCGTGGCTTTGAGTCTTAGAGTCAAAGGCATCAAGGCTTAGAGTCCTCGATGGTATTGGTTCATTATCTCCCCCAAAGGACAACTGGGAACTGAAGTGCTTTCAGTCACTACCAGACATCTTTTCATGTATTGTGTGTGTTTATTCAAACCATAATACAAACTAGCACTTGGACATGGACCATCAAAAGGCTTCAGGCACCGTGTGATGCCTGCTTGCTAGACACCATGTATCCAAAATCTAAACCCTCTAAACTCATGGCAAGAGCTTCTGTTAATGAGAGGACCTCAAGATTACCTAAAACAGCAGAGAGAAACTGAAGTATCTAATTTACTATCTAAGTGCCAGGTAGACTCCTATGGCACTTGGACATTCTTTTGACATTTGATTGCTGGCTTTTGATTTTTATTTGGATCCATCATCAGAATGCCATTTGCTTCTCAGGATTTTATGTTTAAGATGGGGGTTTTGAAGCAAAGTACTTGATAAAAAAACCCAACAAATCTGCCCTGGAAGATGCTGATTTTGTATTGACTAATTATTGAACGTACATGCCTATTTGCATAATCTATTTAAAGAATCATATATTTCAATGTATTTCCAACCTTCTTTAGAGCAATATTGACACAGTAACTATTATAGATTTTAGCAGGAGAAACAGTGTCAGGTATGTCTGAATAATCTAAGGAATCTTCAACTTGACCACTATGCCATTCTATGCTAAATTCAAAAAGATGTTTTATAAACCAGTCTCACCAATTACTAATCAATACAGAAAATAATGTTAAGCTTATTTAAAAAACCCTAAATGTTGAGTCTCTATTGTTTATTGATCAAACCCTAATTTTGATAAATATCACACTAGAGAGTTACAGGGAAGCTACAGTCCTTCGGGTTTGGGTAATGATACATTGAAATCGTGAACACCTTGTGTAACACATCACTGAAATAGTTTGCAGTCCTGCCACGGCTGGTACTGCTAGCCTGACTCTTACAGGCTCTGCACAGCTTGAGAAATTCAAACATCTGTTGTGTAAGTCTCGTACACCTGGCTAGCAGCGAGCAAAAATGCAGTAATTCATTTGACACAGTCATTATACTCCTGTTTGCAAATGATGATTTGCAGATGATTTACAAACAGCTTGGGATTTTTCACTAAATTTTCACTTTTTAAATGGTCTGATAAATGTTCTGTGAAAACAATTTTCAGCCAATGTATTTGCTTGCAAGTGATTTTCCGCAAACATCTTTCAATACTTTATCCATAAAACTGAACACCTACCTCACATGGGAACATTCCTGTTTTAGGATTGCATGTTTTCAGGAGTATAAACTATTACTGCTAGAAACCCACACGTATCTCCTCCACAATTTTTAGGCACAGAAAATGTTCACATTAATGAATGTTTCCACAAAGCATGGGAAAAAGAAACCCACACATGGTCAAAAGAAAAAGTCTGTGTAGCTGTCACCAGGCCATACACACTTAATTCTCTCTAATCTGCCCATCTAAAAATCTTTCACCAGTATTTCTTAGAATAAATAAATTCACAAAACAAAACATCGCCAGTTGTTCATCAAAGAACACCATCATATCACTGCCAAATGATGCTTTGAGAAAAGTTTTCACAACTCCTGTAATAGAAGATGTAGAACTGACTCAAAAGAATGATTGAGCCGGAGCTGCTGCTGTGTTACAAATGACATGAAGTATCAGAACACTAATATCCACCTCTACACCTCCCCTCCCCAAAAAGTTTGTATTTTTTCAGAAGCAAATTGCCTTTTTAGAAGCAGCAAGAATTATTTTAAAAGTCTGCTTAAGACAATGCTGTGAGATATGTTGATGAAGTGATAGTTATCAGTGTTAAGGCCTAAAGGACAGAGAGATCCTGGTATTCTTTTCAAACGCTCAGTCAGCAGAACTCTTTTGCACATCCATATTTCTGTGGGACTGGATAGACTTGTCCAAGTACCACCCATTTCAAAGTATAAATGGAGAAGGTCATCTGAGCATAAGGAACCCAAATTCACAGAGGTACTTTTTACTTGGGAGCACACCAGACAAATGCATGGCAAGCTACTGAATGAATCTAATTGTCAAAGAACTTGATTGCTATAACAGGAAAGTTAAGGGCTTACTGAATTTGTCATCCATAAATGCAGTCCCTTTTTACATGTTAAACAAAAATCAGACATGCTGTGCATGCCTGCTGCTGGCTGGGTAATAACTTTACCTATATCTCACTGTGGAACTGTAAACATGTGGTAACTGTACCACCTAATTGGAAAGGGTCCCAAATTGCTACCCATTTGCTAGCAAAAAAATTGCTAGCACTTAAACATGGCCACCTACACTCCCCCAGTAACTGGACACCTACCTCTGATTTAATACCTGTTATTATTTAGAGCTGATCAGGTTGTCACTGTAAATTCTTCTCTAGTTGCTACATTACATCCCAGAAAGTCTTATTTTAAAATATCACAAACTATGTGAATGGCATATGTTACTAGAGATGAGTATTATCATTTCCTAAGTAATTAAGTTCTTGTGGGGAGGAAAACCCAGCATTTGTTTAAATTCGCACTACTCTCCCTTAAAGGAAGAGTTGGAGTTTCTAACCTACAACTTGGGCCATTATGTTTTCTTATATTTGTAGGTCTTAAAGGCATTCTTGTTAATGGAGTCTTTTATTACATTAAATTCCACACATTTAATCATTGCCTCTAGCTAAAGTTTTACCAATCATTGAACCTTGGAAGGGGGATATAAAAACATACTTTACCTGCAAGCTACAGGTTACAATTCAGCTCAGTTGCACACAGAAGTTTTCTGCCTGTTAAGATTTCCAGAAAGCAACATTAATCTTCTGGTCTCTTCAGATCCATGAGGAATGGTGGCACATCTCTATGTACCCTGGCTTCAGACCAATCCTCTTGGACAAAGAAATCCTCATCTGGACAATTACTAGGGGTCACTCTTCTCTGCTAGCACTGATAACTTGTCTGTCCACTCTGGGACTTAAGATTTGGCCCAAAATATTTAAGTAAATATAAAAATGGAAGTAACATGAAAATTCTTAGCCAAACTGACCTGCTCACAAATTTGTGGCATTAATATTCTTAGTACTTTTCTGGAGAATATTCCTCTTTTGACTGTTGCCAAACCAGCCAAACATTTAAATTGGCAAATGACCATTGTTTTCTGATCCCTTCCCAACCATTTTCTGACAGCTATTTAAATGTCTGAAGCAAAAATTGATTGCATCAAGCAAAATGCTCATATGTTACACACCCCTGAAACTTACATTCCCATAAGGAATGAAATAACAGTAAATCTCACAAAAGCACCCATTGTGTACTTGCTTTAAGTTCAAGCTACAGGAGTATAATATTACAGACTTATTCAAAACCATAGCCTAGCAAGATTCAGACTACGTGTGTACAGTAGTTATAAACACTATAAAGGCTTTATTCTAAACATCTTATGCTGGTAAACCACAGAAAAAAAGTTACTGCTTACATCATTTTGCAGAGAAATGTATATAGCATATACTTCTATTTAGAGTGAATTAAACTGTAAAAATGACTGAGCAATGAATTATCTTTGTAAGACAAGGCAATAAAAGACAGACTTGACTTAAAATATCTGAATTTATGGTTTATATATGATCCATTTTTTAGCTCACATTTATTTATGCATTACAAAAAACTACTATTGAGGATAAATTGTAAATCACTTGAAGTCTGTTTGGGATTAACTTATGCTGAAGGTATCATTCACAAGTTCCATCAATAATTTTACTATTAAAAATAACTCAATTATTTTAAAGACATAGCTGGCTTCAGATTCAGCTTCACCTAGATTGAAAGCAGCAATTTTTTTAACATAATCTGCATTAAACATGAATTATTTCTGTATATTATCTGCCTCATTTGGAGCAAAATTCATTCATGTAGGGATGCAATAGAAAGCCTATGCACACTGTAAGTTCCACTCTGTTCTTTAAAATATTTGGCAGTTCCCAGATTTTGTTCTATTAGATATACAACAATTATCTGTAAACATTAATTTCCGGGCTAATTTATTCCAAGAAATCTTCACTCTCATTCAATTCTTTAGAGGTTTTTCTTCAAAAATCAGAACAGAACCTGGTCACTCATTAGCTTATTTCTCTGTTTTATTTTAAATCATGGCTAGTTTGTATATTGAAATTCTTCAAACTCCCTTTGTGCATCTCACCAAAGTTTGTCAATGACTGTGGTTCAGTGAAGTGAGCAGTGTGAGCCTCTTGCAAGAAAAAAGTTTGAGCCATGGAGAACTCCATGTCTGGGGGGTTGTACTCATAGCAGAATTATCCTATGTTAGGCAGTGGCTCACCTAAGGGAATCTGACAGGAACTAGCCTTTACTGGATTGCCTAAAACATAAATGTACATTTGGTATAAGAAAATGCAAACAATTATGAAAAGTTTTTTTCTCTTGCTTTTTACTATTTCCTTTAGCCACCTGCTTTGAATGTGTATCT
Source organism: Vidua chalybeata (assembly GCF_026979565.1). Taxonomy (NCBI): domain Eukaryota; kingdom Metazoa; phylum Chordata; class Aves; order Passeriformes; family Viduidae; genus Vidua; species Vidua chalybeata. Next base: position 50,375,075 of record NC_071535.1, on the reverse strand, counting down.
GACTCTTCACATATCTCCTACTTATCTTTTTATTCTGTGATGATATTTTGTTGCCATTTTGGTGTGGCCATTCCCAACTTAATTGGTTTGTTCTTAAAAAAAAAAAACCAAACAAAAAAGAAAAACAAACAAAAAAAAACAACAACAAAAAACCCCAGCAGTGCTTCAAGTAGTATGAAGCACTTAGCACATTTCATTGGAATCTATTTTGTATTTTTGTTCTCTATCTTCCACTGAAATATTTACTGTAAACACAGAGCATATTCAATCCAAAAAAACACATTTGTCTCTTATTTCACTCTGAAAAGGCAATAGCATCTCAACTCTCACATCTACAGTTCTGAAGGATGATTTATGTTGTTCCATCAAAACAGTGGAAAAATAATGGGGGTGTGAGGTCAGTTAGGAAAACTGTTCCAGCTGATGCTTTATGTGATATTTATGTTAAACACAGACAAGAGTAAGTTTAAGAAGCTGATGGGCTCAGTTACTGTGTTTCACTTAGTTATAATCTGATTTGGAAGAAATGTCGCTTTTCATTACTTAGTAAACTATTCTGCTGAGACAAATGATTCCATGTTTTATGTTTCAGTTCAAAAAAGATGTTCTAGCCTGGATTTTTCACTAATTTTACTTGGTGTCTTCCAATAAGTTTGTTTTAAATTATTATTGAGGGAAAACGGGAATTAGGGACAATAGTGGGAAGTCACAGGGAAGTATGAAATAATTTTTTTAAGTCTCAGCCTGTGATTCCTCAGGACTGTAATCTATGTTCACACTGAGCAGCAACATGGCTCTCATTTCATCTTTATTGAATGCATCCATTAGACTTCATACTCCCTTTTCCATCACTTGCACAACTAAAAGTCATTAGTTTTGGTAAAGTCCAGAGCACCATCATATAACTGCACAGAGGTAGTTTACTTTAAACTTCTTCAACATGAATAGAACATGGTGAAGTGGACTTAGCATCAATAGAAATTGGAAATGATCCTTTCAAAAAATGATGATGTTCTCATGGTCTTCATGATCACACTGTTGGATATATGAAAAAGATTAGGTTGCACCAGTGTAGTTCTGAATAGCTTTCAGTGTATATATATTTTAATAGAAATATCACCCTTTAGGTAGGCACTTTAAAAAGTTTCCTAAATCCATCCTCCATATTCACTCCCATTTAGCCATCACATTTAATGTGTAAAATGCTACTGCTTAATGCTGTTTTGAATTAGCAAACAATTCTCAAATTGTTCAGACTGCTGTTTTGGCATTTCTTTTGCATTTCTTGTCTAGATGTGATTTGGTCTGTCAATCTGCTTTGGAAGACATAAGCTAGGATTTCATTCCCTCAATCTGAGTATAATTTGTGATGTGCTGTATAAATTCAGATTTCTATTTAGAGTCCTATGTGCAATTTTGATGCAAGACTATTAGTAAACAATTTCCCTTAGACTGAAGAAGAAAAAAAACAATGCCATAACTATAGACTGGAAGGCTATTACAAGATATCAAAACCACTTCTATTTACTGATTGAAGAAAAAGCCCACATTGTTGCAGGCTGTACCACAAAATAATTGACTGCAACAGGAGTTCTGGATCCCAAGCCAAAAACGAGGGCACATAATCGACGTCAAGGTCAATTATCTGGTAGTGAAATACCCAACAAAAGGAGACTATTGTGATTAGAGAAATAAGCAGAACATTGTGATTTTGGAAAGGCTGGCACTGGAGACAGCTTTTAGACTCTTTGTAAATCACCAGAAACATTATGTTAGAGCACTGAGCATCACAGATTAATTCATAAAAAAAAAGAAACAGGAGCGAGAAATCAGTTATGGTGCAGTTGTTTCACTGGACTTTTGTTATCTTTAGCCTGTAGATGTTTCATAGTGCTGCTTTCTCTGCTGAACACCAGAGGAAATACCACTAAAAACACAAACAATGTTCTTAAAACTGTGCCAGAATCTTTTTGGGCCATACATTTTGAGTTATAAATCTACCCAGTCTATCTATGGACAACTTGAAAGACTCTTTCTAAAACTTTTTTTTTTTTTTTTAATGTATATACTTCTCTATATAACAAAATCCTTAGTAGCTTCATACCTTGATATCATTCATTTGTGTGTGTTCCTCATGCAACTGCTATTATTCCTCTCCCTTTTTTCCCCTCTCCTGACTCCTTATTCTACATAGGAATAATCCTTTGTGTTTCTCTCTTTGTTCTTTTCTTAATTTAGGAAATTATGCTGGAGTCATTATTAACCCAGAATGGATTAGCTTACTAAAAACTCACAAAAGACATGATTCAAACCTTTCAGGCTAATGGGAAACAACTTCTTTTGGCTTTAAAAATTCCACAATCAGTCTCATAATCAGCATTCAGTGGCAAGCTGATAGCTCCATATTCCTTCTTATGTTTTTAATAAGGTCTTACTGGTTCAAACCCTTTCCTGCTAAATGACAATAGTCAGTGACTTAAACAGATAAGTCTATTTGGTTTCAAACAGCGTGCTCCATCTTGGAAAACAATTACAAGAATTGTACTCACCCTACAGTAAAAAACTGCCTCATCTCCTGTCTTCGAGACCTCATCAGCTGCTTGTATTCACCAATACGCAGTTTCTTCCCATCCACAATGCAGGTACGTTTTGGTCGAGGCTTGTATTTGTAATTAGGGTACTTTTCTAGGTGGATTTTACTTAGTCGTGCCTGCTCTTCGTAATAAGGTTGTTTCTCCTGATTTGACATGGACTTCCAGCGAGATCCTATGGACACAAAATGTTAGTGAGTACTCGAGTAAAGCAGGTTTAGCTGTGCACATACACAATTCAACATGCCTTCTCACCATGATAAATTTTAATTGAGTTCGATAAATAAACTGATTTAAATTTACATCAGTCTGCACATATATTGGATTGCACAACCTGGGACACCTTAAAAGAACCCTGACTTTCAGATATTGCTGCAGACCTAGCATATGTAAATCTCTATTAAATAGGGTGCACGTAAAATCAATAGTTAAGTCTCAAAATCTCAGCCTCGTGCTGCAAAACAGACTACTTAAATTTTTACAATAAAAGCATTAATCTGTGAGTAATTCCATACCTCTGTAATACCACGCAGAGTATGGTGGTTAAGGAAAGTCTGCAGCCATACTTTCACTGTTAAAAGCCTAACACATTGCCTAGGGACACAGACTTCTTTGATATTTTTATGAGAATTTGGTTTATACACTCCTGTTAATAGATATTAATAGCTTGCTATGTAGCAGGAAAAAACTATCCAACCTTATAGATTCAGCAAAATTCTGAACAATCCCTTGCTGTCTGGGCATCCTAAATTTACTGAACTTCTGATATAAACTTGGCATAATACTGACACCTATTTTAAATTCTATTATGCATATTATTTTCTGGCCAGATATAATAAGCACACAGAACTGAATCAAGAAAGTTACATTTCACAAACTCACATTGGAAAGATAAAAAGTAAAACAGAAAGCACACTGTAACTATATACACCACTTCAGGTACTGTAAACTCTCATTGAAAGCTGCACCAATAAAAAAGTTTAAAAATTAGCACAGTGTACACAGGAAGAGGCAAAAGTATTCAGATCTCTTGTATTGTTTGTAAGGAGCTATCTAAACACTTGAACAGAGACAGGAATAAGAAATGCAGAAAATAGCTTTTTGGTGTCTTTTAGATGAATAAAATGATTACAGCTGTAGTAAACGTGGGTGGAAGCTATTCTTTTACCAACATTTTTCATACATCAACAAATGGAAAAATCGTAAAAATATTATCCGAAGCCAGCAATATTCTGTGTCAGTTCTAATATTTCAGTCTCTTTTCTCATTGTCCTGGAAAAGTTGCACAGATATTATATGGATATAGACTTATTTGTGGCAGAGCAGATACTGACAGGTTAATTCCATGGTTAACAAACACTCAATTGCTGGCACTTCTGAAATATTTATGCTGGAAGTTTACATTTTAATGAATACAGTTACTATGCTCCTAATAGTTTTTTTCACAGAATACACACAAATAATATAGATTCCCTACAGCTGCCAAAACTGAAACAGTGAAGGTTTTATACAAAACTGAAAGGCTATTCATATAACTTACTTATATGGTAGACAAAAATATGAGAACTACTAAGAAAGATTTTGGAAGTTTTAGGACAAAGTAACATTCATTTCTATGTATTCTTGCCTCTGATTGAACTAACATGCAACAAACTTTGTATTTGAACTCAAAGTTTACAATAAAATGATTACAGAGGAAAATTGATTTTTACTTTTATTTATTATGAGCTACATTTGGAATCTGTCTTTCACTTCAAAGACTCAAAAAGCAAATATAGGTTTTAACATTTCACCACTCATTCTCACGTATGTTTCTAATTCTCTGGAGGGGTCTTAAAAAGCAAATCAAAATTTCTCAAAAATTAGTAAATTTATTTGCACAGTGGCAAAATAAAACCCATGGAATATTCCCCAATTGTCCCAGTCTGTACAAATTAAATATTAACTACAGTGTCTTTTACCTAAGCAATATTTTAATTGCATGCTTCTAGTGGTTAGCTTTTTGAACATTGCAGTGTTTTGAACCAAACATCATTTTGGATGTGAGGTTTGCATGTACCAGTCTTTTGAACTGTGCCAGGTTTCTTGACGTTGCACTGTCTGACATAAACCTCTGATTTTGATTTTGTACATTTTTAGCTTTACCCCAGTATTTACTCTAGCAAGTCCCATTTTGCATTCAGGTGATTTGTAGTTCAAGTGCATTCTAATGGGATCTTGCAGTTATTGGGACTTTATTGGGACACACCCTCACAACAGATTTCACAAAACATTCCTTTTCAATGCTATTAAGCTTTAAAGCATGTTGTGACTGCTGTTGAAAATAAAAAGTATTAGGGAAGGGGCAGAAAGGGAAAAGAAAGGGAATGAAGATGAAAACAAGCCATGAACCTTCATTTGTATAAGTTTCAGTAACTCTAATTTTGGTGAACATCTCCTAGAAAAAGATATGTGTTAAATTAGAGAAGACCATAGAACTGTAGAATGGTTTGGGTTGGAAGGGACCATAGAGACCATACAGTTCCAACCGCTTTTGAGGGCGGGGACCTTTCACCAGGGACACCTTTCACCAGGTTGCTCAGAGCTCCATCCAACCTGGCTTTGAACTCTTTCAGGGATGGGGCATCCACAGCCTCTCAGGCAGCCTGTTCTAGTACCTCACCACCCTCCCAGTAAAGAATTTCTTCCTAATATCCAACCTAAACCTGCCAACACAACTTGCTGCCCATTGCCTTGCACTTACCTAGGATTTTGCTGATGTTGGAGTTGTGCATGTCAGGGAAGGCCTGGAGGATTTTCCGGCGCTCGTCCTTGGCCCAGACCATGAAGGCATTCATCGGCCGCTTGATGTGGGGCTCGCTGCTGGCGCGGCCCCGCGAGTCCCGGTAGACCCGGGCTTCAGCCACCGTGGCCCCTCCTGTTGGCCAACAATAATACTGCTGTAGTTTAGCTGCAGAGCCATTCACTGCTTTACTCCCTGTAACGTCAGGGCAGGAGGAAACAAGATGGATGCAAAACATTATTACGTGCATTAGGAAAGTGCTTTCAGTGCTGTGCTTATTTTAGCCTCTTTTGCTCTCTCTCTCTCTCTCTCCCTGCTGCCAGATCTATGAGAGAGAGATGGGCCAACCAGTGGTCTCAGTGTAGCTGGCCAGGCTTGCCCATCTGAAATGACCAAACATCATATTGTAGAAAAAAATTGCACTGGTATTTCTCCAATTAAGACATGGCAATTTGATAAAGTTTCCATTTGAGGCTTTACCATAAAATACATTCTCTGAATGCTCAACAAAACTCACATAAAAGCTACATTTGAGAATCCAGACTGATATAGGCCTGCTGACACAAGCTAATGACAATGACTTTGCTGCTTGAGCAGTGAAGCACATGCCAAACATTTCATAAAATAAATTACACAGTGCACCAGGTACATGCTGCCATTTGTATGGATCTGATTTTATTTGGAGCTGAACATTTTAAAATTGCATCTGCTTTAATTGTGTTCTAGATGTGCTTTGGAGCATTTGAACCACATATATGTAATAAAACTGTCTGCCTCCAACAGGTACACACGCAGCATGTTGGAACCTCCAGAGTGGGAGACAAGCACTCCAGCTCCATGCCTGCTGTGCCTTGGTGTATCCCAGTGTCCTGTCTTTATCTGACATCAATTCAGGTTGCACATGCCAACCCTAACTGGGTTTTTGAATGCATCCAGCCCTGTTTCTTGACCACAAACAGCAAAGCCTCATGGGGGTTTAGAAATCACAGAGCTGAGGTGTAGAACTAATTACTAGCAGAGAAACAGATGACCAAGGCATGCCTTTACTGGAAAAAAACTTCTAAAGTTGTAATGATAAGATATGTTTTTAGAGTTATACCTTAGCTATAAAAAAGGCAAAAAGTGTTTACAGTGGGAGAGTGACAGTCTTAGACCTTATCAAACTGGTCATATAACTTAATACCTTGAAAAGGCAAGATATTTGATAACAAATTAGTACAGCAATAGGCCTCCTTTTCTTTTTTTATAAACTATTACAGCTACCAACATGAATTTATTTGTCAAATAATATCAGATTAATTCTTTACAGTACGTAAAACAAAACACTTCACTTTTACTGAATACAGGCACAAGTTTTTAGTTGTGCAAACATCAACTTTCCTAATTCAGAGTGAAAGTATTATATAGGCATACTTTTTAAAAAATTCTATGTAAGAAACACATTTGCATGAAAAAGGGGCCCCAAAGTAGAGGATGCATAACTAACACACTACCTTTTTGCCACCAGGTCCACAGTACATTAATTTCATTTAAAACGCACTGACCATACAGGATAAATTGATTTTGCTTTATATGGTGTTGACAGCCATGTTTATTGTGCAGTGAAATGTAGTGTAGTTTCAAGCTGACTATATCCATCAACACAGGGCAATATGCTGACTACTGGGCCAGATGAAGACATACATTACCCTGAGAGCAAAACACTCATTCGCATACAGCAGTGTCTTCTTCTGAGGATCACCCTGGTAATTTATGATGCCTCCGATGCCATTACTTTACAACTGACACCAATTTGGCAATTTGTATACTAACATGCGTGCACATAAAAGAAGACAGGTTTGTGGCAAATGTGAGCTGCAAAACTGTTTTAGCACTGTTCTAAGTTAAGCACCATGCCACAGGTGTTCTGCATTTACAGGAGGCTGCAGTCAGCTTTTTGCTGCAAAAGGAAAGAGCAGTTTTGCAGGTAAGACCAGTTGAGGGGGTTGAATAGTCAATGAGGCTCTGTTCATTGTTGCCAAATGACACAAACATATCAAAGATACCATATTTTGAGAGAGGATGTATTTATTTAGAAACTGAAATAAGTTGCAAACATAGTAAGTCAACGCTGAAATATCTATTGAGACAAAGAACTATATAATTTGAGAAAAGTCCAACATAACATGTAACAGTTGTTCTACCCTTTAAGATAATGTAATAAAAATATGTTACTAGTATGTGGGCAATTAGGAAGGTGGTGACAAAAAAATTAAATTATTATTTATGCAAATGTTATAATTTGTTATTGAGCTGCTCTACTCACAGCACAGGAAAGACATATTTGAATCCATAGGGTGTCTTTCCATCTTTTACTTTCCCAAAGGTACTTATCCACTACAGCTAAGGAAGAGTTTGTCATTAGCCCTTTCTAACACAATTTTGGACTTTTCAATCCTAATGCAGGTAAAGACTAGTTTTACTGGGAGCAAGATTATACGTGGCTTTCTAATTTGGATGTAATCTAGACAGAATGAAAATAAAACAAATTAAAAATGAAAGGCAAAAATAAATAAGGCAGAAAACCACCATAAATTATCTGTTTTCATAGAAAAGTTATGTTACAAAACAATTCTTACTTGGAGTAATAAATTACAACCATCCCAAGAAGGTCAAGTCTGCCTGCATCTGCTTTATACAAGTCCTTACTTGAACGACTTGAAAAAGCAGCCAAAGAGTTGATGTTCTTTGAGCTTGATCTCTGGGGAAATATTTGCAAGCTGACCTATAGGCCGTCACAAAAGCATTTGCAAAATGAATTTCTGCAAATAACTAAAGCAATATAATCTTCATGCTCTTCTGTCTCAGAACCACAGAATTATATTCACCATATAAAGCATTACGATAAAATAGTTCTTGTAACATGGGATTCTAAAGGGGAAGTCAGAAGGTCTAAGTACCTTTTTAGATTAGAAATGAGGTGCTAATGATACAAATACACATATGCCCAGTGAGGTTTTACAAGTTGAAACACATAGGAACAAGCTTTCAAGCTGGTTACTCTTAGGTACTTCATCCTGCCAAGCAGATATTTTTACTTTATTGTGCCCTATAAAAACAATTTCAGCAGATTTAAAAAGTATGGAGTTTTTCCCTATTGTGATAACTAGCACTAATGGAGGCTCAAAGGGACACTTGGAATTTTTAAAGCAAATATATATGCAAGTGCAAAGAAATAGGTGCTTCAAATCTTCCTGAAAATATTTTCAAGACATTTTAATAACTAATGAACCTAAAATAACAGATGAAATGGAAATGTACTACTAGTGAAGGGAAAGACAAGAGAAGGAATTGGTAATTGTCTCTCTATGGCAACTAATGCTCTATCTGCCAGTTACTGTTCATACTGCAATCACAGGAAGAGGGATCAGAATTAAGAGCCCGGTCAGAATTTATAATTATTGCAAAAGCAGTACAGTTTGGCTGCCCTAGAGGCTTAGTTGGCAAACAACTCTATATTTTGGTCTAAAGACAGCGGCTGTCCTCAAAGTGACACTTTTAGCTTCTGGAAGTGCTCACTGCCTTACTTCCTAAATCCTTTGCATTTGTACAACTTGTCATAACTTTGATGATTTAAAACTAAAATCAAATTAAAGACTGATCTTTTTTGTGGGTATATGGCAGGCAACCCCTCTGTGAAAGCTGGATTCCATACTGCTCTAGGGGCAATACTGAGGCAAAGAAAATGCCACAGACTAAATCTAAAAATGCTACAGCTTCATGAAAATAATTTCCAACAATATTTTCATTTCTAAAGGGCTCTCTAGTCAGAGAATATTAGAAAGATAAAAGAATCTGATCATCAAGAAAGATAAACATCCTCATGTGAAATAAATGTTAAGAAACATAAAATAACAGTTGTTACATTATTTATTTATTTATTTATTCCTGCCTTTATCTGAGTTTCTTACATTTACTAATGACATTTTTTTTTAGGACAGGCATTATTCCTTCTGCATGCTTCCTGAAATCTTGGCCACATTAGGGTTAATCCTACTGTCTTTACTGGGATGTGGGTTTACCTTCCATTTTGCACATCATCTACAATAAAACTTGAGATTGGGCCTTTCCATGTTACCAGAAAACAAATAATAGGTGTGATAGAAAGGAGCAAAAAAAGGCCGAGAAAAAGATGAGGAAAAGAGAGAAGTGACAGCAAAAAGAAAGAGATTTTTGTCAGTCACCCTGTTATTCCTTAATTACTCTTCACAGCATGGCCATTGATTCATGTTTGAAGTGGTACATTTCCCCTGACTTCCCCCAGATAATGGATCTGGCTAATCTAGAGTATGTACTGTAGATCATCTTCCATGGACACATACTAAGACAGGATACATAGAAATAAAGATAATCTTTTTAGGTTCCTGGTATGAAAATTATTGGTTGGTACTAAAGCTCCTATCATCAGTTATTCATTAAGCTGAGGTGACATTATTTGCCTAGTTTGAAAAAGACTGATTGTGACCTCCAAAATATCTGGCCCTGTCTGTGCTAATACAGCTAGCACCACAGAGACCAGAACCTGACAAACATACAAACAGGAGTCACTCTTTTACTGCAAGAGATGGGTTACTCATAAATATGGACATGCCATAAAAACAGGGAGAATGAAAAACCAGCTTAGTAGTGCCCTGTGCTGCTCTTAACCTGTGTACAGACAAATGCAGCCTTTGTGAAACATATAACAGTAGTTAAAATCAAACAGAAAAAGACAAATATGGAAAGAACAGAACGGAAAAAGCAGCTTTGGCAAGCTTAGAGCACAAGAGTTGTCATTTAACTAATATTTTGGGTTATCAATTTTAGAGAAAGTTACAAGAATTGCTGCTACTTCACTGTAATCTAAGCGACATGTAGAAGTTGTACAATAACATATATCTGTTTTGCCCCTTGCCTGCCTCTTATTTCTTCATCCCCAACACCATTCAGATTTTCTCATTCTTTACTGGCATGTCTTGTCATCACTGGCAAAATACCCACTTGGAAACATGGCAAGGTTTGGAACGGGGTGACACAAATGTTCTGTTTGTCAGGCGGCTTTTGTTCCAAATGCTAAACAAATATTATTCAGCTGCAATTTGACCATTGAACATTTCTCACAGGCTGCATGTCAGTGAATGAATGGGGAGAAAAACTGGGAAAGCCACAAACAATTCATTAAATACTGCAATATTTAAATGGCCTCTAAATTTTTTCACCTGCAAGGGTTCTCATATGCACTAATACTAAAAGGTGAGAATATACTGTAGCACAGGTTAGCTACATCCAAGCAGCACTTCCTTATGATAAGACTTCCCTTTTCCCTGCTAAGAGACTCCATTCTCTTTAAAACATCAACAAGAAGAACCAACTGGGAATTCCCTAAGGTCAGCTCTGAGGAAACATAAACCCCTAATTCAATAACTCCGCTACTGCTCTGAAAAAGGCCTTATTATTGCAACATCCATATGGAGTCAATTGGACATTAATGACTAATCAATCCCTCCCCTTTCTATTCTACTTATAGTGTCACAAGCCATGTTTAGATTAGCCCATTTCCTGCTTAGGATCGCTCAAGATGTCTTTTGTTCTTTCAGGGCTGGCCTGATGGAGGCAGCTTAAACAAACACACGACCCAAGTGATGCAGGAGTTATAAAATGCCATATGTGAATGAACAAAGGGGCCATACTAAAGCCTTTTGTGGTATTTGTTAATGTTTTTCATCTGAGTTTAAAAAGACCTAATGACTTTGTGGTGAGCTGATGCATGTGGCTCGTGGCTTTGCAAAATGAAGGAAATTCTAGCCAGTTATATATCAGCATATATTTTCCAGAGTGCCTTGTTTTCAGTTTTGGTGTCAGCGAGTTTACTTTTTTTAGTACATTTGTTTTACATATGCAAGCAAAATACTTAATCTCAATTAAAACACAGCACCAGTTTTCACAGCCATACTCACAACCTGCATATACATCTTTCCCCATTTGAAAGGCTAAAGCTAAAATTAAGAGTGGAATATCTGCTGTGTGTGAAATCAAAGCAACTGTTCTCAGCTCCACCAGTTTGCTCTCCAGTGTTTAAAGCTGAATTGTTACCAGTGCCCTAATAAATACCAAAACAATAATTCTAAATAAGCTGCTAGCACATCCATGCTTCACAGCCAGCCCTGCCCAAATCTGTGCTCTATAAATGAATTAAAACTGTTAAATACAGCTACTTGCTTGATGGCTTACAAAAACAGTTTAGATTTCTTGACCACATTCTATGGCAAATTTAATCCTCATGGAAACTTGGCATGAACTAGAGCTAAAACAATAAAATAATGCTTCAAATTACATGGGATATTAACTAAATTAATTAGGGCTTGAGGCCTGACTTTAGCTCCTGGTGGCTGACATAGTCACACATGTGCTCTAACATAAGAGTTACTCTGTGAAGATCCATGAAACATCTATAAAGAAATTGGGATGAAGAAGCAGCCTCTACTATAAATGTGGGGAGGTGTTTAAGTGTCATCATATTTTTCAATCATGTGCCACTTGCAGACTTCAAGACCCTTCACAGATAATTAATTAAATGCTAACAACCCCATTCTGACATTAATGTTATAGATAGAAAAAAAATATGAATCATATTTAAGTTGAAAGTTTTTCAGCCTAAGTAACGATGCCAGAAGTAAGGGATTGCCAGTCATCAGATCTAACAACAATCTACATTATTCAATCCACAAACATTGTTGCTGTTTCCCTTTGATATTTTATTTCGTGCTCAGTTGAGGAAAATAGAGGCCCACGGAAAGGAAAATCATGGAGGAAACAGCCCAGTTCAAGAGAAAAAATACTAACAACTATTGTTAGGTGTTTGACAAGATCTATGGATTTGATTTGATTTTTCAGAAAAAAACCAGCTGGTCTGCCAGCTAAGCAATTATTGTTACTATATTAATCATATTCAAAGTCAAAGCAATTCAAAGAAGAACACACTAATCTATTTAATATAAAAATGTTTCCATAAAAGTAACAGCCTTACTGCCAGTGTAGCTGTTATTCACATCATTTCAAATTTCTCATGACATGAGTCTCACCTAGAACATCCAGAAAACACAACATTAATTTAAAACACAGGGGCTAATTCTGCAGTCTTCAGTCATCCCTAAAAGCTTTTTTGTTGAAAAAAGTCCCGTTTGAACAAGGGCCATAGTGATCCATTCATACTTCAGTCAATGCTGTGTTTTGTTCTAAGATGGAGAAATGACAGATGGGAATTATGGACAGAGAAAGAAGGCAGTCTGACTTCATATTTGATGGATCCATTGTTCAAGGTGTGGCTTAACACTGTTCATTGCTTGCTCATATGTTCTTTACCAAAACAATGATTTTTTAAAAGCTTAAATACAATGTAGTTTGTAAAAGGGAATTATGTTTAACAACGGGAAAGTGTTTTACAAAACCATCTCCCTCAAATTACGTGTTATTAAGAAATGGAGAATACTCAGCAATAGATTTTAAAATGTGTTGCAGCCACTGCTTTAGTGACCCATTTCCTGCATTCAATCTTCAATAATTTGTCACTTTCTGAACAATGCAACATAATTCTCTATATCAATATAACTAATTCCTTCCATCCAGTGCTAGCAGTTTTCACTTGTCATATCAGTAATTAGCAAGGAGTTGGGGCTAGGATATGTGTATGCCATTTCTTCTTCCTTTCACATGGGGTACTGATATATATACAACTATAATGTAATTAGTAAATAATATAACATGAAGAGAAAGAAGCAAAACCAGCATGTTAACAGGAGCTGTTCTTCCGGCTAATTTTTCAAGTAAGGTACCCCTGGGCATTTAGGATTTGTGAGCAAAACCATGAAGATGTTTTTACAAATATGGTAATGGCGTATCTCAATATGTGACCACATTTACCTGATAAAAAATATAGTGTTTAGCATGCAATAGGGGCTTACATTAAAATTTACAAATCATTCCTTTTTTTTTAATTCCTGTGGTTTCAGGCCAAATTGTAAACAAAATCATTAATTATTTGCAGAATTTATGAAGATGCTGCAACGCTCACACTACACACTCCTTGGACCACTGATCCTGTGAAATTAAACCAAAGTACAAATTAAGGAAATATTTTCCCCTTGCTACCATATTCTTCACTAGGCACTTGCTTAGACACTTTGCATATGTACATGGAAGAAAAGCAAATGATCCTAAACACTTTCCTATTTCTGAGATACTGAGGCTCCTGAAGGAGAAAACGGTTTTAGACTAAGAAAAATAGACAGTTGTACACAGAGGGCTTGTTTGAGTCTGTACCAATTGCTTGTACTTAGCCAGAATATATGATGTTCTTTCCTTAGTGTATTCATATTTCTGCTCCACTCCCTGTGCTCAAGGATTTAAGGAAGAAGGGCAAGATTCCTCCCTCCTTCACTCAGTATAATATAATGGTGGCTTTCTCCATCAACTGAAAATTCAATTGTGCCTGGAAATTTTACACTATTTTATGGAGCTTCAAGCTTCTTTTGTCATATTGGAGCACTACCAAGAAACCCTGAGAGAATCAGGACCACAGGGTGTTTTACACCTGGTGGCTGTACATGAGTGTGAAAAAATGTTTTAAACCACTGAATTGCTATATTTAATTTTTCAGCCAGTCCACCTAAAAATAGCTATGCATACTGACTGATGCTTTCAGCATTTGTGACAATAATTTTCTCATAGGTGAAGATTTTCTGTGTAAAACTGCAGCCCACAGTTGCTTTTTACAGCCACCTTCTAAATTCCTGAAAATAATGTTTTACTATATAATGGAAATTGTGAAAAGCTCTTAGTTATAACTGTGCTAATAGGTGCCCCTATGTAAAACTCAGGGCATTGTAAAAATTGTCGATTGTACAACATCAAAAATCTTAAGTGTAATTTTTTAAAATAAAAATACTATTCTATAAGAATCAATTACTGTAGCTTGGAAATGTCAGACAAGAACACCTCATATTTAGCAGTAGAAAAAAGAAAAACCTAAGGCAGTTGAAAATCAAAAGTTAACAGTTGTCGAGGATACCCAGATTTGTTATTCTGAAAATGAGAAACATACTATATGTTAAATATTAGTGTCTTGAGAGGAATAAATTTCAGTGCTATGGAAAGATCAGTCCACACTCTCCTAGCACAGGTTTTTCAGTTCCCCCTCTAAAATGTTATGGGGATGCTGGCAACAATGAGATGCACGGAGTGTTTGCCATCAGAAAAGTGATGGGGTGATTCTTAAAGACATCTTATTCCTATCCCATCTGCAGGCGTTGAGTTACTCCAGGGCTGAAGCACCAAATCTCATCCAACACAACTGAAATACCACACCTAAGTACTTCATCCTAGATTCCTATCTGTTACGAGTTACTCTGGAAAATTTAAGGATATCGCTCAAGAATAAAGCACAACCAGATTCATGGATGTTCAAAAATGGCAACTACAATTAATGAAGGCCACATTTTAGCATCTGGGTTTATTAATATAGTAAGTTATTTTTTCTTTAAATATAAAGATACAATTATTGGATTTGGGTTGTTTTGGGGTTTGTTTTGTTTTGTTTTGCTTTGGGGTGGTGTTTTTGCAATCAAAGGCCTATAACAAGAATTCAGGGCAATAAAAATTCCAGTGCTTGAGCTTACTCTCTGGATACATTTCTTTGTTTTCAGACAGCTTTCACTGTTTTCTGATTTTCATCTTTCTCCTCTCAACTGCCATAGCAACTATTACAAATATTTATGTGCGACAAATTCTGGCACGGAGAGGAATTCTTTCCTCCGGTATTTACAAAGCACTGTCACAAAAGTAGGTGATGCTTTACCCTGCCTGTGCTATCTGCTGTTTACACTTCTGCACAGGAGGGTGTTAAATAAGTTACCTCACACGTTTGGATCGTCCTGGCAGCCTGCCAAGGCTGATCTGCCTGTAAATGTATGGTTCCCTTTCACCTGCCTCTTCAGCTGCTCAAAGCCAACCTTTTTTGAAGTAGAGAAGAAACCCTCACCCTTTTGTATAAGCAATTATTTGCTATTGGGTGTTTGCTATTATTTGCTGTATGAGGTTGTTGAGGCTTTGAGCATATAGAGGTGCTCCTTTAATAATCCATCTAATAGGTGTGCAAAACCCAGGCACTGGGCATGATGTCTGCTCTCCTGCCAGGCAGGGAGGAAATGACACTTTGACAGATAGAAACTGGTGGCAGTTTTTCCTCAGCCTTAAGAGATCAGCCTCATGCTCCCCTTGTATCTCAGTTTTCTCATGTTTCTCCCATGTTACTTCCTCCCTGTCCTTCCTCACTTAAATCATTCCTCTCCTTTACAAGATTCCACACTTACTGCTGCTGATGCAATTACATCTACTCTTTTTTTATCAGGTTCTGGCAACTGGTTAAAAATTTTGATGATGCCTAACACCATTTCTTTCTCTACCATTTAACTTCCCTTGCTTTTGGACAGGTAGAATCTCGCATTTTGCTACAACATTCCTTGCAACATGGCTAGCTCAAGTCAAATATGAATGAGCTAATTTCCTGTGCAGGCAAAGACAGACCGTTGACTGTTAACTGCAGGGAATCTTGGGCTATTCATTGTCTTTGTATGTTGGACAACAAACCCATCATCTGAAATGCTGCAGAATTGTGTTCTTAAGCTTACTGATGAACTGGAATATGTTCTTCTGAAAGATGAGGTCAGCTTGTTCTCCGAGCCTGGATTGAGGTCCGAAAGCAGGCTCAGAACAAAAACTGGACTAGAATTAATAATATTAAGATAGGCCTTACTGTTGCATCCTGGGTTTTGGGTTCAGATTTGGAGTTCTGGTCTTTGTTAGCTTACTGGTTCCATGTATCCTCATGCATCCCCCGTGTCTTCCCCCCCCACCACACAGAAGTTAGCCCCAGGCTGCTGGCCATTGGCCGTTGTGGTAACGTCACAGCCACAGCGTCTGTGTTCATTGGGCGGAGAACTCCAGTCCTCCCCTGTCCCACCCCTATATCCCTCTGCGGCACCCCAGCCTCGGGGCCAGATTTGTCCAAGCGAGGCTGGGAGCAGCCATAGCTTCTCCATTGCGGCTCCCGCAACCAATAAAGCGCCCAGCCGCGACACGGACGGGTTTGGACAATTCCCTGCTGCCTCTTCGTTTCCTTCCCTCGCGCCGACGACGAAGCGCGGCCAGCCCAACCGGAGTGCAGCCGCAGAAGCACCCGGAAGTAGCGGCAGCATCGACCCCGACGAGGAGCCGAGGCACCAAGCCACGCTCTCGGGAGCTGGTCGGGGTGGGAAAAGCGAGGCGCCGCAGCACCTTACTACTGGAACTAGTCAATTACCAATTGTTATCCAGCTTGCAAGTTTAGTTTACTTGGAGCATGGTTCAAAGATACCAAGAACACACAGATAAGGCTTAAATCTGTGTAATCTCAAGCCATGATTTGATATGTAGAAACCCACAGTCTTTAACCCAAGGAATTTACAAGTTGAAGTAAGAGACAGTGAGCACTGCAAGGGAGGACATAGGCATTAAGGACTCAGACACTAAATCAATGAATTTAAGGAGATGGGCTGATGCCAATCCCATGCTGAGGACTCTAAGAACTGACTTTACAACTAGGTTTCGTAACAAAAGTTATCCTCTGTGAGACTTTGAAAAGTCTAATACAAGGAGAGAAAAATACACAGATACAGACAAAGCAGAGAGACAGATCTCACCATATTATTTAAAATTGTTTCTGTCTAAACTGGCAGACATGTACCTACCTTTCAGGTATGTGCTTAGCTGGTAGAATATTCACTGGTAGAATAGTATCAAAGAAAGAAGCAGCAAGTGCTAAACACAAGGTTTACAGAATCAAGAAAACTACAGTGTGAAAAAATGTGAATTAAAACACCTAAACAGGACCCAGAACTTTTCTTGTATGTTTTCCCAAATGGCAAACTGTGATGCCAAATATTTAATTTACAAGCCCCTGATTCTAAAATATCAAATTGAATGAACATGGAACTAAATGTAAAGTACTAATAAGGCATTTTTATCTATTTCTATTTGCTTTCTAAAAATTAATTTTGTTTGCAATGCATCTTATTTTCACTAAGGAGAACCAGCTACAGATAAGTTTCTTCTCTTTTACAAAATCTCACAGTGAGATAGGAGCAAAACAATAACATTAAGATGTTTTTGTTCTGAGCCCAGGATCCAATCAAGAAAATTACATTTTAATAGATCCAATTCTTTGGTATGAATGAAGATCAGGTCTTGATGGAATTTGAATCCCTGAACACAACTGCTGAAAAAAACCACAATGCAACCAGAGCTAAGGTAAAATCAGTAATTATGAAAAGAAAGGTTAGGTCTACCCTGCAGATTTCTATCTAGTAGAAAACAAAATCTTAACACGCTTCCTACAAATATCCAAGAATTTGACCATATCCACAAAACCAGAAGGATTCATTAACATTGAGCACATTTTACACTTCAAAAGAAGCAGCACCATCACCCAAAAGTAAGCATCTGTGAAAGGAAAATTTTTTCTAGAACTGAAACCAAAAACACTTATTCATATCATCCAATATTCTCAATAACTGAGAACTAGATATTTTAGTATTTAGTATGCTAAATACTTTGGTATTACATAGATTTTCTGACCTGAAATCTAAACAGGGCTTACCTATGACTCCTGACTACACTCTACACACTCTGGTCAGCTGATGTATGTCAAGTCATGTTCAAAAGGGGGTTTAGCTACAGCTACATTCAAAGCTGTCTTGGTGTTTCCATTCCTGTCTGCTACATTTCAGCTGACAACCTCAAATGCACAAAATTATGAAGTCACCTACAGAAAGAATTATGTTTCCTTTAAAGTTTTAATGTTTCAGGTGGAAAAAAAATCTTTTTTAGTTCTCTAATTGGCTGTTGTTTATAATTTTGGATACCAGTCACCAAATGTTTATGAGGCTTTCAAATAATGTTTTTGAATTCTGCTAACTACAAATGTATCATGTATTTTAACATGGCAATTGTGATATCAGGTAATGATACAAGTCTAACAGCTGTGGATTATTAATCAATGGTGTCACAGTAAGTGGCAATGTTTTAAATACAGTTTGAGCATGATTTTTAATACAGTTAGCTCAGTCCTGCTGGTGGCTAAGGAAGTAATAGAAATATTGGTTTATGTCATATTTAATATAAAATTCTTGCTAATGATTTTCAAGCCTCCATTCAGATGACTGTTAGCTCATTATAAGCAACACAAACTTTGAAGACTGCTTTGTATCTCTGAAAGCACAACTAGCTACCAGTAATTTAATCTTACCATTAATTAATCTTAAAAAGGTTTTTACACACTGGGCAGGGACAATGAGCTAAAAAAATCATTCTATACTCTTTCATATTTGTCTAATTTCTATGTTTAAAGAATTTCAATAGTTATAATTCATGACTCAAAAAAAAAAATACCTGGAGCTTCAGCTTCTGGTCAATGAGCCAGTACCACAAGCACTCCTAAAATTACAGGAAAACATGACTCTGATCATGTCAGACTCAGATCACCACCATATGTTATAGAAAAGATGTAAGGAGTAGAGAGAAATCATTGTTAGATACTGTTACAAAGGCATTCCACAAATCAGAAGTCTGATATGTCTTCTAACAAATTACATGAACCTTAAATGTTGTGTCAAAACTATGGGAATCAGGAGCACTTCCCAGATCTGGTCTGTCTCAAATGCCTGCTGGGATGGACAGACATGCACCACGTCTCTGCACACTTCTATGGAAATGTAGGTGTGCAGGTAGGCAGGGAGTGGAACTGCACTTGCACAGCCCCTTTGCTCTAGACCACTGGTGGGGATCAGAATACAACCCAAACTGCATTTCCTCCTGTTTATGGGCAGCATAAATATGGGACTAAATTTGGAATCCTTAGCTTAGGAAAAGATCTGCTACACCACTGCCCCACCCTTACACCTACCTCCACCACCCTTTTAAAAGAACACTCTGCAAATTGTTAATATCTTCCCTAAATATAGCGAATTTTATAATTTTGAAGTCCTAAAATTCTGGTGACGAGAGTAAAAACCACCTGGCAGATCTAACATCCATCCACTCACTCTGTCACAACTGCACCCGGGCCTCAGAGATCTGGACGTATTTCTGACAAGAAAAGACAGGGCATCAAAAATTTGCCATCAATATGTCACTTCAGAAATCTTTATTCCTTGCTTTATATGTGTAAAAGCACACATAAACCACAGAAATATTAGCTAAAGATTTCTACAGCAGCCTGCATTCAAATAGTATCTAAAAAAAGGCAAAAAAAAAAAAGATTTAAAGTAAAAATGACAATACAGAAAGGAAGGTGTGAAACACACAAAGCCTTTGAAGAACATGACTGTGCCTATTAGGAACTTCTGACATTCAGCTGAGATTGTGACTGTGGCAACACAATGAAATGCAGCAAGGCATTCTTAGAGGAGGTGAAAGAAGAGAAACAAAGCTGGTGAAAAGTCTGGAGCACAAGTCTGATGAGGAGAGGCTGATGGAGTGTTTAGCCTGGAGGACAGGAGGCTCAGGAGGACCTTATCACTATCTATAACAACACGAAAGGAGGCTGCAGAGGTGGGGTCAGTATTTTTTTGCAAGGAAGAAGCGATAAGACAAGAGGAAATGGCCTTAAGTCGTGCCAGGGCAGGTTTAGATTTGATATAAAGGAAACATTTCTTCATCAAAAGAGCTGTCAAGCATTGGAACATACTGCTCAGGGAAGTGGCTGAGTCACCAACCCTTTTAAAGGCATTTAAAAGATGTAGCACTCTGAGACATGGATTCATGATGAACCTGGCAATGCTCAGTTGGTCTTGATGATCCTAAGGGTCTTTTCCAAACGAAATGATTCTATGATTCTGAGACAGTGAAAATTTAACAAGGTAAAAATCTATTTAGATTTAAGTGAAATGTGCTGCTTTGAGCTTGCTAGCATAAGTAAAATATACTGTTTAGTCTAGTAACTTTGCAACACTAATAAAACTGCCCCAGCTAAAGAGAAAGAATGCAAATTTCTAAGCTAAAGAGATAAGAAATAAGAAAGACTCCTCAGACCTTGAAACAAGGCAAAGTGACCCAAAAGTTCTCTCTGTACTTTCTGACAAAAACTGAGTACAAGTGTAACTAGCTGTAAGTGTAACATGAAATCAACAGAATGAATATGCACAAACCTATTGTAAAATTCTCTACATATGTAAATTAGTTAAAAGTAATAAAAAAGGATCAGGAGTCCTCAGGGGCATGCATGTCCTTTGAAAAAGAAAGATTCCCCACATGCACCCAGTGCTGTAATAAACATACCATCCCTACAAATCTTTATAAAAATTGTAGGGTTTTGATTTTTCATCCGTGTTTCATTTCTAAAGAATAAGCTTTCAAGTTTCAGTAACCCAGGGCTAAAGTTTGGAAGCACAAAATAATAGAAACACGTATAAAAAACTTTGACAAACCTAGAAAGATCTGTAATAGTTTCATAATAATTAGAACCTAGGCAGAGTCTGTAGCATGGTACAGGATATCAGAGACCACAGTTTAACTGCTGATATTTCAGCAGCACTGTCTGCAATGCACTTCCACTGTAAATTATATTAGGCTAGAAGTGCCATCTCTTAGCCTGCTTACCAAACATAAGGGACAAAACTCAGGTTATATTTTGAATGTATTTTTCTTCCATCCAGCTAACATCTGAATTCACCTTGTCTACAATGAGAAGGACAAATAAGCAACTCAGTTTAGGACTCCTGCTAATGTTTTGTTTTTTTTTTTTTTCCTGATCAGCAGCACTATGAACCCAGCATGTCTTTTCCAGAGATACCTCTTGGCTGCTAAACAAATTCTGGAAATCTGAATCCATTCATGAACTCGTATTTCTAATGTGGCAAGGCACCATGCCTCAAAGTGCCCCCTTCAGCAGCTCTAGAAAGACATGCACACTGTCCTTAAACTGGCACACATCACTGTAGCTTGGGTTACATATGGCAAAGCTTCTCTCTGCACTATCCAGTAACTGGGCAGGCTGCCAGTGCCACAAGGGGTATCAAGACACTAAATTAAGGACACTAGGAAGAAAATGGATGAATTGAAAGAAATTAGCGAAACCAATAATGGGGTCAGAGGCCTGATGTCATCTAAACCAGTCACTGTGTATCTGTAAATATCCCCTTGCAACTTTTCACCCAAACTGACCAAAAAAAAATATTCTTCAACATGTTGAAATATGAAATATTGCTGCTGGATTAATGCTTCTTTATAAATAACTGATTGGTCAAAAAGTGCTTTGGAAAGTCCATGTATCTCCTGATTACTTTAAAAAAAAAAAAAAAAATCATTGCAAAACACCCATCTGAAAGTTAATTTTTTTTTTGCCTACATTCTGTTTGTTTTTTTTCTGTTTACAGATGATACAACAGTGGCCAATCAAATTGTATTAAGGATGAATAAATGAAGCTCATAAATAATAGCTCCCAAAAGTTTACTGGTTCTATTCTTTTGATCCAAGGAAAAAAGCAGACTTTGGATTTGTCAGATGTTTGGATGTTAATGGAAAAATTCAGAGGTATTTTAACCTTCTTAAGCCATAACTAGAATTTCCCCAGTTTTAAAAGGGCAAAATTATTCTCAAACAGAAGTAAATTGAGGGGGGCAAAATCTTGCATAATATTTTATCTGAATAGTACATTAATCTTCTGAAAGGTAGGGCTCCTACATATGTACATGTGCCATAGGATAGAGAGGATCCCAGTGACATTCACTTCCAGAGCATATGTGGTAATCCTGCTAGAAACTCAGCTCTGTCCTGATGAACACTGACTTCCACCTGGGGCTTGAAACATATAGATATATACATAAAACTCTCACTGAAATGAGTGCACTGAAGGCTTATATAATGAAAAAGACCTTTTCATACAGAAAATGTGAAGTATTTTTCCATTATCATTTGATAGCTGCCTATGAATGGAATTCTGCTTGGTAAGTCTCGATAGGTGGTGCACGATGGGTAGATTTCTGAGAACACTCTAACCTTCTTCAAAACTGCTAAACACTAAAAAAAGGGGGAATATTTATCCTTCCTGAGATAATTTTCTCAGTATTTCCTAAAATTTTAGTAAGAGTATAAAATACAAACACTTATTTGGCAGCTGCTTGGGGAAAAGACAGTTGTCTTGCAGAAGAGCTAAAAGGGTTACACAGTCCTCTTCATGTCTCCACACTTTGTTATGGATTTACTGAAATCTCACAGACAGAAATCGATCAAGTGTTACCCTCGAATGGCAGTACTTATGACACTGGCAGTATTTCAGCCACATCATCCTGTGGTGCAGTGTTCAATAGCTCATGGTCAAAATTTCAACTCACCTTCTGCATCTTCTGGCCTTGTAAGATCAATGACACCAGGACCAATTTTTCCATCTTCATTGGGTTTCCCTGTTAACTGCGGGCCTAAATTTTCAAACCTTGCTCTTTCCTGGAAAAGAACAGAAGGACTCTTAATGCTCCATATAGGAAAGTTTGCATAATATGCCAGTACATATGGATATGCATCGATACATGCCTTATTTTTTAAATCTGAACAAATAATGAATGCATCTAATTAGAATTTTAGCTCAGGGACAATTTTTTTCTTTTTTCTTTTTTTTTACAGATTCTGAATGTTTGCATTTATGAAAATCAGTTTTAAATGTGAAACATATACAGAAACTTTGAGATTATTTTGATCTGCAGTGCCATAATGCATAAACGATTGTACATGCAAATACAAAACACTCTTGGCAGCACACAGTGCTGATCGATGCTGCTCACTTTGCCTTACCACTTATTTTCCAGCTTAAACTGAAAAAGACAATCGGCATTTGGGAAACATGAAAATTCAGAAGCTGAAAGAAGAGTTTGTATTAAAATGCACTGGTATTTTAATGAAAAAAAAGCACTTTTTCCCCACTCTGAGATTTAACTTTGCATTCATACCTCTGTGAAAACACAAGTCTGAATTTTATGCAGAGATTTTCAAAGACAAATATTTGAAATAAGGAATAATAGAGGACAGAACCAATATTATTTTGTCTAGAAATTTAAGTTGTAACTCAGTGAATAGGGAATGTAAGAAGACAATAAAGGAAAAAAGAAAACAAGGAAAATCAATGCCCACTCTCAGGGAAAAAAAAAAAAAAAAAAAAAAAAAAAAAAAAAAAAAAAAGAAAGCTTTTGAGAGCTGGAGACCTCCATAGGAAACCTGGAACCAGAAAGTGGAAACTGAAAGGTATTTTATACATGAACCCAGTTCCTCACTCACTCCTGGACAAGGCTGCTCTAAAGGCAGTGTAATATTGTCTCTCAATAGTGGTCTCTGTAGTGCTGTGTATCAGTGGCAGAGTGTTCAATGGTTATCATTAATTTAGCATTCTCATTTGAAGGAACATAGCATGTTTTCCCTCTTGCCTTGTTGTTACCTCTTCAGATTAAACTTGGCATTATGTTGTACTTGTGAATGAATGAGACCTTGTTGTTCATTACTATGAAACAATATTAAATGTCATGTCAGCTTGAATTTAGAGACTTGAAATACCAGCTTTCAGCTCCACGAACCGTTTCTCCATGTTATACTTAATGCATTATGCAGGAGTAGAGTGCTGACTGCTGTTCAGTCTATTGTTCAATGACCTAGTTCTGTGCTGTGCCTGCTAGACACGAGGAGAAAACATTGGGAAAATCTCTCCCAAAAGATGGTAGAAACTTGGAAATGTTCTTCAGGACAAAACACGGCCTTGTCTCCTCATTTGCTCCACCTCCAACTACTCCTGCTTTCCAATATTATTATTTTTCTATTGTCGTTGTGTTTCAGCCACAAAACCCCATCAGGAAAAGGGAGGAATGTTCTGATTCCTCATGTTTTCAGTTCCTTCAGCCATGGATTTTTAAAAATGATTCTCTGTTTAATTTGCAGAGGAAAAGAAAGCTCAGTCTGACACTGGATTTGCCACAACATGCAGCTGAGGCATTTCAGGTACTAAATGCATTTCTAAAAGTTCCTCAGAATCTCCCATTTGTCAGACAAAGCAACTGCATTTTGTATTTGGTTAATTACTTGTTTTCTTCTGTAAAATCCATGATTGAAGAAGGAGCTTATATACACAAAGGAACTCAAGAGAAGAGAAAGAGTTACAAATAAAATTTGACTGTAGAAAGGCACTACAATACTAGAGGCCCAATTTTTTGCTGAAAAATGTTGTGCAATGTAACAATACACTTGAATCATCAGGATGGGATCTGTCTTACTTGTAGAGAGAATGAAAAATAAGTTTATCAAGGACACTGTGTTCCATTGCAATGGGCTGATTTGCAGTTGAGATAAAAACAAAGATCAGTGCTAAGAAAACAGCTTTTGGCACATTTATTTTCTCTTTCAAAATATTTGCACTAAAAGCTTTTTTTTTTTTTTAAAGGACATTAATACAGCACCTGCAGTATTTCAGAAAAAGGAGAAATACCTTTCTTCTATAAAAATCAACAGATCCAGCACATATCAATATGCACATTTGGAATATCTTTCTAGTCATTCATTCTCTTTGATTTTACCAGAAAATATACTCTTACAAAAAAAAAAAAAAAACTAAAAAAAAAAACCAAAAAAAAAAAAGAAACCAAAAAAAAAAAAAAAAAAGGGAAAAAGAAAAAGTTTCTGCAAGAACATCAATATTTTGACATGGAAGGAGAAAAGGGAAAATTGTATGAGGTTCAGAATCACTTAAATGAAAGCACTTATGCCATAAAAATACCTGCTCTTGTCAAACAAAGGAGCTGTATTTATAGTTATTTTATAACCCCCTCATAATTCATGAGATGCTTTAACAAAGATAGATATATTTAGGTCTTTGAAATGCCTTTTACATTAATTCCTTTTCTTGCTTTTTTACTGAAAATAATCATCATAGTGATAGAAAAAATGGTCAATATTTGCATTGGGTTTACACAAATTCAGAAGACTTTAAAAAATAGGAAAATCTTCCTTAATACTAAAAATGCTTTTATCTAGAACATGCCTTTACAATTCCATGAAAGACAACAAATTCATATGACATTTATTATAAGAGAAGAAACTTGTCCTACACTAAGCTCAAATAATTTTCAGTGGGATTTGTCTTTGTCCCCATCTTGAACTCATCCTAAAGAAAATAGACTAAAAATCTTTTAAAAGTACATGTTTCCCCTAAGATGACTGAGAGGAAGATTGATTCTCTACTTCATCTTCCTAGATTAAAAAAAAAAAAGACATCCCTTCATTAAAAATAAATGGTTATACATAGCTGCACAAACAAATATGTTACCTACACACGCATTACATCTGCACACATGTACAGCTACTAATGGATCTGTTGCTGCCTGCCTAACCTCCATTAGCAGAAAATTTTGGTGAGTTTGTTATAAAGTGCACTGCTATGGACAGTGCAGGTGTTTTCTCCCCTGTGAAAAGCACTTTTGACCCCTATTTTAAATAGATTTTTTTTTCTTATTTTTGTGCTGGCTATGGAGCTTATATTGTAGAGTTACTTTAATTTTTTCCCTTTAAATCTCAGCAAAAAAGTTTTAGGATATGACACAGACAACCCCTTCTCATGACAAGAGCAACACAGTCAGTTGGAGTTTGCATTAGGAAACTAAAAGCACTTCCCAACACAAATCAGATCCTTTGTGCTTCTTTATACTTTGAACACGTAGTAAAAATAATGTTTTCTTCAAAATGAAAAAAAGAGAAAAAAGAATCTTCTTAGCAGCCAAACCTAAATTTTTCATTCTGTGATATGATTAGGCACTTATTTATGCGTTGTCAGTCACAAACATGCAGAAAACGTAAAAGTTATTGAAAAAATTAAAGTCTGCTCAACTGTCTTGCAGGACTGTTGGTTCTCTAAGTGCTTTGAAATTATGATGTATGAGGTAGATGTTGCATATTAAATAAAGATATTTAAATTATAAAGCCCCCGTTAGTGAGAGCTGATGAATGTTAAATGTTATGAGCCACAAGGCTGTGGCATCCATCATATTCACATATTATCACAGTCAGTGATGGAGCAGCCCCAGTGATGACAGATAGACTGCTAGATAGTTATCCCTTATTTCCAATGTCGCCAAGCAAGCCTTGCAACCCCTTGGGCATTATTTTTAGCTTTGCATTAAATTAGCAAGTTTTCCGTCACATTCTGCCAGAAAGTATCAATTCTTTCTTCACGTGTGGAAGGTAAAAAGAATGATTCAGTGAAACGGGGAGTAAAGCAAAAGGAATCCTTAGCCCCTGCCTCTGAAAAGGCTGCAAACTTCAAATGACTAGAAACAAATATAAAATTGTGATCTTGTGAAAGAACAGCAATGAAACAGTAAGCACACAATAATGGCTTTTCTCTGCACTTAGATAAAAGCTGAATTTTTGATGTGCACAGTATATTTTCATAAAATTTTATATACTATGTTTTATACACTTATTGGCTATTCCATAATAATGTGTGTGCTAACAGTAAAATTGCTCTTAAATTTATGTGTGTTATTTATACGTTCCCACGTAACAATGCTTTTTGTTGTAAAAAATATTCTGTTTATTAATGTAACTTTACAACCACTGCATCCAGGATCCGTGGTAAATTAATGACATTTTTATTATTTTATAGTGTCATTAAATTTTTACTGATCACTCCATCAAACCAAAGCGATAAAGGCCATAATGCAAACTGGGACACTTAGATCAGGGGAGCAGGAAGGCATTCCATATAGTCTGAAGTAAACTGCTTGCCATAAATGATATTTATACCATCTTTAAGGATGTGAGAATACTTCGACAAGTTTGGCAAAACTGTTTCTGTAGTACTGTGGATTGTGTACTTAAATAACAGTTTACTTGCCAGTGAGACTTTTTTTTTTTCAAACCATATGCAAGAAGATGACTGATTGCATCCATCTCTTGAAAAATAATATATGAAACGTAATAATACACTGGGCACCCCTCCCTTCTGGATTACCAAGACTGATCTGACTATACCCATGCCTCAAATTATTTCAACATGCTTGCTTTTTCCACATCTGAAATATATGCTTAGCCTGAAATGGAAAATGGCATGCATGCTGATCGTTGTGTAAAAGATTTAAAATATATATCTTTTTTTGCAAACAAATTCTTTTATTGAAGTAGACGTGTTTGGACAATGATGTAATACCTTTATTTCAATAGTCTAGCATGGAAGCAGTTACCCAACATCAATTTAAAGAGGCAGTTTCTAAAAATCAAATTAATATGGGTCATTCACAGAAGCCACAGAACATATGACTGAAGGGATATTATTTCTTCTGAGGACAGTGCTTTAGTTAGAATAACTACAAATAATTATCACATTGTCTTTATGGATGAAATGTATTTCAATTAAATTATTCTATACTAAACGTTCTAGTAGCTTTTTTGCTAACTGTGATCTGCTCCCTTCATGTACCATGGAGAAAATTATTCCGAGTTTGAACAGGAGGAATTACAACTCCTTTTTCCCCTCCCTGGAAACTCAAGATACAAATACCCCCATCTTTTCACCTTCTTCTTACTACTTTTTAACAGCTGGGACTGAAAAGTTAAATTACCCTCCACTTAAAATCTTTTGCAATGTCTTGGCACAGCAGGGATAATTACAAATTGACTTTCAGCCTTATCTCTGGATATTTTAGTTATTACGGGTGGGAAGTTTAAACATTAACCTTATTACAACAATGTCAATCATCCCACTGGTGTGCAGGCATGCAACTTCTGGAATTCTTTGGATGGCAGAGGAGATAAACACAATAGTGGCACTACTGTTACCATTAAAAGCATGGCCCTTGGTTTTGCAGAACTGTGGTGAATCCCTAGGACTCATTTTCAATATCATAGCACTGGGAGCTGCTCCAAAAAGCAAAAGAAATTAAATTAGCAAAGCAGGCAAACATAATGTAGGAATGCTGTTATTTTAAGATATTACAAGGTACAATCCTTTTCCAAGTATTTACAGGTCTTGGGACTGAAGGATATGCTGTCACCTATGATGTTGACACAACCTGCCCTTTATTTTTTCTGTAAGTGAAACATCTGAATTCAATGATCTCAGGGACCAAGAGAAGCACAGTGAGTGATTTTTCACTCTGAAATACTGCTGCTTCCAGGTTTTGAAGGCCCCTATGCCCTCCATAAACTGCTCCAGTAATATCTTTGAATTCTGAACATACAGCATGGACCAGCATCCCTGCGACAGAATACAGATTTGTATCACATTGCAGTGCCTCAAAGCAAACAGCTTGCTTGAAAAGATGTGGGGAGAGAGAAGCCACTAATTCTCCTTTTAAATAGATTTTTCCATCTTAAAGCATAACTGAAAAGAAAGAGGTTAAAAGCAGATAACAGGGAATTTACAGTAAACGTTCTTTGCCTGCCTGGCAAGCCTCAGCTGGCTTCCATGTGACAATGTGACATGGGTAGGACCATCACAAGCAGAAAATACTCTGAAGTTGTTCAGAAACAGAATCTCACAGTGATTGTCACATTATGAGACTTCTTTTAAGAGCCAGGTTCTGGAGTCAAAATTGAGAATTGCAATTTCATCAAAATTTCAAGTGTCTAGAAAAAAATCTAGTCTAGAAACCAGTGGGCTAAAGCCACAAAAAAATATCCCCAGATAAATAAATACCAGTGCATATAGCCTACTTGTAAACACTGTCTTCAGCTAATTATTTTGGAAGCCTGGTTTTAAGGATCAGAATTCCAAGAGCTTCTTCTCAGCTAGCGTGAGCAGTAGCCATCTTGATCTTGAGCACAAATAAGAAGGATTTAAATGAATTCTCTGATTATCAGGAGCATTCAGCAGATACTAAGATGTTTATAGACTTTAGTGCATGGAAGCCTGCTTTTAGTAGAAAGTCTATCAATTCAAAACTATTTCTTAAAAGGGGACAAAAAAAAAGAACTGATAGCAAATCTAAGAAAGCAAATCTCCACCTAAGGAAAGTATTATGCCCCCCTGCACATGAAATATTGCCATCTCCATAACTATTGCCATGCTTGCAGGCACTCCTAAGCTATGGATCTGCCCTGGTTAGATTACTTTCAACAGAATTACTGCATTTACTGAGCTCCTTTAACCAAATGCTTTATGTCTTTGTTCATATGGTTTTAATATGGTTTTAACCAATTGCAAGGTTATTTATAAGTTTGCAACTCCCCAGTAGTTAGAGTTATGAAGCGCTCAGACTTAAGCATATCCAGTTGTGTGGTAACCCAACTACTGCTTTCATGCGGTTTCCAACTTTTTATTCATGTACAAAGGCATCGTGCATGGCAGTATCTGAGACCATTGTGATTAACTCTTTGTTTCAGCAGCAAACTCAGGCTGAAGCCTACAGTAAAATTACATACAGACTAAAAGGTAAAGATTAAAAGGAAAAAAAATTCACACAAACTGTGAAATTTCACCACAGGCTGAGAAGAAATTAGTCCTTAAAAAACAAAGGGACAATCAATTAAATTAGCAGCTGGTAAATGAAAAGCAAACAAAAGGAGTTACTACTTTACACTTAGCATAATTCTCTATGAATGCTGTAGAATTTGCCAGGGGTCAGAAAGAGTCCAAAGCTTGGTCTGTCACTTGTTTCTAAAAAAGCTGGATAATTTTATGACTGTTAATAACATTTGTAGTAACACATGCTAAGGTAATCAAATCTCATGTTCCAGAGTGTAAGCTGTTCAACTGTTGGGTCAAAGAGAAATTCCCTTGTCCTCTCTGCTGTTCCCTTCCCTCCTGACCAACTCCACAGGTGATTAACTGGGAGCCTTCTAGGGAGAGAAGTTAATTTTCTTTTGTAACACTGCTAAATTTAAAGAAGAGCTGGTAAATGATATAGACCAAATCTATAATCTACCTTGTAATTAGAAGGAATCTGAACACAACCATTTAAAAAACTCCAACATTTTCTTCTAATTAAACACATACATGTGAATTTTTGAGAGACAGACAAAAACAAACACAAATTACAATTGACATCCACTTCTACTAGGAAACAGCAGGACTGTGGTTTGTTTTTTTCTGTGCTGTAAAGTGACTAATGGAAGCAATTCAATAGCTACTCATGAACCTTTGGAATGTTCATTTAAATTTCTAACATTCGATTTACAAGAATAAAAGTGCAAGGATATGACAAAACAAAGGGGTTTTTCCTAGGCTAAATATTACAAAGGAATAAATGTATATCTATATTTAAGTTTAATTTAGCAGGTGGTTGGACCATGTTGGTTATGGCCTCATTTTCATCAAGAATTTTAAAATGGAGCCATTCAAATGCCATAAAAATGAACAAAAATGCTTTTACCAAATTTGGACAATTTCATGATTCTCTACATATATCTGCATGTTTCCCCAGATTTTTATGCTTGTGACTAAATTTCATTGAAGGTATTCTCACGCATTAGAATCAGAACAGAATTTGGTTACTAGGTCAAAGCTGTGAATCTCCTTCTCTCTTATTCACCTAGTAATATATTCCAGTCTGAAAACCCAGTTGTAACAGGAAGCCACAGCAGTGAAACAACCAGCAAAAACTATTCTAGCTTCAGCAGAACAATTTTTTTGGAATGAAAAAAAAAAAAAAAAAAAAAAAAAAAAAGAAGGGAGAAAAGTCACCAATTTCAATTTCATTGCGGTGTTCTGCAAACCCCAACAGCACAAAGCTGTTGCTTTCAGCTGCTATCCACTCAGGGAGTTGGGACAATAAAGGTCTTTTTTAAAGTCCAGAAAACACACAACCAGACAGACATGCACACATGTCACTGACCAAAGATCTTCAGAAGCAATCTAATGTTCTTTTGTGAATAATATGCAAATTTAAGCACATATAAATGGACATTTATAAGTTTAATTTTAAACCTATAAAAGCTAAGAAAAAGACAGATATTGTTCCCATAAATACTTCCAGTCTATTGTTTCAACTGTTCCTTAAGACAGGCACATGTCAGAGTTTTGGACACCTTCAGATAATGCTGGAAAAACTTTGATAAACCTTGACTACATAATGCAATAATCAATTATCAGATCTCAATCAATGCAACTTTTCCTACTCAACATATGGTTAGTAGTTAGAAAAGTATAAAAGCAAATATTTAAAATACTCTATTTGCCAGTATTTTTTCAATTAAGGAACTAAACTTAGTTGCATTTTGTTACAGCAACCTTTGAACATGAATAGTATTGTATATTGTAAGGGTAGGTTTGAGTATCTCCATTAGGGTAAATCCTCCAGGGCTTTGGCAGTAGAGATGTCTAACCCCAGACATCACAAATGAGTCACTGGTGGTACTCACCCCTTTTGTTTACCTCTATAAACAACACAAGCCTCCAGACATGCCTGCTCCATCCCATGTTCAGGAAGACACCTGAAGCAGTTTAAATTGGAGATGCAAAAGACACTTGGGCTTAAATGTTCATATTCATATTTGGAATTAGAAATGCAATCAAGGCAGTTAGCAAAATCCCACCAAATGCTACTGTTTTCAAGTATATGCCCTGCCTTGTGCTGGATGTAAATATATAATTGCATACATGCATACAAAGATTAAGTAGGCTTTTTCTGTATTTATGAAGATGATTTTTTCGGTAGGATTTTAAGTACACTTTTTCAAGGTTGCCTTTTATGATTGCTGCTTATATATTGCTCCATTTATACTCACGCGTCTTTTGTTATCTTCAGAGAGAAAAGGATCATATCACTAAGGTGCAAGCATGGGTGACAAAGAAACAATGATAATAACATCATTATGCAGTGTTTTTTCTCTTGTACCTCCATCACTGCCATGTTTTTTCTGTGATTATTTCAGCCTCAGGAAAAAGTGCTGCTTACTGTTTATGTCAAGAAGGCAAGATTACTGTTTGCATGATTACAATATCAAATATGATGCACATAATGCCTGTGATAATATAACTACCTCCTGTCTTTAATCCTCATGCAACTGGGAAAAAAAAAACAAACAAATAAAAAACAAAGAAAACAAAACAGTGAGTTGTAAATTCTTGCTGCCTCATATAGGCCTTAATCTTGTAAGGTGCCAAATACTTTCACTCCAATCCAACAGAAGCCTCAAGGACATGGATAATCAGTACTTAACTCCAGGGGAGTGTATGAAGAATGGACTAAATGCACTTGACTGAATCAGGGCCAAAGTGTGAAGTTCTTATGTGTACACAGATTCTGAGAATAAGAATTAAACAGTTTTATTCCCAGGCTCAAAAAGATGCTTTATACTTCTTACTGATCACATTCTTTTTTCCCTTTGAGACAGGTAGGTTGAAGACCTTCTGGTACAAAGAATTATTCTTGTTTAAGAATAAAACAATAGACAGCCAAGAGCACAGTTCTGTAAGGATCTATGTGAGCAGACAAGACCTTGCATTTGCAATATCCTGGCTGAAGTGAAGGAATAACTCTGCATCTGTGAAATTGCTATATTTACTGACTGATCTCCCTAACACAATCAGAACTAAGTTATTCATCATTTATGTTTTTAAAACTTATACTCAAGGCAAAAGCAGCCCAATCCGGATTTATGAAGGCTATGAATTCACAGTCAGAGAATGGTTTGAGTTGGAAGGGACTATAAAGATTATCTATTTCTAGTTCTAAGACCCCTGCCACAGGCAGGGATATCTTCCATTAGACCAGGTTGCTCATTCACCAAACCAAAAAAAACCGCAAAAAATAAAAGGCAACTGATAAAGTAGGATAAAGTCTCTCTTTGGGATATCCCACACGCAAATGCAGGCAAATCTGTACTTCCTAGACACTGGGAGAGATTTACATGTCTCATGAATCAAAATAATGACAGAGGACTTTAAAAGGATAACTGAAAGCTATGCATTTTTTTTTTCCATGCAGAATCCAGGAACTCTTGCACCTAAATGCAAAATTACTACCTATGTATGGGTGGAAAAAATAATGTGTTTTTATTGCTGCAATATATAAAGAGAAAACTGCTAGTCTATAGCTAATGCCACTGGCAAAAATCCATTCTCTAGCTTTTCATCAAAAGTAGAATGATTTTATAAACCTCCTTTTGTTTTTATTGTGAAAAATTTGCCTCAAGTTTCAAGATAAGATCTTGATTAAGTACTCTTCAGTTCTAGGCAACAATACAATTTAGAAAATGCTTTTATACCTTAACAACAAACATTGAACGGGTGTTTCCAAAGTAGTGGTTTCACCCACAAGTTATCCACTTATGTCCCACTTAAGATCTATTTTTGACCTTATCTTCAGTATAAGCATAAGCTGGGTCCTACTACATTTCTGCATTTAAAATGCACTTTTTCTCTCTTTCCCCTTATCCTTATTCTCCCACTCTAGTTGACATATATGGAAAAGTTCATGCAATTCACTGAAGGAACATTCCATCCCCTCAGTGCAGTGGAAGATTCTTTGCTGTTCTGTGGATAAATACAATCTGTAAGAGGGAATTTCCTGTCAAATACTTTCCTTACTCCTTTTTATACTTGTATACTTTATAACTATGATCAAGTTTTATTGCTCGTCTCACAGGAAAGAGAACAATACTGTTCTGGGGAAGCAATCAGTATTTTGGAGCTTTTTACTATGATATATGTAGACAATTGCAATGCTTACCACTGCTCATTAGTAATACTCAAATAATTCTAAAATGGAGGTTGTTAACTGAATCTTCAGGCACAGAGAGGGGAAATTATTATCTTCTGGTTACTCAGAAAGTCAATGATTAAGCTGAGAGCCGAACCCAGGACTTCTGCACATTAGGCCAGTCCACTGGCTGTTATGCCGCACTGCCCCTGCCATAAATCTGCTTGATGGATTTTTCAGTCATGGAACATTAAAGGCTCTGCTCTTTTCTAATGAATATGTTTAAAGAAAACAGTACAAACAAAAGCAAATGTAACACTTAAATTATCTGAGACATCCTGCTTTAATGTCACGTTTGGATAAAGGATTTCCTACTGGAGACCTATGGACTGTTATACACTCTGAAAAAATGTTTTAGCCAGTACCACTAGCTGGCATACTGGTATCTATTTATGCCTGAAAATAGAGCATAATCAGTTTTAGGTGGTTAAGAACAATCTGAGCCAACTTTTATATTATGACCAAAACCTTGGCAGTGCAGCGGCAGTGGCAAGTAGCAGAAAATTACTTGCAGAGTTATTTGCCAGATTACTTGAACTATTTACACTGGGATTTCAAGTATGAAGTATTAAAAGCTCAAGATTTGGAGAAGTCTTGGACTATATATTTTTGTTCCTAGCTACAACAAGATGCACAGAGAAGCATTATAATACAGCATGACTGACTAAATGAAGTATTTTTTAAACCACCTGAAGCATTTAGGAGAAGTTCAGTTTGAACTGTTCAGATTTCTTTTTTAATTGAAGATTTGGAAAGCCAATTGATTTAGATTAAATGATCAACCTTTCACATCTACTTGTTTAAGATTCATGTTGACATTGTACTAAATACAGCCATATAGTTTGTATTCCAGATAAATTGATCTGACTACAAGCCTCACTCTTTAGTATGATTCTTACTCCAAGATAAATCAATATTTAATATCTCCTGCAACAGCCCCTGTAGATAATTTTAAACTTTTTCTCCATCCCATTAAGTTACCTTTAAAAATTCTTTATACAAGGCTTCACAGATGACTTCTGAAAAACTAGTTTATGAAAAGCAGCCTGAAATTCATTAATTCAGATGGAAAGGGTTTTTTAATCTTGCTGCATTGTGCTGATCTCTAAATCCATCTCTGTTTAGCTAATTCTCCTTCTCAGCTAATTTCAATAATAAATAAATACTTCCTGAAAATCTGTAACACAGGTTTTTAAACGTAAACAAAAATATCTTTGTATTGTTAGCTTTGTAGTACAAGATGTCTCTGGGGTACGAGCTTCTCCAGAAACAGACTAACCAAGGCTCTCCCTGACTCCCTGAGAGAATGGACACTCTTCATCACCAGGTACCAGCCTCCACCCAGCTCCAGCCCCACTGTCACATCAGCTAAGGGAAACAGTGATTAGCAGCAGCATGTCAGGCTCAGACAACAATCACACCCCAGCCTCCATTTTGAATATTAAAAACTATGTCTGCTCCCTCTCTCCTCCCCACCCTCCAATCTGGTACAGCGGCTGAGAAGGAAAAACATCTCTTCCTCCTCCCTCAAACCTCTCCTATGGCTAAGGGCCCCGCTGGGATAGGAGGCTTTAATATCAGAAGAATGCAAACAGCAAGGCTCAGGTTTGCTGCTTCTTAGGGTTTAGAAACAGAGACTTAAGAGGAATTTCAAATTATTATATATTAGGAGAACTGAAAGGGATGATGCCAGAAAACAAAGAAAGAACTATATGCTCTGGAGCTATCTGGATGCAAATCCACCATTTAAACTATAGGATATTCACATTCCTATCTGTGCTCTCCCTCATTCTCATTCCTTATCCTGCACTCAAAGTGCATTCTCAGGGACATGTTATGCAGGAGTGAAGTTCTGTCCCATACCTCACCTTCTGACCTGATGGTCCCCACAAACAGGCCACAGAACTTTAAAACATCTGATTCAGCTATTTGTGGGGTCATGCTGAAAAATCAAACAGTGAAATGTTTCAGTTTAATAAAAGGAAAAGCTTTTGTTTTCAAAGCCCTTGCAGCTTTTACAGCAGAATTGCTCAAATAGTTCTGTCCTTGAGCAGGCAGCAAGCTGCAGCTAAAGCTGCTGAGAAGCTCTTTGCACTGGAAAGGCAACGTGCTAGACTGAGATAGCTCTTGCCTTTCAAATCTATTAAAGATCTTCATCTCAGGAGCTGCAACTGCTTTGGTTTCTATCAAAGCACAGCCTAAAATGGTCTGATGCTAAATGAGTTCTGTCATCAGTTACAAAATAGAATTATTAAAGAAAAAAAATGTGACTGATAACTCACAATGAAGTTTTCAATTTTATCTCTATTCCTTTGCTACTCCAAGCAATCAAAAACATGATAAATTGTGTATTTTGCTTATGGAAAATGGTCAGCATTTAGCTTAGTTGTGAAGTCAAATCCAAGGCTGATTTAGCAACAGGAATGCAGCTGCATAGAGAATATACCCACAAAACAACAAAAAGAGGTGAAATAACACTCTCTTCACAGCATGAGATGTTATGAGTGGAAATTCTAATGTGGAAATTGTGTGCTGTCCTATTAGTTAGTTAAGATGTGACACACAACAGCAATGAAGGTGCTCTTCTCTTGAGACACTAGAAGAGCACCAGCAAAAGCAGGGTAAAGTTAAGCAACAGGGAAGAGCAGCAGCAGGGAGAAAAGGAAAGGAGACACAAAGTAGTAATCATTGCAATCACTGCAAGAAAATGTCCCCCTCTGCCTTGTGATAAGAGAATGATAGAGACTTCCACTACCTAAACCATAGGCTGCACCACATTAGGAGCATTCCTAATACTGCAGCACTGGGATAACAGTTAAAGGATGATTAAGTAAAGCAGTCCCTGATTCAGAGGCACATGTGCTAAGATGCATCCTTACCATGGCAAAAGCTTTACATTAGGAGAACTTAAGTGAGGTCAAAACCAGGAAATTGGGTGCTTGCTTGCCCTTTTAACTGGATTCTTTATGTTCTTATAGCATATATGGTACCTACAGTATCATGGCATAGGTGGGGAGAAAGGGAATTCACTTGGTAAACCAAGAAAGGAGTACACTTCATCACCTCCCGTTGTAGGATAACTCACACATGCACTACAAATTTCGTCTACTGCAGTTCATTACTTTTGCCTGTCCCTGCTAGTGAGTACATCCTGATAAACTATGGGTGGCTTTTGGACTGAATGGAATGGATATCCTGCACAGCAGAGAGTGCTGGTTATTGCAAACACTGATAGGCACCCCAGTCTATATAGGGTCAGTTTGTAACTGTGAACATTCCAATTCAGACTGCTCCTTGCAGCAAAAGAGGAAAAATAAACCTTGCATGAAAGAGGGTGAGAGCAGACCTACAGGAAAAGGTCTTCCTTGTATTTCTAAGTTTTAGGTTCTTTCTGCATGGAAGCCCTAAGTAAAAGTTGGCATACTCTTCCTCAATGAGACATTATTATGACACAGTGTGATCTGTAGTGTGACACTGGAGAGCAAAACACAGGAGTTATGCAAAGGTCATGCAGGTAATCCCTTGATAATGGGGAATCCCTTGGGAGGAATAGTGCAGCCATACAACCTAATCTTATTTGTAGTATTCAAAGAGCTTGAGGAGCAGAATTCTGGCAGGGAGCTGGCAGCTGATTACATTTTGGCAAACTGCTGAACCTCTGACAGACCAAGAAGTTTTACAGTACATGATGTGAGTGAGTCAGTGACTCACTTTGTGTACAGCTCTAATGCACATCCTCCCAATGATGGCTTCTAAACAGGATGTAAAACAAATGTACCAGCATTCAAAACACAGCCAAGAGTGTTCCTGTGTTTTAGAAATGGGAAAAGTGGGATGCACAAAGCAAGAATCTCAATGTATGTAAAAAGACAATTCATCTAAATAGGAGGCATATAATGAAATTGTTACTTCACAATTGAACTCCAGGATGCAAAAAAAATGGCAGGGAGATAGAAATGCTCACACTGCCTGCTGTCTCAAGAAGCCCTTGGCAAGATAACAGTGGAATCATGCACCCAGCTACTGATCAACACAGGTCTGACATTAAACCACAAGTGTCCACTTTTCTTACTGGCTGTTTAATAAATTGCTTTGGAATGGGTGGAGGTAGAGAGGAGATCTTTCCAAAACCATGTCTCAATGTTCTCCCTCAGTTATTGAATGTCAGCAAGTGGAACAGAACAGAAATTTGATATGTTTTTCTAGCCTTTCTTATAGAAGCACTTGCAACATGTTAGAGGCCACAGACATAAAAGTGGAATAGTGGGAAATTAATGTTGTCTGTAGATTTTCAGGATGTAAACTGGGCAATTTCAGCTTGTGGGTTAGGCATACTTTAGGTTTTAAGTAGTGTTATAACAGCTTACTACAACTTGAACAAGATTTTAATATGAGCAATCTGATGTTGAGTATCATTTATTACCCTGTTACACATTTCCAATTGAGATATCTACTGTTTGTGGAGTTAGTATTAAGTGACTAGAGATGAACAAGCTATGTGCAGTGAACATTTAATGCAGAAATTAGAGTTTTTCTTATCTTTTCAAACTACCCCTGGAGGTTCAGCAATTTCTATACATGTATGAGTGTCACTGTTTTAGCTATCCAACTTTTTAGAGCTCTGCATGAACTATGCACTTAAATGCTCAATGGTTTCCTATTTCTCATTTATGCAGTAGTTGGACACCTAAGATAAATGACATTGTTTCAGTGCCTAACTCAATGATAATGCAATTTTGCCCTAAATTACCTGGGAAAAAAAAAAAAAAGGCAACTGGGAATTCTCTCAAGTCAAATACTTCCTAGGTAACAAAAAGCTTTTACTTCAGTCATCAGCCCCTGCATCCAAAAGCCTCAACACCACAGAAAAACCCATGAATCTGCCTCTGGCATACCACTGGTAGGAAGAAGATGGCAGTGGTAAGGGATAGTGCAGCAAGGCCTTCAGCAGCCCTAGATTAAATTGCTGCCGATTGCAGGGAGCTGCTGTAAAGATCTATAATTAACACTGACACTTTATCAGGGGCTGGAAGATCTCCCTGATACTGCATTCCTCATTTGGTCAGTGGGTGCTGCATCAAAGCCTCCATTTCTTATTAAGAGGGGTTGAGCACTTTGGGCATAAAGTGCAAATGCCTAATTGTGAACAAATGTCCATGTTCAAATGGAAATACACTCATAGAAATAAAACCCCATTTGCATGAATATTTGTGAAAAGAAACAAAGGAAGGACTAAGCATGGTCCAACTCCATTAATCAGATTTCAAACAAACACTTGCAAACAATGTTTCACATTATTGACTTGAGTCTTTTCATGAGATAAACGAAGACAAATTTACCTGTTAGCATGCTGATTCTTTAGATTGAAGAACAGAACAGAACCGTTAAGCCAGCAAAAAGTATTGTATAATCCCACAAACAGGCAGCTTAGTAAATATCCTTAAACAACAGGGAGTGTATTTGAATTTATCATACCTATTGATGCAGCTTAATGACACTTGAGAAACAGGAGACATTTTTAATTTTAGAATGTAATGAAGTATCAGGGAAAGCAATCCATATTTATCCTTGCTGTACGTTATCTGCTGCAGTAGAGAGTTATATTGGCAGTGCATTTGGTGCAGCAAATTTACTTGGAGGAGTACACAGAGCCTGGAAAAAATGGAAGTAACTTTTGCGGTTGTCTCTGCTTGTATCTAAGTGTGAAATAATATGCAAATATATTCTGTAGTTCTCAGGACAATTGAGGAAGTGATATGATAGGATTGTGCAGCTGCCATTCTGACCCACAATTTAAATCAATGAATATATTCTTGTTCTAGCAAATTTATGTTTGAACAATAATTTTCAACCTATCTTTACTGTTTTGTGGAGAAGCATAATAAAAACACAGAATAAATTTCAGTATATATCTGTAAATTCTCCTGAGTGCTTGGGCAATGTATTGTATATAAGAAGGTCATTATGCTGTTACAGTCATCAGAAAGACACTATCCTTTACGGCAGAACATCATCTTTTGGAAAAAAATATCCTTGTTGGTTTGTGCAAATTTTTCAACACATCCCTGAGACATACTTCAGTCTAATTCTGTTCATTTTGAATTTTCAGTTGCTCCAAAATTTAAGGGAGAAGACCAAAATGGAGCAAAGTTTGTATCCTTTTCACATGAAATACCCCATGCAAGGGAAGAAGCAGTGAATTTGGCTTTTTTTTTCTTGAGCTGGAAAGGCAATAGAAAAAAGGGAACAAGTCCCCATTATTACTAATATCATCATCATCATAATTAACACTATTATTAATTTGGTCTAAAACCTGAAGTGAGACAACCTCTTCAAGCAGCCCTGAAAACAGAAATAAAAAATCATAACTGTGTTCAGCAAGAATGCTGTTAAGCACAGGTAGTGGCAAAACCTCTAGCAGCCAATATTCAAGTGTAAAAATAGCTCTTGATACCAAAAGTTTGCGCTGATTTCTTTCCTGGAAAGAGTATATTGTTACCAAGCATTCTTGGCATTGAACTGAAGGCATGAAATACTTTAAAAGTTCACCTAATAAAGAAAGTTTCTACCCTCTGCAGTGTGTGTGCATGTGTGTATACACATGTATGCCTCTCTATATATGTGTATACAGTCATTCAAATAATAATGTTTCATATAGGTTGCTAATGTCTAGGTATGTTCTCTTTTATTTTCTTATATCTGTACATCACTATTGGGCTGGTCAATTTTTTTTTTTTAATTTATGGTCCAGTAAAATTTCCATGATTTAGAGTTTGCAAAGATTGCATATTTTTCACTCAATTAATTTTGATAATTTAATCAATATAAAAAATACTTTAGATTTTATTTTAATAAGCCTCTACATAACTTGAGGGACTAAGAATTTCACTGTACATCTAATGCATTGGAACTGAAATACACAAACTATCAATTTTATAAAGACAATTTTGGAAAGTAAGGTAATTGAGCAAAAGGTTTTAAAACAAAAGTCGCACAGAAAATTCTTCTATGAGTGTAAATTGGATCTATAAGCTGTCACCAAAGCTAAATTATCTGCAAATTTAGATGACCTACATATGCCAGAGATTTTCCACTTATTCTTTTTGTCTTTTACCTGTCAGTTTCACAGTTTCAGTGAACATGTATTTTTAATGTGCAAATTTCAAATACATTATTTGTATGTCTTTCTACACACAGCATACAAAGTGAACCTAAAAAAAATAAATTTAGTAGGTGCATTGATAGGCATGAGTGCGACTGCACAGGTGTAAATAGCATTTGAGCAAGAGCATGTGATCAATTAAAGGCCTCATCATATGGTACCTACAGACAAAGTCAACGATTCATGAGCAGCTTTAATATTTCTATCTCTGGGGCTGGAGGAACAGCCTTGACAAGATTTCATACCCACAGTCTACTGCACCTGGTTCCCATTACAAAACTGGCCTTGATAATGGGGCTGTATTCTTCTGCAGGGACTGATGTTAGCGCTGGTATTTTCCTCCCATAACTCAGAAGCTGAGCACCAATGTTATGGCTGTGTTTGACCCCTCTGTGCACGAGCAGTCACAGCTTCTAAAACCTTTCTCACTACTTAGATAGAGATGAGATAAAAGATTTCTCTAAGCATGGGTACAATGTCTGACTTGTTTTTATTTCCTGGGATATCTACAAAAGTTAGTGATACATTACAGGCTTCAGGGTTATATCCAAAGTCAGATTAGTAATTTTTCTTCTTAGTTTATAATTGAAACATTTCTGCTTAAAATATATGGTTGGAGACACAGCGATTTTTTTTCCAAGATGCTCTGCTTTGAATTAAATTTCAAACTATGCTGAAAGTTCTAGCTGCAAAGCATAAATCCCTTGTAATATTTACCTTTGTCTGAGAGATACTAAAACCACTGAGCTATTCAAAAATGCAGCTAATTCCTGATCAGAACTCACAAAAGAAAAACAAAAATGACAATGCTCAGTGTGTCCCTAAATACACTTAGAAAATCAATGCAAACACGCATGACATTCGTACAAAAACAGAAATCATCTACAACTTGAACTTCTTAAAAAAATAGCAGGGAATTCCCTGAAGGGATATGCTGCCTAGGAAGTCCAGACATACCACACACAATACACCCTGAAAAAATATACTGCTTGGAATCATTACTATTTCCCCCCCATTCTTTGTTACAAATGCATATGGATGTCAGCCTTTATCTTATCTTGGCATGAAAATTCAAATATTGGTAGCAACAGCATAAATAAACAGAATTTCTCCAGCTAAAAAAACTAAATGTTTGAGGTCCAGCATGTTTTCCAGTTCTAATAAAAGGGGGCAGTATTACATCAGCTGAAATTCTGAATTGTCCAAATTATCATAAAAAGAGCTGAAGAGGGATACAAGACTGCTGAATTCTACTGAAAATAGACTGTTACTGTGTATGCAGCCACAAATCTGCTTGTCTGCCTTGGGGTAAAATTTTCAGAGCTAGTTCAGTGGGACTTAGGCTCCTGCATTGCAGCCACTTCAAAAAAATTTTACTTGAGTCACTCTTTTCCTTTTAAAATTATTTAGGAAATATTACAATGGGTATAAAATGAAGACACATGTCTATGTAACTAGGATAAGCCCCAAGACTAAAAAGGAAATTGCAAAATTATTGCAATTTCAAAAAATTCTGGATCAAACTGGGTTTTTTTCTTTTGTTTTGTCTTTTCTTTTTTTTTTTAAATACAGATTTTTCAGATTAAAATACTGGTGTTCAAATATGGCTTTAGGAAATTAACTTTGAACACTTGATGTAAAAAAAAGTTATAGCTTACATATATTATGTCCAGCCACAGGTATATTACTAAACTGAGCAGATTCACAGTCAAGTGTAAAGGACATTTGTTTTGTAAGAAGTATGAGGACTGCTGGGATTTGTATTTGAAACTTTTCCCTATTCCAGGGCATTTAACTTAGACCTGCCACTTGTCTGTTCTAAAACGATGGATCTGCAAAGAGGTTGTCTCTATGCAACGTGTCCTTCCACATCCTGGAAAGTCCCCAGGGAAAGGTTTGTTGGCTGAGCAGGATGACGTAGTCAGGAAAAAACACTTTGCAGTGTCTCTTTGTAGGAATCAGAGTCTTCATTAGACAGATGGAATACACTCCCACTGAGTTGAATAAATTGCCTATATTCTTGCAAGAAAGTGGGACGATACCAACAGTTCCTCAAGTAAATCAATGTCTTTCTTTTTTCCCTGTCTATACAGTTCTAGATTTTTAATTATAGAATCTAAATACGTAAATTACATCATACCTAATTGTAAGCTGTGGGGGGCAGGACCTTTCTTAAGTTACAGTGAGACCAAAACTTAACACAATGAGTGTGGAGACAGTACCATAGAAAAAGTACTAACTTTGCAAAACTAGTCATCTGCTGTTGTTACTGCTATCCTTTTTTTTTTTCCTAATTTTTAGGTATTCACCCTTTAATTACAAATAGAACAAAGGTTTAACCAACAGAAATAAAGATCCATTTGAAAATGCTTACAGTTTCTGTCATATCTCACTGCAGACTGAAATATAAGCATTGATAGCTTATCAATAGTCTATTAGAAGAAACTAAAGGGGAAAATGAAAATACAAGTTTTTCTTAAAAGAAAAAAAAATGAGAAGAGATCAGTACCTGCAAATCTAAACCACATATTCATACAGATTTATAAGAAATCCACAAGGCTCTAATGACCAATTAATTCATGTTCTAAATTTAAGAGTGGTCAGGACTCCTTTCAGTAAAGGGCAAAAGAATTGCATGCAGAATTATCTGGGAAAGTATTTGCTTAACTATGTATTTGGGGTTTTTTAACAGAGTTGAGAATTGACTCATAGCAAGGATGCTTGTAACAAGGTGATCCTCTGTGATTGTCTGAGAAATCTCCTACACATACAGAACAGACAGTGTGGCTCCTGCCACTGCAGTTGTTCTGTCTCAGATGCTGAATGCATGGGGAGAAAAAAGCTGGCAAAAAAACTGATGGCAGCATAATACAGCATTGCTTGCCTTTAGGAAAATAACAGTACAATGCTGGAGCCATTGCAGGGCTGTGGGTAGCCAGAAGGAGATTATGCATGACTAGTGACTTTTCCTACAAAGACTTCCTGAAGTGGTTTTGTACAAGTCTGTACACGTGTTCAGAAGCTTCATATACATGATGAAGTGTAACAGCTCCAGAGGAGTTGCTACACTCTATTGTCTCAATAATCCACACACTTAACAGTCCCTAAATACAGCAGAGCATAACGCCTCCAAAGGGGTCGTTATGGCTTATCAAGTCAAATCCAAGTGCCTAAATATGGATTTGATCAATAGACTGTAATATCTCCAGGGGTGAATAATACACATTTTTAAGAATGTGCACATTTTGCATACAA
This sequence comes from Vidua chalybeata, assembly GCF_026979565.1. Taxonomy (NCBI): domain Eukaryota; kingdom Metazoa; phylum Chordata; class Aves; order Passeriformes; family Viduidae; genus Vidua; species Vidua chalybeata. The sequence goes on along the minus strand of NC_071535.1, from coordinate 50,330,506 downwards.
ACTGTGGGTCTATATTAGGATAAATTACGTGGATTCAACTTGTGAAACTTTGATTTAGAGATAAGAAAGGAATAAAAGGCTCATTAGCAGAGGTGCTAAAGTACCATGATTCCCAGGAAGTAGGCAATGACTCGTGTCATTTATTTTGGGGTCTAATTCTGCTTTTCTACTGCAAATACATAGTTGTCTAAAATCTACAAAAGATGAAGAATGGAATTAAACATTAAAATGTTATATTAAATTCTGCTTACTCTAAGATCTCAATGAATATACTTCATGGGAAGTAAATGGGGATGTGGGGATACAAATATGTTATGGTAATTGATTTTGTATTTATTCTATCTTGACTTCATATATTTTTCTCCAATCACAGTTCTACCTATATTTTTTATACAAAGATTTTATGAAGCATCTTTGTCAGCATTTTCCTGCTTGATGTACAAAAAAGATGGGATCTAACTATTTTTAAAATAATGTCAGTTATCTTATAAATTATATAACATTTTCAGATTCATTTAGAGCCTTAAATCAAAGCAAATCTTCTAGGTAATGATGGCAATTTGAAATACTAAAATAAATACAAGTAGCTGAAGCAATGCAGATTTTGTTTAAGTACTCTTTTCTTGTTAAAGGTAAACATGGCTTGACTGGAAAAAAGTAAAATCCTCTAAATGAATGAATTTTTGGTATAATTTTGCTTTTGCTTCTATCACATGGTAAAAGCTCTGTATATTATTTTCTTCATTTTCCTAACTCTCTCCCCTTGCCCAGCATTTCTCTTTACTCTGTAAAATGACTGACACCATTACTCTTCCCTTTCCTCAGTCAGACCACGCTGGAGTTTTTTGCTCCACCTGAAGATGAACAGAAAACTTCAACTCTGTTAGAGTGATTTTTGTGCCTCATGTGCATTGTACTGGTTTAGGCTCAGAGTTAAGCTTAGTTCACATGGTGCTGAGTTTTGGATTTGTGACCAAAACAGAGCTGGATAACACAGGGATGTTTCACCTATTGTCAAGCTGGGCTTCTACAGCAAGACCTTTTCTGGTTTTGATCCTGCTCTGCCAGAGAGGAGGCTGGGAGTGTGCCAAGCACTGAGAGGGGGACAGCGCCCAGCCAGCTGACCCCAACTGACCAAAGGGATATTCCACACCATATGACATCAGACTCAGCAATAAAATCTGGAGGAAGAACAAGGAAAGGGAAATGTTTGGAGTTTTGGCATTTGTCTTCCCATGTAATTTATCTGTGCTGAAACCCTGCTTTCCTGAGAATGGCTAAACATCTGCCTGGCAATGAGCAGCAGTCAATTCCCTGTTTTACTTTGACACATGCACAGCTTTTGCTATACTTATTAAACTGTACTAATCAGCCAACAAATTTTATAATTTTACCCTTCTGAGTCTCCTCCCCATCCCACTGACAGAAGCAAGCGAGTGGCTGTGTGGTGTTCACCTGCCTATCCTAACCCACAGCAGCACACAAGCTCAAATAACTCCACAGGATGCTATCATCTCAGAAGTATAAATCAACCTTAATGCTTTGGCAAATGACAATGTTGGGCCCCAGAGCGCTGGATGTTTTTGTTTTGGTCTTTCTGATAAGTGAATCTCTGTGAGCACTTCGAAAGCTTTTTAGATTCTTTTTTTTTTTTTTTTTTGAACAGCAGAATATGAACACAAGCAATTTTCAATTCTGCGTCTGTAACCAAATACAAAGCTTTCTGAGATTTAAATGACACATTTTCAAAAAGACCTAAGCCCAGGCTTTGAAGTTATGTACATAATTTTGTGAGCGCAGTCATTTGCACAACAAACTATTACCAACTATCTGAACTTGAAGACCAGTAACTGACCAGAACTCAATAGCTTTTTTAAACCAGCTGCAGGCAATTAATTTGTCATCTTTTTCTGGTGCCAGCTTCCAGCTACTCATTTCTACAAGTCTAATTACCTGAAGCCAATTTCTGAAAATTTGGTCCTGAAAACACAGGGTTCTGATTCTTCAAAAGAAACCAAGCCAAAATTGCAACTGTTATCAAAGCTTCACTGGGATTATGACAGAAATTATACACAGTTTTCTTGGCATACAATTATTTCAAATTATGTTTTTCTAATTGAAGTGATCTAGCATTCCTGCTCCCCCACCTCCATTTTGATCATCCTACCCATCATTTTTAGAGTAAAAGAAGTATATCATAATGTAAAAATTGAAAGGCAGAGGGTGAAGGGGGAAAGAAGAGTGTTCTAGAATTCTGTTTGTGCAAAGGATGCTTCTGGTTTTAATGTATTTTATACTTGCTATAAAATATAAATACATTTTCCTAATATTTATGATTGAATTGATACTTTTATTTTCTTTAGGATAAGAGTGGGGATATACCATCATTGAAAATGACTGATTTATATCCCATTCTTTTGCAGCCTCTGCCTTTTCTCACATCTGTGGGCGAGGATAACAGACCAGCACACCAAAGGTAAAACCAGAGCACATACCACAAGCTTTTCCTACCTAAATGGCTCTGTAGTACCTGCTGCAATAAATAAACCCAGCAGGATTACATAGGGTCACTAAGAGACTTAACAATAGATTTCCCTGCTGCTGTTTTATCCTCAGGTTTTGAAAGTTGCAAGTGCCACCATGAAAAGTCTCCTCACAAAAGATGGCATTTGAGAATGGTGTTGTTTGTATTGTATCTGTTAAAGAGTTCTGATTCACTCTTCTATATTTGCAAGTAAAAGAAATTTTTTTTTCTCTGACTGCCTGGTGTATAACCTCAATCCGGAAGCTGTGCCTCAATCTGTGTATTGCTAGTAACTGGCACAAAATAGAAATTTCAGATTATTCACTGAAATATTTACTGACTCTGCTCTAAAGGGTGAAAGATGAAATAGGAACTTGTTATATCGAATACAAGACATAAATATGATACTGAAAACATGCAGGGAAGAGACTCAATAAGTAAGTGGATGCCATTTTTATACTTGTTTTTCAAAGTGAAATCAAATGTTAAGAATTCTTTTAATAGCCCTTATAGCATCTTAGATATTTTTTTAAATATCAAGCCACTGAAACTCACAAAATAAATTTTAAAATAAGCAAAATTTTATAAATTTTATAAACTCTTAATACTGATCATACTTTTTTTTTTAATAACCTGAACTTTAATATCCTGCCTCTTGATTACTTAAGGTAAAACCCTGACTTTACAATTAGAGTGTTTGAATACAACCTGCTTGATCAGTTATTCATTTCTATATTTTTACCAATAACAACTTGTATTAAATGGGGTTTCCAGTTATGACTTTTAAACTAATACTAGCAGACATACATATTTATTAGACCCTGAGTCTGACTTGGAAAAGCATTGTTTATTCTGTGTGGCAACATTTTAAGCAATCTTTTTTAACAGACATTACTGGTTTTGAGTACTGTAAAGAAACAACCAAGCAAAAATATAAAATGAAATTAAAAGGTGTGTATCAATCTTTAATGGGTCTGTTTTTGTCTTCATGTGCTTTGCTACAAAACACTCACCCAAGAATTCCCTTGTGGGCTGAGAAAAGATCAGAATATTATCTAATTCATAATTTAAGTTACAGATAATATTCTTCTGAGTCTTATACCCAACCTGGACTCAAAACTCCTATTAGTCTTTGGGTACCATATATACCTATATATATATATATATATAAATATATCTACCCTGCCTTCTGATATAGAGAATCACAGAATGTTTACAGGCATTGGAACTACCTGTTGCTCTGGAATGTTTTAACAAATAGTCTGAAACACTGGTTGCTGTATGGGCTAGTTAATGCGCCAGTTTTCTTTCCATCCATTACTAAATTGCATCATAACTGTTCTGTTTGCCAAAGCTTTAGTGATTACTGGGATAATGCTTTTCCCTTTCTAGATAACTGGAATAAGTATTGTGGTCTCTGACTGATTTTGTGTCATTGGTGAAAAATAACTTGTGTGCTGCATTTTTTGCAGCCAGTGGCACCTCTAGGGAAGCTTACAGAGAAGCATTCTCCAGCCACAGGGCTGCCTCTACCTCAGCCAGTTACCAGATCTTCTGCCCTCTTGCCCTGGTGTACATGCAGTGACCTGATGCTGGAGTAGATCCTGAAGACCTCAGAAAGGACACAGAATGGGATAACACAGGTTCAGGGGATTTTCCAAGAATTTTTGTCCTTTGACTGGTCCTTAAAGCAAGTATGATAGAAACTGTTCCTTACCTTTCCTACATGCTCCCAGGTTGCTATTTTGTAAGCTGGATCATGTCCTGCTCAGGCCAGTGCTGGTCCCATTATCCCAACACTTTCTCTCATTTATCCTTTTACTCCATGAGCCACCTCATTTCAGTGATTCAAATGAAGATTCAACAGAGAATGTTTAATCTCTAATTTCCCACTGCAACTGAGAGCCAAATGCAGCTGTTTTGTGCCTAAGTACCTTGTTCCACCTGAACCACAGATTCAAGCACACTCAATTTATGCACTGGCATTGCAATACTCCACCATGCTTGCACAGAACTGGCCTTTTAGCCATATTTATTAATCAAAGCCATTCTCAAAAGCACAATTCAAAATCTAGACCATGAACAATGGAAGCTCCAACCAAGCCATTTTCATTGTTTCTATGTGCACGCTTACAGCTTCCTCACATGCGTGCACAGGACTGTGGGTGTGAATGCTGTCATGTACACCTAGAGAAGTTTGCAGCACTGCACTGTAAAGTGACAAAGGTGTACTTAACATGAAATCAGAGAGGGCCAAATGCTCTAAAAAGAAATTTCATATAAAAATAAAAAGCTATTTTGCAGGGAAGAGTGAGTGACAGACTGTGGGGAAATGGGAGACATTACCTTTTCATTCCTGCAGTTGTTTAGACCCATGTTATTCATGGAGGGCAATTTTCCATCAACACCATGAGGCTGCTGTTGCTGCTGCTGTTCCCTTTGGATTTGCTCTCTCATTTTTCGAGCTTCCTGAATGGCTTTCATTACTGTGTCCTGGTCCCCAAATAGGGCAGGTGAATTAAGACTGGAAAGGATATCTATAAAGAGAGAATACATTTTATTTACGTAATTATCCAAACTGGAATCCAGGGTAAGAACTCTACTCTTGCACTCTTAGTGCGAGAGTGGCAATTGTTGTCTGTTTGAAGGCTGGATTACTCTTCTAAAGTGACTGATAAACTCATGCACTTCTTTTGCTGGTAGAAATATATCCACTGAGGTCTTGGAATAGCCTGGTATGAAGCCATCTGAGCATACTCATGGACTCAAATTTAAATATGTGTTTAAGACAATAGTATTCTGAAGGTTAAACTGGAAACTTTTTGAGGTATTAAATATAATTAATGATATTAACAAAAGGAAAAAATCTCATTTACTAGGCCATGAAACTCCATGTCAGTTCTTAGAATTTCTTTATAGAGAGAACCATCACTCTAGACATTTGGATTTCCATTTCAGAAAGAGCACTTACATTTACTTTTTCGGGACAAAGGTCATTATCACCATAACAGGAGTATAAATCTCTAAATCAGTAGAGAAAAAAACAGTTTTTTTCTATCACTCTGAACAGGAAGAAACTTTTAACCAAGCATCAAACTCAGGCAAGCATTCCTATTACATCTTACAAAGCATTCATGAAGATGAGTATCCCACAGTTTTAGATGTGAGAGAAAAAGACAGCAATTAGTTTGTGACTGTTTTTTTTTTATTGCTGTGACAAAACTGCGATCCACCTGCTCCGATATGGAAGTATTCTCTATACTGCACATGGATAGATTGGTGCATATATATTCTAGCTTGGGAATTTTGAGCAATCACATTTTGTGTGTGACCCGTGCATCTGTCTGGCCAGCAAATTTCTTTTATAAAAGCTCTGAATTTGCTAGATTTGTGTACCTATTGACAGCCTACTACTAAAAAAAAAAAAAAAAAAAAAACAAGTGATGGGACTAGTGAAGTTTTCTATCTAAATGAAACACCCCCCTACAAAATAAAAATAATGTATTGTAAGACAACCACTGTTCTTACTGAGGCAAATTTGCAATGTTCTGAACCATTTCAGCCACTATGGTCCATTCTGGACCCTAAAGAAGTTGGGAACCATGTTTGCATGATTTTTAAAGAGATTTAGATCCATAATCATGTATATGTAGCAAAAGCTCCTAATGGCTTGCTGATTGTTGGTAATGTCTTCCTGTCTTTTTTTATACTGAAGGATTGAGACAAAAATTTTTTATGACATTACATAAAAAATATTGATACCTTAGGCACTGTTTGTCTTCTGTGTTTCTTTCCCTTGAATGGTCTATGACTTCAGATTGATATTTCACTTTCTAATGTAAGATAATGCAGTGCTAGTTGCAAATAAATTGACAGGTAGAGTATCTAGATAGTTGCAGAAAATATCTTTCAGAGATCATGATGTTCCCAAGTGTTTGGGAATGGAAAAAAAAACCCCATAATTTAATATATTTAATATATGTATTTAACATATCTCTTCATTATTCACAAGTGTTTCTATATATTTTGCAAGTACACTTGAGCTACAGATTGTGAATAAGTGGTCTGTAGTAAGTATTTAGTCACTGTTAAAATTTACTATTTGAACTTTAGGGCTGATCATCTACATTTTGCAACTCTTGATTCTTGACTGGTTAAAGCAGTCTTCATACATAGTTTTCAGACCAATTTTGTTTCATCACTTAATAGGCCTAAAGAATCTCGAATGCAGGTCAAAAATTCCCGACTTGCAACCATATAATCAACAAAATCCTGACAGATGAGTGAAGAAATGACAAAAATATGATCAAATAACAAAAGCATGATGAAATAATAACATAAACTGCCTGGATTTATGCCTTTCCATCTCTATTTAAAAAAAAAATCTATCTAGTATCTGGTGAGGCTCCATGTGTGTGCAAAGGTAGTTTTTTATTTTTTTGATCCAGAAGTCATAATTTAAAAATTAACTTTGTGTATATACACCCAGTAGATGCCTTTAGGAGAGATATTCACACAAACCTGATTTATAAGTTTTATATATCTATCTTTATTTATTTATCTGTGTGTACTTATATGTATTTCCTATATTATGTATTTCTTTCCTGTGTTTGTCACACACTAATACATCTCTTTGGATACTCTTATAAAACTTTGGCAATCAATCATTCTTTGAAAAGCCTCACTATAATTTTAAACAGAAATGTATACCCAAGTATCTACTTAATCCAATACTAAGTGTGCTCAGGCTGGAATTTCATGCAGAAAACGTGCCTATTTTCTCCTTTTCCAGGACAGATGAGTTACCTAGAGAGGATCCTCTTCCCAGAGATCCACTGAGCGGGCTGGGGATGCCACTCTTGTTCGTCACTGTCACTGGGCTGCTTTTGCTGGCTGGGAAGAGATTCTGTGTTGGAGATGTTGGGGATTTGACAGGTTCAGCTGTTTTGGGTCGGGCTGAGAGATTCAGTGGCTGAGCTGCTTCATCCTGCAAGAGTTTAATGTAAATAACTGTTAGGAAAAGACAAATGAACGCATCATGTTGCAAGCAGCAGTTACTTTACACCTCGAAGACAATGCCACATTCCGCAGCAATAATAACAAAAGGAGCTAATTATTTGCCTCCTTTAAGATTCAATGAAAGGAAACCTCATTAATTTCTCTGTGTTATGCTTCTTATTTACATTAACTATGTGACTGGATCATTCTTTTTGCCAAATTAAAATTTGAATTAGCTCACATTACAGCTTAATTTCCTAATGTGTTTTCAGAGATCTAAATTAACCTAGGGCATTTACAAAGAATTATTTAAAATTTCCAGCAGCTCGGTAATGTTTTTGCATTGGTTCTATTTGAAAAGTTCCTGGCACTATAAAAATAAGTTCTGTAGCTTATTTTTAAATGTATTAGAAACTAAGGAATCAGAAGTACTACTATGAAAGAATCATTGGAAGCCCTGACAGCTCTTTGGCCCACATTTAGAGCTGCTGCTAGTTTATACATTCCATGCATCTAATTCAGAGTGCATGTTTTGTTCAGTGAAATAATCTATGCTGGTCTCTCATAAAAGGAGAAAAGAATTTCACTGAATTTAAATTCCTTTACTTATTAGGGTAGTGACTACATACCATATGTATTTAAAAATATTTTTTATTTACTACTGTTTAACTTTGTTAACTTTACAATATTTTATAATTCAAATGTCAAAACTATTTTCCACATAACTGCTATTCTGCTCTTTGTTCGATACTTCTGTATTATTCCCATATTCTGTACTTATTTCTGCTGCATTTAACCTTTATTATATATGTTTTATTTGCATTAAGACAAGGAACGTTTTTTCATGGTGTGTAAATCTAGTATCAGCACCTTTATATGATTTGGTATTTTTCATTTGCAACTGTGGAAGAAACTCTGACGTATGTCTTGTTTCTGTGCTGTAGAATAGGTCCATCTAAAATATCTCAACTCATTGAAGAAAAATTATTCAAGCAATTAATTTCTTTGATAAGTATAAACATTAGCAGTGCAACCTTCTTCCTTCCCATTCTTTCAGCTTGTTCCTTTACTTAATACATTAAGCAAGACAGAGCACTTAGAAAACTGTGAAACGGTGATTTTCTGTCATTTAAGAGCCCAGTAAGACAGATCTCTCATTTAAAATATGACCAGAGCAGAATTATGCTGGATGTAAGAGATTGTTCATATTTTAAAACACTGCACTGATCACTTGGAAGCTTAGAATTATGTCAAAATACAATAATACATCACATTATCTCATCTTCTCCATTCTCCTTACTGTCAAGCAAAGTACATCTGGTCACACACAATGCATTAAACATGAAAATGTAATAAACAGGTATTTATAGTGCCATCATATCACCAGCATTAAACTTTTCCCATAAAACTGCATGACATTTCAATTCTTCCTGGCCTCAGAGTGTGCACAAATATGCACCACCTTTCAGGGTCCAGGTGAGAGTAGAAGCTCAAAGGTACAAGGGATAGAGTGGGTTTTGATGCTTTGTGGCCACACCTACATGTGACCTCTTTCCTTGCCCAGATACAAAGTGGCTTCCATAAACTTTTCCAAGAGTTCAGAGCCCCATTCAGACTATGAAGTTTGCCAGGCTAGGTACTGTGAGCATGTACACATACAAATCTATGCTACAGTGTTCAATTTTTAAATGCTTTCCCATCTAGTACTGATACGATAATGAAAGAACTCTAAACACTGCCAGGACTTGTTTGTTTGTACCATATGGACAGTCTTGTCATTTCTGCAAGGCAACCAAAACACTGGAAAACATTCTGGTCACTGACTTAAGGAAAACCTATCATTACTTTTTGAAAGATCTGACTTCCATAAAAGAATTGCATCAATTCTATAAATAACACATGTAGTTTATACAAACTGCTTAAAACCAGAGAAAATACAGAGGATTTGTTAAGCAATGCATGACCATCAAAACTGTCACAGCTAAAAAAGTTAACAATCTGTAGAGACTGATAGGTACTGCTTTCATACTAATAATTTCTTCATTAGCTATTGCTATTTGTTCACACAAAGCACTTGTAGTTCATCTTTAATATTCTGAATGCAGTAGTGTGCTTAATAAAAATAATCATTAAAAGACTTCAATTTTATTAACATATAATTTAGTCCATTCACTTTACATTATATAGGGAAAGCCCCAAAAATTTGCATGTGGTCAATTCTGTAATAGGACTCAGCTGGCCACAAACCTGGAACAGTACTCGCCTTGGTTCAAGAAGATATGTGCTTGAATTTAACTAGGGAAAATTTGACTCATACAGTAAAGGTTTGGTTTGGTGTAGGTCCATTTGGCTCGCTCACTGCCAGAATTACTTTTTCACATTAAAGTAGTCAGTAGTATATTCTCAATGCCATAAATCATTGGTGTTAGGTATCACTATACTATGGCAACTTTACTGGAACAGTTGGGCTTTGCTTTTGGTGGCTTCTGTTTTGACCGTAACAAACTCTGCATACGCGGTAAATTTCCCTGACTGCTCCCAAACCTGGCGTTGGATTACAAGAGGTAAAATATTAGACTAATACACATCTACAGCTAAGTAAAGTGAACGCTTTGCTAAATAAATGTTAGGTCTGGCCATAATGGAATAGTTTTTATTTATTAGTACTCTCAGCCTAGCAAAAAAGTGTCATGGAAATTTATCAGCCCAGGCAGAAATATCTACTCACCCACACTTTACCATGATGATTGATGATAATGAAAAAACAAATTATATTTTACTCTCATGTCAAAAAATGGGAAGAAAAAAAAAAAAAGAAACCACCACCTCAAGTGAGTAAAATCTTCTCAGGCTGGTTTGAAGCTAAGGACTGTTTGCCTGTAAGGTGTCAGCAGCCAGCAAAAAAACCCAATACATTCTCTCTCTCCCCCCACAAAGATGTCAGTTTTAGATTTATTTTAATTTTTCAGCATTAATATCTCTATCATTCAAATGGATAAAACATCTGAATGTTGATTTTTTTTTTTTTTTTACAGTCTGGGGTAAATTGGTCCTGAGCATGTTTTTCACTCTCATGAAATCCCCAGCCACCCCAGGAAATGCAACCCCAGGAGAACACAGCAGGAGAAGCCAGGCAGTTGCACCCAAAGGCTGCTCCATGGGTTTCAGGGAGAGCACAGCACTCATTCCAGGCTTCTGGCAAATGCCATGTTGTAGCTGCCTGGTTCCAAGCTAGTGAGAATAAGCAGGCACAAGCACTCGGCAATGGAGCAAAACCAGCGAGGAGCAGCGTGGCTGTCAGCAGCTGTGTGAAATCAGCAAAAGTCAAATCAATCTGCAGCGACACAATGTTTTCCCCAGAGCCCTGACTTACATATTATTTTTATAGGAGGCTTTTCCAAAACTGTAGAATTAAGTACAGCTAGAGATTTGTAAAATAATTAGAAGATCTACAGTCTTTCTCTTACCCTAACAATATAAGCCAGCACCACATTTTAAGATACTCAAGAGTTCAATGTGAAACAATTTGTGAAATGGATGCCATTTCATACAATGCATGCTACCAGATTACAAACTGAAATCTTGAAAATATCACATTTTACTGATGAATCTGTTGTGCTGCCTCTGGTAGGGACGCCTGGTATTTTTGGAAACAAGTGCATGCTTTCTCTTCCCTTCTCTCTACTGATAATACAGCACTAAAATTGAACCTTTTATTTGAATACTGAAGAACAGTACCGTGGTTCAACTTCCAACTGTAAAATAATTACAGAGATCATTTGCTTTTACTGTCCTTCTCAAACACCAGCTTTTTTCTTTACTGAAAAATACCTTAACTTGAGTTACCGGGCTGGTCCCTCTCTTCTCATTTTTCATCCCAGTGGGTGAAAGTGCCCCTGTTGTATTTGGTGGCTGTGGAGTAGATGGCATTTTGGCTCCAGGAGAAACTTGCATGCTTGCCAGCTGAGCTGCATACAGTTGCTGGAAGACAAGAAGATATACATATATTCCTGCAATATATTTCCTAAAGAAGAAGCTGTAAATGTACTTTTTTTTTTTTTTTTTCCCACACTGGTGTTTCTTCTCTTAAAGGATCTTTTTCATCTCTGTTTGTGGCTTCCCTTTCTGCTATTTGCAAAAAGAGGAAAAAAAAAAGTCTGGAAAACTCCCAAACACCAATATCTTTTTTCTTCATTTGACTTTTGCTGATTTTTCTTGATTTTTTTTTTCCTTCTTGCTAATGATGGTCATGGTGTTGAGCAAAAAAATTACACTGTGCCTGAATATTAAAAACAAAATTATAAGGCTATTTATGAAAAGGAGGTATACACCCCTGTCAGAAACAATAATAATCCAGGTCTTTTTGTTCTTAGCAAGAAATTAACCACGAACTCCAGAAACTTTACTGGGAGCTGCCACAAGAATGGTTTCCTACAAAAGGCAAAGTTAAAATAGCCAACAAGGTATGTCTCCATCTCTCTGTACAGTTATACATGTTCTATAAATGCTAATAATGAGTCTAGGTCTTAAAAGTTCCTGTAAATAGTGATGAGCGTCCAAAAAAAACTCTAGTGGAATTTTTCAAAAAGTTTAACTGAAACATAGATTTTATACTAAAATAAACAATCCCAATCAATAAAAAGTGTTTATTGAACAAAACCAATTTGGTCAAATTTCTTTCCAGTGACCAAACTTAAACCCTCACCTTGAATTAGCATCATAAATAATTCTTCTGCCATGAACAGGGAAGATCCTAATCCCTCTTTTACACCCAGATCTACATAAACTTTGCCTTATTAGTGAGAAAAAAGCCAGGTGGTTTGTATGTAATTTCCAACATTACTATCATTCAGATGGACAATTTAAAAAAATTACAGTTATCAAAAGCAGACCTTTCAGCACATGTAATTAAATGAAAGCTTAATAAAGAATAATTTGCAAGAGCCAGATGTGCTTATGTCATAATTGTTGCTTTCTTTGGAACAATTTTTCTAATATAACAAGCCTCCACAGAAATGAAAGTTACACAATACTCTAAGTTCAGAGACTCAGTGGTGAGACAAATGCAGGAGGGAGGAGCAGAGTCACAGCTCAGGGTGACAAATGAAAACTATTGTTTATTTGTTTGTTTCCACCCCTTTCCAGTACCACACAGGAACTACAAAAGGATCACAGATTAATGTTTTGAAATTAGTGGTGTTAAATATTTTGGCTAAGGTATAAGGTTTTTTTCCTATGCTTGAAGGAAAAAGATTGAAAACCGAAAAAAAAATCCCAGCTATTGGTGAGGTCCTGGAGAATGAAAATGAAGCCTTTCATACAACAGTAGGTGGTTTTTTCTTCTCCTAATAATATGATCTTATCCCTTTTAGGGATAAAGATCCCTTTTCTTGAGGTCAACCTTTGCTTGCTTAATAGGATGATCTGCTTACATGAGAGTAATGCTCATTTCAAAAAAGCACATTTCACAAACTTTTGAAATCCTGCACATTCTCAGCTCAGGAATAATCAGGCATTGCACTATAAAAGAGGTAACACAATAAACTTGTATGTAATTTAAAGACAAAACCCAGCAATTATAAAGGCTTTCTCAGTATTCTGTGGTTTGTCTATAAATACTTTTCCTTTATTTTTTTTAACTAATTTAACTTCTTCTTCAACTATCTGAAGGAGAGTACTTACACTTTACTAAAAGAAGACTAAAACTTTTGTACTTACAGTACTGTGTGTTGCACTTTCAAAAGTGTGAAAGGAATTCAGTGTAAATAAACTCTCATTTATCAACTAAAGTTCAAAAGAATTGCCTTCTCAGGTAAGCCGTCAGGGGACAAAAATGTGGGGTATAAATTAGTCTTTCTACAGTATTCTATTTTTCATGGAAGATAAAACTTGATTGTCAGTTGTGGCAACTAAAACAGTGTGGTGGGTTGACCTAGGCTAGCTGCCAGCTGCCCAGCCACCCACTCTCTTCCCCCCCCCTCCTACTTCAGCAGGATGGGGGAGAAAATAAGAAGGAAAAGCACATGGGTCAACATAAAGACAGGGAGATCTCTTACCTGTTACCATCAGAGGGAAAAACACCAAAACAAACAAAACAAAACAAAACAAAACCAAAACAAAAAAAAAAAAAACCAACAAAAAAACTACACTTGGCTTGGGAAGAATTTATTTATTCTAATTTACAATAGAGTTGCCTGGCAAGAAGCAGACATAGATAGTAAGGACCTATCCCTGCCAGTTCTCCTTGAAAATTTCTTGAAATGATATTTCAAGATCAATGCAAAGGTAGAGACACGTGACACCAGTCAGAGCCAGGACTTGCTTGTGACCTGTGTCCCACCAGGACCAGCAACAGAAACACCCACAGCATGTGGAGGATTAACATCAAGAAAAGTGGGCTGTTCTACTGTTCCTTTTTATCTAGGAAACTGTTTGATTTTGGAAATGCAACCAGGAAAAGTAGAATAAAATTAGAATTTTTCACCACTCCCCTCCCAGGGTGTTGAGGGCTGTATTGGCTGTAGTGCAAGTCCTGTCAGGGAGAAATGTTTCTAAGGGAAGACAGAATAAAAGAAATTTTGTCATTTATGTATCTGTATGTATATATATAAATCATGACTGGGTTATTCCAAGGTCTCAGGGCTGGCTTTAGCCTGGCATTTCTACAAATTTATTTTAAAACATAAAAGCAAGTGTATAAATAAGTAACAGCAATTGGCTTTCTGCTTTGCTTAAAACAAAGCTGTTCTACAAGCAAGTACAAATACTGCAAGAATTCACATCAGCACTAGCACATTGCTATGTGGACTGGAAAGCTGTATAAGTTTTAAACACCAGCTTGTATGGGGAGCCAGCCAGTGTGGAAAAATATGTGCATGCCACCATTGCAGGGAAAAAAAGGGATATTTTTGCAAATACCACTGCTGTGGCTCAAAATGGCAATTTAGGACCTCACGTTGAGATGGCCAGATTGTGAAGCTTCTATTTGCAAGATTGAGGAGAGGAATAAAACCCAAACATTGAATGAATGTTGACTGTTGGCTTTTAAAGCTCAAAAGAAAAAGCTTCAATGGAATTTTTTCAACTGAAATTCTTACCTGTGAACTATTTCACGAGTAAAAAAATTAAAATACCTTAAACATTGAAACATATCATATTTTTGATCTATGCCTATCACATAAAGAGAAGAGCATTTCATAATCCTTATGCTAACCAGTCAGGAGGCTCTTGATTACAAATTAGATATTCAAAAACATCAAGTATTCTTGATTGTTTTAAGAAGCCTTAAAAAATGTATAGCCTGGTTTTTATTTTTTTCTCAGAGATCAAAATGTTAGATTCTTACAATCCAGTTCCCAGCATATAAATAAAAGTAATGCTCATTTTGAGTTCCTCAGTGCTCCTGAAATAGTTAACAATTTTCAAGCCCAGCTTATTTAAGGTATACAAACAAGGATGCAGCTTTGAAGTTTTCAGAACCAGGCTTCTTCTAATGTCAGATTTGATGCCTAAGGGTGGGATTTTGAAATGCCACAAGTCTCAGGGCAATGGCAAGTCAAGTCTCACATTTAAGCACCTATGAACTAACAGGCTCAGAGACTTAAGCATTTGTTGCTAAAACTCTGTTTCAGCTGTAATCAACTAAAAATTCGAGGGGTATTTATGTAAGTTGGAGGTCACTATGAGTCTGAATGATGTTCATGTACTTAAAAAAAATTTCAAACAGGTAGAAGAGTGCTGTACTCAACATGCGCACAGAACAGCACAAGTGCATACTGATTTTTTTACCTGGAAATGACAGAGTTCACACTAAGCCTTTGTTAGAGCTTAGAGCTATAACAAGAAGAATTGAATAACAAACAAAAGTAATAATTCTGTTGTGATGGTGATGGTGTTTTCTGCTTCAGAAATTTCCTACAGAATCTAATGAATTATTTTGATTTCACTTTTCTTATAAAAAGTGTCATCCATGATCTAGAATTTACCTAAAAAGCTATGAACTAATAATAGATCATCTTGACTGATCCAAATGTTAAAATCTTTTCTAATGTCATCTAAGTTTCAAAATGCCTTTGTGAGACATTTTCATAACACAGAAGCATAATTGCCTTCACTGCCAGTATTCATTCATGCTTTGCCAGAAGACAAAGGAAGGCCTTAGGCTCACACATTGCTCTCTAAAAGTTTCAACATTTTTTCATCTAGTTTTTTCAACTATCTTTCAATAATCAAAAGTCTTTCATTAGCTCAAGCCCCTTTCCCTATAACTTTTGTCTTGCACATAGGTCTGTGACATTCCTGGACACATTCTATGCCAAATGAGACTGAGCATGGCAAATAAGAACAGAGCAAAGCTTTCTCTGCATCCGATGTTTTCCCTTTTTTTTGCAGGACGAATATTCATACTTGTCTCTTAGGCTGCATCATATGAGTCTAAGAGAATAAATAAGAGTTAAGAATTTTGAGAATCGAATGTTACAGAAGTGGCACATGGCAAGGAAAACAGAATGGGCCATAAATAACCTCTGGGCTGAAACAACCTCTAAGATCACCAAGTCCAACCATTAGTCTTGCCCTGCCATGTTCACCCACTAAACCATGTCCCCAAAGTGCCACATCCACATCATAAGCCTTTTACCAAGGGCTTGTCAAGGACAGGCCCTAGGGAAAAATTTGTTTTGAAAAGATACTTCAATAAAGAGTAAGTGCTCAGCTGCTGCACAGAAGAGAGGGAGCTTCTTTAGATGCACAATCTCAGGGAGCAAATGGAGAGACCAGTTGCACTCATATATGCAGGAACAGAAAGGCAAGGGCTAGAGACATTTCAACTGACTCTGTGGTGAGGGAGGATTTGGTCACAGCTGCAGGGATATAATTCAGATGTTATTTTTGCAGCAGAATTCTGAAGAAACTATAAGAAAGCCATGTGTGAAACATGGAGATAAGAAAAAGAGTTGTTGCAATACTCAGTGTAGCAGATAAACGAAGTGTGAGTGATGAGGGCTGGCCCAGCACAATAAAATGCAATGGGTGTACTTGGAAGATACATCACAAAGAATTTCAGTAGAAGGTGGCTTGCTTGAAGTAGAAAGAAAGGATCTGTTCTCGAAACTTTCACCCTTTTACTTTCTTTTCTCGGGAAAAATGCTAAATTTTATGAACCCTGATTAATTCTGAAGTCTTCCATTACTAAAAATAGAAGCCCTATGTTACATCTTCAACAAATACATTTGCTACAGTAAATGAAACTGAACAATAAAGCTACTGAGAATCAAGTGAGAATCCTTATTTGTCAGCATTTTAAATGAATTGTGCAAAGCTGAAATATCTTATTTATAGAGATGAAAGTTCAGCTATTTAGACAATGAGTAATTTGGTTTCTAAAGATGAAAAACTCTAAGGAGTGACTGCAAGTGCTGTTGAAATCCTGCACTACAAGAGGTAATGCAGTCATTTTTTCCATAGTATATTTAGTAAGTAGCATTGCAAAGCTATAATACCAGCATTTTCCTTCCGAGCACATAACAACCAATAATAATACTTAGAACTATCTGATGACAAAGGGTTTTTACAAGTTCCCCAAAACCAGCAACATCTTTATTATTTCCAGCACACATTTCTGAAAGGAAGCTACTGCAACAAAAAAAATCACACCTGCTGTGGGACTGCTTGTTTTTAATTATTGGTGTAGTGGTGTTTGAAAAAAATTTAATGCCAAACAGATTAAAGGAAAGAGAATTTTAGTTTGAAAAAGTTTTTCTTTTGTTTGGAGGAAGAGCAGATTAGTGTTCACACCCATGTTTTGGGTGTCACAGATAATAACTATGGAAATAAAGTTTAAGCGCTGACCTGAGCCCAGTGTCCCTGGTATAACCCTCAGCAGTTCAGGAAAGCAGTGTAGAAGCAGGAATATCCTACCCCAAAATTTCAGACACATCTTAATCTAAGTGCAAGAACTGCTCTAAAGTAATGTTAATTGTACTCATTCCTTCCACTTTTTGTATATTAATATTGTATTTTTTGTATTGACATGTCTTTTGCACTAGATATGTTGTGTTTAACACTGCACTTAAGTGCTCTACTACAGCACCAAGGTAAGAAATGGGATTATATGTTTATGTGTATATATAAGAAGAAAAAAATTCCCACCACCCAAAAGGGTTGCTTTCTCTTTGTTTTAAGATTCTTCTATGTAGATGTTCACAATAAAAGGTGGCCTAACAGAAAACAACATCCAGAATCACAAGACAGCCTAAGTAACCCATCAGCAGCTTGACCATGTGACAAACCCAGGGGCAACTCGAAGGCAGCTATGGCCTGTGGAGTCTGCCAAGGAGCCAGATGCCATCACCAGAAAAACACCTTCCAAGGCTCAGCATCTGTGTCCCAGAGAGCTCTGCACACAAAAGGAGGAGGAAGAGGAAGAGGAGGAAGAGAAGGAAAGGTGAACACAAAAGGAATTGTACATATACATGAAAGCAACATTTAGTTGAATTTTAAAAACTAAAACTTGGAAAAATCAAAGCTTTTGCTTCAAAAACCAAGATCCCTTCAATATTAAATGTTTTATGCCAGATGTGTATATTTCCTTTTGTTTCTGTTACTTGTTAAACCAGTGTGTTTTATAATTTCATGATGATGAAATTTAGATGTCTCAGAAGCATTTCCTCAGTTTTTCTGAGAAAAATGCTAACAAAGAAAAATAAGGTGAGTTTTACAGACCTTTTAGGACTGTGTGCCAGACTCTCATTTTCTCATGTGCCACCACATAGATAATAAATAGATTAGTATTTAAGAACAAACAAGTATGCATCATCTAAGCAACTAAGAATTTTATGCTGAATAACTGAGACTTATTTGGCTCTACATGGGTATATCTGAAAAGGCATTGATCAAGCACAGCTACATGAAATTGGAATAAAAATTAGGAAAAAAGTGTCTAATTTAGAAGTGTGATAAATAAAAAGCAATAATTATTGAAATACTTCTGTTTCTCTACAGAATCCAAGTGTCATAAAGACGTGCATAGCTTGCTTGTAACAGCACCATTTTCTCTTTCCTTGTTTTCTCATGTCTAACGTATCTATAATGGACATAATGTTCTGATTTTAAACACCCATAGATCACTCTCCTGAACAGTCTGCTCAGCATTAGTGTGTGAATATTCTCTACATCTTCCCCGATACACCAAACACCTCTGCAAAAAGGACTGAGGTGCAACACAAACAGGCAGCTAATGAATTATCATAACTAATGTCATAATAACAAAGATTGTTGCCGTGATTATTTATGCGCTTGCTGACTAATGTGCTCTCCGATTTATTAAAGCCCAATATGTGCAAACAAACTAACTGTATTTGTGAAAATACAAATAATACATTTTGTAGTCACAGGTGAAGTTAGAGGCGTTCAGTTTTCCCTTTTCATTCATCTATGCATTGAAAAACATTCTTTCTTACCTCAATAATGATTTTACCAGTTATTCATTTTCATTCACTTCAGAGCCTTTGGCTTGTTTGTTGTTTTGGTTTTTTTTAAACTATTAACACGAGTAATTTCAATGTCTGTCAGTTGCTATTGTATATTATATCAAGGGAAATTTTTGTGTGGCCCTAAATTCCCCTCAGTTCCTGTCTCCTTAGGAGAGACACATGCCTGTATTGCTTCATTCTCAAGCAGCAAAATAACAGTTACCTAATTTCACCACTGAGTGTCTGCCGGTCCCAACTCCTTTCACTGACCACAAATTCTTTTGTACTGGTTCAGAAAAAGAAAAATCACTCTCATCTCTCCCGCTACCCTGCTGTGGCTAATGGCCAGCCCAAACCAAAAATAAAAGAATCTCTCCACATTTCAGATACTAGAATATGTATTGTTGTAGTACTGCAAAATAACAGCTTTATTTTGTTAAAAGGGTCTAACTTTAAGTGGACCATGGAATATTTATGGCTCTCAGTAGTCCTTTGAAAGAGTTATCTTATGTTTTTATGCCGATCATGGGTCAGAGGTTCAAATCAGCACTTCTTTCTGCCACTCCTTATATGTTTTACTATAATTTACAGCTCAGCAAGAGGACTCATAAAACAAAAGTGTCTATTTTACTTCAGCAACTAATTCTAGCTAATCAAAGCTTTCCAGCAAAACAACCCAGCATGAAACTCTGCGTGGAAAATATGCAGAGAACAAAGCGTTTTGTCAAATAACACATCTCATGATGTAAACACATATGTCTCTTATAGGAAATTTTATCACTTCCACATTATCGGCACACAAAAGGAGCATTCTTGTTGCAGACCTGGTGCAACTGTGGAGCCATCGTCATTGGAAACAAGAGCCTGATTAGGTTCCCACACAGATATGAACAGATTTTCTTTTTTTAGTGTAATGCTGCCTTTCTTATTTCTTAAACAGACTAGTAATTGTGGCTGTAAAAACAGTGGATTGTGTTTGGACAATACTTGTTTCTTCATATTTTTTTTAGCTATCCAATGACACCAATTATCCCATATGGTTGTCCTCTTCTGGAAAGTCTGAGTTAATCCACAGCTGTGACGATGAAGACGCACCCAGCAGGCTCTAAATCTGGTGGGTCTCTTGTCTGTTAATAAAGTCCACAGTCTGCTGGACAGATGTTAAGAGGATCTGTATAATAAGTCAGTGATAAAGACCCAGACTTCTTCTGAGGAAAATAATTAGCCAAAACATTCTTCATAGTTTTTCATTTTTTGCTTCATCTTTTGTGGAAGAAAATTTGCCTTACTTCATAGAGGAACCCCACAGCACATACAATAGGTCCTGCTCAAAATATAAATGGACTAACAAACCACACTGGCATGTGTTCTGAAGAAATGATAGATCTTTTTGTCCATGTCCCATTCTTACTTGCTGTAGGTCTTGCACTATTATTTTAAGTTTGGGCTCATTCATCATAATATGGGGGGAGCCTGAATAGGTATTCTCACCTATAAAATATCTACCTAAATTTATCATGTGAGGGGAAATGTAAACTGAAGCATTTTACTAGGTTTTTGTTCAAAGTTATTAATGTTGCCTTTTCTAAAATAAAGGGTCTACAGATAATACTTTTCATCTCCAAGGGTCATGCTGATTTTCTGGGGGGAAAACAAACTAACTAACTAACCAAAACCCCAAAACAAACTGAAAAACAACAACAAAAATCCTCATAAGAACAAACAAACAAAACCCCAAACAAACAACAACAACAACAAAAAAAAAAAACAAACCCAACCCTCCCCCCCCAAAAAAAACCACCCAAAACACAAGGGAAAGAATGTGGAATGAGAAGACACCTGCAGAAGGTCCATGTTTAGAGCCTTACTCACTTTTTCCTATCCCTGCCTTTTTCTCACAAACATCCAACCCCAAAGTCTCTCTCAGTTACAGTCATGTAAATTTGGAGAAATGCTACAGACTTAAAATACATGCACCAGTGCAATAAAGAACTAACTTGCCTTCAGGCATATGTGCATTAAAGTGCTCTTAAGATCACTTCTGTTTCGTTTGCAAACTGTATTTCTTGTTCTTCTGACCTCCTCCTGCTTTGAGACAATGAACTAGAAATGGCCATCAAAACAGTTCTCTCTGTTTTGCTGCCTGAATGCAGGATTTCTCATGCAGGCATCACCCCTGAGATCAGATCGTGCCCCTCGGAAATCAAATGGCTTTGATTTCATTGAATTATGACAATTAAATACAATCTCTCAGCAGCTGCCTGTTCACAACCTATTTACTGTAAAGCTGTGAACAAAGCCAAGAAAGAATGCTTAGAGCTCAAATGAATTATCAATCACTGCAAGTGGCTAAGACAATGTACATAATTTGGCACCTGGCAATTGTCTCTGTAATATTGTGTTTGTTTCCCCTTAGGAAGTACAGCACCTTAACAAGTTTTCAAGATAAAATGTCACCCCATCAACATATGAAGCTGCTGGGAATTTTTCATGAGACAGCATGAAAATAGTGAAAGAAAAGTTCACTTTCTGCAAAAAAAAAAAAATTCAGAAATATATCCTGAAATTTTTACACAACTTATTTCAGACAGTACTTTAGATATTTTATATCACCATAGAATACATGTAACATTGTGTCTATCGAAAGAAAGTGACTACTCATCTCACAGTGTCAGTGAGCATGATATTTAAATCCGACTTTCAATTTTTTCCAGTGTCACTGGTTCAAAAATCTAATGCTGCAAAGTATAGGTACTGATCCTCAGTCCCCTAGAGAGAAAACTAAATTTTTGCCATGCCAGAAAAGAACAAAAGGTTGGCCAAAACCTGACGGGGGAAGAGGGTAACAGCTACCAAAGCACACAAACAAAAACAAAACAAAACAAAAAAAAATTAAAAACATATATACAGAATTGAAGGCCTTCTGTGTCAACATGGAGCTCTTACTTTCTGAAGAACAATTCCCTTGCTAAGCCACTGACTGGAAGGAGACACAAAAATCCACACTGACTTGGCGGCTGTGTCACACCTCATTTCACTCTTTTTATTTTTTTTCCCCCCTTTCCAAACAGACTGAGTGTTGGTCTTCTGAGAATATGATGCTAAGCCACTTTTCCTGTAGAGTTTTTAAACTAGGCCTCTGAGAAAGGGTTTGATACAATTCAATGACTGAAGTAATACCTTTGTCCATCTGGGCATTAAATGGCCCATTGAAACACAGCTTAGTTAGAAAGAATTTCAGTAAATGGTGCTTTCTAATTTTTTTAGTATTAGTAGTATTATTATTCCTTTCCCAACAGATTACAGTCTAGATCTGAAAATGCAGTTCAATCACTTTTGGTTGCCTCTTAGGTCAGGCCTTTAGCCAGTGTTAATTAAATATAACCCCCTTCAGAATACTGGAGGTTAAATGACAAACAAACTGGTCTTTTTCAAATATTACCTCATGCTCTCCAAAAGCTGTATTTTGTTTGGGAAGGCCCTTATTTAAACACATTGGTCTTAACAATAAAAAATTTACTGGGAGCAGGGAGGGGGAAAACCATGCTAAATGCTATTTTATCCAACAGCCAGTAATCACTAAACATTAAACACCTATTTCCATGCAATAGATTATGTCTATTGTGTTTAAATAACACACATCATAAAGGAAAGTGCAGCAGCAGACAATTTAGGCTGTAGCAGCACATACAGCAGAATTTTTGACTTGATAAAGTGAAACTATAAAGAGTTGATGCATAAGTCAGACAGTTTCCATACCTAATATCCTTCCCTGCAGCTATTAGAAGTTCACAATTTTGTCTCTAGTAGGCATGCACATTAGTTTACCTACAATTTCCTGTATTCAGTCACATTTTGTTCTGTTCCCTACAATTTGACTAGAGCATGAAATTGCAAAGTAGCTGAAATTGTCATTTTTTCATCTTCATGATTTTAAATTAAAAAAGGAGGCTTTTCTGCAGGCTATTTGTTTGCTGCTTTGTAAAAAAGTTTCCTAAAGTATTCATAATAATTTTACTATCAGGCGAAAGCAATCTTTTTAACACATGGCAATTAGTCTTGTCTTTTTGAACATGACTTTACCGTCAATACTCGTCCTTGACTATCCCTTTGTCCCAAGATTCCTTAGAAGAACGCAACCAAGCGATAATTCAGCATTATTGCTGCTCCAGTGCACTAATCACTTAAAATGCAGCGAGGACCCTATGTTTACTGCCACAAGGCTCCTCCAGCCTCCTGGCCCAAGGCAGGCTTCCCAGCCCAGCAGCATCCAGATGTCAGGAGGAATATCCAGGTCCTGATGCAGCATGCTGCTCCCATTCCAGTATGGCCCAAACATCTGTTTCATCTGCTGGCGCCCAACCTGACGGATACGCGGAGGTTGCCGTGCAAAGTAGGGGAGTGAGGGAGGCTAAGAGTGAAATGCTGTAGTTGCACAGCTTGCTGTACATGTCCCTAAAAATTCTAAATCAAGCAGATATCAGGAAGGACAATGCGATAATAATAATAATAAAAAAATAGCCACTTTATACACAGCACATATTTAATATTTTTTCCTCTAGTGGGGCAACAGCCCATAACACCTTAGCTTCTCATCTTACTAACTTCACTCTGGTTCAGTTCTTTGTGGTATAAGAAAAGGACAAAAATAAAGAAAAGCACAGAAGCACGCAACACAAAGTGCTTGTTGTGGTTATAGCAACTGCACTTTATAAAAAAGAAAAAAAAACTAGCCAAAAACACAAAAATGAGACAAACTTAGACGTCTCCTACATATTTATAATTTCCTATAGATAGTAACTGAGGGGCTCAAAAACAATAAGCACCTTTTGTCTAAAAGAAAGGAATATGTAAACATTGACACTTTATCTCGAGGCACGACAAAAAACAGTAAACATTTTAGTTGATCTAGATTAAGTTCTGACAAGGAATAAAGGAGTGCTAACTGTTCTCATCTCTTCCACTTCGTGTATCTATTCTCTTGTACTTTCGCTCGTGACAATAATGGGATAGTTGCCTGCTCCCATGCAAATTCTTCGAGTTGTTTATGAAAGCAAGATCAAAGCCCAAACGGCCTCTTTTTTTTTCCTGTTGTATTTTTCTCTAGAGGAGGACCTAATGAGAGGCTGTTAAAGCAGGAGTCTTGCACTCTCACAGTGCAACCTCCCAGCTCACCCTTTCCCTGGCCAGCCTCGGGACACAGCTTACCTCAGGAGCACAGAGGGTGGGAGGCAGTGGATTCTGTTTTCTCCCACCTCAGCATGAGGTGAGCACCTGGATGCAGGAAGGAGGAATCATGCCTCAGATCTTCCATTTAAACACTCCCACTCTCTGCGCACCTGAACAAGTCATCATTTTCCCTGTGCTCCTCCTGAAATGGATCCACTGCTGCTGCAATACCACAACACTTGAACTAGGTACATCTGAATATAACCATCAGGTACTCCTAGTAAAGATAAATGTGGGCATTAATAAAACCACTGTTCTAATATTGTAAATATCAAGAAAAAATATTATCAAATATCTATTGTCATTCCCTGTGCAGGAAGATAGGAGAAACTTCAGTAAAACCTTTCTCTTAAGCACAAAGGTTTGCATTCCTTCATTTAATGCTGTCAGATGACTGATATGCTACTTTTTGATCACAATTCTCCTGTTATTTACCATGCACAGGAAAGAACACAATAGCCTTATCTCTGTTGTTCTCACAGATTATATCTTGTACTACACACCTTGAAAATTTGCAAAAAAATCTCCAACATTTTTTATTATTTTACAAAATAACTGTGAGACACTCAAATACCTTTGGTAGAAAGCCAGTCACAGCAAAGGACAACTGCATTTGCTTGAAAAAGTAATTTGAAGTTTCCAGCAGATTATGTTTTTCAAGAAAAAATGTGAAATGTTAAAAATGACTCTGTATGTGATTTGTCTATGTTTGCTACTATTAGAATTTGCTATTGCTAAATTCTTCCTTATAAAAATTGAGGATGGCACTAAAGGTAACAGACTAGCAAACTCACCTAGGAAAGCAAGTAAGGACCAGGCAGCATGGCTCCAAACATACCTGCAAACAAATGCTCTGGTGTTTTAAACTCCTCTTATATCCAAAGAAAGTGAATAAGCAGTACTTATTTAAAGTAAAATATATCCAGATCTATCAGAAAAATATGAAAATATAACCAGATGGTTGCATCAGAGCACAGTTTTTTTCATTCACTTTATGCTATCCTAGTATTACCTTCTCTGGTGCACTGTCAGATTATTCATAAAAAGAATTTTAAATGTTTTCTGGTATTCTTTCAGAAGCTTTTCCTTAAAACTCTGGGTTTTAGCCCTTACTGCTAATATGAAGTCTTCTACAATAAATGTGAGAAGTCTATATGAAAAGCAGCTACCTCACAAATTCAGAGTTTCACACACTTCACCTATAGAAATGTCTTCTGCACTAAAGCTAGAGTAACAAGAAGGAGGACCCCCATGATAAGGGGAGAAAAATTATATTATTGAAAAGCAATTAATTACAGTAAGTTTGCTGAAGGGATGATAGCTATCAAAGCTTATCAAATTTTGCATTTCAGAATTTCTGATATTTCTTTCAAAAAACGTTAACACATAGATGGGCTTTGTGAGAAAAGTCAGGAGTTTCATTCAGTTTCATGTCAGCAGGATTACAAGCAATTATGAGCAACTGCTTGTTGAGCTGTGTGAAATGAGTTGGTGAATGAGTTTTCTAGTGAGCACATGTCCATGTCACTGATACGACTGCTAGTAATGCAGACAATCTTAGCTGAAGGGGTCTAAACACATAATTTTTCTCCTAATCCTATAGGAGATGCTTCTGCAATTCCTGCTTCTAGTGTACACATTCCATCACCCTGGTGACACACAGGAAAACTGAGGCATAAGCAAGAAAAAAGAAAATCAGGACACGGTGGGGGAAAAAAGGGGCAATAAACCTCATCTAGATATATCTCATAAAGTCTGGCATAGATTGGTGGATTCATTCCCTCTTTGACCATTCAGATGGAGAAATTGTTTAACATGATGATTGCAGTATTTCCCTTACAGAACTGTGCAGACACAGAACAAGGAAACTGAACACTCACCACTGCTAAGCACTCCGAGAGGCAAAAGCTCAACAATTAAATTCCTACATGCTCTCATGACAGAATAACGAGACACCAATAAATGGGTGCAAGTCAGGGAAAAGGAAAAATCCCATTTAAACTGCCTTCCTCAATTCCCACATCTGAATCCCCATCTTGAGAGAAGATGCTGAGGCAACTTTACATTTAAGAGCTGAATATTTGAGAGTGCTGCTTGGGATTTGAAACTGTGATGTTTTCTTACTTTTATAAGAGATATAGTTCCTGTGGTAGCTCTCAGCCATTCTACAATTTTAACCAGCAAAAATGGACAGGGATATAATAAATATATACTGGCTCTACTGATCAGAAGAAGCTTTATCAGTCAGTTAGGGCACATCTGGGAAAAAAAGTCATTCAGGTGCATCTGTAGCATCCCATTCAATTAACATACCTTTAAAAACAGTTTGTCCCTGTTCAGCCTGCTGCGTTACCTGATAAGTCAACATAGTTAAAATGTATATTTAAATGCAGAAAACAGTGAAATGTTTTCTTTGTGAAGCAGAAAACAAGCCCAGTTTACAGGTATTTTACAGCATTAGAAATAATTGTGCTTTACATGTTGCTTCACAGATCGCTCAACTGATCTTTTACCATATATTTTGAACTTTCATGCACCTTCAAGGAAAATTAAATAATTTCCTTATAGGAAGCACACACAAAATTATGCAAAACATATTCAAATGGTGCTTATAAAAATTACATCTAAGAAAAAAAATCACATTTGCACCTCAAAACCAGGTAACTGGGAACTTACTATTATAAATTCATTGGAAGATGATGTATTTTACACCAGTAAATGTGAATTTGGTGTAAGATTGCTGTGCTTTCTGAACTCCAGTGGGTGTGATGATACTTCAGCAGCAGTGCTGGGACTGGCTTAATAGGTTATGAGGTCTGAACAACCCTCCCCTAGGTGCTGAAAACAGCAGCAGAAGAGAGGGCCTGTACTGGATGAATTACCCTGGACAGTTCACAGAAGTGTTATTAAATAGCACTGTAAACTGGTTAAACCTGGTGACTTTTTTTGTGTCTAGAGCATAGCACAAATTATTCAACTGCACTGAAAGGACTTTGCCTTTCTGATTTCTCACTTCACTTCCAAAAATGCCAATGGAACTGACAGCAAGCTCTCACTATTCCTACACCTGAAATACTTTTCCATTTGTTTTCATGCTTTGTTTTAATTCATGCCCAACACCAAAATACATGCCCTATTATTTCTACTTCACTAGATTTTGTGACAGATTCTTTTAAGCCTCAAATAATTCCTTAATACTGAAATTTAAGCATGATGTGTTTTCTTCTTGTACACCTGAAGATGCTCCTACCTCTGGTCTTTTTCAGGACTGACATGCAAACCTTCTGGTATGCCTCCAGCCATATGTAGCCTTCATGCTAAGTCTGAGGAACAGACAGATGAAACCAATACTCTCTAGTTAGGACACTTTTCTAGTTCCTCAATCATATGGATTCTAAATACCTCACAGACCAAACACATTTTAAAGAAG
This sequence comes from Vidua chalybeata, assembly GCF_026979565.1. NCBI lineage: Eukaryota > Metazoa > Chordata > Aves > Passeriformes > Viduidae > Vidua > Vidua chalybeata. The sequence goes on along the minus strand of NC_071535.1, from coordinate 50,302,854 downwards.
CAGTGCACTGAAGGCCACACCATTCCTATTTCACCGTCTGTAAAGCCTCTTCAACTTGGTGATGGCTCTATCTACACACTGGTTTCATGAGTTTTATCTCATTTTCTATGAATTTCCCTCTTTTTTTAAACTGGGTCAGTGGGAGGGCATATGCTCTTCTAATCAGAGACCCTCAGAAATGAGGGTGATGATATCTTTTGGGTCCAGGCATCTTTAATAGAAATTTTCTGCTTGCTTTGAGCACACATGTGTGTGTTAGTTTACACCAAGAAGCTCTAATCTAAACCACCCTTGTTATTAGAAGTTTTAGTTCAGATGAAAGGTAAGTTTTCTTTTTCTCTAGCAATTAGTCAGGATGGAATGATAATACTGGCGTATATTATTTTCCTTTGTGCACAGACCTAATTTAAAAGACATTGCTGTCTTTAATCTGGCTCCTGCTTAGTTCCTAAACAACCAAACATGTGAACACCATCACAGGAAAAAAAATCCTTCATGTTTGTAATTTGTAGCCAAATTAAGCAGCTTGCTCTATGGTTATCAGAAGTATAATAAAATTCCAGAAACATACTCACTTGCAGCTAATTCCTCTAAGGCACACGCCATATACATTTCTAGAAAGCTTGAAGGAATCCAACTGCCAGCTCAGAGTATGCCTCACAGTCAACCTATTCCCCAAAGGGATGCCACAGTTTTAAAAGAGATTTAAAAAACATGCTCATCCCCTGATGGCACTCTGTAGGACTGGTGCCTCTGGTGCTCTGTCAGTAAATGCAGCAGTAACTTATTTGCTTCTTGCTGGCTTCTGAGTGAATACATACCCCAGAGAGGCAGCTATGCAAAGCACAATGATTTTAAAATAGAGCCTGGGCTTTCAGCAAGGGGCAGCCAGTAGTTAAGGCAGCAAGAAAGTCTTGTTGATGCTGGGGGCTCAGCCTCTCCCAGTCACTTGGGCTCCAGCTTCTGCCTTGATATAGACTGAAGGGATGCAGGAAACCTCCTGCCATCCAGCCTATAAGCATGATATCCTTTTAGACATACAAGTTTCCTGATAAGTGAATGGATGTCTGTGCCACTTAGGATCTCAATAGTAAATTCTCCCAGGAACAGCATATGGGCCTGGAAGGCAGCTGTCCTGCTTGGTGAGATCTAAGGGTGCAAAAGGTGGGAATCATGTCAGGATCCTCATCCCTAGCTGCCAGATTGAAAAGTCTTCCCTCTTTGGAGAGAAGAGCAGGAGCAGGAGCCCTTCCCAAGGTGGAGGAGGGGTTGGGCATCTGAAGGGAACAGAAGGAAAGCTGTACCAGGCTGGGTGGCAGTCTGGTGGCCACTGTCCTTCCTGCAATGGGAGGAAACAGCAGCCCAGGAATTAACCTGGATTTGCCTAGAACTGCTACAGACTATAGGAACGGTCTCTTTCTTAACATTGTTATAAATTTTTTATTAAATTGCCTGACACTGTTCCAGTAGGCAAGAAGGAGTGTAACAAAGACACGCTCTTTAAAGCAGTTATTGGAGGTGCAGGGCATGAAATGGGTGAGAAAAGGCTCTTGCAATGCTGCTGCACCAGGCTGATTACCCAATGGCTCTGCTTGTTTGTCTGTCCATTTTTGCCAACTAGAAGACAAGAAGGAGATTCCTTTTCCCTGTGTTGTTACTGGGGGAGCTAGGAAAATCCTCCTGGGGAAAAAATTCATCATAAGTGATATTTTACTGCAAAAAGTCACAATTTTGATGGGCTGTCCTTTCCTGATGAAAATCACTTTGCCAGATAATTCAGGGCTGAAGATGAGAAGGAATAGGAGAAGATAGAGTACTAAGAAATTCTGCAAAGAAAGGAGGTCATATGGTAAAATATTGACTCCATGACATCATTTTCATTGATACTGCCACTGATATAATTAAACTTGATAACACAGATATTACACACAGAGACATAAACATTCAAGCAGGCAAAGGCACAAGTATAACTATTTCATTGATTTTAATTAAATTTTCCTGAGTATTGCAAGGTTGGCATATTTTTAATTTTACTTCCATTAAAGGGCGTGCTTGGTCTCACAGAGCCTTAATAAAATCTTCTTTTGACCTCTCTCCTTTCTCTGCTACAACCTAAATTTCTACATGAGAAAAGGACCAAAATATGTAATTTACTACTTCCATATGCTGAAATTTGCACACACCATCCCCTTAATTTAGACCACTATTCACTGTATCATAATAAGGAACATTCTGTTAAAATATGTCCACCTAGAGCTCAGTAGTCTTTGAATGCTAGATAAAATCATTCTATAAGGCTAATGAAGACAGAAACTCTGCCTGTAACAATATTAAGTTTGTTTTCTCTAGTGATTTGAAGAAGTGAGCAATCTGTCAGTAATACATTGAGGGAAATTACTTGTCTTGTAGGAATTCCCGCTGACAGTCACTCACTCACAGTGCTGACCCAAACATCTACCCACTGACAAACAAATTACAATGTCTAACTTTGAAAAGGTAACTAGCTGTTTTTAATTTTTATTGGTCTCACCAAATCTCTCTCATATTTACCCAATCCCCATTCTTCACTTTGTTAAGAAAAGAGGGAAAAAAGGAAGAAAGAAAGAAAGAAAGAAAGAAAATGGAAAAACCCATGATTTTTGCATTTGAAAAAAATATTACTGCCTACATCCAAGAGTGTTATGTCAGATAAAACTGTTAAACTGTGTCTAACCAACATTAAGACTGGCAGCCCTGCTAGTGACTGACTGGGTGAGTGAACACATTACTGAGACAGCATTGTAGAAATTAATTTTCTTCAATAAAGTGATTTTTAAGGCTCATATATTTCACAATCTAAACATATGTCACTGTTTCATAAACAAAATAAATGGATTAAAATAATACATTACTAATATGCTGACACATGGAGATATTTTAATTAGAAATACTTAAGCTGCGTGATATTTAACTGCTATATTTGTTGAAGAGGAGCATGCATCATTTAGTAAGACATAAGGCAGGTACATCACTTTGCATGATGTACCAAATCACCTCCAGTGTGAGCTCTCACTATCAGGTCACATTAGCCCCGCTGAAAAATCGTGTTAAGGATACAACAAACAGAGGAGACTCCATAAGAGCAGCCATCCACTAAAACAACTTCTTCATTGAAATAAGTCGTCACCCAGATTCTGGTTCCTGAGAATAATATTTCTTCATAAAGGGGCATGTTTAACACTTAGCTATTTAAAGGCCATATTTACATGACTGTCGCATTACATTGGCCTCTTTCCTGCATTCTTCTTGACTTACTTTGAGGGCCAGCACTAAAATAGCTGAGGAAAGCAAATGTCAACTATGCCCTGAAATTTATACGTGTGAGAGAATTGGAATAAGTAGAAATGTAATATATTGTTTACTGTACCAAATGCCCTCTGTTCTCTAAAGGTCAAAAGCATTGTAACCTTGGAGTTAGAGTTTCTGATTGTTCCCAGGGTTAAATACATTATCAAAATTAATGGTTCAAACCCCTCAACCTTCAGATATATGAGTATTCATGCCTCCATCTGCTGAACTGTTCAACTAAAAATAGTATTCTTTGGCCTTCCCTCTACTAATATTGTGCCCCTGAGGCAGGCTATGCAATGCTTCAGCAGTACACAGGATCTGCACCCAGCACTATAAAAAAGGTCATTTACTTTGTCTGCAACTAGAAGAGAGTATGAAGGAATGGGATAAAATGGGAGGGCAGAAAAGAAATAGGCAAATATGTGTTTAGTTATTTTTTTTTAACTGCATTATAAAAACTCCAGGTTCCAAGAACACAGCTGCAACTATAGTTAAGATTTGCCAAGGTTCATTAGTGTTATAAGCGATAAATTCTGAAGGACAAATTACACAAATAGTTTGGGGAAAGAGTTATGAACTAAAGCTTTTTTGTTTTGCTTTTTTTTCCTAGAGCTCACTTTGTTTAGGAATAACTCCAGCTAGCATCATTGTAATTCTTCCATTTCTATCAACAGTTTATCAGTCGTGCTTGAGAGAGTTGCGACACTTCCTTATTTATCTCCTAGACAGCTTTGTAGAAATATGTAAGAATGAAGGCAGGGGGCGATTTATAAAAACCAAATGGCATATAGTAACATTCCTTGTTTGAAAGTAAGGACATACAGGTGCCACTCCCAGCAACTAGATTCTTGCTACCAGCAGCATGAGAGCTGGAAAAACCCATTTAGTGATCAAGTCCACTCATTTAGTAAGATTGCTGGCCACACATCTCTAGGATCAGTTAATATCAGTGCAGCCATTTGACAGCTTGGGAAAAAGTTCAGGGAAATGGGAAAGGGAGAAAACTCTAGAGAAGGTGTATGTGAAGAGGAGCAAAAGGAAAATTATCGGTAGGTTTTACAGTTCATACTGATTAATTAAAGCAAGAAGCTTTTGTTACACACAGGTATCAAAACTGTTTCACATGCCACCACAGGTGTGCTTGGTAATAAATCTGCAAACTATTCACTGAGGCTGGAGGGGTGAACAGAAATAGCTTGTTTTTTCTGATCAGACTATACCTAGGAGAGCTGTTCCTTCATCATCTAGATACCCTCTCATGCCAAGAGTCCTAACAAGGCTTGGTCCTGTCTAAATTTTTGGCTGATTTGTTGAGGAAACTGGTGAGATGGGGCTGAGATGTCAATGGGAAGTAGGGAACACAGAGTTTTAGGTCTTTCTGTCAACAACATCATAAATTACACCTTTGTGAGATCAGTATACAGATCAAAAGAAACTATCTGGTATCAATCCAAAGCAGAGCAAGCCACCAATTCAGGAACCTAGACTGGCATAAAAGTGTGGTAGTCACTATTTCACTTCAGGATATTGAAAGCCACAAGTGAATATTAATGGTATTTGCCATAAGCTGATCAATGTGATCAAAAATTTAAAGAGAAGATGGGTCAAACTGGTCAGTTGCTGAAGGAGAACTTTTTTTCCTTTCTTTTTTTTTTTTTTTTTTTAATGCACTACCCATGAAAGTCAAACTAGTTACTTGAGAAACTGCTGTATATGATTTCAGTAAAGTTTTTTGTACTCATATAGATACATAATCCACTGGAGAACATAAATATCAAATTCAGAGAAAGTATATTTTTATAACAATAGCTTGATTAAGACAGACAAGTCATTAATTAGCAACTGTCCACTGGAGAAATATCCTCTGTGAAATAATTGCTATTGTTACATGATGTACCTGGTACCTAGTTCTCTGTTCTATGAGACTCAGAGCTTGCATAGAAGTTGCCCTAACACACAAAAGAACAAAAAAATTGCTGCTACCTCCTACCTAGAGCATGACCATCCAAATAAAAAAAAAATATAAGTAGAAAAAAAAAGGGGAGATTACAAGATTGAAGCTGGCAGAATTTCCTTAGCTGGATACAGATTATAGAAAATAATTTTGGAATTAATAGTAATGCCCTGATAAAGTTGAAATGTTAGAGCTACTGCAAAACTCTTTTACTTGACATAGCTTTGCTTCCCCAGGTTCTCCAAACATAGATATTACACACACACTCACATGTAGAAACAAAACCAAACCTGCAAATAAATTAGCTGTTTCTCCCACTGGCTGAAAGGAACAGAGATTAGTTTTGTGATCAGTATATTTAAGCACTTGGGAAATATTCAGATACCATGGTCACAGCATTCACATAAATAAATAAGTGGGTGGGGTGCATGGAAGAAAGGAAGCAGAACAGAGAAAGGGGGAAGAGAAGCAAAGATGGAAAAATGAGATGAAATGCTACACCCCTAACAGTCTTCATGACGCATCAGGTATAACAACAAATTCTCTCCAACAAACACACCCAAATAAGTGCTCATTTAGGGAACACAGAGAATTGACACAAAGAGAAAATTAATAGTAGGAGCAAATAAAATTTAGTTCAGGCACTTTAACAACCTGATGAGCAGGTATCAGCCAAAGGTTAAGTGTTTTGTTATTTAAGCTCTTATAACCATGAAACATTAAAGGTTTTGAAATCCCATAGAGATGAAATTCAAACAACATAGAAAGGGGGAGAAACACACAAACAAAAAAAGTCTTCTACAGCAAATATGTCTAAATGGAAATTCAGACCCCCAAGCCTGAATGTTCCTGAATTGACTAGCATGCATTTTTTGCTGGTTGTTTTCTGTTTAATTGTTCTTGTCATGTTTAACAACTCGGTCTATCATTTCTGCAAATTAATGAAAATGCATTATTGCTGTAGGTTCAGATCAAGTCTGATGTGCAAATATGTGGGTCAAGTTACAAATGGCTCATGTAAAGAAAAGAAGCAGGAATGTCTGTGGTTTAGATCCCATTTCTTTGACAGTTGAACAGTTTTCATCCTTTCTTGCCTTGCAGTCTTGTGTAGGCTCACTATTTGTTTTAATGCATTTCAAAGGCAGCAAAAATAGTCACTCTATTCACAAAGATGATTTCTGCAGTATTTTCCCAACTAAAGGTAATGAGACTTTTGCTTCAATAAGTAGTCAAATACTGACTTTCAAAAGATATCTGCTATTTTTCTTTTTGAGAAACTTCCTTTTGGTTTCAATCCTGTCCGAGGTATAGTCTTAACATCACGTTATTATGACCCAAAACTATTTTCAGAGATCTTTGCCTGCAGAGTCAAGGTGTTCTCTTTTCAAATGTTGATTTGAGGTTAGGTCAGACCTAAGCTCAAGGAGTCTTTCTTGTCAGCTCTGGACCATCAATGAACAGGGGTCAATGAACAAGTTCTGGTCACATTTTCACTTGTCCTAAGTTAAATTGGCAAGAATATCACCATAGGGTAAAGAGGAAAGGATTTTTAATTTGCTTTGACCCCTCTGAAAAAAAAAAAATAGGTAATCACAGATAGGTAAGCAAAGTAGATATTTAGATATTAGCATGGCAATACTTTGCTACTCTAGGCACAATTTATTCCTACTTTGCTTCTGAACCCGACTGTAACCTAAATCAAATAGGGGTTTCAAAGGTTTACTTGTAAATAGTTACATGCATCTTTAATGGCCTTTCTTCTCATGTTCACTGTCACTTTCTTTCCACACATTTTAACTCTGAAAGCTTTTGACTGTTTCTTCATTATTTATGACATTGTTGTGTCTTTTCTTCTGAAATTAAAAACTTCTTGCCACAAGAAGCTAGCTAATAATATGGCACATAAATCTTTCTTTCACAACATTTCATTCTATATGTGCCAAAAATAAATAAATGGCCAAACTAAGTCTCTAACCATGCCTGGCATCTGACCAGCTTAATGCACAGAAAGGTTGAGATTACCTAAATACAGAAGCTAAAAGACTTTGCAATTTATTGTATTGTCAGCACCACACAGTTAAAAAAAAAAAAAAAAAAAGGGAAAAAAGAAAAACCCAATAATGCACTTTTGTTTGGATACACTGACAATTATAGGTAGTGCATTGCAGCTACAGAGGAGGGAGCACATGAAAATAAAGTACAAAAAGATCTTTTAACTTATCTCCCATCAACTGTTCATTTAAATAAAAAAGTACCATTAACTGCCAATATAAAAGACACAGAACAATGTCTTTCACTCACAGTATCAAGGTTGGCTGCAAGTTTCTGTACTGTAAGTACATAAGGTGTTAATCCTCCTGGGCTGTGCTCAAAAATTATTTAACATTCAGGCTATTATTTAGCATACAGCTGGTTAGCAGTTTTCCCCTAAAATGTTGGCTTCCATCCCACATTTTTTTTGTTCTGGCACATACCTGGAGCTGTAAAGGGCTGAGTCCAGAAGCAGCAGCAGCTGCCATTGTTGATGGAATGAACTGCACAGGGTAGTTATCACCTGTCGGGAGAACAATGCGTGCAGGTTCAGACAATGAGCAGAGAATAGCAGCAGACATGTGCAAACAAGGCCCTAGGATTGCCTGTGCTCTACAGCACTTCTCTAAGCCTAAACATCTGCAAAAACAAAAGGCTTAGCTGGGCACGGACTTGCCATGCTCCTTGGAACTTTTTTTTTGTTAGCAGATAGCTGGTAGGCAAACTGGCAGAACATAAATATGATACTCGTGATTTTAATTTTCAAAAGCTAATGTTCAAATCAAGCGTGGAAGCCTGGGCACAAAATGGGTCTTATAACCACAGACACACACACGAGATACCCCAGGAAACCCCAGTGTCTCCCATAGCAAAAAAAAAAAAAAAATTTTCACCACATGTTCCTTAAAAAAATAAAAAATCTGTTATAACCCAAGAAATATCAGTCCTGTTTGATGCAGGGTGATTTCTTTTCAGTGTCAAGTGGCTCCTGGGACATGTACCCAATTGGCTCAACACAAGTTGAGGTTTCTTGTATTGCTTTGGGATTCTCTGTCTTGGGATAACTCCCTTAAGGTAGTCATAGAGAAGAACAAAATTAAATCACCTTTTAATATAGCTTGAAATACAATTTCAATTTTCTCTTAGATGTGGGGGCCTACTGAAGTCAATAGATTAGACAGGTGCTCAGTTACATGAGAATTCAGGTACTAAAATTTCCAAATTAAGTATTGTAACATCGTGTCTTATAGCATATCTATGGGTGTTCCCATAGATGAGCAGCACACAGTGCCATTTGGACTCCTAGTCAATGTAGGGAGCAAAAGAAAGCTGAAATAGCTTAGCAGTATAATCTGTAATATAAAAATGAACACAGTGATGGATAAGAAGCTGTGATTTAATGGAATATCACTTTGGCTCCAGCTACTTATTTAAAATCAGTGTTATATACTATCTGCAAGCTACATTTTAACAGGCTGTGCGTTTTTTAGATATTTTTACAATAATCAGTCTATTTTATACAAAATAGACCATGCTGAAAGCAGAATGTAGCAATAAGGGAAAATACAGAAATCCAGTATAATATAGTCAGGACATTCCAAGAACTAGATTTTTTTTTGTCAACCCCCTCAAATAAATAAGAATAGGTAAAATTTTTGCAGTCATGAGACTCCTCAGAACTCTTTCTTTTTACCACATGAAGTTCGATTGTATCCAGTTCAGTAAAAATGTTTGGCTGTTTCACTTTTTTAATAAACTGTACATGTCTAATCCACAAGGTCTCTTTGCATCATATCCATAATACCTCATCAGGCCATTGAGCACAGTATGTGCTTGTACACAGTCCAGTAACAATTGGATTCTGATTGCATATGGAGCTCTGCTACAATGCATTCACTCACACTATATTGTATTGGTATCCTATGGAGTAATGTTCAAAATATCTCCTCTTATTTTTCCCATTCCATGAGGCTGATTTTAGTGTGCAATGATGTTGGGTTTCTTTCTTTAAAAAACAAAACCAACAAAAAAGATTTCTAGATTATTTTCTTAAAGTACTTAAGCTGTCTCTTTATGGTTAAATAATTCCACTCATCTCTTTGATGTTTATATGAAATTACCTGAATAAATAAGATCCTAATCTAAGTTAAATAATGTTTCTTTCAGAAATATCTTACAAGGTTAAAAAAAAAAAATCACAAGGATGTTGAATTAATGATGCTTTAAATGGGGGGGGGGGAATAACCATCTGACTTACCAGCATGGACTGCCTTGCAGAACATTTCGGAGGCATTCTTTCTTTAAATATCATGAATTATTCATCCCTGTTCCACACAGCAATCTCTTCTTTCTCCCTCCCCCTCCGCATACACTTTTTAAGTTCAATACCAGTTGCTTTATTTGTACTAAAACATTTTCCATGTCAAACATATTTTAAAAAATCAAACTCTAAAAGAATTCCCTGCGGCACTCCTTTTTCACAGCTGTCATGCTCCTATGGTTTGAAATAGCCAGATATTTTATACCCACATGCACACACACACACACAGAGTTTTTGGCTTCACAGTTAATTTAATAGTATCTTCACCACACCCTGTACTGTTGTCTTGCTCACCTACTGGCTGCAGTGCTGTCTTTTGTTGCAGGAAGAAGAATATTCATAGAGTTATGCCATTTATCTGTTATTAAAACCCAATACTGTCCTGTTTCACCCTTATTTTAATATGTTAAATTATGGCTAAGTCCTGGTATGTCAGCAGCATCTTTGTGCTGAGAAGAAAAATTAATACTCCTTCAGCTCTGGAGTACTTTGTTGACACCAAGGAGTAAAAGCAGAGCAAAAGTACTTCTTTCTCCCTTGAGCAAACTGAGCATGCAAGGAGTGCTCTGGATTTAATTTTTAATTATGGAGGTACATATTTCCCCCTCTCATTTTCTCAGTGCAAGAATGGATCAAGAAGCTCCTCCATAGCTCAGTCAAAGTATTGTAACAATTTTTTCCAAATTTGTTTCTCAGTTTGGAATGCTTGCGTGAGGATCCATTCTTTTAAATTTGTACAAAGGGCAGGAGGACATGTTCAAACAGGTCTGCCTTAAGTGCTGGTGTGTGCTAGCTTTTGATAACCAGGAGTAAGAAGAATGTTGGAAAAAGAAAATCTGTCATGTTTTGCAAACTGATCTTTTCAATCTCCTTGCTGTGATGATTGTCTATTTACATTTGGCTGCTGTTGTTTATATATAAATTGGTGTTTACAAGCCATGGAAAATTATGCCAGACTTCTGTTTCATTTGTCAGGTTGAGCAACATTTCCAAATGAATAAAAGCAGTGAGCAATTGTGCTGTGTTATTCTACACAGAAATAATGTAAATGTTTTTTTTTGTCTTGGATGAAGAGATGAACCTTAGCAGACTTTATTTATAGGATGTATAGATTTACCTTCCAGATCAAGGCTTTGTGAGCTGCGAGGAAAGAAGGATGTCTGGGTTTTGTGAGACCCAGAGTAGGGGGAAGATGCTGCCTTATTATCAGTATTTCCTAAAACACAATTGTAAGACATAAACTGGCTCTCCTCATCTGAGTTACAAAGCTTTTGGCTTGATGATGTTCCCACCATTTTGGGATTGTCTCTTCACAGTCACGGAATGAGAGGAAATGGAGTTGGAAGAGCTGCAAGAAGTCAGCAGTTCCAGGGCTCTATCCTTCCAGACATTATGGACAGATGGAGCAAAGCGTACCTCAGGTGTTGTCAGGATACTGCAGGGAGAGAGATGGACGTTCCCACGGTATTCCTCACGGGGCCTGAATTTTGCTTGACCAGAGCCATCAGGGTTGAGGAAGATGTAAACAGAGGTAGCATCCTAAGGGAATACTGTGGAGCATCTCCCCTGTCCCATGGCACTGCTTCAGTTGTGCCTTTATCCTGGGTAGGGTTTGCTGCAGCTCTGCCTTATTGCCATTCTCATGTTGCAGCAAAACCAGTTTCCCCCACAATTTTCTGTCTGCAAGTAATGTTTGCAAAACTATGAAATTTCACTGCGAAGTCCTACCTGACAATATCCAGCTGCCTGCCATCATTTCCAGCTTTTACATCATTATTTAGGACTGATGCACATATGATTGCTACAACAAATCCTGAGGTTTCAAAGTCCTTGTTCCAACCAAGTAAAACCCAACAGGGGACACGACTCCCTCAGCCCTGGGGAATTTCCATTAGAAAAGGGATTCATGAAGCCATGAAAACACACATGGGCAACCCAGTACACAGTGGATTTGGTGTGTGCCTCCTGTTTTCACCTGCCAGGAGGAAGAGCAGCCTACTTACTTACCTAAAAAGAGAATACTTACATATGGAAAATCTAAACCACCTTAGAGCTTTAGGAAAAAACTTCTGAAAGACCTACTCCAAATGGAAATTGCAATGTCAGATATCAGAGAAATCTAAGAGTGTGTGAGTGATGTGGATTAGTTACAGTAATCAAGGAGTTTAATTAGTTCGATGGCGAATATTTCACACTATTGGAATGTTCTGAATTCCAGCCTGATGACAATAAGCCTGACAGTTTTGTTTGTCATGCTTTCCCTAATAATATTACTTTCTCTGATTTGCCCCAGTGCAACTAGAAGCAGAAATCAGACCAAAATGTTGACTTCTGCCACCAGCCTAGGAAATGAGTTTCCATTTTCACATTGCATTGTAGTGTAGCAAAATCTCTTGTAAATTATTTTTGTGCATAAAGCTAAATGCTCTAATCATGGGCTTTATGCCATTCTTGTACAAAATATGAAAAAAAAGCTTTGAAATACATTGCAGCATATCATTCAACAAACCTGTCTAAATTGAGTTTTAGTCTACTCAATGTCTTTATTTTCAATAATGTTTTTGAGAGATACTATCCAGATCTGGCAAAGAAATGGTACAATGCAAAACATTTGCAGGACATTTTTAAGCAAAAGTGATCATACATTTTGAAGTCCCATGGGCTGCCATTATGCAACTGGCATGGTCATTAGCCCTCTACTCTCTGCTTAGAGCAAACTAGCTCTGTTTGAGATCTGCTCAACTTATGGCCTGGCTCCTACCTAGCATTGCTTTATATCTTTACTCCATCATCATCCTGCTTCCCTGTATCCTCTCAGCCACAAAACTTGACTGAAGTAATGCTTTAGTCACTGAAAGATGGTGGAGGGAACTGCCTTTCCTTTATCCTTATCTTCCTCCTCCTACTCACTGCCTTGTCATCTTGACCCAGGGCACTAATGGGGACAAAATAATCATGTTCAAGGATACTAAGTCTTTCTGGATGCATGTGTTTAGCTAAATGAAGGGAAAATTGCAGTGGGAGAGGAGGTATAATGGTACCCATGTTGCCCACCAGTTCCAAGCAGTAAGTGTAGTGGTCACAGCCAGAGCAGTTGCTTTGCTCTCCTCGGAATGCAAAATAATTCTATTAACTTTGTAGCATCTCTGGGCAAGTATTAGCTTCCTAACAGCTGCCACTCTCAGCTTCCCCCTGGAATAAGTGGCAACCCCCACAACCAGGTACTCTACAAGACTCGTCAAATGCCTGCAGGTCAATAGTCACAACAGTCATTTGAGATGCACAGCGCCCTCAAGTTTTAATTAATCCGGTATACAGTATAAATACTGAAATATGTATAAAAAATTAATTAGGTGGTCTATGCAGCTCTGATTTCTCAATTAGTACTTACCATGCCGGAAAATTATATTACATGACTTTGAGATACATAGGAAGCATGGGACTTTGGGGATTTTTTTTTCTAATGCAATTATTACTTGTCATCAGCACTTGCTAACTTTGGCCTGTTTCACCTCCTAGAGCTCCAAAATACTGTGGGGGGAGGGCTACAGCCATCTCAATGTTATAGATTCTGTCAGGCAGAAGGAAGGTTTCTCCTGTCAGGCTTTATCATAGCTATATATCAGCAAGTCCTTAAGTTTCCTGCTCCAAATGATTTGCTGATCTCAGAAGTTCATGAGCAGCAAGACATGTACTGGAAGGGCCTCAGAACCTAATAAATGCTCCTCTCTTCTACAGGACCTTCAGCTGAGTGTACAAACTACTCTATTTTGCTAAAGAATACCATTTTATTCCTCCAAGGCCTAGCGTTGGTGTGCAAATCTGCAACAGCTTTGTTTTTGGTAAGTGCTGCCTTGGCATTGAACTAAACAGCCATGATATTGGTTCCCAATTTAGCCCAGGAAAATATTTCTGCATGGACATGGACACGTAATCATACCCCTGCTTGTACACCAAGGCAGGACTTCTCATCCTGGCTGGCTTGTTACACTAACACTGATGCACTGCTCCCACTTTGGAGCCAGCTTATATCTAGCCTGTTTTGTAAGCAAAGCAGATTAAGTGACTGTGCACAATATTCAACATTCCCTAAATGACACAGTCAGTTCCAAACTTACTTAGTCCCCAATGCTGCTATTATTGAAATGCTTCTCACTGTATTTTCTGAATGTCAAGTAAAACTGGCAGGGTCAAAACCCAGTCTTGCCAATGTCAAAATGCAGTAAAATATAACAGAAGCTAAACCTGTAACCTAAAAGAAAATGGTAAGCATCTGAAGGGTTAATCCTGTCTTCCCTCAGAGGTATGAGCAAGCCTAACCTGACAGTTCTGCAGGTGAAAGTTTCATTTCTCACAAAAGTAAAAGAGTACAGGTAGTAGCAGTCAAGTTCATAAATATTCCTCAGAAATGACTTTGAAGAACCCTCTCTATGAAAGAGTATAGCTTAATCTCCCGTTTCATTAATTCCTTAACTACTGTGCCGAGAGTGCCAAAAATAGGAATTAATCAATACCAAGTGTAGTTAACAGCATTTTTTTAATCATAATATGTCTCTGACAGAAGCTACTGACCTGCCCAGCTACCTTTGCCAAACATGCAGTAGAATTAAATATATATATTAAATATATAAATATATATATATATAAAGATATAAATTCTAACTCCTTTAAAGACACTGGTTATAACCAGATAATTGTGACTTTTACTAGCATCATCTGGAATTAAACCACTAACATCAGCAAACAGCATCACTTCTTTCCAAGATATCTAGTCCTAGGCTTCTTCCTGCATTTCATTCTTCTAACTTTTCTTACATATCTCTCTTTCTGCATGCCTGGAAGTAAAGAAATGCCCTAGAGCCATACCACCACCTGTTAGGAGGCCAGTGGGATCAAGTTAGATAGGTATTATGAGGAACACTGTAGAATACATCCAGAAAATTGGTCATGTTCAGGAAAACGTGCTGGTAAGGCTTTTTCCTAAGTCATTTTTGTACCAAGAATTCTACAGAGCCAAAATTAACACAACATGATTGAACATAATGCCTTTCAGGGGGCAGCACAACCATCAGCTGAATTACTAATGGTCACTACTCAGAAAGCATCTCAGATTAAAACAGGAAAACCAAGGAAAGCATGTGCTTTCTCTTGACTGTGAGAAGTAAGAATTAGCCAGGGCATTTTAGGCAATTTCTACAGCTGGCAACCCTTTGTCTTTGGTCCCTAACTGCTGTGAGGTAGTGATGGTTGTGCAGTTTGTCAAATCAGACAAGAACTTTGGGATTTCAAAACCTGAAATTAAGATAGCTAGACAAAAAACTGTGTTTAAAGAGGAACGTCTCTGGACTAAAGAGACAGAAGGGAGTGGGACAAATGGAAATACTTGCTGAAATCCTGCTTGGCCTCATTTCATCTCATACTAAGTAAACTTGCTAGAAAAGATTCTAGGTTCAACCTGGCTTTTAATTAGCATCATCATCTATTATGAGGCTTTACATTGGATTTGACCCCATTCCTATCACAGTCACCAGCAAAATCACCACTAATATCAGTGGGAACAGGATCAATGTTTTACTTTGTACACTTCATATTTAATGAATAAAAAAACCCTGTTATTTATGTTTTGTAATTATTAGTTATCAGGTTAATATGCTAAAGGCAGCTTGACAGAGAATACTATTAATGAGCAAAATAAGGTTGCTGCTTCTGGACTGAGGTCACTTACAAAGAATGTACAAATGAAAATAAGGTTGACTTTTATTTACTTAAATATCTTCCTACATTGAATTCCTTTGGCAAAGTGTCTTTAAACATTTAAAGCCCTGTTTACAAGGAGGCTCTGAAAGTAGCTTCAAACCATTATATCCCTAATTGAATTCCCCAGGAGTCCTGTAAACTCAGAGGGAAAAAAAGAAAGAAATCATAGCATTTGCTAAATCATCTCAAAACATATTTCACTGCAAGGTTATGTGACCTATTAGGAGTCTGAATGATGACTGGAACTGAACTACTGAAACCTTTTATTAATCAGACTGAAATCAAACAAAAAAGAATTTTGCCACGAAAAACAAATATTCTGAAGATAACAGAACTAATTAAAGACATGTAGTTTTTGTATAGGGCAGACCAGATGCAAATTGCTAGGCAAGTGGGCCACTATATTTGAAGCAAATGACTTTGTGGAAATTAAGTTTAAAAAAATCATGATGTTCAATAACCAATAGTCTATCCACCTCCTTCAATCCAGAAGTATTTTTTCAAGTGGAGTTGCAAAAGCTCCACATAATTTCCAATCAGCTATGCCTGTTGTGTATCATCTGTATGAGACAGATCACACAAGAAACTACCGTACATGTCTTAAAATGCGCAACAGCCTCGCATCCCTGTGAGCTTACCTGGCTTGTATGTTATTCCTGGGGGGAAGAGGAATCCCTGCTGGGCTGCAGCAGCCGCTGCCAGTGTCCGCTGGTCGTGTGGAAAAATTGGGATCATGAGCGGAGGCATGTGACCCTGAACCTGCTAAACAGAAGACAGCCTCTGATCAGAAATAGCACAAATTTGTCTTGACAGGTATTTCTCCAACACTGATAGTGTTCCTGCGTTCACACAGTCCCCCGGAACCTTCACCCTAATGCAATCCCTGCCAACTTCACATTATCACATCAAAGCCCTCACAAACATTGTTTTCCCTCAGTGTCAAAGGTGTAACAGTCTCAGTGAACTGCATGTTTCCCTACTCCTTCCTGGTTCTCTATTACGTTGTTTTGGGTTTTTTTAATTAGCATTCCCTGCCCTGGCACAAGATAAAAAGGTAGAAAACACACCAAGGTTTTTATTAAAAGTAGTGTGGTATGTATTTCTATTCATTTTTCACAAATTTTCTCATCTTTGGTCACACAGCGATGAGCATTTAGAAGCAACCTAACACTGCAGTATCTACTTTGATGTTCAGATTTTAGCAACTTTAGGAAAATTTTAATTCTGAGATCTTACAACATGGTTCACATAAATACCATCAACTAAGGTATGTTATTTCAAAATCTCACCAGAGTACTAAAGAGCCTTCTAGTCAACACCACAACTCTTAAGATTTAAGGCTTCAACATTTTGGCTCCTATACAAACTAACGTACTTTTCCACACACACCTCACTATAAGAAATAAATTACTTGTCTGTCTAAGCAGTTTTACAGCTTTATGTGCTATCATGTAGCTTGGTAATTATAGAGCTGCATTCAGAGACCATTTCAGAACAAAACCTACTATATCAAATTTAATTTGACCATAATAAATGTATCAAAAAACCACAAACATGCACAAAGGAAAAAATTCTTCTCCTTATACTAGCATTTGTATTCAACATATAGAGAATTATGTGATAAGATGATTACCACAAGGTAATTTCCTAGTTCCTTAATTTACAGTACCTGTGTTTCAGAGACAGTGGCTAGGATCTCAAAGAATTTTTATCATCATTTCTTAATCCCAGACATACCCAAGGGTTTGACTATAATTTTTCTGATTAGCACTTAAGCAAACATATAATACTTTATATATCAAAGCTAGTAAATGTAGGAAAACATGGGGGTTTAGACAGAAAAAAAATTCCCTCATTGTACAATAAATCGGTGGAATTAAACACTATTAAAAACTTAAAGTACACTTCAAGCAATTTTTTGCATTTAATTCCTGAAAACTTTCTTGGTCAAATCCCATATGTTGACCTATGACATTGCTTAAATAGTGCCAAATTTTCTTGTCATATCCCCATTACTTTCACAACCATTGATGCAGTGCAGAAATGCTACTGTGTGTGTCTATGAGGGTTAATTTACCAACAACTCTTCTCTTGGGAAAGCCTCAAGATGGAGGTTAATAAAGGCCAAGCAAAAAATAAACACTTTACAGTATTTTTTGAATCCATTCCTCAGGAAAATCAACTTATAATAAAAAGGTCTTTGTGCAATTACTGCTATGGCACTGGGGCGTGAAAGAAACTAGCTTTACGCAGCTATTTCTCTCATTTTAGCTGAGGTAAGCCTGGCTGTGTGTTTGAAGTTATGCATGAAACTTGGTCAGATTGGAGTTGATCCCCATGCGCCCAGAAGAGGCATTCAGCTCTGGTAATATGGTGCTGGTTTTGCTGCCTAGTGTTTCTATACGTCGGCTCTACAGGAGCACAGCAAAGGAAAACCACAGGCATTGTTTGATAGAAGCAACTGCACAGGAAGAAATTCAATGCAATATAACTTGCAAAAATTTGTAGTAGTTCCTAAATTACATCTAATCAAATGGAGCCAAACTCATAAGAAATATCCCCCACATAAAGTATTTACATGGAGCTGCAGAGGTACAAGACTCCAACACAGTCTCACAAGACACAGAAGAGATCAGAGTGCTGTGGTTTGAGTGAAGGTGCAAACACACCCACTGCAATATTTCACTCCATTGTGTCATAAAGATAATTTGAAACATATCATAACCAAATCCTACAATGCATTCCTGTAGATTTTGATCTACTCAGCTGTATAGATTTTGCTTAAACTCAAATAAAAGCACTTCTGTAAGTGTGGGGAATTACCATTTCAAGTTCTGGCTATCTGCTATTCTTCCTACTCTGAATTCAGGAGCAGGTCTTCAGTCTATATAAATCAGCATAAATTTGACTATAGGTTACATTTTGGCTGTAAGTTTGAATTTACAGTTAAGAGACTTAAATAGACTGAAAAAAGCTCATACTGAAAGGCCACCATTCCCTCATTCCCTCCCACAGGTCTTCCCTCTGACACATATGAAATGCTATTCCTATGTAAGTGTTGATTTCACACAGAATTATTTTATACATAGGTATCCATTTTCAGCACAGGTCAACTAAAAAGCACAAATAAGCACTGAAAAGGAAGAGAATGTAAAAGTATCACTGATCACAGAGCTATTAAATACATAAAATGAATGCAAAAATATCCAGTTAACTTCTTAATTTCTGACAGTTTCTATTCCTGAGGGTTTTATTACTATAAAGATGATGGGTTTGATTTTACTGGGGGGGGGGGGGGGGGGCGGGGTGGAGAAATTGGGAGGAGGGGTTGATTGGTGTACTTCATAAAATCGGCTACATGCCCAGAAATTTTAATTGCTGAGATGTTCCTCAGGTCTTTCTGAAAACCAAGACGGGAGCAGATGCCCAAGAAACACTCTGACTCTGTCTCTTCCCATTCGTAAAAATACCCCATTGTTGGATCGGCACTTTCCCCTTTTGTCTCCTCTGTGCTAAGTCGCTGATGATGCCATTTTTTGCCATCTGCCCCAGAGCTTCATTAAAGATACATGAATGGACTAACTGGGCTGCTGTCTTGTGAGGAACAGGTGCTATTGATTGTCCCCAAAGACCTGCACTAAAGATCTCACTCAGAATACTTGAGAAAGAGCATCTGCAGCAGACAGTCAGAGAGTAACTTGGCAGAGCCCATGCTATGAGCTAATATGCAGAGACACTCAGGGGGACTCATTTTCTCTTTCATGAAGTTTGGTTGTTTTTTTGGGTTTTTTTGAGGGTGTTTTTGGGTTTGGTTATTTTTTGGTTTTTGGGAGTTTTTTGACAGGTAGTAAATGTTTGATTTTGAACAATTCTGCCAGTCTGCATTTTCAACTGAATTTACAAACCCTGGAGGAGACCAGAATATATTCTCTCCAAAATTCAGTTCTGCTGCCTCAAGTACATTCAACTCTTACATAAAGCTACCTCATGAAATTAATCTTTGTTTCTATACAACAAGCTCAGGTTAACTGTGTTAAACAGAAAAATCTGCCAGGATTAGGGAACATTTTAAAGGTAGTGTACCATTCCTTTAATATCCCATCACAACTCTGACGGCCCTTGGGAACTGATTACAGCACTTCCTTGCCTGAGATCTAAGTCAGGAAGCAACTTTAGAGCAAATCAGCCCTGATTAGTTCAAGAAGCAACTTCCAGTTTGATTCTCCCTGAAATAATAAAAGCTGGTGGCCTGTTTGATAAACTGGGCAAATCTACACTGCTTTGTCCCACACTTCTGTGAGTAATAATCTCAGAAATTGGCTGGACAATCCTACTTGTTAAAAAGTCATTGATAGTTAGTGTTTTGCATGGAAAATGTAAGCCAGAGTGATATGTTATACAAAAATAATGTTTTGAATTAAAATGATCTGCCTCTTTCGGATAAGGAGCACAGCACGTTTAGTGAGATTGAAGAGGAGGAAGAGTTTTATCTTTAAAAACCAAAACTGCCTCTACAACAACTAACATTGCAAGTAGAGAAGTAAAGGCATCCAGAGAAAAGGGTGGCAGCACTGCAAGCAAAGAAGCAGCTCACACATTTCTGCTTAGCTGTGAGGATCACAGGTTTCAAGAGCAGAAGTAATCCCACCTTATAATGGCAGATGAATTCCTCTTCCTTTAGAAGATCAAACTTTGCAAGCTGCCTCTCTCTGCATAATCTACTTCAGTAAAGAGCAAAAGTGCCATCTTTTTGCTCGAGAGCAAACACAATCTTTATCATTTTTATCCCTTCTTTAAAGCTTTTTTTTTCTATTACATCCAGCACTAGAATAAAGCAGTTTGAATGGCTAAATACGCTCTAATTGCTTACAATAATCCA
The DNA here is from genome assembly GCF_026979565.1 of Vidua chalybeata. Taxonomy (NCBI): domain Eukaryota; kingdom Metazoa; phylum Chordata; class Aves; order Passeriformes; family Viduidae; genus Vidua; species Vidua chalybeata. Next base: position 50,282,583 of record NC_071535.1, on the reverse strand, counting down.
GCCTTGCTATTTAAAATTATTGCCACCCCCTTCTCCAATCAATTAGATTGCTGGACCCTGTTCTCAAACTGTGGAAGTCTTGAGATTTGTTTTGAATCTAACAGACTGCTCCAGCACAAGTTAGCTGAGAAACTAATCTTTGAATTTACTGAATTGACATTTTTTTTTTGTAGTATAGGATGAACAGAACCCTTTGTTTGTGTGATGTTGCAGCCACTGTGAGAACATAATTTCTCACAGGGAGGTTTAGACTTCTCATAGTTTAAGTTTTAATTTCAACCTAAGACTTCTTAAATTCTTGAGTAATTGGCACACCCAGGCTACAACTTTAACCTAAGCCCTCACAGAGCTTTGAATTTCCATAGTAAAAATGTGTTGGAAATTTTCTAGTCTCTCATTTAGAAACTACAGTGTAATAGATTTCCAGGTAATGGCAGTATATCAAGTAAAGATGTGAATTTTCAGACTGCTCAAAATGTTTATATGATAGAACGTAGTGGCCATAACTGATAGCTCAACAGGTTATATTTTAGGTTGATTCATTTTAAAATAAGTCTTAATGGCACTGAAAGAAGTGTTTGTGCTCCCAGAACTCTTAGTGCAATATTTTAAATATCCTGTATATGATATGTACTTACTTCAGCTGCATTTTAAATAGTCTCTATGCAATACATGGCACTGCTACTTTTATATCACTGTCAGATTTTTATGTATTTCAATAACTAGTGTTGGGCTTTGTTGTTTTTTGGAAGAGAAGAAATATTAGAAGTTTTGATAATTTAAATTTTATTTTGACTAAGTCATTTTGGGGGATGCTGCAAGAACACAAACAAGATGTTGCATAAAGAAGTAGGGACTTCTTTTATGAAAACTTAACATGTGAAAGTTAGAGGGACTGTGTAAATGTTAAAAGCAGCTACATGCTAGGATTTCTGCAGGTTTGAGCTTAAATCTCCTCCCCAACTCTGCCAATATTGTCATGAACTCATGCCATCACTGACCCTTTTCATGGTCCCAGAAATTATCTATTTAGAAAAACTGCAGAGGAATTGTACAATAATGTTTTTTTAAGTGTCTTTGGTTATAGTTAAATGTTGTGATTGTTTTATTTGTGCTGTTCTGGTGAAGCAAAGTAGCCACAAGGGTGGGTGAGCTGTCCAGTTCAGTTATGAAGGACCTGGCTACTTTGTATGCAACTGTGGCTGGGCCTTTGCTCTCAGAAATGTAACTGATAAACTCCCCAGGCTTTGGCTTAGCGGCCATCAACGCCCAACATCCCTTGATGTAAAGGCAATTTGTGAGGGTGGACCCAAACAATTCAGCGAGAAACCCCCTCTAGGGAATAATCCCAGGGAAGCACCAGTGACTTGGCAGGAGGAGGAAAGGCAACTGGAAAAAGATGGGCTCCAGAAGATCCAAAGTGACCTCCTAGTCACTGTGTCATAGCTGGGTCACTGAAAATCATGTCAATATAGCTCCCACATTGAGAATTATTCAGAGACTTCTTTCTGCTCCTGCTAGCAATACAGAACTGCTGGAGATCTATCTGTATAGGGAGGTATATTATGTTCTAATTTATCTGCCATCTAATTATCTACAGTCTAATTGAAAAATGTTTCCTCTCAGTGAAAGTACATGAGCCACAAAGAAAATGTCTGCTGATGGGATCCCAGGGGAAGCGTTGGTAAATAAACAGCAAAAAAGATACCATAGACTTGCAAAGTGAGAACATTTCATACTGTAAATACTGTGGAAAAAAATACGTAGCCCACTATTGAATTTGTAAAGGGATTGTAACTGCTATTTTCTTTCTTTTCCCCTATCATTTTTTCCATTTGTCCAATGCATCAGCATGATTTGGAGATTTAAGTCTACTGCAGTGGCCACAACATTAATGTGAAAATTGCAACCATGATTATACAGCAAAATAGAGCATCCTTATTTTTTATTATGTTTTTTCCTCACCACTTTGAAACTTGAGATTAAATAAACTTAAATTCCATCTACTTGAGAAATCAAGAAGGAAGCTACAGAAAGATACTGACAACATCACTGAAAACAGAACAGTTTCAAACACTAGATATCATTTCATTTCTATTAGCTTCTCGTTATGTTGCCCTGTTTTTATCTAGCTCCTTAACTATCTGGAAATATAGAATTCAACTTAGGATGATCTCATGGAGTTAGGAGTATGATAAATGGTAATTAAATCTATTTAAATTGTCTGTATTTTAAGAAACTCTCACTAGGAGGGATGGAGAACATCTCTGCTATAGAGAAATAAATAAAACATGTTATGCAAAAGTGAATTTATGGTTCATTTGGAATTAGAGATCTACCACCTTTTCAATCCATACAAATGCATAATCTTGTCAATTAAATATTATTGTTAAGGTCTAGTAGTATGTTAAAATCACTTTAAAGTGCAACTAAGGAAAATTCATGTGTGTTTATTACTCCTTAAGGGTCTATTAGTGGGTATTTTATTCAGATTTGTGTTGTAAAATCTGCATAAACTCAGCATATTGTTATCCCCCTGTGTGCATTTGTTTGGTTAAAGCATAACAGCAAATCTCTATTACTGGAACTTCTGGAAAAGTCAAGAGAACTAAAACAGTCCTAATTTTAATCAGATACAAACAGTTATCTCTACAGAAGTGAAGAGTTGACTATTATGCAAATTGTCACAGTTAGTGGTCACCAAGCCATCACAGAAGACTGAGCAAGTCAATTATTTCAGATTTTTCCAAAGACTAGTGAAGATGTATGTTTCTCATTGGCACCTTGTCTTATTCACACCAAAATAAGAAAAATATTGCAGCCTAGTGATACTTGTTGATATTTTTTTACACAAAAGCTCCATTACTTCAGTTCAAATCTAAATATAAATTATGTTAGAAATCCCTTATTAGCTATGTTTTAATGGTGATACCAAAATGTGCAAATTTTGGAGTACACTGACATTTCCTGTTGGTGGAAATATTTAGAGCAAAAGATGCTTTAAAATTTGTGTATGGTATTGCTACTTTCAAGAAGAGTTTCTCCCCACATATCTTTTCAAGACAGAATACTTCTTTTTGAATACTAACAATCACTAGTTATTAACATGAAACTAATTCCCTCAATGTATGGTATAAAAAAGTCATATCAGACCACAAAACTGATGGTTACTAAATACTGTCTTTCACTTTAAAGAGTATGTCCAGCAGAAGTAGGAATAAAAACAAAACCAACTTTTGATGACTGATCAAAAATCCTTCTGCACCGTAGAGGTAAAAAAAGGTGCAACAAAAAAGAACATATTTAAGCAAATATAGAATATATTGGAAATTCAGGAGGGGCAGCAATAAAAATGGGAATTCTGACATTTGCTTCACTGTTGGAAGAATTTTGTCCTGAGCAGCATATTATTTTTAAAGCTGTCTATATTTTCACAGATATTCCATATTATAATGTCACTTCATAAGGACTACTACATATTTTACAAGTATTAATTAATTCAAGCTCAAAGACTCATTCAGGAGAGAGTATTACAGCTACAGTTTACACAGAAGGACCCTCAAAGAGGCCTGGATTTCTTTTCCAGGGGCAAAAGTGGTGATGCGTGGTGGATAGGAACCAATTCCATTGTAATCTGCTGCTTGCAAATCTTTACATCTCACCACACAGCTGTGCCAAGAGCCACTCGAGGTGCAGAGCTAGGGCTGAGGAGGGACCTGCTCTGTTGAAAAAGCAGTTTTGAGCTGGTCCATGCCAGCACTGCACAGTTTAGCCCTCCAACACTTGCAGGATACAGGGGTGGAGGTGGGACACAGGTGCAAAAAAGAGACACTTTTCCCATTCCACCCAGTCGTGTGATTGATTTCTTCTAGTATTTATAATAAAGAAGAATAAATTCAAAGAGAAAGAGAGGCAAGTGTTGCTATTTTTCCTCAAGCCTAAATGCATAATATTCAAGAGACTAGGTCAAAGGAGTTACTCACATCCAGTGAGAGTATTCCTGCTCCTGTATATTTTTGAAAGCTATTTAATGCAGAATAGTAACCTAGATAACTTCCAGAAATCATATGATGTTTATGGAGTGTTTAGATCAAAACACAAAGGGCTATCAAAGGCAATTATGTGGAGAACTAGCTTAATGCAGAAAACTCCTGCGTCTAGATATCAAAGTCAAATCAGAATACTTATTGCATGCAAAAATTAATTTGTTCCATCTCTTCCTAGGATTCCTCAGATTTTGGCATGATCTGACCATCTTTACTCAGAAAAGGATCCAAGGAACTGGTGTGTTTACACAGTATGACTGAGGTGATTGCCACCGCTGGTACATGGTAATTATTGCAAATTTGGGAGCAAGCTCCAGAGTTTGTAAACTTCCAGTGACATCCACACAGCCCGCGTGCTTCCTACACCAACTGTCGCACTCCAGTGGATTTTATGGGCTTCTCAACCTTCTATAGCATTTATGATTAATCTACAAAAACATTGTGAAAGAACAAAACAAAAAGGTAAAATAAGGCAGTAAATCAGAAAAATTTTAAAACGAGCACTGGGTATTTCTTATCCAACTTTAGGTATTAAAATTCCAGCAACATCTATGGCTTAGATATAAAACCACATTGCCGTGCTGCCTTTTCTGCAGAGGATCCTGACACTCCAGAGGGAACGCCAATCTTGCCATTTTCTGCCTTTCCCCAGTTTGTCAAAACTCCAGCGGCACTTAAGGCACGCTTTCGGCCGCTCGCAGTGAAATGCTATGTTCGCAGTCAGGTCAGAGTCCTGAGTCAGGTTGGAGTCTCTCCCAGGCGGGGTGGGTGATCCCCGGCAGGCGGTGCAGCCCGCAGCGCACGGCGGAGCCGCGGCTCCCGCTCTGCGGCCGCCCGGAGCCGCCGCCGCGGGCCGGCTCCTCCGCCCTGCTGGATGGGGCCATCGGTGCGGGCTCCGAGCCGATAACAATGGCCCTTTGTCCAGCTGTGGCCGCTTCCCCCTCTGCAGCCAGGCCTTATCTGCTCAGGAAATGCCTGCTTTAACTGACAGGTAGGAGATTAAATCTACAGCTGCCGAAACACAATCTCCGCTCTGTTAGATAGGCTTTCATTGAAACGCGCTACAAACACATAATTTGTTTATGTTGTACCAGCAATCTTTGACAAAGCAGACTGTCTAGCTGAGACAAATGTGGTTAAACCCATATATTGTATTATTTCTGCTACACAGAACAAGCTCTTAAAACGTAGAAACTACACAAGGCACAAAGCTCTAGCTGTCTCAAGAAATCAAGAATAGATGACTTCTTGTTACACTAGCCCCCTTAACACAGCGTAGCATGTGCCCTCCTGGAAAACATCCACTGTGATTTCTTTCTTTTTTTTTCTCACTCTCCCCTCCACACCAGCCCCCTCCCCCCCCCCCTTTTTTTTTTTTTTTTTTTTTTTTATTTTTAAAGGGGATGGTTCAATGGTGTTTATGTTTCCAGGTTTTAAAGTTTCTTTTGTTTTCTCTAGCATAAATAGCTATAAAACAACTAAGTCGGTCAAAGGATGCCTTTAGTTTTAAGAAACAAGGGGATATTTTTGAGAGACTACTTCTCAAAGAAAGAATCATTTTCCAGACACACTGTCTGGTCTTCCTGAATTAATGCATGCTCAAACCGAAGTTTTGCCTGACTAATGAATGCCGGACTGACACCCCCTACCCCTTCTCTCTCTGTTTTTTAATCATCAATCACCTATTTCTCAAAACATTACTTCATTTTTGTTACACCTTCTGCCTTATTTTAAAATAATATTGCTGGCTGTTTATTTCAAATGAAATGCACGGGGAACTGATGAATTAAGTGTTTATAAATCTCAGTTTACAGATTGAAAACAACCTTTTCCATAATGCAAAGGCTTTATAAGTAAAACCTGTCCTTTAGCCTGAATTTCTTCTGGCCATATATTACTCCCAGTAAACTCTGCTACAAGAACTAAATGAGTGCTATATACTGAATATGAGAAGGGGAGGAGAGCCTCAGAAATTTACTCCAATTGGAGCAAGACTCCCAAGAACACTGTGGCCCATAGCATTCTTTTATTTCTATGTTTAAGACACCATTCTCTGCTGATCTGCATATGCACCTCCAGTTAATGTTACTGGGAGTTGTGTGCACACACAGATGTGCTCAGTGAATGGCATATTCAAATATCACTTCAGTCTAGTGAAATTTAATAAATAAGCTTTCCCAGTGTTATTAATACAGATGCTCAATAAGGAAGATCTTGTAAACCACCAAATTGTTGCTCTAATGGTTAATCATAATTAAAAGGAAAAGAAATAGGAAGAGTCATCAGCATCTTAATGTTTGATCGTTCACATTACTTCTATACCCTTCCTGCCTCTCCTGGGACATTCTCTTCCATACCCTTTTGCAGCATGTTGGTTTCCATATTATTTTATTTAACCTTAATCACAGCATTCATGTCTGGGTTTGAGAGGAAGCTGTAAGGGAGCTACCCTACGAGCTGCCACTCAAAACATTCAGTTTGGCATAAAATTAAAAAAGTATGGAATAACTGGCTGAATCCATAGGGAATCCCTCAAACAGCATGGATAATGAGGGGAATCCATAACAGACTTAAACAAACCCAGAAAGATGTCTGGGGCCAACATCATTATGTAAGATATATGCCCAAGATGTATGGGCATACGTTTGAATGTTCAAACTAAGCCTGTATTAGATTGATTGAATCTCAGCATGGGGTTCAGTTAATAAACAAACCTTGCCTTCAGAAAATATTTGGAGCTGAAATCATGTATTATAGCCAGGCACCTACTACATGTGGCACTAAGATGCCCTCCTACCTTAAAGCTTTGTTAAAACAGGATGGTAAAGGAAATTAGAAATCCATACTACCAGAGGAACAGAAACAATTTTCAGGTCAAGTGGCACCACTCTAAGGCAGTTGTTATCCACAGACTGTATTTCAGTCTATGCACCAGGGGCATATGAATAGAATTCACATTAAAAATTAGAGACCGTTTTGAATCTTTGGGCTTTGATTCACCTTCCCATGTTTTTTAAACATGTTACTCATATTCTCATAAAGGATACAACAATAATGCTAGCAAATCTTTCTGGTAATTATTAATTTCACTGTAGAATAGCTTTTTTGCTATGCTTGGCTTGTTAAAAAATGCATTTTGCTCACCTCAGGGTACACCATTAGCTTGCATATTTGCTCTTTTCTTTTTTTTTTCCATGTTTTGTTTAAATATTCTTCTTAAACCTGTATATTAATCACTGCTCAGAGGGTGAAAGAATTTGCAGGAGCAGCTGAAGTGCTACTTTTTTCCCAAAGTAGGAACTAGTTAGTGCTGACAACTTTTATTCATTGGAAGATGAATGAAAGAGAGACAGAGAAAGAAAAAAAATTAAGAGTAAGGATGAGGGCTGACTTGGTGGTAGAGAGTCCAAAAGATCAGTCTAAGTTAATAAAATCTTGCAAAATTGTGAGCTGCAATGGCATGTCCTAGTGACAGCCAGATCCAGAAAGTTACCCCTGTCATAATTTTGGTAATTGGGTTGGGTAATCAGGAAGCAAGAAAAAGATTTCTACAAAAATACCCTTCTAAATAGGCTTCCAAAATCAGAGCAGAAGACAAGAAGCTTCTTTCAATTGCTCTGTTCCAGTTCTTACATCTGTGTTTACCTGTAAGCTACTGCACTCCAGTTTGGTGTTCCTCCACAGGAAACAACTGCAAAATATTTCAGAGTGTGTACCTGTAGCACCTTAGTTCTCCAGCACCATGCCCACATGTTAACAATATTTAAGTACACTGAAGATGACTTTAGGGAAATTTGTTTTCTCCTAAAAAGAGGACTGTGGAAGTTTGTGTGTAGTACTTGCCATGATAAAGTCACATATCTTAACAAGCAGAAGCTTTCCTATTAGATTTTTTTTTTAATAAAAGTATCTCTTTCTTTACATATATAAATTTATAAGTGAGTAGCTATGTTTATGTATTGCATGTTATAAATATAAAAGCATATTCTACGTATACACAGGTAAATATAGAATAGACAGATCTGTACATATCTCTATAATACATTTCTATACATATATTTTTCACAAATAATCTTAACTATGCATAAGTTTATATATATGTGTGTGTGTGTGTGTATGTAGAAAATGGTTTCCTCTTGTTTCCCAAATCCCTCACTCAGGATTTCTGTGTTCTTAGATCTATCCATTTATACAATTCCCCTGCTGTACTCCTGGATAGTCTCCATTTAAATTACTTCCTGGGACACATAAAACCTGTGTTTCTGCAACACTTACTCTGGGCAGACCACCTTTATCAGGAGCTGTACTTTGAGCATGATACATTTAACAGGTTTGCTGATGAGTGAAGAAGTCAGCAAGGCAGCTGGGCTAATCATAGTTACTTGAGTAACAAAAAGAAAATGGTTTTAAAATCATTCTATTACTCGCATCTATTATTGCTGGATTTCTTCCTGTCTTTTCTATTTATCAAGTAATTTTTTTCTCGTTCCCTTAATCTCTTCACTCCTCACCTTCAGTCTCTTTACAGAACTCTTAGCATTAACTGTCACTTTGTCTCTTTTGGAGGGTAGATTTTCTTGTATGCAAGGTAGCCACCCAGCAGTAAATTCTCCTTTTTAGGTAACTGATACCAAGAAAGTGACACACATAATCTGTCAATAAACTTCCATTATAAGAAAGGAGACCATAGCGAAGTACATTTCGCTTTCTTGTCTTTAGAATGGTCATTGTCACAAATTCAGGAAAAGCTTAGACATAAAAGTATCACTACATCAAGAAAATGAGGACTCCTACAAACTTCTGGTTTTCAAGATAGACAAATGTAGCTGAAACAAATTAAAATTGTGATTTTCTAAAAGCCTCCCACTGAACTCAAGTGTTTTCAGAGTAAACAATTCTCTTACCCAAACTCCCTGTTTTGTTAGTCCATGATTTTCTCCACCATGATTCCAGGTAATAAGACTTTTCAGCATGAAATTTTCTATTTCAGTTTAGGTACTCCTTTGAAAATACTTTTTAGGTTATTGGGATTTGCATTTTCTTTTTCTCATTATAAATCCATCTAACTCCAAAAGTGAAATACAAGAAAATACAAGAAAATACAAGAAAATAGGATATCAATAAAGAATTTCTGAGATTTGAGGGCAAATGGGCTGAACAGGATTAATGTGAGATGCACAGACCAGCTAATCCACATGCTTATTTTTGACTACACTGGTATTGTATTTTTAAGGGATGTGAAGGGGAGAGGTGTGGTAATGTATTTTAAGGAAAACAGAGGAAGAGGTTTTGCATACTGTTGGTCATTAATGTGTACAAATTATTTAATGCTTAGACCCAGATATGTCCATCCATGCTTTTTAGAATAGGTCAGATGTCTCTGTGATGTTACTCCTATCTGTCTGCTTTATTTTGCAGCTGAACAGAGCAATAGAGGAATCCCCAGTGCACTTTCACCCATACCTGCATCCTTGGTATTGCTGCCCCACAGGTGCCTACTGCAGTGGGACTGGGCTGTTTGCAGCTGTGTTACAAACAGCACTACAAACCCAGCTCATCTCAGCATTCATATTGTATTTTTTCAGAGTACATCTCCATTCTCCCTCCTGGAAGCCCGGGCCATGTTCAAATCTCTCATTTGTTTTCTATGCTCACTGTCTGACTGGCTTTTGCTGTTAGTACTCACTACTATAACCTCTGTGCTATGCATAATAAAAATCTTTCCCATCTGAGTTGTCTGCCATGGTTACTGGAAATCTGCTGTATGTAGCATTCCCAAGAGCAGGAAAGGAAGGTACCTTAACTGCAATTGGATAAATATCACCTCTTCTTTAAAAGGAACGTTTACCCTCACTGAAACCACATCTAATGGTGACTGCTAAGCTACCCCCACATCTGCAATAGGGTTCCTGCTAATTTGCATTTTACTCCTTCTGGTGTTGACATAATAACTGGAGTATATGCTCCTTTTCATTTTTCATCCCTTGCATTAAGAAAAAAAAAGATAATTTCCCTAATATTTCACAAAACTTCACCAGAAAATATAGCTAGGGTAAAAACTATCGGATCCCTGCCTCCTTATGATGCTTTTTAACTGAGTTTGCATGTTAATTTATTGCATGCTTTGTTTGTAAATGTGCTTCTGAAATAAATGAAGCATTTACAAATATGATTGATCTACAGATTCATAAGCACGCAATAAAGAAACAAATTGCTGAGTGCCCTTGTCCTTTTACACAGAAGCTAAAACACAACTTTCAAATGTCTAAGACTGCCTAGCTCTATTTTTTCTTTCAATAAAGTTGTTTAAAATGGATGTTTTCAGCAACCAAATTTTTACTAAGTTCCTGGTTCCGGTTTCATTTATACTAGTGTAAATCAGAAGCAACTGCAACATATGCTGTAAACCAACACCAGTGTAAACACTGTGTAGATGAGGTCAAAATAAGGCTGCTATTGTATGACTTTTAAAGTGCTCATGTAGATTAATATTCTCACCCCTTAACAGATTTAGACACATCAGCATGAACACAGAAATGCAACAAGTTGAAAATTCAAAGTACATCTACTAGTGTATTTTAAGCCACTCACATTTTCAGTCAGACCACCCACAGCAAAGAAAAGAAAAAGCCACAACAAAAAAAGTCCTCTGTATTGTTTGCAATAATATGGAAGGAAATTGAGTGTATATTCTCTTCTTCCTGTATTTTCCAGCTAGATTAAGCTGTTGTCTTCACAATTGCCTCCCAGCTGCTGTGACTTGTGAAAACAACAGACCCTGCTCTGTTGTCTGCAGAAAGCCTGGATTGTTATGAGTAACTTTATTGCAGGCACATGAGTGTGTTAAGACTTTAAAACACGCTCAAATGTCATGTGCACACCCAGTGACGGGCAAGAATAATTATGAAAAAACAAGAATTCTATGTCTACGAAACAGTGTCAGACAAAATGGGCCATTCATTGTGTTCCTTTGGGAATGCTTGGACTCTCCAGCCAGAAAACAAAAAAGGCACTTTTTTCCTGCCGTAGGCTGAATACTTAGCTTTGCCATCTGAGCCCTAAGAAAACATGGGCCCCCTCTCTAACTACTGGCTGGCCCGCACACAGTAAAAAGTATTAATGTCCCCCTTTTTTCCAGCAGTTCCCTCTGTGTAGGCTGCGGCCAATGTAAAGTCAATGCAAAGACAAAACAGTTTGCCTAACATTAGTAAAAAAAACATAACTCTTTTGCAGTCTGAAAATCCCTCTGACACACAGAGGTTTTATTCTAAGGCATATCCCCTCTATCCTTCAGCGAGTTACCGTAGCTACTGTTAATGCTTTTAGCAGGTAATAACTGCTGCCTGCTGCTCCCCTTCGAGCTTTCCAGAAGTCTGCGGGTGAATCAGGTTGTGTGCAATTGTTAAAAATTATTATCTAATTGCCTCTGTCAGTTTTCACAGTTGGTCTTCCTAAACAGAATCTGTCTGCCCCGAAAGGAAACGTAACATGGCTTAGCTCAGCATCAGGTCATTCTGATACCAGTTTTTTTCCTCACAGGTGGACTAATTTCAGTTTCATCTTAAAAGAGATAAATTACAAGCAAATGAAAAGATTTCTGTGCTAGTTCTAATAATATTTCCTATGTCAGACAGACATTCTTAAGTTAAGAAATCATATTTGTCTGTATTTTTTGTTCCACCATCTATTCAGCATATTCATCTAAGTGTTTGTACATCTTTAAAAGAGGTGGCCATATCAATTCAGTATTAAACTGAATGTTTCACAGAAATAGAAACAACACACAGCAACTTGGAAAATCCTTGCGTGCTATCCATAAAAAGACAAGAATTATTTCTTATGAATTTGGCCCAGTGTCTGAATATGGATTTGCAGGTTATTATTTAAGACATTTATCAATGATTTTACCTTGCCATGCTCAAAGCAGGCCAGGAGATGAGAAAACAATGGAATCATAATTCTGAAGGGCTCTAGTGCATCTGTATGTTCATAAGGAGTGACAGAAGGAAAAAGGAAGGGCAAACTGTAACTCCCACAGTTTTCTGGGTTATTTGCTTCACTAAACCCTCTTACTCTACTTAGATAACATAAGTAGATTACATCTACAGCATTAAATGGGTTTTGAAAGGATATAGTGCTTTAACATTAAATTCTTCCCTTCTTCAGGGCATGAACTATCCTTCCTTATTTGTACACTATGTAAGCAGCTCCTACCAGAATATGACAGTGATCCTGACTGGGGTCTCAACCAACTGTGCAAATATTAGTACTTGTAATATTAAAATAGGAGGCCATTATGGTAAATATTGTGTCATGCCAAGATATCCCAGGGGGACACATCAAAGATGAATGTGCACAGGTAAATTGTCTTGTCCTTTTCTAGAATCTAAAAGAGAAAGATTTCAGACCACTTCTTGTCACTCCTAATATGAAAGTACAGGCTTAGCCTCAAACATGTATTTAAATCAGAAACATACAGTAATATGAAATGAACCATCGGGCCATCCATGAATTTGTTTTAACAATCCAACAACATCACCATTTCTCATTCATCCACTTAGCTTAATTTTCCTACCATCACTTTCATTGCTGAGGTTGTCTCTATTAAGCCATTTTTTGTGCATCATTAACTTTTAACCAGGCATCGATAGCTTTATTGTTTAAATTGCGTATGACTTTATTTAACGTCAGCATTTCTTCTGGCTCCTGACATGAAGTCACATTTTATAACTAATTAAATTGATCCCTGGGAAGCAGAAGCCACTAAACGGAATTATTCGTACCCAAGTGTCAATATATTAAATCAAAGGGCTAATGAGTTGGGTCACTGCTTCTTTTATCTGAAAGCTGCTGCAGAATAGAATTCATACCAACCTCTACTTTCTGCTTTAACAATCAATTTTATTTAAACCAAAGGTAACTAATTAATAAATTTTGATATAGCTGTAAATAATACACTTAAACCTGTTTTTACCACTTGTGCACATGGTAAGGCCACTCTTTTAGGCAGAAAAAAATGCTTTGTTGATATAAACTGTCTAAAAGCATATTTTTTTAACTCTCCGTGTGTAAGGAGCATTACTTCTAGGTACTAGAAAGCTTCCAAAATGACTTAAAAGGTGTTTTGTAAGCAAACAGTTTTGAGAACTTTTCAGTTTTCAGCCATTTCTATTATAGGCGTAAATCAAGATGAAAATTTGCCTCTTGGAACTGACAATACTGCCTAACGAAAGTGATTAAGAAATGACTAAATTTGTTATGTCAGCTTTTCCTATAGCTCTTGCAGCTGCTGAGTAATATTTTGGATGCTTTCACTATTTACATCTGGACACTACTATTAAAATTCATCACCTAATAATTCATACCACTCACAGATTTAGTCATAGTTCAGCTTTCTTTGACAAAAGGCTTGTAGATGGTTCAAGAGAGCTATCTTTACTGGAGTTGTCTTCAACTAATTTGTTCATGTCCAGACTGTTTAAAAAGACATTCTGAAAATCTCCCATGCCTCAAAACCACATTTCAGTGTCTATTTGTTTTGCCTAACAACAATCAACTTCTCTTATTTTATAACCCTTGGAGAGTTCACCTGTATGGAAGCAGCAAGTGCACTTTGACACTAACTAATGTTTATAAGCTATTTATAAGCTATAATTAGGCTTGAAGTCAAAGAGCATAAAAAGAAATTCAAACAAAACCAGGTTGGGTGCCATTGCCATATTTGTTTGAGTGGGGAGCAAAGATAAGTGAAAACATGCCTTTCTTTAGCAGCAAACAACTAAAGTTTTGATATAGCTTACCATATGCATAAGGAGATCAGAAAAGGGGATGAAATAAGACTTTCTCTCATTCATTCATCCTCTTCTCCACAGCAAATAGGACCCTGAAAGGAATGTTACTGAGGCACCACCAGCTCCCTAATCTACATCTACAGCTGCACCCCCCCACACACAAAACAAACAAAGAAATTATAAACTGGTTTCAAAGAAATACCTGAGCAACCATTGAAAGCAAGGCTGGGATTGTTCACTTGACACTAATGGTTATTTTAACACATAATGGTGAATTAAAAATAGGATGGCAGCATCGTCCTCCTAAAACTTGGGTTTGTTGTTTCACCACTAAGATCAAATGCAACACAAGGAACACCACAGATCTTTTTTAAAAAATGCATGTTCTTGTACCCACACATCATTTGCTTTCTCAAACAGTAAATTAGGGGTTTTTGGCCGGCACAGTGGTTGCCTTATAAAACAACTTTAAATAGTCACTTTTATCCATTTATAAATGGATATACTTTGGAGGGTCAAGTATGTGCTGTTGTTTCACACCACAAATGTTTTCTTTCTTTTCCAATGGTTAAATGTCATTAGAGCGCTTGACCCAACTACAGAGCATCATTCAGTATCTGGAGGAAACCACAAATATGGCTGTACCTGTGGCTGGCATGAGATCATTTAAAAATAAAAGATCATTTCAAAAGTGGATTCTGTAATAGTGAGACATTTGCACCTACAAATATTTATTAAATATGGACTGCCTTAATATATATATATATTCTGTAGTCTTTATCCTTCTCTAATGTAAGGGTTTTTTTTCAAATGTATAAAACACTTGGAGCTATAGCAACTCTGTATCATAGTTAGATTAATGGGCTACCATGAATGGTCATTGAATATACACAGAATTTTCTTCTTTTTTTCCCATTTAGATGGCTCAGGAAAAAAAAATATTTTTTATAAAACTGGGAAAGTTCTACACAACTATTTAATGTCTTTGGTAGAAATAAAGAGTAATGTCTTTAAAGAAGGACTTAAAACACAATGGTGCTACAACTCTGTCAGCCACAGTTTCTGTGCAAAGCACAGAGGGAGTTTCATGTAAAGAATGTTTCAAAATTGTGTTACAGACTTATGCTGTTGCTGGAGTTCACAGAAAACAAATTGCAGGCATGATGCTGGAGATGCACTGGAAATAAGTCTTTAAGATAGACAACCGTAGCAAAATCTGCTGCTAGCACTCCAAAAATCAAGCTGTAACTGCTGCACCAGCAGCATTTTAAAATGGAACAACAGTGTTGAAAGAAAAAGAAAAGTTTGATTCGGGAAAGGTTCAAATTCTCATCAGTTACAATGGCAACAACTGTTGGCAAAACATGTGGGTACCAGAGGAGGAGAAGTAAGCATTGTTTTCCCAAAGTAAAATGGTTCACTGCACATCACCTAATTAATGGTGTTCGAGCAATATTATAGTTAAATCACAGAGAAATCTGTTTCTTCAACTAAGCTACCTAGCAAAGATCCTGATGATATATTTGAGGTTCAGTACTGCCCATGAGAAAACAAAACATGTGAACAATGTAAAATCTACCACTAAATACTTAGTAGTGGCCAAATAGAATTGCTGGGAAACTTATCTGTCATCACATTCAAAAATTGGTTTAGCTTATGGGTTTGGAGAGTTCTGCAAAACAGAAGAAAGAATGGCCCTTACTAGGGATATTTCCAAATTCTTTTACATGCTGTCCTTCACCAATTATTGTAAAATGACCTAATTAATTTATTTAAACTCTGGACAACTTTCTTTTATTTTTAGAAATTAGCAACCTGGAACACACGATTAAGAAAAAAAAATTAATTTCATATGGTTTAAAACAAAATCACCCCTTTTTATCTGGTGTCTTCAGTTTCTGGAGAAAAAATATGTAAATACTAGAGCCAAATAACTTACATTATGGGTGTCAGGATTAGAAAAAGTTATTAAGGATTCATAAAGGAGTTGGAGATACACATAAAATCCAGTTACCACACCACCAGTTGGGTTTTGAGGAGAAAAGTGGGAAGGGAGGGTTTGCAGATGTTAAACACAAGCACAGACATTAATAGCCATTAAAATGGAAAAAGAATTGCTCACTAACATGCTAATGCCAATACTTTAAAAGATTTTTTTCCCCTAGTTTTTGCCAGTGATTTCACTGTTGTGCCATTGCTGTTACTATACTCCAGTGGAAAGTGATTTGTTGATATCCCCTTAGGTCATTCCAAGCTGTATGGAGCCTACAGCAATTAGCTGCTCATGTTTCTGTCAGTTTTCTGGTACTAGACCTTCCTTTTCAGGAGATTTTTCCCCCCCTGTTCAATTATATTAGATGTTTGTGGTTCTCTTGCTTTGAGCTATACAGATGACAATTAAGGTGAAACACTTAAGAACAATATAGTGTTCATTGCACTCTAGAGTTAGCACAATTTCAGAAGGCATCTGCATGAAGAAAGGCAGAGAAAATGTGGTAAGAAACATGAACTATTTATGTACATTTTTATGGTTTATCTTGGCAAATTTTTGCTTATGATTTTCTCTAAATGTGAGCTCTTGGATGCCTACATATACAGACAGAACTAGCCCACATGCAAATTTCCAAACTGATGCTACATTCAGAATTGTTGAAGCAAAAGGACAGACTATCTTCATCTCTTCACTCCTTTGGAATTTGTATTTTAAATTCTGCCTATCTATATATTTGTGTGCATCTATTACCTTTTCTCCACAACTTTAATAAACCTAGCATTTTATGATTAGTTAAAAATGAACAAACTTTTGGGATCTACATGCTTTTGGTGCAACAAAGTGAAGATTCAAATTTTTTAACCTAAACAATTTGGTGCCTCATTTGCAGGTGTACTTTGGAATTATATGTCTAAATGATTTCCACTTAATCTGAAAAGAAGTTGTTGTAATTAATTGCTCCTGCCACAAGCTGTGCCCAGGAAGTTGGTAGAGTAAAACCAGGCTAGTCTGAAGAGTATCAGGACATTAAAATGTGTCAGTAAGATGTTTAAGATATTTTAATGAAATTTAGGAATAATTGCATTGGATTTCTCTGGCAAGTCGAATATACAACTTTCTGAAATATACATAACAGTTATCATACATGAAATTTATTTTCATCCATTCCCTGAGCAAAAAGAAGGCTAATTAAAAAGCAGAGCTCTAGGAAACTGGATGATTTCATTTTGCAAGGATTTGTACAACCACTTCTTTATTTTTGTGTAGAATTACTCAAAGTGAAGCAACAGCTAGCTGATCCAAAGTCAGAAATCATGCCAGCCTCACATGAAAATCACTTTCTGGACATTTAAATACATTCTAGTTAAGTCTGAAGCATGTAAATTAATCTGGCTAAGGGTGAAATTAAAAGAATTCCAGTAACAGATTAGTATTACTGGTTCTAAGAGTAGTAGTGATAAAATATTTCTCAAGTACTACAGAAAATAATGGAAAAGAACTGAAGGCTTAGACACACTCACTAACAGAGACAGTTTGGGATTTTGCTAGTGCTAACAGGCATGCAAATAATTTTTCCAGGCCACTTTCCAAAAGCCTCTGAGAATACAGCCTTTAGTGAGTATAGTTTTTCATGTAGGATAACAAACTGACAGCCTAAGAGATGGAAAACTTATAGGCAGGTACAGAGTAAAAATACTATCAGTGGTGAAAAAGAAAAAAAAGGCTCAGTGATACTAAAAATTAAATGAACTGGTGATATTTCATCTCTGTGTTTATCTATCTCTGTTGCATATGGCTTTTGTACTTTGTGTGAATCACAATGAAGCATCAAATGCGAAAGTCAAGAAAGTCAAGAAAGTCACTATATACTTAAAAAGAATTCACAAAAATTACTCTTTCTGTTGACTGCTCCCATTCAAAGGCCTGAATGAACAGGCTTTATAAATATGGGGTACTCATGGAAGCCTGCACAGCCAAGTGTGCCTGCAACCAGATATTTCCTATGTGAATAACTAGACAGGGAATTTTCAAAGGCTTGTAGTAAGCAGTTTCAGCAGCAAATTGTCTCAGCCCTTAGTCACATGTTCCTTAAAAGGAAATCATTAGCAATCTAAAAACTCCCTTTCTTTAGTGTTTTCCAGTGTATGCTCAGTGTACTGAGACACATTCTAAATGATATTAACCTATGTTATACTCTCCTAGAAAATACTGTGCACATCCACTGAAGATATATTATGTACCTAGCACATTCCCCAGTTCAGATCTCCCATGTTATTCAGTCCCTACTTAATAGATAATAAAACCACATTCTAAAACATTTTTAAGTGGTCTTCTGAGCCAAGCACTCAGGTTATCTGCATTCAATTCCCAGCTCCACCCAGGCTTCCTGTGAGACTCTGAGCAACTCACTTAAATGTCTGAGTTTCTTGCCTGAAAATAGGACAAATAAAAGTTCCTTTTTATAACCATTCTTTTGAGTCTTATCTAGCCAGATTTTGCAGTTCTTTAGGGAGAGGAACATCCAGTGCTTCTTAGAAGCAATAGTGACTGAAGAGTCTAAGATCATCCATACCATGACAAAACATCCACGACATTTAACAGGATTGACTCTACTATAGCACCATTCCAATAGCCTCAGTTCAGCTCTACCAGTGACTTGCAATTAATTGTAGTCAGTGTCTTATACGTCAAGGGGAAAAAAATAATTCCAAGAAAGAATAAATAAGTTTTTGATAACTTTTAAACAAAAGGATTATGTGTTTTTAAGGGAATTCAATTGTTAATTTCAGCAGTGAACTGAGTTCTTTCTTCCATATTTCCTAACCAATTGCTCAGATTTACAAGGATATTGAAAAGGATCTACCAAACCTTTGATTTTCATTTCTATGTCCTTTCACTGGTACCCACTTGCTGCATACAACCAGCAACACCAGAACTACACACACTATTAAACTGTATTTTTAATCTTGTTTCTCTGGTGACAGGTAGGAAACTTATGAATCTCTCCCTTTCTCATGGTTTATATTGTCATGAGTAATCCCTGATAAAGGCATGGTCCAATAGAGTAGAGGTGGGCAGAGTTTATGCAGTGTGTGTGTATGCAAGAAGCAAGATTAGATGTGTAGTTTGACCACTCAGGATACCTTGGGTATAAGGCAGAACTAAATGCTTGAACTGGGGGATGATTGTATGAATTAGCTGTAGCTATTTTAATTCAAGAAATAAATTATACAATCAGGCTATTTTAAAATGAAAGACCATTAACAACAAATCTTTCTGAAATATCACTGTGCAACTATTTCCGTTTCTTCAATATTCTTAGACCTTTGATTATACTTTTGATTTTCGAAGCATTTTAAACAATGAATGAATCAAACAACTGTTCACTAACCCCTTTTCCAAAACTGTGGCTATGAATATTAAAGTGAAAAAAAAACAAAGGAAAAATGGCAGAACCAACTAATAGACAGTGGAAAGAGGATTTCTCAGACACCCAGCATAGAGAGACTTGTCAGGCATATATATCTATTTTCCACCTTTACACTGTCTCTATGTATCACAGTAAAGTTCTCACATTATTTTACCTAAAATTCTCCTCCTATTAATTATAAAATTAGTAAGAAGAAACTCATGTTCTTGTAACCATATAAGACTAGAACTACTCCCCAGTAAAAATTTCTGTCAGCATAAAGGAATGACCTATATAAATACTGTATTTTTTATTATTCAGAATTTTCTTCATTTTTTTCCAGTTTTTCCCACTACTCTACTTAATATTTCTGCATGTATTTTGCCAAAACAAATTCAATATCTTTGATGGTATGATGTGTGTATAATCCACTTGTGATTTTTCAGTTAAAGAAGCTATCCCAAACTCAAGGGTGTTATAACTTTTTTCTACTGCTACTCCATATTTTCACTTATACCCCTGTGTATTCGCATATGCATTTTAAATACTTCTCTAAAACACCAATAATCCCCCTTTGAAGTACTGAATGGAAACCAAAAGATCAGACATTTTTAGTTCATGACTTTTTTCTCACTACAGGAAACACTGTGAGATCATAATTTGACAGCAATTTCTCTTGTCTTCCAACCCTGAGATGTTTTCCACGGCAATATTTATTCCAAGTAGGCAGGTTTTCTTGGGAAGTGCTATTAGGCCATAGGTCATAGATCACCCAACAACAGGGAATATCTCCAGTCCCTGTTTGCTTCTGGCATGCCAACTGTTAAAAAGTGACATGAGAGCTTTCACAGGTTCAAGGGCAAATATAGCCAATGGATTTGTGACTTTAAGGAATTTGACTTCACTATCTGCTGAGGTTAAAGATTGAAGTGAAGCTTTTCCTGTGATTATGTTATTGATAGGGTCTCTCCCCTTCTGGATCCTCTCATTCAACAAGTTTTCACACAGGTACTTTTCATGTAAATATACGTTTCAGAAACCCAACCTGTCTGAAGGAGTATGGACAAAATCCCTCACCTCAGTCTAGCTGTCTGCTTTCACCAAGATTGTAGGAACTTGGTTCTACTTGAAACATCTATTTTGCTATGAAATTCCAGTGAAATCCACCAACACACTGAAAAATTAGTGGCACATGCACTTCAATGCACGCGGCGGAGTTGCACAGAGCTCATTTCCAGAGGCAATCAGGCTAACAACACAAATCTGGTATCTTCCTTTTCTACTCAAATTGCCAACCTGAAAGCTCTAAAGAGTGAAGCTCCTTTTTCTCTTGTTGCCATGTACTACAGCAAGGTCTCCTCACAGAACTGGCTATAATGCCACAGACAACCTTTGTAATAGCAAATTTCAGAAGGAAACGGATTAAAATTGCTACAATAAACTCCACTTCATAGTTCTGCTTGCAGGATGCAACACCTCCCCTCTCAAACTGAAAAGTCTTCCCAACCCAGTGGTCTCTCTGCAATCCTTCTCCTTTCCCAGGCACTTGTTCTCCTGCTTGCTCTCCTGCCAGCCCTGGTGGCCCCTTTTCTGTTAAATTATTTTACTCACTAAACTGACAGTGAATCAGACTGATGTCTGCATTTTCTGCTGAGATGAACAGAGATTTCAGGAACTTTAGGGCTTCATTTCCCCAGAAAGATGCCTCTGATCTGGAGTACCAGTCCAAGAACCACAGCAAATGTGAGATGTGATAAATGAGTGAGTGCTGAGTAAAAGAGTAACACTCTTAAGTCAGGCCTTCTTTAAATGTGAGGGTTAAAATGTTCTGCTGTGCCTCTGTAAGACTAAGCCTGTGCTCAGCTACTTCTTACACAGGCCTGGATTCAGGCTGAACACAGGCAAAGTTTGGGTTCCATGTCAGATGGATGCTGCTCCACTCCTCTCACATCCAAGAGAGGCCCAAAGGACAGAGCAGGATGGATTCTGTGGTATACACCAACCCATCTCACTGACAGGGGTACTACCCAGCCCAAGCTGTGGGGGACTCCTGCAGAGCAGTCACCTAGGTGGGATATAAATCCTGGAAAGGGATTGGGAAGCACATAAACTCAGCCAACCAAGAGTCTAGAGCTGTCAGCCCAAGAGAAGAAGCAAGGAGCTTCCTCTGAGAGTCATGGTACAGTTTTTAAGATTTTTTTCATTATATTGTGTCATTTTAAGCCTCATGAAAAATAAAACAGACAGATCCCCCAGTCATTCCTCAAATACACCACACTTTTCCTGGTTAGGAAGTTTGCCCAGCTTCCCTAGCACAAGAACACTGAATGCAGGTGAATCATTATGAGAAACTGGACTGGTGCGGTTATAAAATGAAGCCTTTTATATTAAAAACAGGGTATATCATAAACCTATCAATGAACACATGGGGAAAAAAGTACAAACTGTCAGGAGAAAATTATGGCCCAGAGATAAAAATTAATAGTGTAGTACTTGACAAAGTACCAGACTTTGTCCAGGCACAGTTGTACCTCCTTCCTAAGACACACAAAAACCAGCTCAGTATATTTTAAGGCAAATAGTTCCTAGCTTCAAATTACGGAAAAAAAAATTTAAAATGTATGGATTAAATGTGGAAGCTACAGATCTGTCAGAAACTCTCTTACTATAGAGACACCCTAACGAAATTAAAGCACTTGTCTTGCACCTGGTACGTTAGATAGAATACTTGTTCCCAGAGTATGGAATATTACAAAAAGGAATAAATGAAGTGAAACTTATATGCAAAAATATAATTTAAGTCTCCAATGCACCAAAACCTCAATTATTTCAGTCAGTTCCATAAATCTAATTTAGATAGGACTATTGTCAGCAAATTCATAGTACTGCCACCAAACTTTCAGAAAGCATTAATTTCACAAAGCCTCATGTGCATAAAATGGAAAACATTTTAACTATGCTTCAGCAATGCCAACATAACAAAGGGAAGAACCTGAGAGCTACAGCAGGTGACAGACTGACTGCTTCTTTAGAGCAAAATCTCCCAGCAAGATCTTTTTTTCAAATTGTGCAGCATATTCCAAGCAAATCATGGAAACTTCAAACAAAATTCTAACTGGTAAATTTGCAGAAAATATGTAGGCTGAGATGAAATGTATCACCACAAATGAAATATATTTCATTCTCTTTTCTCTGACATGTGCAGACCTTCTGCAAAGAAGGAAAGAGAGCACTATTTTGCTCAGTACCCAAGGCTCTGTTTCCATGGGAAGTGTTTGCTTATCTAGAGCAAGTAGTTTGGTAAGAACTGTGATTTGTGAATGATTGTTTCCCATGGTTTTGTATGAGATGCAAACACAGTTTTGTTTCTGTGCTGTCTATTAAAATATAAGCCCAGATCAACACTTTGCCTCAACTTAGGGCATTGTAACATCTCTTTCCCAATTAAATTATTCAGGTTCTAATAAAAGGATGGGTTAGTCTAAAGCCTTTACTCCCAGGACAAGCTGAAAAGCTTTATCAGGGCCACTAATTTCTTGAAACTTAACTGAATGCAATACCTTTTAGACTTTTTCCTATATCTCAAATGTTATTACCTAATTACCTGTTGTGTCCAAAAACTCTTGAGCTGGAACTCTGACAGAGAGACACACAGCCCAGCTGTTTGAAAGTCCTTTCCTTAGGAAATCAAGGTTAAAACACTTTGGTTTCAGGGATTGTATACATTTTTTTCTTTAAAACTAAATGCTATGATAAACACAGGAAACAAACAGGCAGATTGAGTCTGAATTTGCACTCATTATGAGCATTTTATGAAAGTAAGCTACAAATAGTAATAAACCTCCCACAAGACAAAGGTGGCTGTTGGTAAATATAGAAAAATATCTAAGAAATGGGGAGAAGTGCAACACTGAGTCCAAGTGTCAGGCAGCAAGAATGTGAGAAGTTGATTATTCCTTCTTTCTTCAGTAGGGAGATATGCTGCTTTTGTATGATTAACATTTCATTCTGGTAACCAGACAACAATACAGCAAAGGTATAAAAGTTCTTTCTTAGCTGGTAACAGTAAGCATTAGTTCATCTTATTTTTTTATTATTGTAAAAAAAGCTAAGTTAAATACTGTGGAGCCAGAGCTTTAATACTCTCCTCAGCTCTTCACAAAAGCCTCAGTGAAATCTGGGTCCTGTCATAGCATGACAAGAAGATAATCTGTGTGGGACCTTCCTTTCTGATTAGAAGGTGCTTTCTATTAATCAGATGGAAAGAAAGTCTCTTGGTAAGAAACCCCTCCTCCTCCAGAAAATGAAAACAAATCTTTAGAGAAAGGCTTAGTCAGACTCTACATGCAATCCAGGTTAAACCATTTTCCCCAGGCCTTATAACTACCAAATGTCCCTGAATATGTGTGGCTCCTTAACTGCCTCTGAAGCAGTGTTTTAATCCAGGCAAGAATTTCACCCTGCAAAATGGGCCTTTTTAGCATTAATAACATAATGGTCCTGGATGCTGCAGCTCATCAAGTGTTATGTACTTCGTCATCTCTAGGGAGAAAGAAAATAAATGAGTGACTTTCAGCCTTGACAGTTGTAAATCTGTTACCAGGATGAAGAAGGCAGATGTACAGATGTGCTGTTCTGTGGAGGTATTCCTGATTTGCAGAGGTAAGTAGCATCTGGGACAGGTTTGTGGCTTCTATCCCATCAGAATTCATTTATTTAGTGAGAAGAAACAGAGGATTATTTATTTAATAACAACTTTTAAAACACCATTCTCAACAAGTGCTAGCATACACTGTGTTCTCTCCTACTGCTATTTTTCCCTTCTTCAGCATGAAAAAGCAAAGCCTGGAAAGAGTAGATAAGCTGAGAGTCCTTCATGCCATTCCAATGATCCATCATCCATTCCATTCTTCTAAGAAAAGAAATAGAGATTTTTCATTTAAAATGCTACCCCTAAAATCTTTAATTCTTCGCATTGCTAGAGGACTGTCTACTCAGGAAAGATTAAAAGCATTTAATATTTTGAAGCTAGTTTCATTCTTAGCACTCTGCAACCTGTAGATTGTTCATTTACCATCTTCTTATACATACAATAGAAGCTCAAAGAATAAAAACTCCTCAGTTAATTCTATGAGGATACCTAAGATATTTATGTTGCCAAGATTATGTAATGGATATACTGAATCAAAATATTGAAATTAGGAAAAAAAAAAATCTCTAATACTTTTTGATTTGCAATTCTTTTATGTAGATATGAAAGGCTGTAAGTTTCTCAACTAATTTCAAACACAATTCTGGTAATTATAATCATTATATTGTAAATAAAATAATATAATATATTGGTTCTGAAGGGGGGCAATTAACTGGAAATTTAAAATAAGGTTATAATACAAAATCACATGACAAAATTGATCCAAAAAGCAAGCTGCTTCTACCAAGATCATTCTATAATTGCTGCTGTTGTCTCAGCTTTCATAACTGTACATGCACCATGTCCTGAGCATGGGCTACAAGCTTTGATGCCACACAACCCAAAGCCTTCTCCTATGTCATGTTGAAGCCTGTTCAGACAACGACTTCACAGGGCAATGGGAAAACACTTTTTTCCACCTGTTTGGGTTCTGATTCTAAGAGGATCAATATGTTCTGATTGAGAAGAATCAAAAGGGCTGCCTGTTTCACAAGGGAGTTTCCTGTTTGTTTCAGAGTAGGAAATAAGCCTGAAACCACATAGTATTTCTTGACAAAGCGGTGACCACATTTTCAAACTGTTGCACAGGAATGGCTCATCTTTCTCTCAAGGTAACAACAGATTTCACTAGCACTATCCAAAGAAAATAATTGTGTTTTCCACATTTAAAAAAATAAATTACATCAATCTGTCAAACTATGGACCTATTCTCCACAAAGAATGCTAACTGCCAGTAACACAGGAGGCACCTGAGCCCCACATTGGAAAAAGGGTGTAAAAACACCTACTTGTGAGGGGTAGCACCACTAGACTACACAAAAGGCACCATAGAGGTCTTCTTACATATTTAAACACATATTCAGACATATTTAAATATGCAATGAGAGGCTTATAAAAAGCATACCATACTAGACAAGTAATGAAGTAAATATTAATATATTTTACATATGCTGAACGACAATCTGGACAATATTAATTATCATAGTTACATAAAGCAATATGCACTAATGACAATTCCTACTACCACGTGAGAAAAGGAGAGGCTGAGAAAGAAGAGGAAGACATTGGACATTTTGAAAAAAAAAATCTTTCCAAGACCTTAAAGAGATAGTGATTTTCATTGCAGATTCAAAATGAAATGAGTCCACCTTTTTTTTTCTTTCTTTTGTTTTTTTAGCTACCAGGACCTTTAAAAGGGCAATTTTGCAAAGAGAAATAGCACCTTTAGACTTTTAATGTATGTTTATGTAAAATGTGAGTGGCAGTTCCATGTTAATAGAACTTGTTTAGTAAAAAAAAAAAAAAGAAAAAAATTCAGTTGCTGAACGATGGCGAGTAATTAGCCCCTTAGCATCCCCTTTCTCCAGGAATGCTTCCTCCTGAGCTGGCTCTTTTAAATAGCTCCGGTCCTGGCTGCCTTTGTTGAGCTTGGAAATTGTGCACATATGAGAGAAATTAAGCCCTCATTTAACAGGGACACATGTCTGTCAAGTCCAGAGGAACAAAGGCTGGTCCCTGGGGGCTACTCAGCTCCCTGAGGCTGCCACTCATTCTGTTAGCAATGCTTACCCTTTACAGATTGTGTATAAAACCCAATAAATCATTTCATCTGCTCTGGTTAATATACGCATGAGCCTGGGACTACCTTCAGAGTTTGTTTTTTTTTCCTTTTGCTTGCAACTCCTCACATTTATTAAGAGGTGACCTCTCTTTGCCAGCGTTTAGCCAGGTTTTTACCTTTATGCACTAACATTAGTGTCTGTGAAGTAAACCTGAAACATTTACTGTCAGAAATAAAGACATTTGATGCTAGATCTATTTCACAGAGGAAATGTTTTACGACTCTTTAATGGTCAATAATCATCAGTGTCTATTGTATAAATTACTAGTACATTCTGTTCCTCCTAAAGTTATGTCTAAAATGCCTGCATATTTCAACTGGTAGCAAAATGACAGGGTAAATAAAATTACAGATTTGTAGTCTTGCATAGGAAGAGACTCTTTTCCTGATTAAAGCAAACCAAAAGGAAAGTAATAAAGATGTCATTTTAGTTGTGCTCTTTACAAAGCATTATCACAAAGACACATCTATGTTGTCCTGGATAAATCAAAAGAAAAGATTAAAAAAAAAAAAAAACAACTTAATTGCACAAAGTGATAATTGAAGTAAACACATGCAAGACAAAAATATTCATGCACAATATATCAGCTACCCCTGGGCTCTCTGTGGTGGATGGACACACTTATCCCCAAATATAAATTCACACACAGAGCAGAGGAATATTTTACAATTACAAAAGAAAAAAAAAAAAAAAAAAAAGGCAAAATGAAATGCTGTCATTTCCATGTGAGCTCCTTTTGTATTTAAAAAGAGGGCCTAATTCTGTACTTCTAGTATTAGACTGACATAAATGGAAAGAATATGAACAACACCAGCTGAGGAAATGGTACCCTGCACTGCATTCAATGAAGCAAAACTCTCACTAAGTTGAGCGTGAGTTTTTCCTTATACTTGAGTGTAGGATTAAGCCAATACAGAAAAATTACTGGTGTAGAATAAAAACAAATTAAAGTGCAGAGTTGTATCTTCTTTCCCTGAAATGGTGAAAGAAATATTTCAATGCCTGCTATTAACAGGGGCCTTTTTTTTTTTTTATTTTGTCCACTCCGCAATTTTTAGCTAACACATTGAAAGCCTGCCATTTCTCAAGCAACAATATTATGCTTTGTATTGAAAGCCACAAAATAAAGAGGCCTGACTGTTCTGACAGCTTTAATCCTGATGATACTTGGAGACCCAAGTAAAAAGAAGCTGGTACAGCATGGAGTTTTCCCTGCTCAGCAGGCAGAAAAAAAGCAGTTCTGGATTTGATAAGTAAAACCAAATATAGTTGATGGTTAAATGCTAAAGCCCTGCAAATAACGGAAAACATCAATGGTCCAATGAACTTGCATATAAGTGGGGTCTTTGAGAAGGCCTTTTCTCCCATCTTCTTAAAAAATCATCAGCTGTACAAGTCAGTACTTTTATTTTTTTTTTGTGTAAAGAATCATGCATGTTCCTCTGTTATCAAAGGGGAAGACATAAAATATCAAGATTCCAGATCCCATTTATACATTAAACAAACCCCTGTGCATGTTGTTATTTATATTCCTCCCTGCAAATTTGTGCCACAGTAGCAATGAAAAGCATCAGGCATGAATATGACCTCAAAATGAGGTGCTTCACAAATATGAAGAAGTGGCCCACTTGTCCTGAAGGATTTGACAGTCAGAAAAGAACTGATGTAGTAATAGCTCGTTTTTGTTAAAAATAGCAATCACTGTTAAAAACCATCCATCCTGAGACTGTCATCAAAGGCAACAATTCAATGTATATTAAAATCAAGATCTTAACAAATTATAACATTATAGAAGCAAATCTCTGCAAAGAAAACATGATACTATTATTTCCTGCCCCTGCAATCCTAAAAGTGACAGAAATGCAATCAGTAACCTATTTCTTAGTAACAAAAACTGTACAATGCAATGTAAATATTTACATTGTTCAGCTCAACAGGGATCAACACATTTGGCTCCACCACATGAACATTAAGTACATTTCTGAATAAGTGACTAAACAGACACCAAAAAGGGAAGTGACTGTGTCTACTATGGAGTCACAGTAACAGGAATGATTCTGAAAGTGTAAGCAAATGAAAAGTAAGCCATCATCAGCAAAAATAAGTTTGCCATAAAAGTGGTTTTCATTCTGGAAAGAGCCTGGCTAAACCTGATGTGAATTGGGTTCAAATTAAAAACCTTGTTCCACAAGCCACAAAACAAAGTAAAGACTTTTGTTTGAGCAGAATTTGATTAATTCCTCAATGCTCATATCCGATTTACCTCCTAATAGAATACCAGTGTCTAGAGTTGGCCATAAGCAATCATTACCCCAGGGTGGATTTTTCCCCTTGAGCAAAAGTGATTAGAAGCTCTGAGCCACTTTATCCACCTACTCTTTACAGACCAAAATGCAAAATGTTGCCGTGAAAACAAGGGAGAATATGCAAAGGTGTTATATGCTATGTATGCCACTGACATAATACTTTAATAGGATATGCTGTAATTTCCTGCAATTAATATCTTACAGAGCTATAAAGGCTTTTTTCCAAAATTATACCATTGCATTTACAACACCAAAATTAACGTTGTGTCAACCTTTCCATTATAAGCCCCCTTTTTCAGAGGTTTATAACTTGGCTGTAAAAATATATTCTGGCCTAAAATGTGGCATGTAAGATCCCCATTTAGAAACAACCATTTTGATTAAATAAAAAACATTATTTAACTCTGTTTCAAGTAAGTCTTGAATGCCCTACAAACTGTGTGAGGTATCACCAAGAAGTGTAGGTATTCTTCAAATAAAAACTTATTTTCTCTCCAAAATAAAGCCGCTGTTCAAAGGATGTTTCACAGCCATGGAATTTGCTCCACATCTGCAAGGAAAATACGTGGATTTGGGAAACAGCAGACTTCAGTGAGAATAGCCTCCTCACTTGCCTGTTTGTGTGTGACAATGCTCATGCTTCTGGTCAGCAGCTCAGCCACATGGGAGACTCAGGCTACCCAAAATGGTTTTCATTTGCGGCTGGGCAGTGGGTGAGAGGAGCAAACAAATATTTCTCTGTCTGGCTGAAGAGGATTCACTCTGGCTAAAAGCTCCAAAAGAGTAAATTAAGGCAAGTGATAAGTTGACAGGAAGTCATGATAAAAAATATGATCAAGATGGTAGAGAACCACCCTATGAATTCTGAAACCACAGATTTCAAGTCTGTCAAATTTCATATAAGAACAGGATCGAGCCACTTTGGAAATTTAACTAAGGTGCTTAAATTAGGAGCCTCGTTGTCTAATCAATAGAACATAATTCACAGCACCTGGACTGCTTTATATATGGAGCCAAAAGTCCTAATTCAGTCACCCAAATTAGATATCTAAAATTAGATGCCCCCAAATATCTATATGCTTTTTATTCTGCCTCAAAAGAGTGTTGTGGGGATAATGCACTTCAGCTTATGAGACACTCAGATATGCAGTTACAGAGGAGATGAGTATCCTGAAAATATAGCACCAATAAAATTCAATGAGATGGAAAACGCAAAGCTAGAAATGTGATAGTAGCGTTCATCATACCAATCACTCTTGTCAGAGCAAAAACAAGTGCCATACCCTCTCTTCTGAGTAGGGTTTATCTCTATATATTATATTATATACATTGCTTTGTCAAGTACAGAACCTCAGGCTATTAGGTACATATTGCACCATTTTGTTACCTGTAGCAAGTAGCCACGCAACTCATCTGTCTACCTGATCTAAATTTTAAGCTAAACATATATTCCCCCAACTGGTTAATCTCTCATTTACGGAATAAAAATGCCTAATACATTACTTGGAAATGAAGTTCCCTAACTCAGAAGTGCCCTTCCATACAGTGTGACAGTGGTGTGTCTCAAGATGGATTTCACACTTCACCATCAACTGTGAAGTTCTTTGCTTTTATTATTTGGTGTTACAACTTTAATTGTTTCTTACACTGTCATTTAGGGTGGGTGAATAAGATTAATTCAGCATTTCATAATGCACCATTGTATACTGTTTACATCATTTATTTTCTTTTTACTGAATGATTACAAATTTCAATTTAAAGTTAATAACATTTTGTGGGAGTTACTGCATGCGAATTAACCGTGGTGATGTCAGTGCATCTCTCTGGAATTTAAAAGATATTTCACTGTGTTATATCACGTGCCACACAGTATATCAATTTTTATTTCCCATCCCTCAAGTATGGAATGCACACTGTGTAACTTCTAGATTCTCAATATAGACATAATTTACCCAAGCTGTGCAAATGCTCAACTTGCTGAAGATGATATATACAAGATTTATATTAAAGACTAATTCTTTCAAGGAAGCAAAAGCCTTGCATACTACACAAGCCACTATATTATCTAATTATTTGGGGAGAGGGGTTTCTAATGTTACAGACAAAGGGAAATAGCATGTAAACTACAGTCCTAAACCAATTTTTCCTTACTTTAGCAACTGTAAGATTAGATAGGTAAATCCCAGGCAACACCATTTATCTTCCTTGAGAACTATGCTTTGACATTTTTGTGAGTGTCTGGATTAGCTGGTTGCATAAAACAGTGAATATTAGAAATATTCATTCACTTTACTTTTACTTACATGCCATCAAGCATATACCAAATGTTAAACAGCATCTAGTTTGCTCATTTGCTGGATTGCACATACTACTGCTTTCTTTATGTGAACTCATAATTCCTGAATGCATTCAGAGAGCAATGCACTTACTTCTTCCTTGCTGTCATGATATTAAGTATATTAAAAATAAGTTTTTATGTTCAAATTGATTCAGTAATATGCTTACATTCTGTAATCGTTCCACAATTACAACTAAAAAATGCTTCAATTCGTAAGCCAGGATTTAGTTCATCTGATAAATTTAAGTTTTTACTGTGAGATTTCAAGAAATCTTTACAATTTATTTGCTATATGCTTTTGGCCTTTTTAATGTGGAGCTCTACTTCATCATTTTCCTCCAAGTACCTGCTTCTGCAGACAGAAATTTTGACCTCTGATATCACCACATTCCAGTCTTGCCTGTATATCTGAATATCTCCATAAATCAAGTCATTTCAATACTGGCATTTATTAACTTTTTTCTTTTTCCAGTATCTCCTGATTAGTGCATTATATAGTGGAGGTGGCGGGAGTAAAAAAAAAAAAAAAAAAAGGAAATAATAAAAGCAATGCAAAACTTGATTGTTTTCCCTCTTGGCCATCACGTGGTTGTCAATCATAAAAATCATCACAGAAAAAGTGACTAATTAGAAATGAAAGGCCAATATCTCAAGCAGTTCCTGTCAGTCCTGGGATATGTTTCCATGTAACACTGATGCAAGACGTGAAAAAGAGCTGGCCTGCCCAAATGGTTGCCTGTTTTTTCCAGCTACATCTGTTTGTCTAATGAAACAAATTGCATTCCCTAAAATCCCTGCCACATTTATACCTTTGATATTCCAACCACAATACTAACATCCTAACTTCTGCAAAGCCCGCTTATGTGAGTAACAGTACACAAGTCATCAAACACTGCCTGAGCAGGTATTACTCAAGCAAATAAGGCTTCACAGGACCAGTCCTGTTGGATAGGCTGCCAACTGGCACCATTTCCACTCCCAGTTATCTATTTTACTTTGTGCTCATGCCACTTAGGAATGAAACTGGTTTTCTGTGCTGGAGCGAATAGTGCATTACTATTACCTTATCCCAAATATTGCAATATTGAAAGGAGTACATCATCAGAATGACAGAACGGCACCAGAGAGGTTCAGAGGGGCATCAGCTCTGCAAAACTCCTTGGGAGCTAGACCAGGGTGCCTGGCTCAGCCATGGCTGTTGCTCCACACTGGGTTGGAACAGACAGAGCACCAGCCAAGAGCGACCTCCAGGCAGCAGCACAGGTGGGCAGCAAATATTTGCTTGATCCTCTGCTGTTATTCAGGAGCTGGTTATAATCTGTCTCTAAATTAGAAGGGCTCAAATCATGGGCTCTTCTATAAGTGAAGTCAGTAGAAGAAGTGTCTGGGCTGAATAGAATCAGTGAGATTTTAGCCTCTGGCTTTGGCAGAGGCACAGCTGCGAACAAGCCCTTAAGCCACTGGTGAGGATGCAGCACAGCACGCCCCAAGCAAACGAAGCAGCAGGACTTGAACTGGGGATGCCTATGTCTTCATTTCCAATTTTAAAATACACGTGGGAGAGGGAAAGTGGGAGGACAGCTACTATCATTTTCTGCACCAACATGAGCCCAAGAAACAATGACATTTACTTTGGTTTAACTAATTTCCACACATCAGATCATATTCGGCACCTGTGTGCCAAAGTCCTATTCTTCAAGTCTGTTGAAATACCACTTTTCAAAACATGTGTGTTAACATTTGGCCAACACCACCACAAGATCATTTTATTAACTTGTAGCTCATTTCATAGACTGCTGCTCATGTTGCTAACATATGCTATTCTACCATTTACTGCTCTATAATTAGAGAAGTCATATGAAAGGGATACACAAGGCTTAATTTTTGCATTAAATACAATTTGTTTAGACTCGGGTAGGCGAAATAAGGAAAAAAAAAGTCATATAATGAATTAGGAAACTGCAAGATGGCTGATTTAACTCTTAAAAGGTCACAGCAGAAATTTTTTAAAACACAGCCTCCCCGCCCCCATCATGACTGCATACAGTTTTAAGATCCAGAGCTATATTCTGCTCTGCCAAGATAAAACTTGTTTCTAGGGACTGAGGGCCTCAGGGGCAGAGCAGCTAGCAGGATCCTCTCAAATGGGGGACCAAGGGGTAAGATCAGAAGCTTACATGTAGCAGAGGAGTGTGAACCTTTCACACGCTGTCTTTTCTGCCACCACCACGCTGTTATACCAAAGCATTTGTAGTATGGAAGAGGTTGAATAAAGGATAGAGAGCATCACAGAATATTTTTATAGCATGTGCTGCTCAGAGAAGGCAAGGATCCTACATCACTTCTCTTTCCTCACAGCTGACAGAGAAAATTCTAAGCCAGCCAGCCATGAAGATGCCTTTTACTGGGAAAAAATGGCTGTTAACAGATCTTTTGCTTGAGAAATTATCACATAAAGACTTTAGAACTCATTAATAAGCCAGTATGTAATAATAAATAAAATATGAAACATTTGACTTTGATGTTTAGCGTATTTGTCTTTCCTCCATTGGATCAGTTTCAATTTTCACCAGGCAAGTTAGGAGCTGGACAGGAGCCATGGTGCCACACCTAGGGCAGAGCCCCTGAAGTGGAATCAGCCATTTAGCAGCCAGCTACAAGTTACAGGCACACAACAGCATTTCTCTCTTCCAGCTGCACACAACTGCACTGCAGAAGGGACTTGGATATATATTATTTTTAATACTGAGCTGCTTAAAAAACAGTAAAAATATACACCAATGACAGCAGGGAATCAATTCACAAGTAAACTGGGTTTTAAGGGAAATGCATCCTTTTTACTTTAAATTAATAAACTGCAGCTATAGTTTATTAAGCCACCACAATATTTCACATTTTCTATTGCCATAATCTTGACTGCTTATAAATTACAGTACTTTTACCTATTCTTTAATCCAGAAACATCATTATTAAAATGTTTGATGGAGGCTGCTGTGCATCTATCATTGCTTGTAAAAGTTAATTAGATTAGATAAAAGAAATAATTAGATTTGCATTTTTATCCTGGTTTTAAACTTCCAAAGAAGATCACAACAGTTTGCCTGTGGGCAATTAAAAACAGCATAGAGCAGTGAAATATAAAGGCAAAAAGGGTCTGTTTTTCTTAGCTAATTCATGATTGAAGATACAATTACAAAATATTTTAAGGGTTTGCTGAAGCTGGGGGCTATTCCTAGACTTCTAAGCTTTGTTTATAACTCTCTCTCTCTCTCTTTCAAGGGAGTATCTCATCTGCGTACCCTGCCAATAGAAGTATCAAATTGCTTTCAATGACTTTATTTGGTCCTGAGCAGAGCTTGCTGGAAGGGGATCAGTTTCATGATCAATAACAAAAGAAAAAAAAGAAGAGAAAAAAGGTAGAGGAGAATATTCCCTAGTGCTGGAACAGTACAACTGCCATTGGTTTTGCTTGTCAACACTAAATAGAGTTTACAAAGAAAGACAACCTCAGAGAGCATAACTGAGCTGACAATAACTGGATTCCAGCTTGTGCATTTTCAGCAAGCTCTCTGCAAGGAGCTTTAACATGTCTCCAAAAGGCAATAAATGAAAGGTTCAGCTCTTAAAATTAGAGGTCAGTTACATACTTAATGAAAAAGCATATCTTTAAATCTATTTCTACTATTATTATCCTAGCAAAAAATTAATTAACCAGGTCAGGGAGGCTATGAAGGCTAATGTGGAATGTAATTATTCCTGATCTTTAGACATGTACTTCACATAAAGAGATCGTCCTTATTCAGCTCACCAGGTACCTCAATTGTCAGTAGTTAATCATGGATAAGAAGAGAGACTCATTGGTTCAGTCTCTTAAGTTTTACTTATGATTCAAATTATTTCTATTCAAAGACAGTTTAAATAGTTGTAATTTTACGTTACTATTCTTTTGTCTGTTTACTATCACAGTAATCACATTGACTCTATTTAAGGGAAACAGAAAATGTAAGAACATTTATAGAAAAGTAGAACAGCACAAATGTATAGATTAAAACTAGAAAAAATACTATTAGGAATAGCTTCTAGTGGCTGAATTAAAACAGAATACTTATGAGAGCAGAGGAAACCAGTTTCTCTATGCAATGGAAATTGTACTGATTCAAACAGAAGACAAAATGCTCTGCAATGGCATTAAGCACAGTAAAGAGGAATAAGATGAAGGGAAATGGACAGAAGCAGCTTGGATCATCTTTCACAGTTATCCTCATGACAGATTTCTGCAGAAAATCTCAACCATCACTGTCCCTTTTAAAGATCAAATTTAGGACTTGCTCTAATAAAACCTACCCACAAGGAGGAAAGCCCTAAAAACTTTCATCCCTTAAATCCACACATACACCCCCATTCTCAGAGGGAAATCCTGGAGCATCAGTGGGATTCACCTCTTTTCCTCAGATGGGCATGGTGGGACTCAGAAGTCCCCAGGCCTCATTCTGAAAGGACTGAATTCTCATAATGAGGCAGAGAATTCACAGGGATTTCAGGACCCCTGGATTGGAAACATTTAAGAAATGCATGTCTTCCCTTTTTCCAATCTATTTTTCATGATGTACTACCAAATTCCTCCTTTAACCAGCTTTTTCACTTATTCCTAAAGATTTTCACTTTCGTAGCACAGTCTAAGAGATGTTCTTGAATTAGACCAATTATATTCCCTCTACTTCAGAATGAATATTTTTTATTAAACAATCAAATGAAAAACCATATTATTTTACAAAAATCTTAATCAACCTGGAGACTGGTCTGTGAGCTCTTATTTGCCCCATGTTATTTTCTCAACTTTAATTTGCACTGAAATCAGTGATTTCTCTGCACAGCTCTGTGGAATGAAGAACTTAATTTCGCATACTAGATTTCCTCCCATCTCTGTGGACTCCTCTGTAGAAGAGTGTTTATGAACATTATGAACATTTGAGCTGAAAAGTAATAATACACTGCATTTATTTGAAAATTTGCATTTAAGATTCTCAAAACATTACATTTAAATTGAGGAAAAGGATGTGATTTGCCAAATTTCTGATAATCAGAGATAGGATGGAGGAGAAGTCCAGATTCCCACTCCTTTTAGCCAACAAAACTGCTTTCCCCAGCACATAGACCCTGATAGAAACATTAGCTTCACGTAGAAAACATGAGATGATTATGCAGAACATTTCATGACCTCTGTACTCTTGAAATACCTACCTTTTTTCCATACACTAAGCCTAGATAAAGTGCTCTTTGCTCATAGATTATTGACAAAGTTTTGGATGCATAACAAGCCTGCAGTAAGTTGCTCCAGTAAATGTTCTCAAAACAAAAACAAAAAAAACCAAACAACCCTTTCACCAACTAAATGAAACAAGGTGTTGAAATTATTACATAAACAGATAATATGCAGCACAATATAAATAATAAATACAAAGTAATGCAAATTCTCAGTATATTTACCCAGTAGTTCTCCAGAGGAGGTGTGCATTATTTAATATAAATAATTTTAAATTTTGTATGTGGCTGACATATTATAAGCCCCTCCTAGAGCAATTTCTAATTGCTTAAATGGTTAAACTGGGTGCACTTATTCACAGATTCTCTTGTTCAAGAATT
Source organism: Vidua chalybeata (assembly GCF_026979565.1). NCBI lineage: Eukaryota > Metazoa > Chordata > Aves > Passeriformes > Viduidae > Vidua > Vidua chalybeata. Next base: position 50,246,244 of record NC_071535.1, on the reverse strand, counting down.
AACTCTGCACCTCAGGAGGGGACAGTTGCCACACTGTGTGTCTCACAATGAAAACATCACATCAGCAGTGCCCCTCTCCTGCATCCAGGAGAACAAGCTGTGCTTGCCTTGAGTAGCTGTGCCATGAATAGGCCCCTGACCAGATGGAACTGGCACCTGTGCTGCTCACATTTTGTAATCTCTTCAAAAGGGGAGTGGCAGGGAAGGGTGCTACTCTTTTCCCACGCATACAAAGTACAGATAAGAGCCCACCTCTGTACCATTCTCTGTAGGTAATCACTGTTTCCTGAAAATTGTTGCTCAAGAGTGTCTTTGAACAAACCTTCTAAACAAAATCAAGTTACTGGGGACAGAGATGTAAATTCTACCAGGCTCAAAAACTAAACTGGGAATGTAAACATTTAATAGAAATTTTGTTTTCCCTTCAAGACATAGAGAGCAAAATTCACCTCATCTCAATCAGATCTCTACACTAAAGGCATTGGCACATATATCCTTCTTAGTTAATGGAGAGAAACAGCCATTTCAGGGAACAATTGATCTGATAAATTTAAATATCTACTTTAGGACAAGACAAATTGTATCCTGAAACTATTAACTTTGTTTCTCACTGCTCACTACAAGAACAATCTGGATAACTAATTGAGATAGAATCTGTACTGCAGTTACCTATTTTTGATACGATGAATTCCACCCAGAGTCACCAGCCTGACTTCAGTACTGGTATCAAAGTTTCTTGGGAAGATGGTGGCAGAGGATCTGGGAGAACCAGCACAGCACTATTTCTGTCACCTGCCTCCTGTTCTGCCTCCATCCCAGCTCTAGCCCTTAAGGAAGTACACATCTCAAACTGTGACAGTCATAACCAATTCTACAGCAGCTAAAGGCAACTTAGCAACTTCTCTCTCAAGCAACTTCTGGCTGCCAAACCTGCCATAGAATTAAGACAGAACAAATAAACAAAGCAGGACCACTTGGCTCACAAGCAAATGGACTATGTGAGCTGGTTTTTAGCCTAGAAGAAAATCTCCCAGGGAACTTTTAGTAATCTAAATAATAAGACCATTGGGTGTTTGACTTGGCATCTGCTCAGTTTGCTTAGCGCTTCTTACCGGAGCATCCCTTGGGCCATGAGATGCCCACTACCAATCTGGCTGACCAAATGGGAGAAGAAACAATCCTCACTGCCCCAACACACTGATAAGACTCAGGTAAATGTGAAAATCATAAAACAATAAAGAGGCCAAACCACTGAGGACTTATGGCATAAGAGCTCTTGGTAAGAATTTGGAAGCAAATACAGGGAAGAGTCACCAAGAAATAGTTTAGCTCAGAATAACCATTGTAACACTTATTTGCATATACAACTAGGAAAGGATGGGAAAGAAAACTTGTGGAGGGTTCAGTACTATGTAAGAGGAAAGATGGAAGTGAATGAGAAAATGAACCTTCAGTCTACTCGAGAATGAATTCTAAGACCACATTTCCCTGGAGATAGTGGAAGGGTAAAGCTAATGGAAAGTATTAACTAAAGTGACACATAAAGTACCTTTGAGCTTTTTACTACAGAGCAGGTATCCCAGCCAAACATACCTACAATTCTTCAAACAGAAACAAAAAACCTAGTCATAATTTCTGTTTCCTAATTTTTAAAGGAATTTTAAAAATTAGAAATTTCGCATACAGATAACACTTTTGTTTTGTAGACTTAGCTAGGTGTCAGTCTTAGCTTTTATGCTGACCTTTCTATATTATTCTTTACTGAAGCCAGACTTGCAAATAACACTTAGAAACGATGGTGTATTTTTTCCTTACACTATTCTTAATATCTCTTTCATCCTTGATGTACACCTAATATGAACACACCGTCTCCTAATAGGCAGCAACAATAATAGTGCTTTATAATTCAATTGTGTCTCCCATACGAGGTATGAACACATCTATATTTGTTAAATAAGCCCCTTAGAAGTGTAACTGAAACTGCATTACAACATTTTCAAAGGTATTTACAAGCATTCCTTTGGGATGAGGGAAAGAAAAACTTCAGTTTTGGCATCTAGTAACATAGCAATCAGTTAATTAAGAAAAAGAAATGGATAGCCCAAGCTTATAAGAAATGATTGGCAGCAAAATCACCTGTCAGACCAAATTGAAATATTTCAATCAGTGAACAGGCCCATGGAAATGCTTTCAAACTGGGAAGCAGAGAAGGTAACACAGTTACATGCCAACAATGCCTCTATATCCATGTCACTCCCAACCCACGTACACTTGAACAAAATTAAACCATGTTCTGAGTACAAGTACAGATAATTAAATATCTCCAGAATACTTCCAGATCCACGAGGGTATAATTACTCCAAAGGCACCTGGAACGCATATACCTGTGGGTCTTTGTACATGAGCAGACTGGTGCTAAGGGCTTAATACTGCTTCAACACAGAATTCCTCCAACAATAACTGAGACTTTGTTTTTACTTCACACAATGCAAATCAAACTGATTGCAGATTTCGGAACAATGACAAGATGGTGAAATTTAAAAATACTTCATAACTTTCAGGACAAAACTTTGCCTATTAAAGGTCTTTGCACCTTTGCACAAAAAAAGATGTCTGGCAATAATTTTCTGGGACACAAGGAACTCCCATAAAGAGCATCTTTACTGAAGCTTGTTAGTAAAGCATGTGGCTGCTTTTTTTTAGACTTTTCCCTCTCCATAAATGGAACTTAAGTATAATCAGAAGAGAGCAATAAAACACACTGACCTGAATTTGCTGCTGCAGTAGATTGATTTTGTGCTGCTGTTGCAGAAGTTGCTGCTGTTGTCTTGCAATCTATTAGAAATAAAATTTCCATTAAATTAAAACAGCAATATTGAAATTTTAATACTATTGACCAAAAAACATAATATTTGTTATTCTTTATTAATATTAGGCATACTAATTTTTTTAAATGGGGCATCTTTTAGAGGTAAATTTAAATGCAACATAAAAATCTACTTAGCAAGTAAGAAATATGTATTTTAAGCAGTGAGACCTTAGCTCTGAAAAGCACAGAAACATAGGTTTATTTGTGTGCATATGAATAATCTCATCACTATTCAACAAAGCATGCAAGCCTGTGGTGATCTTTAACTGTGATGCATTACTGTTAGCTATAAGAGGAATGAAACACATGCTTAAAATTAAGTGCTTTTCTGAATGGGGATGGGATTACGCAGGTGCTTAAGGTTAAACATACATTTTCCTGCTTTGCTGAACTGGAGCCTTAGCTGGTGTTTGTAGATGTTTTACTATTCAGCATGAGCTCCTAGGGTAAGCTTCTGTGACTTCCTTCACAATGAGCAGCACATTACTTCTCTTTCAAATCTCAAAAACCATCCTTGGAGCTACTTAGCGAAGCAGAGCCTTATTCTGTGTAAAAGCAGTACCTGGTGCTCAGCAACTCATCCTCCACACAACCCTATGAAATATGTAGATATTCTTATCCTCATTTACTAGATTCTTTAGGGGATCTGGAGGATAAAGGTTCACTCTATCCCTTCTCTAACACAGACGGAGACAAGCAAATGTTCAGGGTGGAGAACACTAAGAGACTGGTGAGAATTTGCTACAGATACTCCATCTACCTCCCTGATTCCCACAAAATCAGCATACTGGAGTAGAAAGGAAATAGGACCCTGCCCTCAGACCAGAGAGCTGCTCCCTGCAATGGGTGATGTGGAAGGCAGCCACAAAGGAGAAGCCACAGGGAGCTGAGGGAACAACTGGACTTCTGCTTTAGAAGAGCAACTGTGCAGCAGGCTGAAATGAGAAGATTTGTGTTTCCTGGAAATCCCAGCCTCAGCACTTCTGTTACCTTCATTTCTTGAGTATAATTTCCCTTCCTGTAAATATTTATCTAGAACAGAAGAATCATATAAAACAGCAAGAAGCTGGTGACCAAAAGGTATTTTGGTCACAGAAATCCACTGTTTCTCTTTTTGTAAAAACCCTCTTGAGCTCCTTTCCTAACATCTTCTGAGCACACTTACTCTGTTATAAACAGAGAAAGCGAAGTAAAATGTTTTTATGACAAAAAAATGACAGGAATGTATCAAGGTTGGTTTGGAAATAAACAATCACATAGTTTTAGTGAAAACTGTTCAGATTAACTCATAAGGAATTTGCAGTCACATATTAACAGCTTGTAATTGTGCATACACGGAGACCAAGGCTGTCATTCCCTTAATCTCTCACTGTCACATGGAAATAACTCAGTAAGTTTTTTCAGTTAAAATTCACTTTTGTAAGATAAATCAACACAAAATTCATGTGTATTTCAAGGCTTGTACATGGCCTCAAGGAGGCAAATTAAGGTCTAGATGATTCTGGGGCTGGGTGAAGGCAAAGGGTCACAAGAACATGGAGTCAAGCAGCTCTCACAGATCACAACACCGATGTTTGTAACAGAGCTCAAACTCCTTTCAGGAGACTGGTGTTCAAACAGATCTGGATGAACCTCCCAGGCAAGTCAATAAAATACAGTGAGTGAGGACTGAATGAGCAGACCCTTATGTGTGAGTGAAAAAGGGAATCAAAGAGAGCTGGCAGTTCATGTGACCAGGTAGGCATGGGGCAGGTCCTAGAAGCTCAGGTAGCTGTTGTCAGCACAGTGACCAGCAGTGGTGCCTGTGCTTGGTGAAACAACCCTAATGGGGATGGTGCTACATGGAATATTTAAAACCTCTGTGAGACCTGGAGTTACCACTTTTAATGAGTTAACACACCAATTGTGTGACTCCATCTTAGAAGTGCAGTGCTTGTAACTAAAGATAAGGTCTGTCAGGGTTATGTCCACATTACCCCTGCTGCTAGAGTCTAAGCAAAGGTAAAAGATGGTTACAGTATGCAGCTTCACAGTGAAAAGATACAGACCATGGAGCTGCATTGTGGGCCACTCTCTCTCAGTGCTGTATCATTTTTTTCACAGGTACACACTACCCTACATCCAGTATTGTTTGGAGCTGCTGGTGACCTCGCTGCACCTTAACACAGTAAACCATAGCCAAGAGAAGGAGGAGGCTTTTGTTTACATGTGCAAAGGAACAGATCTGCCAGGGTTCTGGCTGCTTGTGAACAGCTTTTTGTACCTGCATGCACAATGTAGCACCATTTGAATAGGCATTTCCTGATGAAAACAAGAAATATACCATGGAGCATCCAATCTCCAAGGTTCCTCTTTGCTGGAGCAGTTTTGTGATAGAAAATGTACCCAAGACCCTGCAATGCAATTACCATAGCATCGTCTTGATGTATATAGGCTTGACACAGTAAAGTAGGGTACACAAGCACCATGTGGCTCAAATTCTGAATTTTATTTGCCTATTGGTTGAGCTACATGCTTGCTTCATTGAGCATGACAACCTAGTTTTAAGTGTCATTTAATTTTCATTTTGAAATATAATTACAAAGTGTTCACTGTAAGATATCACTCGTCTGCAAATGTGTCAAGATTAATTTGTGCTAGCTTATTCACAAGTGTCAATAGTTAATTACTGTGTCATCTCTAGATGGCTAAATGACATTCTAACTTCTGATTTTTTACAGTGTTCCTTTATGTTATTTTCCATTAGGGGATGAGTCCATATTCCTACATGTGGGCAAATAACCAAGCACATAAAATACCAGACGTCACAACTCATTAAAATCAACAGAGCATACATTGCTGTATATAACCTATAAAATATATTTAACTGAAAAGATAATTCTAGTAATAATGTCAGATTCTTAAAAACCACACATTAATTTGGATCTGTCGGATCTAATGCCTAGGGGACTAGTGCATGGGATCATTTTTGTTGCACATTTGTTCAGTGAGAAGAGGACAGCTTGCTGGACAACTGCATCTTTAAACCAAACAAATAATCAAGGAAAAAAATCAAAAAACCAAAAAGAAAAAACAAGAAAATACAAATTGTTCACAACCTGAACAAACAAATCAAACCTTACTTGTGCAAGGTATTTGAAGGTTTGAGTATGCTTAAGGGTTTTTGTTTCATTATTTTCTTGCCAAAAAGAAAAAGTGTTAAATAATGGTTATAGTCTGGCTTGTTCGTAACTCTCAAAATTGCATCTCAGTGCAAGGAGATCTGTGAAATCTATCATCCACTCCTCCCTTTTTTTTTCAGGTCCTATAATATTTCCTCTTTCTGAAAAAATGTGCAACTTCTGCAGATATTTGAGCTCTTTAAAAAAAAAAAAAAACAAAAAACAAAAACAAAAAAAAAAAAAAAAAAAAAAAAAAAAAAAAAAACCACAAAAGGAAACAACAGCAGGCAGAACCAAGTTTGTGACAAGCATTCTGCGTGAACCATTTTCACAGTTTTCTTTCTTGGAGCCTCACCTGCTCTTGCTGTTGGCGAGCAAGGTCCATTTGCTGCCGTTGTTTTTCAATTTGTGAGGCTGCCAGCTTTTTCTGTTCATCATGGGCAGCCAGGAGCTGCTCCCGTAAGCTGATCAGCTGGGTGATCATCGTAGAGAGCTGTCGCTCTTTTTCTGCCAGGCTTTCTGGTGTACCTAAACATGGGGGAAAGATGTACTGTAAATATGAGGTAGACAATAGTTACAAAGCAATATTTACCCCCCACAAAAAATGGCTGCATCACCAATATGGGCTTTTTCAAACAGCAGCTTGGATATATTTTCTACTAACAAATCTCAAAAGAATGTAATACATAGATTTGCTGTGCTCTAAGCAGGGGAGGATGTAACAGAAATGGGAGCAGAAAAGATAGAATATTTTCTTTTTTTCTGGCAGGGATTTATTCTGTATGAATCCCTGTACCTTCTCCATCTAAATCTGCCCACTGTGATAAATACATTCATAGTTTATCAGACATAATTTTACCTCAGTTTATATATTTTCTCATTTTTTCACTCCAAATATGTACAAATGCTTAAAAAGAATTTAAAAGATGCTGTTTGGTGGAAGAAGCAGCTTAAGAATTTATTGATCATTTCTCCAAAATACCCATATATCTGGTAGGTCATTTAGGTAAATGTAAGCTATGGTTGTGGAATGTGTATTAAAAATGAGCTTTACTTGTCCCCAAGAGAAATGGCTAACCTGAGAAAATAGCTTAAGAATTTTCATTTAACTTTCAAAGTTTACTCTACAGAGAGCACTTAATTAATATGAAACTACGGTACATTTATTCTTTGCACTAATGATGCTTAATGGTCTGTTTATGGGTAAATTGCATGGGTCTCATAAGTGGAGAGTACAGGGTCTTTTTCCAAATCAATCTGAAAATATCCCACCTTATATAGGAACACATTACCCTGTCAGAAACAGCAATGCCAGTTCCTATATTTGAGCCATACAATACATTTCCTTTTGTGAGTATGTCAGAATCATAGGTCTATAAGAGATCATATAAATACATCAAGGTAGAAGTCCAAGAATATTGGAAGATAATCTGAAAGATGTTTAGAGCTGGAAGTGGGATAAATCAAGCAATTTAATGTTGTAAAGTAGAGCTGAAAATCAGAGAAGAAGAAAACCAAATCAAGAATTATTCAGGTGTGTAGTCTGCCACAATGATATGAAAAGTGGCACAAAAGAGAATATTCAGAAAATTCCTTTCCTCTGTTCACAATAGAGGACTGTGATAAAGAAGTCACTGGACTTTTGAAGAAGAAGAAGAAAAGATGTGAGCAACAGGACCTGTGAGGGAATGGGAAAATATCACAAAATTATTACTCCCGCTTCTTCCCAGGAATAAGAAGGATGTCTTCTAAAGAAGAGAAGAAAAAAAGAGGTTGACTGGTTTCATAAGGAGAAGGAAGACAAAACAGGCTCCTGCCTGGTGACAAACCAAGAAGGTGACAAACCCAAGATTATCCACTACTTACACTGTGGGGCCAGTATGATTCCTACACAGAATTTCATTTGCAAAAGCAGCTTTAAAGAAAAATTTCTATCTGAAATTGCTTTGCATGGAAAAAAGGAAACTGCCTGGCTTAAGACATTCACTCTAAACAAACTCTGAGAAACAAAGGGTACCTCATTTTCTGTGCATTTATTAATTGCATTTAGCAATGCAAAGTACTGAAAAATATTCCATTTCTTATTCACTATTAAGTATCTTAGTTTTAAATGAGTTTCCAAGAACCTGATGTTTCCTTACCCTCTAATACCTAATGTACATCCAGTGTACACGTAACACAGATCTCCAGAAGAAGAAAAATGTGTAAATTCTGTTGTAGTAGAAATTTTAGAAAGGGTTGATAGTGATTTCCTAAGTCAGAAGAGGTATGATGGATGCATGAAGTTGAAATTGAAGGACACTCCTATCCAGACCAACTCATTGCAAAGCCTTGTGATACAAGTGACAATAGCAATAGAAGTGTTCTGTTCAAAAAGCTGTTACAAGTCCAAAACAAATACAAGATAATTTTTGAAAGTAAGCTTAGGCAGGTGTGTGGCCAGGAAAGTACTGCCTTGCCAGGATCCTTTAGCCTGTACTGAGCTCCATGCTGACAGCTGTTCAATTCTCTGCAACTTCAGTACAGACCTACCTTAACCCTCTAAACTGTATTATTTGGCCTTGAATATTTTTCTGTATGGTTCAAAGGTCATTTAGGTGGTTTTGAATTCATTTCCATAGGTAAAAGACACTTCTGCCAAAGAAAAACTCCCTTGCCCATCGTGATGAGAAGAGACCAATCACTCCACCCACCAATTTTAGAAAGCCAGTGGGAAGCAACCTGGTGCCTCAAATGGTAGTTATTGTCCTCCACTGCCACCTGGGAAACAACAGCTTGAGACTTTCACATCTGTCAAGCAGCTTTGGCATCATAATGCAAGCCCCTGAGCTTACAGGCATAAAATATTTTACACAGCCAGAGCAGATGTTAATCTCCCACTCCATTTCCATATTATTCTGTATAGCTTGTACTTGCTCCATAACATGAGTAGAAAACCACCACAAAGAGTGCCTGCAAAGGCTACAAAATGTTGTTGTTTTGTTGGGATTTCTTAGAACCATTTGATATAGTTGCCACAAATTTCTAGTCTTTTATTTTTTTCTTTCTTTCATTCCCTGACTTTTTTACAATAGCAGACAGAACTGTTCTTATTCAGGAATCCACAGTAATTGTTTTTCTTTCCTTTTCCCTCCTCCGAGAAACACATCTGAAATAAATGACCCCATTTAAAGTACTCTGCTCTTTAATTTGTACCCTGTTATGTAATCCAGCAACAGAATAGGACTGATTACCACAAAATGTACACTGTGCTCCTGGAAAATCATGAGACCTCCATGAAGCTGCAGGACACCTAACCAAGAACAAGCATAAGATGAGAATGTTGTTGTATGAACAGTGTGGGGGGGGGTGTTGGGGGGGAGGCATAATTCAATTTTAGAATGGAAAATCCTGACCATTATTTTACACTTTAAATACCAATAAAAAACAACTTGCTTAGAATGCAGACCAGATTGAGCTGATCTGGCTGGGACAAGAGAGGTCATCAGTAGCTGTGTGCCTTCATCATTTGCTTTGCATCCACTTACTGTAGGAAGCAATGAGATTCCTAAACTCATTACCAGTAAATAAACTTCTGCTGCTGACTGAATATATCTATAAATAAAATAAAAATACAGCTATCTGTAAGATGTATTTGCCATAAAAACAGATAAAACAAAAAGCTGAGTAAAAAATGAACAGTAAATATGCCAGCTTCCATAAAATATTATATACCACAGCTCTCTCTCTCTTCTAATCCTATTCTCTTACTCCAAAGACAGCAGTGCATTTTTTTCCATGGGGTCTTCCTTATCCCCAAAACACATCTGTCTTGAGTTTCTCTCAGATTTGTCAGGTGGATCAGTGCTCCCCAGGGCCTGCTCCATCTGAAGTATTTTAATTTGACTAAACACCTGATTTATTTTATCTCTCCGATGAGAAAGGCAGTTTGTCTTAATAGAGCCTGTCAGCCCACAGTCCCATTCACAGCAATTTACAGGCAGCCAGGGATGCTGGAAAAGAAGAGTGCTGTGATTCTGCATTTTATTCTCCTCCAGAAAGCACCTAAAAGCAGCTATTCACTGCTACTGCATGTGGCATTTTAGAACTGAATTAGCTTTTTATTCAAGTAACTACACTTGTTGTGAATAGCTTATCTGTAAAATTGCTACATTCACTACTGATTTTATTAACCTTTGGCTCTATCACAAAATGGTCTTCAGTTAGGAAAGACCTTTAAAATTGACAGATTTTTCTTAGGGGCCTTTATTTCAGTGACTACAGATATACTGAATTTGATCCATTGACTCCCTTTACCAGCAGTATTTAAAATTTTGAGTGTTGGTGGGGAACTGATAGTGTTTAAGGACTTCTTTTTAAAATGAAGATGTGTTTCTTCAAAAGTTCAGGAAAAGAAGTTATTATTTCTGATAATACTTTGGGTATATCCCCACCTTCATGATAATCATCTGGTCATAGTAATAATTTAATTTTTCCCTGTGTGCTTATTGTTTTACTCTTTATTTTGTATTTCAGCACAAATTGAGATAAAATATTCAGATTGAAGAGAACTAAGGCATCAAAGAGAACTCTTGACTTTTTGAAGTTCTAGTCATAGGTCAATCTAACGAGGAGACAGAAAATAAAAAGTAGCTATAAATCTGCTGAAAAAGAAAGAAGAGTTCAACTTGTGGTCTAAAATTACATTTAGAAAGAATTCTGCTTCTGGCAAAGCTCTATCTACCAAAACCAATGAGAATACTACGCAATTTCTGGTACATTAAGTAACAGAAAGGCATCATGTATCTTACACTGCATTTAATAAAAATCATAAACCCCATTCTGAATTTTATTTACTTAGATTTCTTTAAGTATTGGAAAAAAAATGAAAAAAATCAAAAAACTAGTATACTGTAAGCTGTAAGTATAGCTATACAATATAATTAAAGATCCTATAAAGTTTCTATATCAACCACTGGTTTACCACCTTCTAATACTCCTGTTACCTTTTCCAACCTATTCAGTCTATATACAAATGTAGCTGCATGTAAGCAAACACTGCAGGCTTCTCAATGTTAAATTTCTTACTGTCCTTGTGGCAAGCTGTCCTGGGGTAGAGGCAGAGTAACAACTGCTGGTAAGGAGAAAAAAAAGAAAAACAGGCATAACAAAAAATAGACTTCTAGGTTTATGTAGTATAATTTAAACTAATCCCTCTGACACTCAGGAAAAGAAAACAAGGTAAAACCACATATTCAATCAAATGAATAAAAGGCAAAATACTGGAGACATAAATGAACAAAAATTGTACAGGCATGATCCATAGCTTGCTAAAGTAGGGTTCTTAGCTGTGACACAAAATTACTGTGGGTTCTTGAATGTCTCTTAGTGTCCCAACATGTAGACAAAGTAAAACACTACCAGTCAGAGTTTTTTATGCCTGGTTAGTTAATGTTTCTGAAGTGCTTTGAGATCTTTGCATGGAATCTCTACACAGCTGCAAAGCATTATTGGTTTTGTTGAATTCTGTGATTAGTGTAAAACATGACAAATATCATCCTTGTTTATGCACTGCATCTAAGCTAACTTTTGCTCCATACACTTACAGGAAATAAAAATTAATAAATCACAAATTATTACTCCCATTACGTTTTCAGAACAAACACAGAGTGTGACTTCAGTGAAATCAGGAGGCAGTAATGCAAAAAAGAAGTGTGGACTTTGCCAGAAACTAAGTAGGGCTTTAAATCACATAACTGCAGCTTCAAAGTATCATCAGCCAAAACAATTCAACCAACAATCAAAAATTATTTTGAATCAAGCTAAGCAATTTCAGCCTTTTTTTTTCTTAAAATAAAAGCCTTTGTGACTCAATCCCTCTGCTAGATTGGAGGGGATTTTATTATTTTATGGACATTGAAAAGAAAGCAAGAACACAATGCTAGACATAAAAGAAAGTGTATTTGATCTTAGCTTCCAAGAGATAACCTGGTTAAACCGTTCTGTCTAACACTGCAGTCTGCAGCACACATCAGATGGGCTGCGATGTTTCCACTTCACAGGCTCTGTCCAGCATTTAGCATTTACCCTTTCTTGATTGGGTCACCTTCTAAATGCCACAAAATAGGGCAGCAAAAGTCAACAAAAATAAACAGGAAAACCAGAAGAAAGTAACAATCTAATGGAAGGGCTTTGGAGATAAAAGTCACTTTGTGAGGGCTGTCTGACTAAGGAGCCCCCTTGCCATTGCAACAGCATCTAATTTGAGTTCTAACTCCAGCAGCAGTTTAAAATCTTCCACTCTAAAGGGCCCCAAGTGTATCATAAAGATAAAGCATTTCAGTAGAAAACAGCCACAAAGACCTCTATTATCTTATCAGTCTTTGGTTACAACAGCTGAACCAATATGACTAAGTTCTGAATGACTTTTTTTCCCCCCTTCTTTTTATAACACTAGAATACTGAAATTTCTTTATTTCATGATCAGTTAGCAATTGTTGGTGTTCCCATATGCTACTGTCCCGTTCTTAGTCAATAAAAAGTTTTATAAATGCTCCCATTGTGCTTTGTAGCATCCCAGTGCAGAAAGCAGCACAGCAAACACATCCAGCATGCAAAACACCCCGGATTGCTTCTCTTGGGAAGGTGTAAGATCCCTGCCCTCCCTTATGTCTCAAAATGATTCTGCATTTTCAGCTTTGAGCAAGGAAATTTTATTACCATATGTCCACAGACAGTAATGGGAATTAATATTAAGAACTACTGAAAATATTCTGTAGAGAAAAGTATGTCAGATTTTGAAAAACAAAAAAGAGTTTAAATTATACTTTATGGGGAGGATGAAAATGCTTTACTGATAATTCACAAGTTTCTGTCTAATTCCATATATACTAAAACTCACACATTGCAACAATTTCTTAGGTGGGAACAATTTGAAACTCATATGATTTGCAAAACAGCAGACTTTTAAAACAATCCTATACTTATCATAGTTTCTTAGATTGGCCAAGAAACAGACAAATAGCTGAGTGAAGATAAAACCAACTCAGCGAGGCCATGCTGACCCTTCACTGTCACACGTCACTGTGCCCACAGACAGGTGAGAAGGGCAAGGACAGGGCCCCACAAGAACCTCCCTGGCTTTGGATGAGCTGAGCTCACAGCCAGCACTGGGCTCCTGCACCCATTGCCCTTGAGCTGGGCTCATCCCAAGGCTTTTATCCAGTCCACAACCCCAAATCTCTGCCTGACACTGAGCTGGGCACAGGTGCCCTCACAGGCACCTCGGAACATTCACGTTCAACTGAGCCCTATCCAACCACCTAAAGCTTCCTGCTCTATTGTTCTTTCCCTCCTCAAAAGAATTTGATGGATTTAGTCCTTCTTCAAACGTCACAGAACCATTTATTCTGCATTAAGAACAAGTCACAAGAATGTCTATAGTAATCCAGCTGAATATTTCCCCTAAAGATTTGCCATCAGCTGAGGCAGGCTTACCTGCCATAGTATGTCCAGCAAATCTTGTACTTTAGCTTTGCTCCTTCAAATAACTTTTTTTTCCTCACACATTCACTGGACTTTTTCCTCTTGCATAGTTTCTTAGCAATTCTCAAGTGTTTCCTGAGCAATATCTTATATTCAGAGGTTTTCTTCCTTGACTGCTTTTCACAGCAGTACCAATCAAAGTAAACCAATACATTCAAAATAAAAATACTGCAGTGACTGGACCAACAGAAACTCCCAAGTTTCTCTCAAACAGCCCCATAGCTGTCAAAGCAAGGTGCCAGGCAAAGCTTGGGACTAAGTTCCTGCTCAGCTCATGGATCAGCACAATGAAACTTTGCACCATTTTTAGCAGTGTGGTGGATCTACAGTTGAGTCCTAAAATGTAATCCATGTCAGGAATGCAGGAACGAATGTGATGTTAGCCAGAGCTTCGACCTCCCCCTCCTCCAAACCAGTGCCCAGCAAAAAGCAGAATTCCAACAAATCTCTCAGACTCCCTACTTCCTTTCACACACATGAAAAAAAGAACTCTGTCTGTTATAAGCCTTAGAGGACTTTAAATATGTTTAGAGCTTTTGTTACTATCTCACAGATACAATTTTATTTTACTATTGTCTTCTATTTTAGAAAATAAATTAAAAATATAAATTAAATCCACTTTGGCTCATTTCTTAGAATTTCTCTCAAATCTAGAAGAAATTGTAAATTTACACTCTAAATGATATTAAAAGATATAACACACTAAGTGTTAATTCATACATGTGGACACGGAGGGAAGATAAGGAGCTTTTGAATATATTATTTGTAGGGTTTTTCAGCAGCAAGTAGAGAGTTGGTTGTAAATGGTTTATTGCTTTCAGTAGGTTTAGAAAAGCTTCATATATACTCAATATGAACTGTTCAGAGTCTATATAGGAAAAATGTGATATTGCTGGATATAAACAGAGAAATACATATTATACATTTCAACTAAAAACTCATAGCCAACCTGTTCCTTTTGAGTTAGAATATAATGATATAGCAAAGGCCACAGGCTGTGAGCAATCTGTGATACAAACACTAAAATATGACATAAAGACAAAAATGAGTAATTTTGTTTTGTTGACTGAGTGGACTGCAACCCAGGGCATAGCATATCAAAATAAAATTAACGTGGTGGTGTTATACAGAGAGCAAAATTCACATTATTACTATTATTATAGATTCTAATACTTGATTCCAATGCTTTGAAAGTAAAAAAAAAAAAAATACAAATGAAAGTAATGATAGCCCATCCCTTTAAGGCTTTCATTCAGGACTTGAGAGCTGAAAAAATATCCTGACCTTCAGTTTCAGATTTTCCCATTTAAATACAGATGACAGTACTTCCCTAGATCATGAAGGGAGGAGAAGGTTATGCTGAGGATAGCAACAGTAAAGATTACAAACTATATTTGTGGGCAATATAACAGACAGAAATAGTATATTAAAAAAAAAAAAGAAAAAAAAACCCAAGATAAAAGAGGTATTGAAAGTGAAATGACAAAAAAGACCCAACAAACAAACAGAATCTAACCATCATTTACTTATACACCAGTTCCTCTTCTGTAGAAGAATCTACACTGAGATATCAGGAGCTGTGCTAATAAGAATAGCAGAAACACTCAAATGTCATAGTGGGAATAAACTTTCAGCATCAGAACCATCTCTGTGCAAACATCCCAAGTGGATGATGTTTTCCAGCTTTTCTTGTGAACATTAATATTGTAAGTGAAAAAAGCACAAGATTGGTTTTGTTTTCCCTATCAGAACACACATTAAGCATAAGCAAAACTAGCAGATCAAAATAATGTCTTCCTCCAGAAGACCAGAGTCATAAACATGGTATAAAAGTTAAATCCTTTAATTTTCTCATTTGCAAGAGCTGTAAAACTAACTTCAACCCAATAGTCCTACAACGTCAGGACTTTGTCACGTAGCAAAACAGGAAGTCGCATGGAGAAATGGAGATATCTGAAGCTTTTCCTTCTGATAATGGGTCACAAATATTTAATATCAGGAAAATCAAGTCCCACAGTAATTATGATGGTTGTTGCTTCTTCATTACACTGGAATTACCAATTCATCAGGTCTAATTCTCTCTTGTAGATTATCTACACATACATGTAGATCAAAACCTTCAGTAGAAACACCCTCCCTGTATTTACAATAGCATGAGAGCTGATCCCCATGCTCCCACAAACACTAAGTGAAGCCAGTTGTTCACCTTCACTATTATCTTATCTCTGAAACTGACCCAAAACACAGGGATACTTTCATCAACTTTGCCTAAATTTTGTAATTATAGAAGGACAAATAGCAGACTTGACAAATAGAAGTAAAAAAAAAAACCTCACCTCAGTTTCTAGAAAAGTCACTGTATTAGACATGTAGAGACATTAGTAAAATCTCAGGTTTAGGTCTGAGACTGCTTTTTCCTGACAACATCATTTGGCATAAAAAACTGTGTACTTACGGTAAGACATTTTGAATGCACTTTCTTATTAAACTCTCTTGATGAGATGTTTATAGTTTAATGTGAAGCTACAGATGTAAAACTGAGAATGAAAAGCTTACACAGAGAAATACTGCCCAACCTTTTACAACAGCTTCCAAGGAATTCCAACACAACAGCATTTTTTCCTAAATATAATTTTGTTGTCTGGATAATTTTTTTCCATTTTTATTTTTCTCTTCTGATTCCTAACATTTGCTGAATGAAGTTCTGCTGTGCTGGTAGTCTCACTGTATCCTAATTAAATTAAGCAATGTTTTAGATGTTTGGATTCAATAGAAAATCCCTACATTTCCTTTCCAGAAAAGAAGAAAAAAAAATTTTTTTGCCTAATATTTGCAGCTGTGCCTTGATGGGGAGGATTGAATATGACTGCTAACCCATCTCTAATATTCATATAAAACACTGCAATAAAATCTGTGGTAAGATAATTTTTGTAACATCCTCTTTTAGATGTGAAATGAGATTTTCTTGTTTTTCTTTTGCTTATATACAATCATAGGTAGTGTATTCTTTGGAATTACAGTGTTGAGAGTCACAACTGATGACAGTCTGGAATAAATAGGACCTTGTCAAGTAACACTAAAAGATTGGGAGTTTGCTGAAGAAAGAAATTTAGATGGAGAATTCAGGACTGATTTTGAAATTGCTCCATTTCATTGATTGTTCTTTCCTCACAACACACAGCTGGATAAAAGTAATTTTGTTTCCATATTCAATTTAAACTATAACAAGTGATTTCTGGGTGCTATTAATCTTATTTTTTCATTTTGTAAACACGATAGAATTTCAAAATCTATACAATATTTCATTCTTTTAAAACTAGTATTTCTTCCCATGCAAGTGCAAAAAAGCACTTATTTAGAAGGAAGAGCTCTCCAATTAAAACTTGTCTCTCCAATCACAGGGATAAAGTGAATATCTGTGCTATCTAAGCTGATTCTGGAAAGAGAATTGTATATGTACATGCATAAAAAGTGGCTGGAAGGAAGCTGAGTTTAGAGGAAGTTCTCTTAATGTCTCATTTAATGAGTATAGTTCATATGAATTAGATGACATTAATTTCCTTATTTAACAGGAGCTAGTTACTTGTGATTTCTGTAGCTGATTATTTGGCTTTCATTAAAAATGGTTCATTATGTAAAATAAGCTTTTGTTTGGTTTTTTTCAGTCTTCTCCATTGTCTAAACTATGGATTAATAATGAAAGGTAAAAAAAAAAGAATTATATTTTTTAATTAAGTTTTTAATTTTAAAGAGCAAGCTATAGAAAAGGACTTAAATTTTTTTCCTGCTCTTTGCCACAATATTTGCAGAAATAATGTGATTCTTCTCTTTAAATAGTGAGAAGCACTTTACACTTTAATATCTACAAATACATCCATAGGGTGATGGCACGAAAAGGGAACAGCTGAACTTTATGCAGCTTTTATGTGTAATTCTGCAGCGGGACACACGAAAATCAGGTGAGAAAACCCCACATCTCCTCACTGTGTCTTCCTGTGGAGCTAATCCAGTTTTGAGGAGCAAAATGCAGTGAAGCTGACCCAGCTGTGTGCCAGGAAGGTCTAGGAGAACAAGGACAGGAATTAGTAGTTTTCCCTGAGGGTGCAGGAAGGGTAGAAAGAAATCTTTTCCATAGGTGCCACTGCAGCTTTTCTATTAAAAGGCTAACTGATTTACATTAGGATTCAATTATTTGGGCTCATTTGCCATAATGGTAACACTGAGGATGACACACCAGAACACTCCAAGAGCCTTGCCTCTTTTCTTATACTGAAAATTGAAACCCAAATGCATTTCTTCTGCTGCATTCAGAATGCACAATATACACAGGAGAGGAGATATGCCCCTGTGAAATGTACTCTGACTTCTGATGTCTTGCAGTTACTTTTTATATCTTGTTAAATAAGTTACTTCCACGAGTTCTTAGTTAGTAATTATTAGCTACACAACTCAGAAATGTCTAAATATAAATATGAGGAGTATTAGTACTGCAAGATTTATATACTTTAAATATAAATTTTAATTTTGATCTTAATTACATTTTTATCTTTCATGTCTTACAAATACAAACAAGTATATCAATGAAAAACTTATATTTGCCTCTGAAGATTTTTATTGCCTCTGGTGATAAGTAACGAAGAAGCAAAGTTTATTGCAAAACAAGGACATTAGCATAGCCTGTCTATCACAGAAGCTGTAAAGAAGAAACTTCCTACCTCATTTGAGAAGAGACAATTTAGTCAAAAGCCTTTGATATGTATGGAGAAGCAACAAAATTTTATACATTTAGAATGTGCCCAGAGAAGAGAGTTAAAGCCCATTTCAATGGGCTTTGAAAGAAGTCCATTGATATATTCATTAATATTGGCATTAGGTGGCATCTTTAGGCTTGCAAAACTGAATATTATTTTAAATTTAGTTCATAATCAAAGAGTTAAAAATTGAAAGTGCTACTTATCTGCTGCACACAACCTAACAATCTGCAAGAAAAATTCAGCAGAGCATATTACTTCTACAAATAAGAATTATCATATGTCTTTTGAAATAACCACAACATTGCTGAATGGGCATGAGAAACAAAAACCAAACAAGTAAACTATGTTTTTTGTTATGCTTTTGTTCCCTGAGGGTTTATTTTATAAATAAATAATTTAAAAAATGCAATCCAGAGCAAATTAGAATTCTTTGACCAGCTTGTGCTCCTGTAAATACACTACAAAATAATCAGACAAGATTTCTAACTAGAGAAAAACCTTCTAAATCACATTAACCAGAGTACAAAGGGAGTGGCCTGCATTTGCAGACTGCAGTTCCACACATATTCCAGGAGTGTTCTGGAACAATTACACTCTAACCACAAGCATGAGTGTGTTTAGCCAGATGATTCTCAGAAGCCACTAAAAGTGGAGTCAGAACTTTCCTTAATTCAATTTATTTGTATACCTAGCTGATCACAAACCAAAACATTTAACACAGCCCTTTGCTGAAGAGTGTTTGGTATTTAAATTCTTCACAGTCCCAACCTAGAGTGGTATCATGGGGTGTTTTTTTGTGCTTCCATAGGTATTTTACCACTAAAACAGGATCACTCAGGAAAAAAACCATAAACACTGCCTGCTCAAAAGTCTTAATATAATCCAATATTCAAAGGATTTAGCAAAACTTTAAGCACAGTGTTACAATGACTCACAATAAATCTTGAAGCACTGGGAATATGTAGGAAGCATACCAAGAGGTTTTGAATCCCACTATAACAGCATTCTAATTCAATATACTATAAATAGACCCAGGTTATATTTAAAGAAATCAGGATCTTTTAACTGTTTCTCTCGCCTTAAGATAACTTAATACTGTCCAGGTTGCATTTTCATTATTTTATTTCTACAGCAACCACAATTGCAGCATTATTTTTCCTTCCTAACAAGACACTCAAAAAACTCAAAGAAGCAGCAGAAGCAGGGAAAACAGATTTTCAAAACCAATTGAGACTATTCTTAATTGGTTTTGAAAGTTAATCATCTTCTTTTGAAGTGTCCTATTTAAAAAAATAGTTTTGTCTGGAAGAACACACCGTTGCAACTCGATGCAATGTTTCTGAGGTGTTTCACAGAAGTTACTTCAGTGTAACTGTGATGCTGAAATAATGCCAACTTAAATGATGGCTAGTTGTGACTGCAAAATAATTTTGAACTTAAGCAATGTATTTTGTGGTTATTTCCTTTCAATTGACTTTAAATAAATTTTAAATCAAAATTCCAATCTCTTTGCACTTGCAAAGATCTCAGGTACATTTCCAAGGAGTTTCTCACATTTAGGTGTCTCTGGGCCAGGTTTTTTAAGAAATTTAGGCCCCTTACTATTGCAAATATCCCTGTGGTCATGTTTTCAAAAATGTTTGAAGCATCTAAGACCCATTGAGTCAGATGACATCTTAAACTATTTTGAAAAATGAGATAAATGTGTGTGAATCACATAATATTACCTTTAACTTGGTCCTGATGTGATTCTTCCCCCAGCTGACATTACAGCCATGAAATGTCTTTCTAAATGCTGCTGCTGGCTTAAAGCTGCATATAGATTCAAGGGCAGGGTGGATAGGCATTTGGAAGAGGGAAGAGAAATCTATTTGACTGATTCAAAATACACAAACCCCACCAGGATCTGGAAATCCCTGGAAATTAGTCAGAGGTAGAGATAATATTAGTGCAAAAGTGTAATTTTCCCCTGTTCTTCCTCATTCCTGAGTCTGTATTTATAATTACTCCTGAAATCAAATGGGTATTTTGCCGGTTTTTCCCCTTCATGCCAAAGATCTCCATTATATTTTTTTCTCTGAGTTCTTTTGTAACAACTTCAGCCCTTCAAATACAGTACTGGATGACTTTTTTTATTAAGATTTGTTTTTCCCTTATGGAAATTCACACCTATGGGTTGGCCAACTGTCCTTCCTTAACACAGAAGTTTTATTTACTTTTCTCTTGTGCAACACCAACTAGTAGACATGAGAACCTGGATTATGTGATGGTCTGTACACCTCGGGCTTAGGGCTGACAGGTTTTGGTCAAAAGCTAAAGTTACTCACTTTGAGTTTCATTTAGCACAAAATACTTTTCAACCACATCCTTACAGTAACTTCTAAAGTATAAACATCAATATATTTGGCTGTTTCAGGGTATTAAAATAAATAGAAATATAAATAGAAATATTGTTGAAGGATTGCTGGAGGACTTGGGATATTTAGATATCTCTTTCTAGAACTCAGTAGCACTTTGGTAACTTCCAAGTGGTATGGACTAGATTCACTTAACAAATTTTCAATTTCTTCCTTAGAGTATTAGCTCAATATGCCACAGCAAAGATAAGGTTTTTCTTCTCTAGAGTACCTTAAATGTCCTGCATTTAGGGGAGACCAGCAGCCTGCAGTAAAGAAAAGCCTGCATCTTCAGCTCTATCATGGACTCAACATAGACAGCATAGACAGCACTCTGCATAAGACAACCAGCTCGTATAAGAGGATGAATGAACAAAGAGAATACATTAAAATGCATTTATAAGGCAACACTCTCACACTCTCTCTCTCACATTACTTTCCCTATTAAAAAAAATAAATAAATAAAAGGTCAAGAACTCATTATTGCTTCAGTCATTAATTTGGTTTAGGATGGAGTAATTCTCAGTTGTTTAACTAACTTGACAACTCTGCACCTGCTATGACATAGCTAACACTGACAAAAAATAGCACTACTAAGTCTCTAAAAGCCTGAATAGGTAGATGGCAAAAGTATTACCTAGTTTACCAACTAATCTTCTAATTCTCACCATATCTTTTAACCATTTCCTATCTTCTAGCTGACAATCAAGAACATTAAACACATATAACATATCTTGAATTCTTGAACCACAGAAAATGAACTCTTTCAAAACTGAGTCTGTGAATGTTATCATTTTGAGCAGGAGCTGCATTCTCAGCCTTGGAAGTGGTGATGCCAGCTGGTCTGCATGATCTGACTTTGAGAAGTGAGGAGCAGTGGTCTCCTTTAACAGGTCACAGAAACATGGAAAAACTTGGATTGGAAGGGACCTCAGATTCCCATTCCAGCCCCTCTGCCATGGGCAGGAACATCTTCCACTAGACCAGGCTGCTCAAGGCCCCATCCTGTCATGCTGTGAGTGTTGGAGTGAGCTTTTTGGTAGGAATGATTTTGTCCTTTGTGAAGACTATTCCATTAAAACAAGTTAAAAAACATTTATTTTCAATACATCCATCTTCAGTTTTCCCTCACTTCCAAACTTGAACTTTATATTAATTTCTACATGTTCAATGTATTTGAATATTTTACACAGACATAGATGTCATAATGTGAATATTTTATGGAAGATTCTGCTAATGAGCAATTAACACCTATATTTGGTCATGGGTTATTTGCTGCTGATCACCATAGCACTTTTCAGTAGTCACAACTATGGCTCAGAAAAGAGTTCTTCTCAGTAGTTTTGAGTACAATACACATGAAAGAGGAGAGGAAGAGGCAAAGTGGGAGAAGAACCTCACTTAGCTATTAAGTTAAGTGAACTTTAGCTATGTGTAGAGACTGACTGTGGTTTTTCCATGTCACCAGAGGGAGAATTTTCACTGTGTCCCACTCTTAGCACCAAGTGTTGATAGCTGTCTGATGGTGGGATATGTTTTCTGAGAGTATGCAGAGACATAAAGTGCCTTTGTCTATCACTGCTATCTTAAAAATTGGCAGACCTTAACCTGATAGGATTAAGTATTTCTTTTTCTTCTTATCCTTCAGAAGTGGGCACCCTGTCTTTGGCTGAAGTCTGAGAGGCACAAAATTACACTGTATAACCCCTGGAGGGGAAGAAAGCAACAACAACAAAACAAACAAAACAAAAAAAAAAAAAAAAAAAACAAAAAAAAAAAAAAAACAAAAAAAAAAAACCAGATAGGAGGGTCAATTAAATACATCCTGAAGTAGAAAAACCTCTATTTTCTACAGCCCCTAAAAAAACAATATCCACAGTTGTCCTGTGACTCTTGCAGAATCCCAGCAAATGTGTCCTGGCACCAGAGGCAGGGATTGAAGGTAAAACTTTCAATCAGAAGCCAATAGGCAGTCTACAATTCTTAAGGAATCTGGAAAAACTAAACCACAGAACAGCTATGCCCATTTCATTTTCTTGACCTTCCTTAATAAACCTGTTCTTTTGAGGTTACCAGTTGAGACTTGATTTGTCTGTAAATTTTCCCACATTTAGAACAACTTATTTGTGTAAGCCTACATTAAATATCTGTATACAGTACACTGACTTCTTAAATCTTGCAATCTGAGTGTGCCACCTGCAATTAGAAGATTTTGGTTTAGTATCTGTACTAAGGTGTATTTCAACTTTCAAGGAAAGCTACAATTGTCTACTAAACAGTTACATCAAAGATCAAATCCCATAATTAAATTTCAAACTACAGTGAACTATAAATAGTTTTCTGATCTCAGGGGTTAGAACTGGGATCTTATGTCAACAGAATACTTCAGGGGCATATATCAATCTACAGTATTTCCAAGCCAAAACAAATGCAAAAGATCTATCTTCACACATAGTAGTGTGTTTAAAAATGTCGGAAATGTCAACCGCTTACATACTTTCATATTATCCCTAATTAATACAAATTGCATTTAATTTCACATTTAGTAAAACATATTGCTGCCCAAAATAAGGACTATAATTTTTATCAGCAATTATTATTACTGATGCATCAACACAATTATTTAAATTCAATGTATATAGAGGCAGAATCCATGCAAGCATTTACAGTTTTTGTTCCCTCTGTGTTTCTTCCCTAATTTTTGTGGCTTGGAGCTCCTCCAGATGCTGTCTCTGACTTTGTGGTTTTGTATTTGAGATCCCATCTCCTGATTCATAGCATTCCTTGATTGACAAACAGATTAAGATATTAAAACAAACAGTTACCTGTGTATAATCTGTGCCTGACAGCTGCACTGCTAAGTTTCCCCTTTGTGGTGAACATACTGTTTCAGATTTGATTCATTTCTTGGGTCTCTGTCACTGTGTTTACTAAGCTATTCAGTAACTGGTGACACATGTGATCTCCACACTGCAAGCTGCTCTTCAGACTCACAGGATTTTTCTCTAGTCCCTCCCTCTTCATAAACTAAATTATTTTAAAAAGAACATTGGGTTTTGTATTTCCAAACTGATGTGCCTCCTAATTGAATGCAGAACACTTTCAAACTATTTTTCACTAGAGGCACACTTTTTTTCCTGATTTTAATGCACAATATAATACCTTCATTGGAAGATTAAAATTGCTTTACTAGAAGTAAAACCTGTTATTATATGCTTTTTTAGTGGTTTTGTGTTGTATAATGTAGGGTGAATTATGTAAAACACACCAAACAGGATACTCTACAAGCTGCTACTAGCATGCTGCAAACAATCACAGTCTCACTGATAGACTGGGACTTAGCATCTTAAAATTCCTGTGGAAATCAAGTGCATTTTATGTATTGAGTTTGATTATTTAATCAGACAACTTGCATTTTGCCCTGGCTAATTTGGAAGGCTGATAATATTTTACTCATAAAGTAATTGTGCACCTGTTGTGATGGAAACCTGTTCAAACAAATCTTAATAGACATGAAGATTCATTCCCAACATGAACGTGTTACCCTCTCATTACTGCAATCTATGGGGCAGCAAATTTTAAGCAGCTTAAGAACAGGTCTCAGCTTAATCTTGGAAAACTCTTCAAGAAATTTATGACAATACACCTAAACTTTGTCAAAATATGTCAATACAGACTGAGGTAAATATTAGGATATATGGGTTAAACTAACAGCAATTTAAAAAAAAAAAAAGAGCAAGAAAGATATGTTCATAATAGCACGATTTCAGTGTGAGAGCTAATGACAAAGATCCAGTTTTGATCAAGCTGCCTGGCTATAAATCTATTAATATTATTATCACAGAGAGTAATGCCTACAATTAATTCATAGGATCAGGGCAGGCTACATCCTTCATAGATTTGTGTTTCCTACAAATCTGAATTTATCAGTTCAGATAAATTTCTATGGAAATTATTTCAATACATCTTTCTATTTTCTTAAAAATTCATATATTGGTATTAATTGATTGATGGGACTTCATCTTTATAGTGGTTTTGAAAATTTTCTCTATTGTCAATCATGCCAAAAAAAATTTGTTGGGATGGAAAATAGATGAATTATTTACTTCAATCCACCATAAATATTTGAGGGAGGAACAGAAGGGAGATAGTGAATTGATATAAATTCACTCACCAAGTAAGGGGACAGTATTGTGAAGGACCTGATTGGAGCGAGGGGATCATGATTAGCCTGAAATCACTTTAATGTTGGCAGGAGGAGACAAAAACAGGGAAAATGAGCCCAGTTTGGCTAGATTTGCCCTTTGGCAGAAAACTGTCAGATGTCATTGGTCAGATCCTAAGTGATGTGACACAGTTAAACAAATCAAGATATCTTGAAAAAAAACACTGATAACTAACCTCCTCTAAAAGGTCAACTTGTTTAGAGGGGACAAGGACAACCCTTCTTGTATTTCTTCTTCTATTCGTCATTGAGCTTAGGCTTTTGAGGCAGTGGCTGTGTCAGGTTGCACATTATGTTCTTGCTATTATCAGTTGCAAGGGAGTTACTAAATGTACCCCTACTTCATTTTTCCTCAATAATAATGCTATGTGCCTTAAGTCTTACAGATGACATTTCTGACTTGCCTCAATTTGTTAAGTTCCCAGTAAGGTATTTTTACGTATCTCTTAAGAAAAAAAAAAAAAAAAAGAATCTGATATCTCTGGTATCATCAGGATGTCCTCATTACCATACAATATCCACACATCATGATCCCATTTCAAGACACAACTTTCTGTTCAGAAATGGAGTTTAAAACCAACTGAAAGTGAAAAGGATTGCCACAAAGGTTCTTGTTATTCAGTGCCAAAGTTTGATGTTGCTCAGAAAGTGATATTTTATGCAAGGGGTTTCTTTCCCAATTAGCTGCAGAGAAGGCTGAGGAGAGTGGTCAAAGTGCAGAACAGCTTTCATATAAAGAATAAACAAACATATTTTTATTTTTCAACCTGGAAAAGTGACAGAGCATGGTGTAACAAAGATGAACAAAGATGAGCAGAGAACAGTTCATTCTAAGAATATCAATTCTAAGATCTAGGGGCACCTGCAAGGTACTAGGTACAAATATACACCGTATTGCTAACTGCTGAGCTTATCCCCACAGACATTGCAGCTGTCTGCTAAAGGGTTCAAAAGTGACTGGACATGTTCATAGATGATAATTCTATCAAGGGTCATTAAACCTGAATTACCACCTCTGAATCAAGCAATCCATTAATCATATTTTGTGGGAAATTGGAAGAGTATGCTGAGGAAATATTAGTGTATGTTTGCCCTTTCCTTACAGCCTTCCACAGGTTGAACAGTGTCCAGGGACAGAATGCTACAGGACATTGTGTTCTTTATATGGCACTTAAAGTTTTCTGAATATGAAACACCAATAACAAAGGACTGATAAAAGTACATCTGGAGGTTTCCACAACATTTAAATTGACCATAAAATTTCAGTCCTTTCCATACTTGCCTATATGTATTTTTCTAGATAAACGCTGACGTTTATCAATTTTTTAGAAATTGACTTTGTAACAGAAAACAACAAAAAGTCAAAAGCACCAAAGCGTAATGAAATACAAGAAATGGAGCTTCCACTTCTGTTTTAGCAGTGCAAACTCCTACATAAACACTTATTTTTCCATAAGAGGTTGTGTATTTGTCTTCAGTAGGAGTTTTATTTTACTAAAGGTAAGAAACTTCATTGGCAACTAAGCTGGGCACAGAGGCAAAATAAAATTTGCCACTGACATCCACTTTCAGAGGAGAAGGTGCTGAGGTCCGAGTAGTGATACATTCTTCAACATAGAAACCTTTCTACTGCACTTAAAGGCTCTGTATTTATTACAGAAAGCCATAACTGATATACTGGAAAAAAAAAAATATATATATATATATACACCACCAAAACAACCTCCCAATAGAGGAAAATGCTAATTTTTTCTGTGGAAAAAGTGGAGAAAACAGACTTGTAATTTTTAGTTTATAGGCAACCTTTTTTCTGCTAAAAAAATTAGATGGCCGTTGAAAATAAACACATTTTAATACCGCACATTTTCTTGTCACTAATTGTAAAAATAAAGAATGGATCACATTCCAGAAGGCAGTCTGTTGTAATGTGCAAAAGAAATGTATTGCTGTTTTAGTTCCTTATTATTAGCATCATTATCCATCTTGTTGCTTTTTCCCATGAACCGTTGATACTATTTCTTACTACATTATTTGGAACACATTTCACAAAGCCTAGAATCTGAGTGGGCTGTCATATTTATTTCGGTGTAGTACAGAGTTCAGACACTGACCTCTGAATAGTTAAGCTTAGAAATATACACTGATAAGGTAAAAAACATATAGATTTCTGTGACTGTGGTAAGTAAAAAAATCACTGTGTGCCTGGAACTAAAGGCCATGCATCCTGCTTGATGTTTTTTAGAAAATATATTCAACAATATGGAAATCTTGATTTATGTGAAAGGTTGATTACAGTGTAATTTATAGTTCTGGAGTTTTAATAACTAGAAATGGTAATAGTCATTAACTTTCAACATTAGAAGTAGTCATGATTGTGAGAGGTGCCACTGAAATACAACCCTCTCAACAAAAGACTAGAGCAACAAAAATGTTTGGCTTTCTTTAATGTGATAAACACAGCTTCAATCCTGCCAAGACTTATATGTACATAATTTAAACATTAGCACTATGTACAGTCAGCAGTCCAATCTCTTCCACAGAACTATACTCTGTACAACTGGGGGTTTGTCTGTTTAAATCCAGAATCTGAAGAAATATATTTAATATTAAAAAATAAGTCAAGAAGACATAAGAAAATATAGTTGAAAGTGTTTCACACCAGTGATTAGTCTAATTGTGCTGGTATCTTGACCATAACAAACAGATACAATGGGGCTTGGTAAGCTTAACCAAAATATTCTTATTTTTGGAATTCATTACCTTCTTCAAGCAAATTTGACTAAAGGGCGTGCAAACATTAACTGTTGAAAGTGCTTATGAAATATTCAGGCATTCAAATGTCTTAATTTAGCAGGTCAGGTTAGACCTGGAAGCACAGCCCTTGTACTGTGTTACACAAAGTGCTGGTGGCTGGAGCAATGGCAAAACAAAAGCACTGCTCTGATCTGAAGAGCTGTGACACAAAGCTGAATATATCACTTCATTGGATCATGGCAATAAATTCATTATGAGAAACCTTTACAGCCTGTGGTATATTTCTAATCAGGACCAATTTCTTGAGGATTTGGTTGTTGGGGTTCTGGGCTGTGCTGTTTTGTTGAATGTTTTCATTGGTTTCACTAATTGGAACCAGCTGATACTTTTTCCTGTGTATTGATTTTTTAAATCCTAGCAGTTAACAATGATTCTAATGTATCATAACACTTTAGACCTTAATCATATAGTGGGGCTTCTGCTTGTAGCTTTTGTTTGAGTTTTAATTAAGAAGATCTTGTGTCTCAAAGCCTGAGCAGGGTTTTTAATTGCTAGTATGTATATCACACAGACTTCAAAAGAAATAAAATATGTTTATAACAGAGAGCACAAAGGAGAGCTTTGAAATGTCTATAGCCATACAAAGTGACATAATTAAAAACCTCTGAGTGCCTCTGTGATATAAGGCTTATATATATTTATTTATACATATTTATGAGGCAGACTGTTATATACCCTTAGACTTCATGAGAAAGAATTTTCAGCAATTATACTGAAAAATAATTACTACAAATTCAGACTACTGTGTTGATCAGGGCTAAAAGAAAACAGATTTATTTTCCTCAAAATGGACTTCAAATTTGATATAATGCCGCAAGAAACACCTGAAAGCTTATCTGTGAAGACAAATTTTATAAAATGGAAGCAAAAATAACATTTTAAAATGTTTTGTAAATCATGTATGTTTTTAAAAAAATTAATTCACTGTAAAAACCACAACTTTCTCTAAGATTCATTCATGCACAACTCCTTCCAAGACTATTCCAGAAATGGAGAGTGTTAAATTACTGGATTGAAACAATTGTGCTTCACAGTCCTCTTCCAATCATTAATACACACAAAAAATGCTCCTAGAAAACACCTCCTTGTGTCTCTCCTGTTCCCATACCAGGGAAAAACATCCTTTCCAAAATTGTTTGTGGATATCTTACAAGAGAACTATCAAGTGGGTGAAGAAGTTTCATTATGCTAAATTCAACTTTTCCTAGGAAGCAGAAATTCTGCCTCCCACCTACCAAAATACTTTGAGGCCATTAAATGTGCACACGTCACACAAAACAGGGGGTTTAGACTCTTATTACTAAAGCAGCAAATATAAAAGGAGACGGGATAAGCATGGGAAGCATAATAGAAACAGCCTTGGATAAAGCCATGGACATCAATCACTCACCTCCCAAAATAGAGTCTACTGTACAAAGACAGCATGTGACATTCAAGTCACAATGCCTATAAATATAGAGAATTCCAGTTGTAAACATCACCAATGGAAGGCAGAGGACTAACCTGCAGCACAGGAGCTGCTGACCCAGGAGTCACTCTTCTCTAAGGCTGCTAAACCAATTCTGACCCTTTCACGATAACATCATTGCTTAAGTTACTTAAAGACTGACCTTTCTTATTTGATCTTCAAAGACTCTGCATGCTGAGAGGCTATTGGCCCTCAATAGACCATTGAGGGCTATTTCAGTAGGACAACTGCCTGATGCATGCAAGACCGTGCTATTCCAGAGATTTATATTTGGAACAGAAACAGAAAACTTGAAACAGACTCTGTATAGTGATAAATGATGCTACTCTGCCTAGCTGTGGCTGCTGAAGAAAAACTAGATAACCCAGCAACAGAAATACATGCAGTGAGGGAGGGTGAGGACAGAGCTCTGTACACTCAAATATCTGGAAATAAAGAAAAGAGCCCTGCCGCACTTTGTTTATTCAAATATGTAACAATTAGAATGAAAAGTATTTCCTGATCCTGATTTTTATACAAAGGAAACCAAATACTGCAAAAGCCAGATGTAAGCCTAACAAATTGCTTGTGTACCTTAAATAAATCCATTTGCATGCACACCCTGGCAAATAGGATACAATCAAATGATTTGCACAGACAACTCTGGGATTTTTTTTTTTTTCCAGGTGAGCAAGGCATTTAACTCAGGTCAACTGCTTCAGAGACATTTGAAAACTTGACCTATGTGTTTCATTTATAAACATATCAAATGAACAAGCAGACTTATTTAACCACTGGAATTTGGCTACAAAGCATTCTGGCAGATTCTCCTCAGTTTCAGGCAACCTCCCTGAAGTCAATGGCTTGTTTGGCTGGAATTCAAGGAAGAATCTGGACCATTCTTAATAACTGAAATCTTAATAAAGAAACTCAGCAAAAGCAATTTTACAAGTGAGGCACACTATGCAAGAGTAATTGTGAACAGGAACAATCCCACACCAAGAAAAAATGAATTATTCACTGTTTGTTACTTTTGTATTGGCCTCTATTGTCTGAATTAATAGATATAGTTTATAATTATATCTTGATTAACACTATTGTGTTCTAAATATAGAAGGTAAAGCAAGAAAATACCGTTTTTATTTGTTTCTCTCAGCCAATTATCTTTTCTTCTTGTCTGTGTGCTTCCCAAACATGAATAGAAACAGTTTTTGTCAGTGGTACATTTTTTTTTTCCTGCTTTCATCCTTTTTTCTGGCACTGATTCTTAGTGAACTGCCTTCCCACAACCAAGATGCTAGTCTTTCACTAAAGGGGAAGGGCTGTGGTTGTGCAGACACAGAGGAAGAATATGTGCTCAGGTTATCCTTAGTGAGAACGACACCTTCTCTCTAAAATAAACAACTCCCAGTAACAGTCAGTGCAAAGAGCAGCTCCTCACAGGACCACAACTTCCTTTCTTATAATCAACTTTTTTTTTCCCTCTAATGAATTCATTGATTTATTTTTACCACATAACTTCATGTCTCTAAGTTAGACTCTCTGTAATATGAGCAGAAATTCTGTACAAGTTCAATTCAATAAAATTATTTAGAATCTAATGGAAATTGAGGAAAAATATATTTGACCTCTCAAAGACAACAAATTTTCAAATGTAGTTCTTTCAGATCCCAGAATGCCCTACCAATTACTTTGCTGGAAATTCAATCATCACCATGAAAATGAGCTTCATGATTGTGGAATCTACCACCTTGAACAACAAAAGGATTTATTTTAAAGTATGCTTCCCCTAATTTGTTTTGTTCCTTTCATGTAATCAGGTTTTCATGCTGCCATGTGCTAGATTGTTATTTGTCTGTGGATTTTTTTCTCCTTTCTGAGATGATTTAAGGTACACAAATGCTGATAGGAGTTAATAGCAGACTATTGGGTTAATAGTGGTTTTATTGGCTCAGAGGTAACCAGCCTGGAGACAGTGGTTAGGTCATGGGTTTGGGAGCCCAAAGGAAAGGATTCCAACTTCAGACCTGTTCCTACTCCAGGAACAGGTATGTATGCTATGTAACCCTGCACCTAGTTTTCTTCTCCTATAAAATGACACTAATGCCTTTGTCAAGAGGTCTGAAGTGTAAAACACAACATAACAGCAACCATATTTTGTCTTCCATGTTGGTTCTATTTTTAAAAAAATAAATGCAGCTGCAGTAGCAAAGATTCAGCATTGCATCTTGCTGGAAGCCAACGAGCAGCATGGATGAATATTGCAAATTTTATGGCAACTTAAGGACAGGTTACACAGGAAATGGGTTGTGGAAACTAACTGAGGGACTAGCAACACATAAATCTTCTGAGCCTAATCTGAGGATCCTTTTTACACACTTAATGGACTATTCCCCCGGAAAAGGTAGTTGAGATTTCTTCCAAATCTGAGTGAGAGTGCTTTGTAGAGAGATGAGAAAAGAATGAGAGGCAAGAACTCTACCCACTCACTCTGCAGAGAGCATATATGCTAGGAAAATAGGAGGAACAATGTAAATCCAGAAAAACAAACCTTTCTATTTCAATAATTGAGATGTCATTAGAAAGCATTTTGTGCCATATAAAAGAATAAAGAACATTATTCTGCATTGTTAGAGATGCCACCTCTTTTAAATTTGATTCGCTAATAGCTTTCAAGTAGTTTCTATTTAAAGACTAAATAGCTATATTTTGCAATTAATAGACAATAATAATTCAACTAGCATTCAATGTTTTCCACAGTATTAAGAGACAATATGGCTTTAAATAGATTGTGATTTCAAGACATATTTTTTTTTTAATTGCAGTCAATTTTAACATGTTTCTGCAAAATTGTATGCTATATTTCTATCACTGATATTACTATGGGATTTCTTACCTGCCTAACATATATGCATTGCCATAATTCTACCAGAACAATCAGGAGAATCCAACAGATTTTTGGTCCTGAAGGAACCAATTATAACTTATTTATTAAAAAGAGCCAATCTTTCATCTACTTGTATAATAAAATAAAAAAAATTGGAACTGACCTGAATTTCCCTAGTGGAAATTTAAATCCCTAAGCATCAATTTTCATCAAATAGAATATATATATTTTTTTACATTAAATAATTTTATGGAAAAGTTTTATTAACATGATGAACATGACTTTTTGATCCTACATCTTTTTAGTGCTGTTTAACAAAATTATACAAATGAAGAGAAATAAATCTTGGGTACTTTGTGTACTCCTCAAACATGTCTTATGACCCCTTCTCACAGCACAAAAAAAGCACATGTTAAATTTGTTGCTTAATCAATAACACTGAATTTCTTCTGACTAAGAAAATGCTTGGAAGAATTGATGGGTGAAGGAAAACACTTCAAGTTTTATACCTACTACTTAATTGTCAAGAGATTTTCACTTTTCCTAGGATTCTGGCTCAAGAAATAATGAGACTACTGGAAATTATTGCCCACAGATACAACAAATTTTGCACTGATTTCAGTAAGTCCCAAATTGTATCCAGACCTGCTCTTTCTCTGCATAACGGGATTAATAGAAACAATTTTTTTCAATTTTGAATCAAAGATGTAGAATAGCAATGGCACAATTACCACCCTTTATAATCTGAAAGCTATTTCTACACACAGTTTGTGCAACTGGGAAGAAGCAGTACCAAGTACTGATAACTCTGCATTTCTTCCTCTTCCTCTGCTCAGAGATATATGGCTGATGTCAGTGAACTAATGTAACTAACCTGGTGTTTTGTGATAACATCCCTGATACTGCCTATAACTGATTATGACATACTCCATTTTTTTTTTTGCACACTCATCAGTCATGGCACCCTCTAGTCATGACAGCTATTTCTATTTTTTTTTCTGAAATTTCAAAAATCCTCAATCCCTTTCTTAAAATATATGCAACCATTTAAAATTTGATCTAGTGAGATACCTTTAATTTCTCCAAGGAGATCACTTGTGTTTAATTTTTCCATCTTCTCCTTCCAGTCTTTAGAAAGTAGCTTTTCCATACAGGATGAATCTATTAAAAAAAAAAAAAAAAAATTATGAAACATAGTCTTACAGGTGCCACCTTCATTTTAAGACTGTTCTCCCAGTACCATTTGAACCACAGCTTAGAAAGGAAATGAACTTGCAGCCAAACATAGTTCTTATTTAACTGCATTTTAAATCCAAAGTAATTCCCCTGGGGTTAATGGAGTTACTATGGATTTAACAAGGGTCTAATTGAAAGGAAAACTTCATTGAGAATTTATGCATGCTAACTGCCAATTTACATGCATAGATTGCCAATGTATATACGAATTCTGTCTTTTTCATTTGAGAATGATTGTACACTCAAAATTATACATGAAGATTTAGTAGTTTTTTTTTGGAAATTTGGCACACAGTGACATCTGAAACCCATTTTTATACCCATGTCAATGCAAAAGTTATTCATATAATGTCCCCATGGAATTCATGAAAGCACTCTACATATTTGATGTTCACAGTATCAGAAATTTTCTCAGTATGCTACAAACAACATGCAATGATTAGAACATAGGCTTTCATCATGTCAACTTCAGAATGCATTTCAAGGCTTTGCCCCAGCCTGGGAGGCCTTCTGGAGGCAAAACTGTCACTGAAGTCATTACACTTTGGAGAAAGTAAAAGATTGGTCCTAGTAAGCTTCCTGTGATCAGACCCTAATCCCGCTACAAAATTTTATATTGAGCATAAAAAACTCCAATAAATTCTAAAGGTTTTTTTTCAGTTCCTAAATTAAACTAATTGGCTCTGATATCTAAATTATAGATAACCTTGCAGATACCTAGAAAAGGTGATTTTTAAGATAGAAATTGTTATGAAGGGAGCCTACAAGACTGCAAATTCTCCTGCAGGGAGCCTACAGGAAAGATGGAGAGAGACTATTTACAAGAGAATGTAGTGGCGGCTCAAGGAGAATGGCTTCAAACTGAAAGAGAGTAGGTTTAGAGTTTATATTAGTAGAAAATTGTTTATTGTGAGGGTGGTGAGGCACTGGCACAGGTTGCCCAGAGAAGCTGTACATGCCTCATTCCCTGGCAGTGATCAAGGCCAGGCTGGATAGGACTCTGAGTGACCTGATCTAGTGGAAGGTGTCCCTGCCCATGGCAGGGGAGTTGGAATAAAATGATCTTTAAGGTCCCTCCAACCCAGGCCATTCTATGATTCTGTGGTTGATGTGATGTGGGTTTTTATGACTTTTAAGAAGCACAATTCGGATTTCTAAACAATTATCAAGAAAACGTCACAAACAACTCAACACTTATTTTTCCTTCCCAGTTAGTAATAATAAAATCTCTATTAAAATTTGTGTGCTTGCTTTCACCTGTAGGCACTCACCAACAATGTCTGTGCTAAACTCCTTGGAAACCCTTAGGGCAAGTTTGCAAAATACCAAAACCTACCTACATGTAACTCTGTTCCCAAACCAAATTGTAGCAAAGGGCTTTGTTGTAAGACCATACATCACCCTGTGGTGTGTGAGTGCTGAGCACAATGTTCCTTGGGAAACAGCCACACACCTTCTCTTCCTAGAAACTCTAATAGCAAGGGGCCACTTGCTTGAGAAGACCAATTGGCACAATGCTTTCTAAGTAGCTACTAATATTCCAAATTTTAATTATTTTTGTACTGGTCCTACTCCAGTCACAAATTAACAGTGAGTTGTACGAGAAGGCCAAATTCAGTCTTCCACTAAATTACTGGCAGATTAAGATCAAATCACAGCTGAAATTCTCATTTCAGTAGTCCCAGTACAAGCACTCACACATGTGAAAGCAAAAGCAAATTGCCCAGATTTAAGAATGGCAACACAGATCATATAATTGCAATGGGTAACAGTTTGTTCCACTTCAGATGATTCCAAAAATACTCAGAGGGAGGAGAGACATTCAAAGAGGTCACAAAAGGAGGAGTTAAAGATTTACGGAGAAGTTTTAAGGAAGAGAATAGTCATATGGCCAATCATATTTTAGGGTACAAATCATTTCAGCCTAAAAATTCATTAGTATAACTCCTTTGACATAAACAAACGAACAAAAACCCCAAACAAAACAAAACCTGATTGAAAGCAAACCGAACTGTAACTACCAAGAGATCAAAGATCAGATTTTAATTGCAACACGTTTTCACCATGCAAGCCTCCATGGAAAGTCAACACAGCTCATAAATATTTTTGAAGTAATATTTCAGCAGAAAAGCTAATTTATTTACTAATTATATCTTTCTATGAAAGAGACAAAATTAAGGAGCTGTAAGTTGCAATAGTCAGTGTTAAAATACTAGTTATATAATAACAATTTAATTTTAACAATAATAGGCACTTATTATTTTTATGAGTTCTGGCCTGATAACAGGAGAATCAAGAAATAACCATCAATTATCAATAGAACATTATAATTTGTCCTTTTTTGTGATATCATGATTAGTTTAAAAAGAGGTTTCTGTGTTTCTCCCCTGCCAAAATTTCAGACCCCTCATTCCTGAAAAAAAAAAGCTTTAGAATTTTATCTCTATGTTTGCTATAAGTTATGTATTCTACTGCTTTTAAATAAGATGCTTTCCTCAATTCACACAAAGAAAAAAAATAGTTCAACAAAAAAGGTTAAAAAAAGAAATAACTAGCATAATACTGAAATTGATAAATTACTTTCCTCAAAAGCACCTGTTTTATTTTTTCTCTCACTGTTCCTAAGAACACCCATGCTTATCTGTAGTGTTCTTATATTATGTAAGGAGAAAAAATATATTTCTAAAGACAGACTGGGAAAGAGCTAGATTGGAAAACAGGTCTATTTGTGTGCCTTTTTGATATAATCACATTGCTAGTTAGAATTTTTCTCTACAAATGACTGAAAAATTCCTTAAGAAAGAGTTCTTTTAACACCCCTATCTCTTTCAAATTCTGTGTTCTGGATCTGACCACACAATTTATAGCTCCTGTATTTTGCTATTGAGAAGATTACAAAAATGATTATACAATGAGCCTTTTAATAAACTTTTTTATAGTATTGTAAAAGTGTTGCTATGAAAATCCTGTATATTTTCAATTACCATGTTTATTCTGCATAATTTTTCAAATTTAAAATAATGATATGTGGTTAAAACCCTCTGGAGGTCCTCCACATTAGACCCAAAACTAAATATAAAGGCTTATACTTGAAAGGCATGACTCCCTTCAAGTTCTGTATTCCGTGTTCACAAACACACATTTTGAAAAGGTTTGTGAATCAGAAAGGGATTTTTCTCCTTTCTGTACTAAAAAGTAATTTTTACAGCCATATAAAATCTACAGAGATATCTTCTGACATCAGTAAAATGTCTTCATCCATATTGATTCATTTTCTGATTTGACTCATTATAGAAACAAAACATCGACTTGGAATCCAGCACTGAGCAGTGAAGAAAGGAGCCCAAATTCACATCTGCACTGCATCACTCTCCCTGCACTGCTCCAGCACCATTCCAAAACCTTGTGGATCCCGACATTTTCAAAATTCAGGGGTATTCTTGCTAAAGACAATTATAAAAGAAGCAATGAAAGAAATTAGCATTTATACATTTTTAGCTCTTCTCACTGACTTTATAAACCACAGTCAGGCTTATGCCGCACAGTAGCATATTTTCTACTGGCACATGTAAGATCAAACTCGTGAAGTTGCACTGGAGCAATTTATTCTATTAAAAAACACACAGCTTCTCTTCCTTTATATTCTTCCCTTGTGAAGGAAAAAATTCCCTTCAAGGACAGCAAACAAGTTAAGTATAATTATGATGACTAAATTAAATCTTTGAGTATTATTTAATATCACGGTTTGTTACATACTTAGTTAGCAATTTTAATTGTAAACTAAAGGAGTTTAAAGTACTGTGAGAATCTTGTTAGACATGACAGTTTTGCAAAGGTGAATGAGAAGAGGATGTTAAAAGATATATATAATTAGGGAAAAAAAAAAGCTGAGGGGAAAAAACCCTAGGTGTTAGATGAAAAGGATCTCTTCACAATGACAAAGCATCGATGAAAAGAATTAACATTTGTCCGTTGGGTAATCAATCAGTCATGGAATGGATGGAATCCAGCTCTTTGTTGCACAGCCGGTGATGAAGAGTGAGCGTGTTAGCTATCACAGTCAAGCTCTCAAGTTCTTCTGACTGAATGAAAGTCATCTTTATTGAATCAGGACTAGCTTTTGCCTCTTGCCTCATCCTTATTCTCCCCCTTTTTCAGTTCTGGGTTTTTTTCCTTTTAATTTCACTTTTACATTCTTCAACAAGTCACTCACCCCAGCTATAGCTTATATGAATACTGTATGGGCCTGACAAAGGCCTGCACCTATCCTCATTGATTTTTGGGGGGTGGTTCCTTTTTTTTTCCTTCTCTTAATTCACTAAAGTAGCCTTCTACTACTTTCTTTGAAATACAGATTAAAAAAAAAAAAAAAAACAAACAACATTCATGCCATGTGTGAGTTTTTGTTTTTTTATGGTAAAGTCATACATAAAAGAAAACCGAAATGTGAGAGTGCAGCAGCAAAACTTCAAAGCACTGACTGTCAGACATTATTATTTCAAATCAGCTTTGACTTTTTGAGACTTAATAAAACGCTATAGTACAGACTGGCATATTTATAACACCTATACCAGTAATCAACTGAACTGTCTTATTCTTTCTACTGTGCAGTGCCTTGTTATTTCTTTTATAATAAGCTTCCCTCAAAACATGTTGTAACAATACTGCAAACTGATAATTATTAATGATACGAGTTCTAAAACATGACTTGTTTTGCATACAATTCTTTTTGAATCCACACATTACTTTGTGACAGAAGACAAAAGCACATTGATTTATTAATAATGATTGCAAATGCACAGCAAGTTCATAAACAATACAGAAATATAATTCAATCAAAGGTATAGAGGTATAGCTGACATATTTCTACGTGCATCTGGAATTGCTACATCTCAAGGAAACAGGCACTGGGAAAGACAAGGGAGAGGATTTAGCAGAGAAATCAGGCATGCTGCAAGAGAAATTGCTCTAAAACATGATCATATCCACAGTAGGAGGAGGAGGATAAAGTTATTTTCTGCATCTTAGAAGAATGATACTACAGAACTAAAGGCACCTTTCTCTCTATTTCAGGACTAAGTCTATAGTCATATCCCATTATAATTTAGTAGATATTGTTAAACATAAAAATATGTCATTTGAGCAGAGTTTAGGGACTAAATACCAATTTGCCAGTACCTTCACCTCTTGTGTTCTATATTCCCCAAGCTACTTTCATTACATTTTATTTGCCTTCAGCTCCATGGGAGAAAAGGTGTCCTTTGGACCAGCCTTTGTCAAAAGACTTCATATGCCTCATTTAAGTCTGTGTACGAAAAACAGCACAAGTGGAATTAGCCTGTCAGCATCTATGAAATATTTGTTTGAGAATATTGTGTTCGGTTTTTTCTTTGAAAGGATGTTAAATAAGATTATGAACTCCTTGTGACAGACATTTGTGTGCTTACTAGGCCTACTGCACTTGATTCCTTCTACAGAAGAGCTGCTTTTTCCCCCAAAACCAGCTAAGCTGCAAATTAACATTACAGTGACTACCATTTTTGGCCTGAATCTTCTTGCACCTTTGCACATCTCACCCCATGCTTCAAGTGCAAACATGTTTTTTTCAAGTGGGTGAAACTAAGGACATGACACCTAAAATAATAACAATGCAATACATCACAGATCTAAAAGAGGAGGACTTGTTTCAATATTCTTCACAGAATACTAAATCCTCTTCTGAGTTGAAAAATCTAAATGAAATATTTCTGAATAACAGTCAAGCAGAATTTAGATTTTAGTCCAGTCAATCTTTGTTACTTACAATTAAACTAAAACAGCAGGTCCATTTTTGCTATTATTAGATCCAGTCATTAAAATGGTGCAATATTCAGAAAATTGAGTATGTTTTTTAAAAAAACTGTGATGAGTTTTAATATACTTGTGTTGGGATCTTTAGTTAACAGATCCCTCTCTGAGCACATGGCAACAGCTTGCTTATGTGTCTTTTGTGAATTCACTGCCAATCACATTTCCTTGAGGTAAAGAACCACCTAGTATAGAATGAAATCATAAAAATATTTCCTCATTTTCATGCTTGATGTTATGTATTTTAAAATTATATGCAAACTCTAACATTTCTGTATCAAAGAGAAAAGCAAAAGGTCAATTTAATTCACTTTGAAAGAACACAATTTTATATTCTTCTAACAATTCAAAATTAAATTAAGGACTTCATGTTTTCATTCACTACTTGAAAAATAAAATTTAACCATGACTATTAGAAACTTAACTGCTGGATGGTATATCTATTCTGTTTTAATCCAAAGATGTAACATTTATGTAACATTACTAAAATAGATATTTTTGTTGTTGCCATAGTTCCTTTTTTTCTTCATTCAAACACAAATTATCCTTTTCCATCTCAATAAACTTTAAATAAAAGGATTCGGCAACAATACAAAACTAATCAAAAAACAGCCTGAAGGCTTAACATCCATATTTGCAATACAGTGCCACTGCCTCTTGCTCATAAGCAGCTTGGCTTCAATCTTGCTGTCAGTGGAGCAGCAGGTCAGGGGAATCTCATCTCATCCCTCTCAATTTCTGTGCCATTCTTGTACCATAATTAATTGCCATGGTCTAACAGAAAATTAAAATATAAGGTGTTTCAATGCATTGTTAGCCAGTGAACTGATCCCTTTGGCCAACATCTCAAGAATTTCTTGATTTAATAAGCTCTCCAAATGCAAGTTTTTGGAAAGCAAAAAATACAGTGACTTCACAAAAATTACCAACATGACATTTAAAACAGGAAAAGATGCTAATTGCTTTAGCTTTTTTTTTATTGGAAACTACAAATAAAATAAAAATCTTACCTAAATTCTATATCTTGCTTGGAATGTTAAGGAGACAAATAATCATGGCCAGTCACTTACTCCCTCCTCTCATATTCTCTTTCCTATCAAATTCTGTTTGATAGGAAGTTAAATAAAAAGTAAAAAAAAAAAAAAAAAAAAAAAAAGAGAAAAGAAAAAACCCCAAACAAAACCCAACCAAACAAAAACAAAAGAAAAAGGCAAAGAACACTTCCTAAATACAGTTATATGCAAAAGGCAGTCAGCTCACAGTGGATGCCTTCTTGCAAGAGCAATGATGGAAATGCAACTGAGAACTGACTACCAAACACATTGTTTTGTTTAGGACAGGGAACCAGGCAGATCTGCCAATTGCTGCACATTTTTTCATAGTGACAAGGTTTCCACAATATGATAAAATTAGAACTGTAAGAGCTTGGAGAGGTCTCTTAACTTTTAATTAAAACTCTCCAAGATCACTAAAAATAATTAGGCATTAAAATGTTCTGGTTTTCCACTGAATTAATTTGCACTACTTGAATGGTCTAGATCTTGCATGAAACAACAGACATTCTAAACAGAAACACTGGAATTTAGCTGGGGGTGATTTCCAGACCTGTTTTTTATGATGCGGCTAGTGGGAAAAACTGTAGAGTCTGAATTTCTACCATTTCTGCCTAAAATGGTTTCTTTCAACAGGAATTCTCTAGTGCAAAGAATTCTGCTCAGTACAAAACTCCAGATAAAAAAGAAGTCGGAATTTCATGGAAAGAACTGCCTGAAATACAGTCCTGACCTTTATTTTTATTTATTTATTAAAAAGCAGGATCTTTAACCTTACAAATGTTTTTGTTCTCTTAAAATAACTCATACAATGCTATATGCCATACTATTTTTAGAAAAGCAACAAGAGAAAGCATGCTTTTCCCATACAGCAGGGAACTGATATAAACATCAACACAGATGCTCTGTGAGAGAGAGCTGGACTTCTCAAGCACTTGATCATTAAGGAATGCACCAACTGTTTTAGATAATCTCGTGCCAGCTCCAGTTCTGCTCCACACTCCCCTTTGGGAGTGGCAAATCTTGTCCTGCTCCTAATTTTTCATTTTACTCACTCCTCCATTCTTTTTTTTTCTTTTCCCCCTAGAACAGAGGGAAAAAGGCATTGTGTGCCAAGCACGGCAAGACTAGAATCACTTCCCCAAACAGAGCAAAACTTTCAGACAATTAACCCTCCCCTCTTCTTTCAGATAAATTACTAAGTATAAAATGCAATCTGTTTCCTTTGTTTACTCAATATGAACAATTTGTAAATGACTCAAGGATGAAATTCAGAAAATGTTGTGCTAAATTAGAACCATTATAAACATGCTAATGACTGCTCAACTAAAACATGCAGGATCAGTGTGAAGAAATATATTTAGTTCCTGTGGAATACAGTTGTATTGCCTCAGAACTATTTGGTCACTTAATTGTATATGATTACTTCAGGAAAATGTTAATTTCATGAACATTGAACTAGACAATACACTCCGTATGTCAAAAAAAGCTTTCTCCAGTGTCAGTGTAATTGCTTGGATGCAATGTTTTGGCATATTAGTACAAGAGAAATATCTTTTAAGTCTATTAAAATTACATGTACATTTCATTCCTCCACTTAAAATCTCCATTCCATGATAAGCTATATTTTACTGTTAGATTGGCTGTATTCACTGAAGTTATGCCCTTATTTGCATTACAATGATAGTATACAGTATATTACATGTATTCACCTATTCTCTAAGTATCTGCACCTCTATTTATTTTCCAAGTGAACATATAATATGAGCAAGACAAATTTGCTTTAAGCTTTAAACAACAGCAATCAGGGATAGATAAGAAAAGGGGAGCAAAATTTGCTTGCAATCCCTGGTAAAAAGACAATATAAACTGATATGAAAAAGGAGAATGATACACTTATTTTCCTATCTCTTGTTATGTATATCCTAGCAAAGCAATGAAATCAATAGGATTTGCAATATTTGTTATTTTGCAAAAGGAGAAAGTTGTGCTAATGGAAGCAGATCTCAATTTTCATTATTTCCTTCGCCTCCACATCCTCACGTCTTTATTGAACAGGTCTAGATTTTCTCTTTTTTTTTTCCCCGAGTGGAAAAGAACAGACTGAGCCAATACCTTAGCTAGAATTCATCAGCATAGCTCCATCACAGCCCACTTAGTCTTCAACAGATTTGAAGTTTCTCCCAATATTTGGCCTCATTATTCTTTCTCATAATCTCCTACCTCTGTACCTTGTTACAGCCTTTTTATAGCCCTAAACAATTCACTCTCATCTTTGGCATCCACTCTTCTCAAACACTTCTGAGCTGAAGTGACATTCTTCTCCTTATTACTCAAATAAATATTAAGAGTGTAATATCTAAATGTTTCTTTGTTATACTGCTCTGGAAAATATCATGTACCATACGCTTTTTGAACATCGGACACTTTTCTTTTAAAAATTTATTTCCCTAGTAGCCCAAGAAGTTGCAGATGGAATGCCAGCCTCTCTCCAGCTATGTACTAAACCCAGACATTTTACTAAGGACAGGGGGGCAGATTCTCTTTTCTCTTAACATTGCACAACTCTACCACTCTTCTTGCACCAAGCTGAAGCAGGCAGAGGGTCCCATCTCAACTCAAGAAATTCTCTGGTAGCACAGACTTGCTCCTTCTCTTATCAAGTGCAATGACAACTAAGTACTGTATCTTTTAACAGGGTAGAAGTTCTATAAAATTAATATGAGAATACTAGATAAAGTTTTGAGGACTAAAAATATCTTAAACAAAAGGTAGTACAAAAAACCAAAAGTGTGGAGGCTCCTTCACACCAGGTTACTTTCAGAGTATTTGGGAAAATGGGAGTGAGGGGACTTCCTGAAAAGCAAGGAAAATCAGTTTCTATTAAACTGATTAATGTTCCTTGCAAAATTTGTGACACCAGATGACTTATGAACAAAATCCGAATGGTTCAAAAGACCTCTATTTTGTTCCCCCAAATCATGTTCTACTCATTACCCTAATAATGCAGTAATAAACATCTGTTTAATTATTTGAAGGCTTCTTAATATTGTGCATAAAAATCTTAACTCAGCTCGTACATAAAATATTCTGAAATTAAAACAATTGTATAACAAAAATAATTTTTCATGAGAAATCCTTAAGCATTTTTGTATGTAAAAAGTATAATACAAAGAAAGCACAATAATATGTTCTTG
The DNA here is from genome assembly GCF_026979565.1 of Vidua chalybeata. Lineage (NCBI taxonomy): Eukaryota > Metazoa > Chordata > Aves > Passeriformes > Viduidae > Vidua > Vidua chalybeata. Next base: position 50,202,835 of record NC_071535.1, on the reverse strand, counting down.
ATTTGAAACTATTTCAAAAAAAGATGCAGAGGAATGAAAACAATAGCTAGAATCTCCTCTCTACCATTTCTGAAGGTCTCAATGGCACATGATGCAGTCTTTTACAGGGCACTAAAATACACTGATAAAATCAGTTGTGTAGCCCCTTTTTACTACTAAAATTTTGACTTAAACAAATGATCATATCCTATATAAACATAAATACAGATCAAGCAAGAATTTCCTGAGGTAATTCTAACAAAAAGAGCTTTAAAAGGTTTACAAATCTCACAAGCACCAGTTCTTGCCATAGACTTAAAGAACCGTTTAGGTTGGAAAAGATCTCTAAGATCATGGAGTTCAAGAATTAAGCTAATACTGCCATGTATATATATTTCAGGAATAATAGCTGTGAAAATATTTTAGAAAAGAAGGCACTTCAAGAATAATATTCGCACATTTTCATTTGCCTATATACATAGAGGAGAAAATTAACCATCATTTTTATTCCTATAAAAGAACATTATTAATTTTTTTAAAGTCAAGTAACGTAAAGATATGGAAATCTTAGAATTAACATTCCCCAGGAAATCCTAATTCAGCCCCTGTGTACATTATGATATATTCTTTAAATACTTTTTAATATGTACACAATTTTTCTATGCTATTCTTGCTATATTCAGCATATGGGATAATCCCAGATGAAAGCAGAAAGTGGAACTGCAGAGCAAATGAGGCTGCTGCCCATGCAGTCATTGGCTATGTTTCATTGCAAAAGTTCAAAGCAACTAAATGAATGAGGGAGAGAACTGCAAAAGGAGAAATGATGGGTCGCAGTTGCATTTTCTGGGAGCTCAATTTAAAAAAACTTGGGGCTTTATTTGAGGAACTGCTGAACATTCACAGCTGCAGCTGTGTCAACGTAAAGTAAATGAAAAGATTGAGACTATAATATATATAACTATATATAAACTGCTGCACAAAGTTAGGTCCCCTGGAAAAGAATCAGGGCCTCAGCACCTCAAGCTGAACAACTAAGAAATCAATGACATTTTTAAAGTCATATTCTTGGTCTCACACCTGTGAAGTTGGCATCCTGACTACATTTTCTTCCTCTTTACTAAGATTTTGAGACAATAATTTGTTTGTAGCATGTTCACTGACTATTCTTGGAGAAAAAAATAAAACAACACCCTAGCCAAATGCGTAATACCCATGTCTTCTGAGCTTCTTGAATAATAAGCAATTAATAGACACTAAAACTTCAGGTTGACCAGTAAGAACATAACAAGTTATTGGATAGTTTCATATTCATGGAGGATCATCCTGTTTTTGAAAGGGAGGAATTAGAGTTCTTCTACAGAAAAAACTATTGCTTATTCATATAAGAAAATTGTACTTTTCTACATGGAAACAAAAATTGGTTTCATTTTATATTTTAATATGTTTTAAGTTTTGGTGGCAACTGAAGAAAGCTTTCACCAATTATGCAGACATAGTGCAAAATTAAAGATTTGAAACCTGTTTAAACCTCTGGTTATATACACAGGTATATAAACAGACTTCTATAAATCAGATTTAGTAGCCAGATTTGGAAACAACACCAATTTGAAGGGTTTACTGATCACTCCAAATTAAAAATAGAGTAAATGTGAAATAGTTCCAGTGCACTGGATTCCAGCAAATAAAAGCACTAATGATAATAAAGCAGCGCATGTTGCACCCTGTCCTGGTGCAGCAAAACAGAATAACCCCCTTTTGCTCTCCTAAGAGAGCGAATCTTGACACACCCATGTATAAGCTGACAGATTTCTATAACGTCCCCTCTTTGCTTAGAGCAAGCACTGTCACACTTCTCTGAGCTAATTAACACAGTTCCACAGCAGAAAATTATTTTTGCCCCCAAAGATGGAGCAAAAAATTAAACATCAGAAACATCTTCCCAAAATGTATAACATAGTAATACAATAAATATCAAAGTGGAGAAAATTGGGTTCATTTGTAAACATCTGAGAGATTTAATAATCTGCTACACAAAAGGCAAAAACTTATTCAGTGCAATTAAATCTTCACAACTACATAGAAGGGAAACTACATTTAAGTTCACAGTACCTGTATCAAGCTAATTTTAATTCCTGTTGTGCTGCATAACATTTTTTCTTTTCCAGAATCCTCCTCACTACAAATAAGAACCAGTCCATGGAGTTCAGTTATACCACAACCTTTCATTAAAAGTTATATTGAAGGTAAAATAGATAATTTACACTATTTCTGTATTAAACATTTAGTCTTTGCTTTTGTTGATTTAATCCAGACTCTAGAGTTACAAGGAGTTTAAATTTATGAGGTGAATTTTAGCTGCATAACTCCCCAGAAAATTTAAGCATACATGAAATTCTACACAGCTATTTTGAAATTGTAGATTAATGTTGGTTTATGGTATACTCTTTACCCAAATGCAAAAGAATCTAATACAGACTTAGTTGTTTAGATGTTTTGTTGGGTTCTCATTATATTTAGGACCAGTAGAAAACTCCATGTTATCAGAACAAAAGATTATTCAGTTTTAAGTTCTGGTTTATGGTCTTAGATATATTTATTCCAAAGAGCAGGACAGGCAGGAAATATATTTCTTTGAATGCTAAATGACATAGTATATTGAAAAATCATTATATTCACAGAATTTTCAGAGTAGGAAGAGACTCAGATCATGGAGCCCAGCTCCTGGCCCTGCACAGGACACCCCAAGAGTCACATCATGTTCTTGGGAGCATTGTCCAAACACTTCTGGCTCTGTCAGGCTTGGTGCTGTGACCACTGCCCTGGGGAACTGTTCCAGTGCCCAAACACCCTCGGGGCGAAGAACCTTTTCCTGATATCCAACCTGAACGTCCCCTGACACAGCTTCAGGCCCTTGGTTCCTGTCACTGTCACCACAGAGAAGAGATCAGTGTCTGCCCCTCCTGTTCCCCTCATGAGGAAGCTGCAGACTGTGATGAGGTCTGATATTGCCTTATTCATTTAAATGTGTTACCAAATTCAGTGCATGAGTAAGAGGCAAAGATTTGATTCCTACTGCATTCAATTATCAGACTAATGCACTTCATGCACTTGTGCTCTAGGAATAACAAAATTCACAACAGCAACCATATATTTCTTAATTGTAATAATAATCCTTACACTATACTTATATTATACTTCCTTTTAAAGCATCTTCAGCAAGGACACTGCATGAATCCTAAGGTTTTTCTGTACCTGGATGGCTGGACTTCATACAGGAAAAAAAAGTTATGTGGTCACAACTGTTTGAATGTGCAATGCCAAGGCCTGTTACTACCAAGTCAAAGGCAGAAGTTTTGGCTGCTGCCAGGTTCTCCACGAGGTAACAGTTTGGTCCACCTAATTTGTATTTACATACATTAAATCCAGCTCAATCTCTTACTTTCAGGTTCCATTTTCACTGTCTTTACTCCACATGAAAATTATCTCACTGTCGTTTTTATCTTGATGTTACTCACAAAACTTACTGTATTTAGACAACTGTGCAGTCTTTTTTGTCAACTAAACACTTCTCTAATCTCCAGGCTGCCAACCTGCCTGAACTCTCCTCCTACATTTGCCCTCACACTATTAATATAATCATGAGCACTAGGAAGGCAGAATCTCAAACATTGCAAGTTACACGTCTCTGGTTCCTTCAGCTTTTTTTAAACACTTATTTATGGACAAGGTATAATTTACAGCACCTTATGTATGGCTGGGCAGGTGGCACACTGTGACTGCTGCTCCTTATATCAATATCTAACGTCAATGTCAGTGGTGCCCACTTTTCCACACCAATCAGATTTTCACCTGTTCTCTCTTATAATAAGATTTGACTGAAAGCTCTCTGTGGCAAGGACTGTTGTTTGATTTTACTACTGCTACATGTCCAGCACCTAAAGTACTTCCTCAGAGAAGCCCCTGGAAAAAAATTATTATGAAACATCTTAATTGTTTCTAGTAAACTCAGGGACTCTTCAGAGCTCAGTGGCCTAAGCTGCATGAGAAAAACTCAAGCGTTTTTGTTCTTTTTTTCCTTTCAGAGCTATTTATGTTATATAACTTACTATCTGAAGGGAACAATTTCTCAGCCTAAGCCAGAGGCTGATGAGCACCAAACCTTGGCCTGCACAAAGACATAAAAGATTTAGGCACAGGCATAGCTTTTCCCAAGGCAAAGTGGATACTTTGGTCCCAGGTCCCAGAGCTGCTGGTACAGTCCATGAATGCTGAAAGTCACACAGATTTCTTTTTTTTTTTTTTTTTTATTCTACTGTCATATTGCTCAAGTTTCTTGAGAAACGCAAAAAAACTTCTTCAATTCTAGGTGTGCAAGAACTGTGCCAAAATCTTGCATTTAGGAACAACAATTCCTTTATGTGAACTAGCCCACATCCAGATATTTTCCAGAATTGTCCAAAAGCCTTTTAGCTGACAGGAAATAAACTGTTTCCTTCTGCAGCAAAATGTAACTTCCTAATGAGTTTATTAGCCTATAAACCATGGTGTAAATGTGAACTTTGATACCAAGACAACATCTCCTTTCCACTGTAAACTCTTAACTGGACCTCCTCAGTATCAAAGACTAATGGAAATTAGTCTTGAACATATGTTAAAGAATTTATATTGCCACATTCTGTTACTTTTCTGCAGTTATTTACAAAATTAGTATTAAATTTGCTAATTTGTTTTCATTACTTTTTTTTCCTCTTTTTACTCTAGTGAAATAATTTCAAAAGATGGATACTGACAGAGATGCAGGCCCTAATAGTGCAACCTTATTTTTAATAAATAGCTTATCAAATAATAAGAACAAATATTGCCAACAAAAATATTGGAAAACCAGGATAATTGTTTGCTGTAAAGGGATGTAGGAATCACCTTATTGGATCAGGCTGCTCAACAACTTCTTTATAACAATGGCAGCTTTCGCGAAGTCTACATTAAAAATTAAATACCATGAGAATGTTTTACCTGTACTCAAAACTGCTCTTTTTCCTTTCAAAAAGCTTCCACAACTTTATACCAGAAACAAGAAGGATCAGTAGTCAGCAAAAGGGTCAGTAAAGAGAAAAAACACAAAAAACACTTTTTCTCTTTGGCCAAAGAAAATACCACAAAAAATACTTTGAAACCAAAAAATACTTTTGCACCCAAAAAGATTTCTACCAGGACAGATAACACATCCTTCTCATTGCTCTATTCTTTATTTCTCAACCACTGTTTTTACAGCCTCCTATTCCTAGCTTAGCACATGTAGTCACAGAATCACAGAATGACCCTTAGAGGTCATCTAGTCCCAGTTCCCCTTCCACAGGCAGGGACATCTCCCATTGGAGCAGACTACTCAAGGCCTTATCCAACCTGGCTTTGAACACTGCCAGGACTGAAGCACCCACAACCACCCTCCTGGCAAGCTGTGCCAGTGATTAACCACCCTCACAGTAAAGAATTTTTTTCCTAATATCGAATCTAAACTCGCCTCTTTCAGTTTGTACCCGTTCCTGTTGTTCTACCGCTACTGTTCCTGAATAAGTGTCCCTCCTCCCTGTGATTCCTTCAGACTGAAAGGCTGCCATGAGACCTCCACCAAACTTTCTCTTCTCCAGACTGAACAGTCCCAGTTTTCTCAGCCTGACTTCACAGGAGAGGTTCTCTAGTTCTCTTCCCAACTTCATGACCCTCCTCTGGACTTGGTCCAACAGCTCCATGCCTTCTTATATTTGAGACACCAGAACAATATGTAGTATTCCAGGTGGGGGTCATCCTAATCTTACAGCCCAGTTCCTCCTGTTTTGCTGGTGTTCTGGATTCAATTCACAGTATCACCAGCAAAGTTACCCATAAGATCTGCCCAAATTAGGCAATTCATATCAGCTACTAGATGTAGTACATATATCAGAAAACAACACTGAGCAAACTAACATCAGTTGGATTCTGTAACAATTTTCCAGGGCCAAGGATCCAAGTGCAAGGTCCTATACTTGACCTTCTCTATGTCTTGTTGCTCAGAGGCTGTGACTTCAACAGCACCATATTGCAAAAAATCTGGATCAAATCTGGTAAAGAAAGGGATCATTTTTAAGTCCTCTCTGGGTACATTCTGTCTTCAGTGTGTGGCTGAAATTCCCATTAACACTAACATGAGGTACACAGTCCTACTGATGGGTGAATTATACCCCTAACAGAACAGTGGTTTTTTGCTCAATGGAATTGCTTTGATGAACTTGTTGGCTACTGCACAGTCATGTCTATATATTTAAGTATTTCTCTGTGTGTATGCATTTGTACATCTCTGCAGTGATGATGTCAGTTTGACTAAAAATGCAGATAAAGCATTTCTCCAGCCAAAATGGGCCAAAGCTAATTTTCCCCATATAAACTTTGGGTTGGCCCTTATTTATCAAAGCCATAAAAAGTTTGACAGAAAAGGGGATCCAAGTTGGTTATCCCAACAAAAAAATAGAAGTTAGGGCCTTTCTTAAGACTTTATAGGAACCGTATGCACAACTTTCACTTTCTAGAAAGTGGTTTTCTCTTGAACACACATCAGAACCATTCATCATCACATAATTGCAAGTTGTCAGTCAGAGCCGCACCCTTCACGCAGTGGCAGGCCGCCAGCACATCTGTCAGAAGCACTCACAAGCTTCCGTGTATTATTGTAATCCCCTACAAAAGGAACAAACCCATTCATCCTGTCCACATTTTCCAAATCAGATGACAACTGTAAACCCTGAGCCTGTAAAAATAATAGCACTTACCCAAAAAATGCCACACTTGGCAGGTGACCACAAGTTAAATACCAGTGAGCAAATTTAAAATAATTCTAATCTCCACATCTAAGACAAAAGTTGTAGGGAGCTGAGTTCTTCATGAAAGAGGAAAGAGAGAGGAAAGAGACCATTCTTCCAAAATTATATCTAATAGTGAAACAGGCTGTGGGGTTAAATCGTTGTATACCCAGTCTGCAACACTCATTGCACTCAGGACTTTATTAGGAGAACTCTAACCTCCTTCTATACTGTCTCCATTATCTTTTTTGGTTTCATCTGTTTTCTTTCTCTTTTGCCTGGAATTGTCTAATCTTTATGCTAGCACATACTCTTTTCCTCTGTACCTCTTGAAAGATGCTTTCTGCTCAGACAGGCTCCAGAGGTAACACTTTGGGGACAGTCTGAATTTGGTGAATGTGAGGACTTAGGCCAATGAGTACAAAGCAGGCAAGATTCTCTTCTCAGAAAAGAGGTTAAAGACTTTCATGGAGAATTAAACAGCTTTCAGTGAATTAAATACTGTTTTACACAGGGCTTCAAAAGCTTGTTTGCAGAATAAATGCATATGAGAGCCACAAATACTTTGGAGAATGGAGTAGTAAGTTTTACCTCAGTACCTTCACTAACTCTTTTGCATTCTCTCTCTGGAGAAGTCTGACAGCAGTGCTCACCAGCACAGAATGAAACACATGCCATTCCCTTTGAGACAACAGTACAGACGCATCAGCCTAGCAAGACCTTCAGAGTAGCTTTGCCTCAGCCAGTCTAACACTTCCCTCTAACCAGCCAGATCTTTATACATGCTCAGTTGCAGAACTGAAGCTACAAGACTTCTCTGAGCCTACTTCCAATCCTTTACCCCAGGAACTTTAAAGGAGCAGGGGCAGAGAGCCAGCATGCATCATCAGCCACAGTGATGGGGCTGGTGAAAGCCTGTGCACTGCAATTGGGCATTTTTATCAGCCCTTGACACAGGCAGAATGCATATTAGATATACAAATAGATAGATATAGATAAGATATATATGTCTATAAGCAAGCATTTCTGAAACTATTTGAAAGATATCTGATGGCTGACCTGCTACAAAGAGGAAGAGTTACTCCTGAATGATACAGACAGGAGTAAATTATACAATCTCAGTGCTAAAAGGGAAATAAATATTGTAACAAATCAACTCTCAGCTGTGCTGTACACCTATATACACACAGCACTGTTGTTCAAGCTAGTGTAAAGGAAAATACAGTAATTCTCCAACTATCTCCAAAAGCTCCCTCTGTATTGTAAAACTACCATGCAGGAGCTGCTCTGCTGGATGGTCACACAAACTGGTCTAGCTGGTTCACCCCACTAGACTGAAGCTGGAATACAGGAATAAAGGTGTTGATCACCACACTCCTGCAAAACATGCTGATTTCAAAAATGCTGGTGGGTGTATAAAAATCAGCCCTTCAATTCTTTCATGACTCAGTTTCTCAGATAGAAAGATGATATTTTTATCTCATAAAACTACTAAAGAATTTCATTCTCTTGGAAAATGGTAATATAAGCTGTTTTAAGCACAACAATATCTTTTTTAAATTACACTATCTTAACTTTTACATGTTTTCAAAGTTTACCTGACTTTTTTTCCAAACTATGCCATATTCAGTTATTCTTCATTTTTGTCCTGAATGAAGACCAAATTTCACTAACTCTGAAAGAAATTAATTTTGGACTTCAGATATCATGAGGTAATAATATCTGCTGTAAACAGGCTAAGTCAAGATAAATGAATGCTTTCACATTATAAATATATATGTGATATAAACACACACAAATATAAGTACAACATATGGTCAACTAGAAATAAATAAAACTGAAAACACTTTACAACGCCATGGCAAGTATCCAAACTAAATTTCAGGTAGCAGATGGCATGAATAGGATACATGTGAGAAACAGGCATTTTCAATTATTTTTTAATAGTTCATAAACAGGAAAATTTGGCAAAGCACAATTAAAAAAAAATTTACTTGAAAAATAACATTGCGTAATAGAGATAACTGAATTGAAAACACAACAATGCAAAGTTGTTAATCTCATTCTAACCATAGTTTCCTAATGAGTATTAAATGATAACATGTGACAGAAAAGAGCTGCCCCAAATACTCATGGAAAGTGTTATAATTAATTATTCCAAATGGGGCTCAGATTTTCCTTTCAGTTATTATCATCACCCAAAAGTAGCTGAAAGATCTTACTTCCCAAGTCCCTTCCTAGCTTTTGTGCAATCTGCAGATTAAAGAAAAAAAAAAAAAAAAAGACTAAAATCTGAATCTCAACATTTCTTCAAACAGTTATTCAAACAAACTTTGATGGGGTTTGCTCATCAGAAGTCAAATTTGCCTACTTGTCATAAAAAATTGCATTCTTTTAAGCCAGACAGTGAAAAATACGGAAAAAAATTATGTTTAGAAAGCAAGTAAGAATCCAAGGGCACAAAAGACCTTGCTTTCTTTTTAACCTATTATATTGAGAAATCAGAAGAGTCAAGTGGATCTCTGAAATATCAAAATTTGGTAAGAAGGACAGAGGCTAATTTCCTAAATATTTCATTGAGGTACTTATAAATGCTGTGAATAGTCAGCCAGGCAAGTCACCTAGGAATCAATTCACCAGATATTGTACTTTTGCCTTCATACTCCCCCCCGCCATCCTCCTTTCCACATAAGAAATGTGTCATACAGAAAGATCTATTAGCTCAAATCCCTGAAGTTATTCAGGTACCTAAATATGATTTAAATGCCTAATTGCCATTTGTGTAATTGGGAGTTGGATAGCTAAACAATAGTTTGGGTGTCTGTATTCCACTGAGATGTAAGCTTTTCTGTTAATAAAAGTCCCAGCATTATCTCTAAGAAAAAATAGTAAAAGAGTCCTCAACCATTCCATTCTTAATTTTGATTAAAGACAAATCAATTAAAAGGGGAAAAATATTCTGCCTACATAAATGTAGGCAGAAAAAGTGTAATTTTCATTGAAACATATATATATATATTTGCCAGGTTAGCTGTTAACAGACAAGGTAAGTACCTCCAAAAATCAGGAAAAAAAAGGAAGAGTTTATTGACCCGCTGCAATTCTAGAAACATTTAGCAAGAATTGGAGAAGCTGTAATCCAATTCAAATGGTATGTATTTCTCTTTTTTCATGCTAATAAAGAGGATTTGATTCCTGTTAAAACGGAAGGTTTTTCAGAAGGCTTTATGAACAGCACCTTCAGGCTGGCATTATTGAGGCACAGCAAAATCAATGCTTCTGAGCATCTCAATAACCAAGGTCCGGGTCTTTGGAAGAATGACTAGTCTGCTGTTTCATAAGTGTCATTTGAAAAAAAAGAAAAATAATGTTTAATGACAGCTGGATTTTACTGCCCAGATGAATTGGAATATGTAGAACCCCAGTATTTTATGTACATTGAATGCTTATGTAACTTATTTATACATCTGTGGGCTTACAGCTAGAAACAGATATGTACACAATTGCAGCATTTAAAAAAGGGACAGCAGTTCTGGGAATGGTGCTGAATCAAATTGCATTTTCAAAGCTGGTGGGCCCAGTAGTTTTGAAAGCTGAAGTTTTATGTGCTGAGCATACCTCAAAAATCAGCCCCACTGTGTTACAAGCTGGGCATCTGAAGTCAATGACCACAACTGATCATTGGGTCACTGGAAAGTGTGGTCAGAGTGTATACAACTACACAGGCAAGGCTCTGTGAGCTGAGTATCACTCCCAACAGAAAAAAAGGAGGTTATATAACACCTTTCAGACAAAGCAATACAGAAGTCACCAGCTGCAAATATGTTTTAAGAATTCACAGCTTCCCAGGGGGGAGTCAGCTGCTTCTATTGGATACTGCAACCCTTTCTCACCATACCTCTGACAGCCCTATCATGGCTCCTTCTACCACAACTCACAAAACCTATGCTGTACCTCCTATCTTGGAAGCCTGGAACACACCAAAAGCTAATAAGGAGTTGTCAGAAGTGTCAGTAGTCACTCCATACATTAGGAGCCCCAGTCACGCAGGGATCTCTTGGGCCCACGAGTCCTGTCCCAGTAAGTGCAGGTAACCATACAATAATCAGCAGCAAAGTCTGCAGAGCTTACCAAGCTCCATGTGGCTACTCATTTCAAAATGAACATGGTTCTGCTTTCAGAGTGGTTATAAGCACAGGGGTTTAGCAGACTCTCATTTTTCTTTCCCTTTTCTTATCCACTGACTATCAGTCCTGCAAAACAACAGCTTTTGGTCTTTTCCACGGCTCAGAGCACCGGAGATTGCCTGGCTCATTCTCATCCTGTAATGAGAATATTCCTCACTCTCTCTGTAATAAAAAACCAAAAATTACAAAACTTTCTAAAATTTAGGAGTGCATCAGAAAATTTAAACTTAATTCTTAATACAAATTAAATGAATCCTAGTGGCCCAACTATCAGTTTCAAACCAGTAAATCAATGTGCTTAATGTCAGCAACCAATAAAGCAGAAACATATGCTCTGCTTCACTAATGGCATAAAGAACATTCCCTGATTGCCTTCTGGTTGGAGCCAAATATTTGTTGGCTAAAACAAGATTTATTTTAGAAGCATTAATTTTCTCTAGCATGCAAACTGATTCATTTTCCACTAAAATCTGTGAGATTACTTTTAGTTTTTAAAGACTTCCATAATGGTTGCTTCACAAGACCTATCAAATGACATTTCTTGGCCCATAACAGTCATCTATCGTTTCTTCTGGCTAAGAAACCTTCCCACAGTATATTATAGTACAATATGTGAGCTACTGTGTTTGAAGTTACAGCTTATTTTATCAAGCCATTGGTGCTCTCTACAGCTGATAAGTGGTGCTTTCCCTTGAAACAAATAGATCAATTTTTTCTTTGTGTTCCCTTTGTTTGAAAAAAAATACTAGATGCTAAGGCAACAAAATACCAAATATTTAATATATAACTGTTGAAATATACGCACACATACTGTATATCGCATCACACAGGATACTAGAAAACTATGTGACAGCTGCTGAGCTTCCATTTTTCTCATGCATTTACACCAAGAACCAAGAAGTTAGGTTTTACAGAAAGTTCAATTCTTTTTCAAGCACTCCAAAAATGTGAAGTATTTCTGTGAAGTGTTCCTGCTATTCTCACCACTGAAAGTTTTAAGGAATTAAACTTTTTTTTTTTGTGACTAAATAAGAGCTGTTGAACACTAAGACCATTTGAAAATCTGGTCTAGCAGGGGCGTCTCACAATGAGATAAAGCCCAACTAGCATCTTTTATATAATAATTCTTTACATTTGGGGCATAAATCTGTATTATCTAAGCAAGAACTGCAAGATTGGCCCCATAAAATGTAAATTTTTACTTTTCCATTTGTGACCAATATAATTTCAAGAAAGCAGCTAATTTCAGTGTTGCAGAGATCAAAGTAAATAAATGGTTTCATGAAAGGGTCAGCTGAAAGTGTATATGACATGCAGTGGTTGACAAAAGATTAAAATGCAATCACATACAAAAAAGCCACAACTTGAACAAAATCATGCAGTCTTGAAAAGATACTTAATACTAATAGATGACATACTTTTACTTGAGTTTGGATCATCTATCCTCATGACTCATTATGTGTTTGAGCACATCAATTATATCATAAATAATTTATATCATTACAATGTTCTGTGGTTTAATGCATTTAAAACTGTTTCCGACAGATGAGGATCTACATGTCTCACATACCTCAACAGACCAGGACACCAGGACTGAAATAAAACCTTCTTATTAATAAGTCTTAATACTTTTTCATATAAATACATTAATTCAAAATATGCCAAAGCATAATGAAATATCAAGGCAGTGCTGGGATGTGTAATTTCCAGACAGGGTATGTGAAGCAGAAAGGTTAACAACATCTTTGCCCAAACTCAAAGCAAGTCATTGCAGTAGCTGTGCTTTTCACCAGATTCTGAGCCAACTCCAGGAACATAATAGAAAACCTAACAAAAACAGAGCTTGTAGGAAACATTTTCTCAACATACAACATGATCACAAACACTGAAAGGCTGGTTGACATTGTCAAAGCTGCAAAGGGAATTTGGATGCCGCCAATTCTCATTAACTTTAATGGGAACTGGGCATCCAAATCTCTTAGGCAGTTTTGCAAATCCCACCACAAATGACCATTTAGGTGGTAAGCATTAAATGGTGTTGCCTGCCAGGCACCTTTATCTTAAGAGAGCTTCGTAAAGTGAAGCTTCGTTGTTTTCCTCCTTGTGTGTGAGCTAAATGAAGTTTCTCACTCATGGTTTACACAGAAACATTTTTTTCCTGCCCCTTGCAAGGCGCAATTCAACCAGTTTCTTTAGGCTATCACTAGGAGAGACAGGACAAAGAAAACACATAGGAAAACAATTACTGCTGAGAGGTAAAAAGTAAATTAACCACAAGTTGGTGAGTATTTCTGAACAAACACTTCTGAAATATATGGGATTTTTTTTTAATTTTAATAGAAATATTTGGCATTATTACAGTGCTAAATTTCTCACCTATTCATCTTTTGCTTTCTATATGCCCATCTTTCTGACTAACACCCTGGCATTCAAACAAGTACTATGCTCAAAAATAAAAAAAATAAAACCTGTATAAATGACAGTGTTCAACCATGAACACATTGTCTTTTATGAATATTATAATCACAGAATCAATAAGCCTACAAAGAAAAAACAGGACACAAAACGTGTTTTGTCATTTCTGACGAAGTTATAAAAACAACAGACATTCAATATGCCAAGTGTTCTTCAATCCTTCATAATCATAGCCTTATTGAAGTGAGGACAAAAAGGGTCTAATTGCATAGGAGCAATCTCAATGTAATAGGTTATACACCCAGGCACTGCTGCACAATACAACAAAAACAACGTTCCCTGTGTATAGCAGAATGTCATCTCTCATTTTCAGGCAATTACCTTCTTTCTTGTCAACAGTTTTAATAACCTCCATCATCTCTAAAAGACTTTTGCTTCAGTTAAATAATTTTCAGCTTTTTAATATGCAAATGTGCTTGTTCATATGCATGGGTGAAGTGGCGCTGCTACTTGAAATGTGTCAGTACATTGTGGAGCACCTGCACCTCGGGGAAGCTTGATTTAATTGACACCTAATACTATTCATTATTCCACTTAGTGAGCAACTCCTATTAGTCACCTGTAGGTTTTCCTATAAGCAGTGCTTTGGCCACCAATGAAAATATGAATATTTCTATAAATAGAATGGCCATATTTAGTAAAGGGGGTTCACTGCTGGTGAGTCTGGAACATTATCTCATTGGGAATATTTCTTAGGATTCTTCCCCACCCCCATTCCTCCCAAGAACTTTTCTTGACTATGATGAAGTCAAGAGTAACTCCTATCTAAAAAATATTTCATCTGTGTTAACTCTCGATAACTTGATTCTCTAACTGTATTAAAATGAACATTGTGTGAAATATGCAAAAGGGAACAGAGGAATAAAAGAATCAAGGTGGGTGGGTTTCATTAACGGAGCTCCTGTTTCCTTAAAGTGGGATCATCTGAGTTGGACAATTTGAATGTCTGCTTTGTATGACCTGAATGTAATCACTAGCTGTGCAAAGAAATGCAGAATATGTGTTATTAATCGAATATTCCTGTAATAAATATTTACCATTATAGTCTAGCTTAACCTTATCCAGCTAATAGCCAATTTTGCTCAATTGTGAAGAATGTGCAACAAAGATCTTTAAATTGCCACATGAAATAATTATGTTGAATACAGGATTCTCTGTCTTTACTGGTATGAATGTGATAAATACATGCTATAAATGGATACAATTTAGAACTGACATTGTTCCTTTCACTGCTGTGCTAGAACTCGGGTGCACCGTATGTGCTGAGTTGATGATATCGGGATTGTTTCTTTACCACATGGTCTGTAACCTTATTGTTCAGGCCACATTTCTTTCCAGCATTAATGCATTTGTTAGTCCCAGAAGGCTTAAACTACAGATGTTTAACATCCTGCTTATGGACAGATCATCTGGAATATGAACTAAGAAATCTATATGACTTATTAGTATATGTTATGAGTGGAGCAGAGATTTAATAGCCTGTTCAAACTAGATTAGTGAAACAGTTTCTTACAAAACTGCAACTTCTTAAAATAGACTCGTAAAAATGAAAAATTAAGATATTCTTTTGATTAAAAATGATTTTTATCAGAAGAATTTGTCACTAATTAATGCTGTTTACATAATAGTGCATGTAACATTAATTACAGCTTTCAGAATGTTAACTGAAAACCTTTTTTTTTTTTTTTTTCCCTTCTGTGAGCACAGATTTACCAGTATGGTGGAAATCAGAGCTCTTTTGAGGTTTTTTTTCTTCAGTGTATTCAAAGTGATCATAAATCAAGTCTTGAATTCAAAGACAATTAAGGACATAGGCAGTAAAAAAGACTGAGCAATGCTAACCCAAAACTCCAATCATTTTTAAAGTAAGTGGGGAGAACACTGGTCAACTAGGCAATTGTTGGTCTCCCCCAAAATGTAATAGCCAAGCTGAAGAATGGCAGCTGGCAGAACAGCTGGTGGATAGGATTAATGTCAGAAGAAAGAAATAAAACTCAACATATGTCCAAGCCTGCGGTGCTGGGACTGAGCATGATTGTACCCCGACGGATACCATGTGTACAGCTGGAAAGTGCCACTGTGCCATGCTTCTCTACCCCACAAGGTCATTTCTAAGAAGTACAGCTAATATCTGAACTGAATTTTTCCTTGAGAACTCTGGCTGATTAGGAAATGAAGAAAGGAGCTTCATAGTGTAAATATTTTGGCTGATTTTAATGCACCCTGGGTGGGTTTTTTTAGAGCACAATCTCAACTAAAAAAGCAGATTAGTATTAAAAAGGACAGATTGCACTAATGTAAATATAATTTTAAAGCTATTTAAACCTTTTAATCTCATCTCATTCAGATTTCCACATTCAAGGTTCAAATAATACCAAAACTGTAAGTTTCATAGTACTTACATATTTTACTTAAAACAAATTTTAATAAACAGCATACATAGCTAGAATACACTAAAGAAATTCAGAAAATGGGGGGAAATTTGACACTAGCATTAATTCATGTTTATATTTTGAAATGTTAGCTCTTAAGGGTTTTTCAGCTCACGTCTTAGCATACTCCTATTTTTTTCTGTAACAGGGCAGTTGTTGGAATTGGTTATAGTGAAGAACAGTAAACATATAAAAATTCCTAACTCATGAGAAAGGCCTGAGTATTTTTAGAAGTTTAAAAAGAACAAATTCTGTTCAGTCTTCATTTTTCTACTGGTATCTTCAAACAAATCCTATCAGCTAAATAGCAAAGTTCACACCAAACCAAACTATACCACACTATACCACAATTGTGTACAGAGTACTTGAACTTAAAATATCTCCTTGACAAAAATGCAAAAAATATTGAAGTGAAAAATCACAACCACACCCCAAAACAGTTTATTCACCTTTTCACTTTTCTTTTTTATTTTCCTTTTATTACTGTTAGATTTCCCTCTCCTTTTCTCTTTTTCTGGTTTTTTTTTTTCCTTTCATTTCTGGCAGCATATCAGGAAACATGCAGTGGAATAATTTCCCACACTCCCTTCCCAGAAGAAAATATACATGCATCTCAAAGGATGCAAGCATGCAATGCTACCTTGGTACCTTAAAATGAAATATCCAACTGGTGTTCCATCTGTCAGCTACAAGACAGCAACAGGTAACCAGAGGTAGTATTTTATTACTCTTACTAAGCTGACTTCACTTAGGAGCTGTATAGCTTTCCCCTTAAAGAAAAGAATCAAGAAATGGCAGGCAAACCTAGTGACTTGTACAGGTTAGAATTGTATTTTTCTGACTTGTAGAAGGATGCATGTTCATATTTTAATAATAATGGAAATCCTTTACAGTAAGGTCTTACATAAAAGAGCTACAAATGAAACCCCAGCATAGATGAGAAATTTGAGCTAGTTTGAAACTGGTGAATGCCAAAGGCCACAACTGTTGCTGACTCATGAACAGTGCAATTACAAATGAAATTTCCACTAAAACTTCTAACCATTTTTTTATCAGGTTCTGCTATGATAGTCACATAATTTTAGATACCATGGAATGTTACAGAGAAAAACTAGAGGCCTTCTATTCTTTAAACATATTTTATAACTCCATTATGGCATAATTTTAAGTGAACCATAGTAGTATGAACTGATAGCGATGGTATTTAAGAAATTTCAAATGTGTTTTCAACCTCTTAACAAGGATAATTCACAATTTGTGTTCCATCATCTATTTCAAATGTCACTATAACTTATTTACTGCTTTTACTTGGCACTGCATACCCATTTTCCATTAGTTTGGAAACATCCACCCATTTTTACCAGATTCCCCTAAGCACTTCTCAAATGAAAACCAATAAGCAAAGTGGAAAAACAATTTTACATGATGACAGTAAAAGTATAATATGTATTATATTCTAATGTCCTGATGACTAACACCTTCAGTAGGAAAAAATGCAGAAAAATTTTAATTTCTCACACATCTACATCTGCATCTCTAACAACAGAAAAACTTCTAGCAATGATTTTGAGCTTTCCTTGAAGAAGGAAAAAGGACTCATACAAGAAGGTCTAAATGTCTGATCAAGACAGAAAATTTTGGATATTTTTCATCACATAAAATTATCCCCCTCTATTTTAAGATAGTCTTGATTCTAAGTAAGAATCTCCAACAGCACTGATCTAATATCATTATGTAGTGAGGAAAATGTTTTTGTTTGCATTCATATAAAAAAAGAAAGAAAAGCACATTGCTTATTAATATCTACTGAATTGTTTAAGAGGATTTTTAAGATACAAGTTAAAAGAATTTCATAATTTCAATTTCTCCTTTTCATTTAATAGTAGACATTCATTAGGACCCACACACTGTAATAAATTATAATAATTTCAAACAAGAATTAAATTACTAGGTACCTAGTGAAAGAGCCATTTTTTCTTAGGTACCCTGTAATCTAACTGTCAGATTTAAAATCTATTCCCAATCAACTCTTCACAACATTCACATTTATTCATCTATGCTAAATTAATAAAAGGTGTGAATAATACTGACAAAATTGATCATTATTGTTAATGTAGATTTAGAAAATTATAAGGTAATCTAAAATATAAAAGGAATTGAGGGAAACTATTACAGTTCTTATAAATAAATTCATCCTTTGCTATCTTTTTTTAAATCGGGAAAAATCTTCAACAAGAATTTATTGACTAGCAAAGCTATTTAATAAATTGCACATTTCAGAAGAGAACTATGTTTTTATTTCAAAAACTATTAAAAGTTGATGATGACTCTAATGCAACATGAGAGTTCACCCAATACATTAAAAGGAAATGCTGAAATTCCAAAAAAAAAAAAAAGCTACCAAATGTCAGACTGAACACAAATTTTTTGAAGTTTGAGCCTTGGCTATGCAAATCCCTTCCACACGGTCCTGAGTGAGCTCAGGTAACATGAAAGTAAATGGGAACTGGGGTCACCCAGAATCCCTTGGAATCCAGATCTGACCGAATTCACTCTATAAAACAGGCCAAACATCCCTCCCCTTTATCTTGTAAAAAGACATACAAGGGGACAGCATTCTCCAAGGAATTAAAGCTGTTACACAACCATCTTTCCTTACACACAGACTTCTCAGCCCCCAGATTTACCCACTGGATGCTACTGCTGCTCTTGTAAAACCAGAGACAATGTCTGTATCAGGCTCTCCTGTCCTTTGCACATTTGCAGTAATTCCTGCCATCTAACCTCAGTGACCCTCTCCCCCCTGACAGGGATCCCTGCAGATAAAGTAAAGCATGTCAACATCTGTTCCCATTCACACCAATTTTAATTTACAAAAAGAGCTTTGCTATTTTCAGAACAGGCTCCAGAGCACAATGACAGATTTAAGGCCTTTAGTGGGTTTGTGTTTTGAGTGTGTCAGCGTTTCAGACTTACCAGGATTTGATTCTAAGGGGCTGCACCAAAGGAAGCTGTGGGGATTTAGGGAGCCACAGAAAGGGTGTTCTCCTCACTGCCGTGCTATTTACCTATAAAGCAGCTGGCAAAGTTTTATGTCCTTAACAAACCCCTGCATTTGCTGCTTTGAGAAGAAATTGGAGATCCAGAGCACCAGGGATAGAATTCCTTCCCTTCCCATTTTCACTTCGTGCGTTCCTTCTGCCAGCACACACCTTTCTGAAACCCAGCCTGTATTACTGGGGGGATGTTCAAAAACTGCTTTCTCATGACAAAGCTCTGTTCTGAACAACTTCTGAACCCACTGGTTTTTGTGAAAGCATAACCAGGACAAAGCATTGTGTGGTTTTTGGGTTTGGTGGATTTTTTTTAAAAAAACCCACAGCCCTTGGTCTCTCCTGCACTATTATAAATACCGCAATAACTGTCATTTTTCCAAAGTTATTTTAACTGGAAATTACTTATTGATTACCTTCATAAATTTAAAGAACTTATTCATCCCACTAGAAAGTTGCAGAGCACACAGACTGTGAGGATTACAGTGGTACAAAAACAATTCACAGAGGTTCAGGGAATTTATTTTATTTATAAATTAGGTTTTTTTCCCCATCTCATCAACAGTCTTTAGAGGTTTTTTAAAGATATACAATATGAAGGACAACTTGGAGAAACAATGCACAAGTTGTGTTGTAATCACAGAACAGCTAAGACATGAGCAGCTGAGCAGAAGGAAGATGGGCAGTGGAATGCCATACAGTAGTCAGCACTGTTGACTAATCAGAATTTGAGACACTAGAAGGTAATAAGGGTATTATAAAGAATGGCTTATTGAAGGAGCAGCTGTTTATGTGTAGCTCACTGTTTAAATGAATTCCACTAGATTGCCATGGTATGTTTTGGGTAAAAAAAAAAAAAAGTTTTACTTGAAAAAGAAGAAAAAAAAGAAGAAAAAAAAAGAAAAAGATATATCAGTAAGGGCAAGCACAAGGGTGTAAATATCTGGGTATCATGAGCACAAGTACATAAAAAGAAGCAGTTCTCTAGGTATTGGGACCTCTAAAAATGACATAAAATCAGTGGCCCTGGAAGTTACAAAAGAATATTCATTACTTAGGCAAAGCTTAAATGTCATCTTTGTTAGCCTCAACCACTGAGCATTGTTGCCATGGGCACAAGAGCTGAGGTGGTTATGGAGGGTAATAGACAAAGAGGAAAAAAACAAGGGAAAGTATAACTAAAACCAACTACAGAGCCATTTCAAAACATTTATATTTGCACCAGAAGCCAATAAACACAATCAATAAATTCAACCTCATTTATAAAAAAAAAAAAAATTATTATCTCTTCCCATAAACGTAGTAATAAAACAGTGCTATGATCTCAACTAGGAAAATCTAATTAAATAATGTAAAAAGACTAAAAATAGAAACAATATTCAAAATCACACAAGTGAAAGCAACAACTCACCATAATGCTCAGACAATAATCATGTTCAAATCTATGTGCCATAGGGGTTCTTCAACAGTTTTTTGTTTGCTTGTTTGTTTTCAGAAACCAAGTTACAGTTTGGCTTTTCGAAATAACTTTGAAGAGTTGGGAGCAGAAAGGAGACTGCCTAATTGCAGTGGAAATTTATCATAATCCATTATTTAAAATATTCTACTTTGGACAGCAAGCAGTGATATTTAAAAGCAGTCAGCAAGAAGTGGAAACTCTGGTATCTTTTGTAACAGTTCACATGTCAGACTGGCAAAGTGCCCACAGTGTACGGCAGAAAAATCTATTTAATGTCTGCCCCACAAGGCGACATGAGGCTTGATTGGCAGAAAGCAGAGAGTGGCTTTTGATCATGTGTCCTAACAAGCAGTTCCAGCTCCTGTCTCTTCGGCTGAGCAGCTCCACATTACCTATTCAAACACAAGTGACAGGCCACTGCACTACTCTTTGGCTCTAGTCTCACGCAGTGGGAGCTATGCTGGAGACAGAGCCACTGATTAAATATATCACTTTTTCAAGACAAGAAGGTTGTCTGAATCAAAGTTGGACAGAATAGACTCAACATTATTAAAAGAGGATATAAAACTGGAGTTGAGTGATGTTAGGCCAGTGTGTACAGCCTCAGGGATTCACAGACTGACAAGGGGAATAAGGAACAGCAGAACTCATAAAGCAGGGTCAGAAATTAGCTGTGACACCTTGGCCATTCTCCCATCAGTTCAGGGCCACTGTGTTTCAAATCCTGTAGTCTGTTTTTTGGCCTTTTTTTTAATGATTTTCTGTGCAGAAAGGAGGAAGGGGGGGCGTAAAAATCGTTAACTAGCGAAAGTTGAAAATTGCAGTTTTACAATTAGATATAAAACATTAGCCACATTTTTCCGCCTAATATACAGTGTTTTTAATTAGATTGTGGCTTTTTTCCTTGTATTCTCATCAGCCAAATTATTGTCATCAAATAATTTGTTGATACAGAATTGACTACCCTTGCTCTAAGGAACAACTGAAAGCTGGGGAAAATGACTGAATAGAGATGCTTATTACATTGCCTTGTTAGTTCATTAACAAATTGGTTTGATTTTTGAGGTCATGTGTCTGGCCACTGTCTGTTGTGTTACCTGATACACAGAAACAAAAGGGCAACAGATGTGATTCTTTGTCTAGTTATTATATCACAGAAACACCAGATACACTGAAACCTAGGGGAACCAATGCTCCAACTAAATTTTTAATTACAAGTATAACTGCAGATGTAACAAAACCTATTAACAAAGCTGCAACAACCCCATTTAAACAGCTAAAAAACACAAACAGTCCACAGAGAAAACAGAGGCTGAGGCAAAAGAAGCTTATTTTACTTTGTGAGGCATGTGCATGCCAGACCTATAAAATTATTTCTGGCCTATTCAAAGTTCTGTGAAAAAATATTTAAATTATGATACAAAATCTTGACAGATTTTTTCCAGAACTACTCCTGCAGTAATTCTATTGAAATTAATAGAGTCACCTCAGGAATAAACTTGGTTCAATATTTATTTTTCACTACGGTAAGTTCTTCTGACATTTTAACAAACCTCTGGCCGACGTGTTAGTTTTTGTTTCATTGTAAATATTTAAAAGTAATCTGCTTGTTACATATTTAAGATACGATAAGGACTGCTAAGACCTACACTGAGAAGCAGAGCTGTTTTAAATATTGAATATGCAGGTAAACTTTAAGATAGAGTAGAAAGAGCTGAATCCTGTCCTCATGCATATCCTGTAACATACACAGCATAGCTAGAAATGCAAACAGAATTCATTTTTAAGGTGGTGTTAGACTAAGACATTCAGTACAGAGGCTTTAATGCTTTTGGTGTCACTGCAGGCTCTCTAAGCTGTAGTGTTCAGGCTTCTTCCAGATGGGCAAAAGAACCTGCTTGCTTCAACATTTTCAAACAAATAAAAGACAGAAGAGTATTCAAGATGGGTTTTTTTAGGTTCAGTGAAGATCATGATTTACCGTAGAGGGTGATGTCACATCAAGTTCTTTAAGAAATGTGAGCAGGCAGCAGTGCATTATAGCTTCATGTCAAAATATGGCAAATGGTTATGTAAAGCATTAAGTAAAGCAGTTAACAAAAAGGAAGATGAAAATAAACAGCCATTCATACACAGGGCACTGTGCCCGGGAACTCTGGGCACCTATGTAAGTAAAACTAAAAATATATTATGATTAATAAAAGAAAACAGCTATTAGATACATTCCAAAATGCTAGGCAGTAGAACAAGACATTTTGGCACAGCTTTACTGATTGGCAGCCCATGCTAAAGACAGACCCAAGACTGCAACAGAGTGAGCGCTGCTAGTCAGGACAGAGCAATGCTAACAGGAGCTCTCTGCAGATGTTTACACAGTACTTGCCCTCAAGACTATATTTAACAAGGACTGGTGCACTTTTTCAGGAATATCACAATCTGAACTTTACAAAAACACCACCACTTCTTTATGTTACTAGAGAAGGACAGAAGAGGGTGGATTTTGACACATTAACAACTGCTTCATTTTGGAGATCAATGTGCCAATGAGCAAAAAAGGAATACAAATAGGAATTAGAAGGATTCCTCACAATCCAAAATACACTTGTGAAACACAGAAATATGTAGTTAAGACCACTGAATTGTGTTTTTATTCTTGGTTTTCACTTTGTGCTCATCAGCTATGCATAGGGAAGTGAGAGCACAGGCACAGGGCTAAAACTGAAACTATGCTGATGAAAAGGCTCAGCCAAGCTTGAGCAAGAAGCTCGGGAAGTATCAGACTTTATCATAATAAAGTTCCTCTTGGTTTTAAAGGTACCAGCTCAGTCTTACAGTGGAGAACTAGTGGCCTTAAAATAAATCATGTTTTGGACCACTCTTAGGGTGCTGTGTCCAGTACAAGAAAGATATGGGACTGGAGAGAGTCCAGGAATGGGGCACAGGGCAACCAAGTAACTGGAGCATCTCTCACATGGAGAGGAGCTGGGAGCACCATGAAGGTTTAGGCTGAAAAGGAGAAGCTTCCAAGGGATGATATATAAATATGTGATGGCAGGAGTAAAGCCAGATCCAGGCTCTTCTCAGTGGTGGCCTGTTACAGGCCCAGAAGCAAAGAGAAACAGGAAATTCCCTTGAACCAAAAGAAAATCCTTGCTTATCATAAGGATGACCAAACACTGAACAAGGTGTGGAGTTTACAGCCTTGCAGATACTCAAAAGCTGACAGGACATGGCTCTGAACAACCTGTTGTAGGTGAACCTGCCCTGTGCAGAGAAGCAGTGCCTTCCCACCTCAGCCACCCCATGATTCCTTGATTCTGTGGAACTGATGCATCAGGTTTTAGCTTTTATATTTTTCAGATTCTGTACTGCTTTAATGTGTAATTCTGAGCTTCATAGTAGGGAATAGTAAGCTCTCTTCACAGAGTAGGTGGACAAAACAATTCCTTCTCTAGCTGGGGACCAAGGAAAAATGATCCAAATTTCAGGACCAAGAGCATAAACAATGTGGACTGAAGATAGAAAAACAAGAAGGATGGGAGTTCATAACCTAAAGCTGTAACTGGACAATTAACTCCAATATGCAAATGGACCAAAACTTATAAAAGCGAGAGACCCCGTGGCCAGTCGTCCATTTTGTGACCATTTTGGTTCATCTTGGGTGCAGCCCTAGCTGGGCTCTTGTGCTGCCCAAGGCGTGTCCATTGAGGCCTTTTAATAAATCCCTACTTTATTCTTTAACTGCATCTAGCCTCTGTTCTAGGTCATCCTTCATCAGGCATCAGAACCAGCAGCAAACCGAGTGCAGGGCAGCACAGACAGACTGCCACTAAAATAATGACAATAAGGCTCTTTCTCAGGTTGGCTGATATACTCAAAACAAGAAAGCTGTTTTTTATGATGGCATCCTAAATTTTATGATGCTGAACTGAGCAGTTATTTGTAAAAAAAAGATAAATTCAAAAGGCAATTTCCTCCCTTACACTGTAAAACACTCTGAAAAGATTTCAAATTTTTTTAAGTACCAATTCTTCTCATTGCAAATTTTAAGGGAAAATAAAATTGACAAAAAATAAAATTAAAATAAAACTTAAGTAATATTTTTAAATAAGAAAAAAAAATTAGCTATTTTTTTCCTCTCTAATTCCTATTCATATTTAATAATACACCAAAGCAACACTGACATTGAATGGATTTAGGCTCCCTGTTAAGAATATTTGTTCAGGGTAAATTAGCATGGCTGAAGACTAATCTTAATAATTGTTTGTTGCTTCCACTGGAGGCAGGTTTCCCTCACAAACAAAGTGGCATCTTGGAGTTTCAGACTGAAACACAGAGGTAAGAGTAGTCTCTCCATGGGATGAACAAGAAAGCCTGAGCATGGATCTGCCTCATGCAGTCAGGCAGGAAGTGCCTCTCTCTCCTGTGTCAACCAAATAAAGTTGTCAAAATTATTTTAAAATAATGATAAGGTATCTAAACCAAATACTGTAAGGAAAAATAAGGAATAGATCAGCATTTAAAATGTATATGCTGCAAAGCATTTTTACTGTCATTTCTTTAAGAAAAGCAGATCTAATTAGCTGTATTTCCAAAGTGTTTACCTAGCATTTTTATTATGTATTATAACATTTTGCTTAGAGTTGACATTTTTATTCTGACAAGCACTGTCTGGAGAGCTCTCAATAAATAATACATTTACAATTTTCAGTAAATAAGCACTGGACACAAATCATTATCCTTACTTGCAGCTGCCCCTCTCTAATAGTGCTTTTACAAGTAAGGTGACTATTCAGTCTAATGCAATACTCTCAGTGCTGGGAAGATATTTTCATTCATTACCCCAGTCACAAGCACTTAAAGCACTTTTAGGCCCTGTTGCAAAACAGCAGGAATGGCAAAGCAAGTAAGAACAACTTAAACTAAAGTCCATCACTAAAGAAATCTGAGACCATTCACCCTCCAGGACTTGGAAAATACAATGTCATACAAGATCAGCCATCTTCAAGCCCAATTTTTTCCCTTGAATCCTTATATTTATTTACATTAGCAAATTTTAGGAAGGGAAGAGTCACAGTCTGGTCCCTGTTATTAACCTGATGACTACAAAATGTATTTCAATTGCCATTTTAAATCATGATCAGATCATAATGTTGTTTGTGTCACAGAACATCAAAACCAATGAAGTTTGAATTTATTTTTCTGCTGCCAAGATCATGCAACTGAAGCAACTCTCCATATTTTTACTGCTATTTACTCACTTATACTCTCTACCACAGAGCTCATTGTCAGTTGTACCTATTCATACTGATTTGCTTTTTTACTGCGTCTAGGAAAAACTGGCTCTTAAGATATGCTTTGTTTAATAATACTTTTACAATACTAATAATATACAGATAGTGTAAAGATAGCAGATGTCTGACCATGTCAAAAAAGGAGACAGAAGTGTAGAGGAGCAGAGTACAGAAATTTATATAAGAAAGAAGCATTGTGACAATTTATGATGCAATAAAAAATAAATTAAATTGTATCGAACACTGGAGAATGCCAGAATTGAGAAGTTACAGTGGGATTAAAGAAAAAATAAGAATTAGATGATCCCTGAAAGTAAGACATTGGAAAACACATCTCTGGGGAGGAACTGACTGGAATGGTCAATAGATGATGGCAAAGAGAAGATTTAAGCCTTTTTCAGTATAATCTGTCATGTTCAGGGACAATGAGAATAGGGTCAAGGCACATTTGTTCAAATGAAAAGAATTTTATTCATCTCACATATTCTAGGTTGAATAAAGATGTTTCTTCAACATAATATAAGAATCTCAAAACAGAGAAAGCAAATACCTGCTCAAAAAAAAAAAAAATCATGGCTAAAATGGATGTTCCAATCTTCAGAATTGAGTCTTGAATTTCAGACTCTTCCCCTATCAGGATCAACTCTGTTTGCCAGCAAAAGCAACAATTTTGTAGAGATGCACAAGTTCAAAGCCTCAAAGAGAGCAACCTGCATTGGAAAACTGAACCTTCAGAAAAGTAGAAGCTCCATAAAATTCCATGGATCCTACACTAAGGTTTTTCCTGACAGGTTCTCAAATGGCTACCATCAAACTTACCAGTTCCTTGCTGATGATCCTGAATAAGAACTAAGAGGGGACATGAAAACATCTTAGCAAAGCAGATAGCAGATGGCCCAACTAATCTATCCACCTATTCATGTAGATCTCATTCTCCATGATACCCATGTAAAAGTCTTTGCTATTCTCCATTTGTGTGCCATGAGAGAATTTCAAAACCAAGAAAAGCGAAGTTTTCAAATGCAGCATGAGACATACTGAAAAGTGCTGAAGAATTCCTATACCCACACAGAACCTGTGAGCAGTGATTAGATTCTCAAATGTTACAACAGTGGGTAAGGCTGTAGTTCAGGCAGCCAGGTAAATAAAAATATGAGGTGGAAAGATGGCAAGATGTGCCAGTTTCTTAAATAAAAATATCATTTAATCACAAAATATTATTCTGAAAAATTTAATGGATATAAGAAACTGAATAATCAAAAATGCCTAAATTTCTGTAAGAATGATAAATAAAAATATGAGACAAAATATTAATGGCCAGACATAGTATGGTTACACAGAATGAGTTTCTCTTTGAAAAAAAAAAAAAACTTAAATGTATGATGCATTTGAAATTTCATTAAATTATAGTATATTAATGGAATGAATTTCTGATAGAAAAATCAAATACAAAGGACAGAAGGAAAATAGGTTGCATCTTCTCTTAGTTACCAGGAAAATAACCCTAGAAAATCCTTCCTTTGTAGTAATGTTCCAAAAAAGGTCAAAAGTTACAGTAACACTGTAAGACATTGGAATTCACTGTAGACTTCAACTAAAGAAGCATTAGAAATTTTATGACCTATAAGATGTCTATAAATAGAAGAATATTTTTTCTAAAACAGCAGCATATATTGCAATGAAAAAGTGACCAAGCAATTTTACCAAGATAATTGGAATTTTAGAAAAAAAAAGACAGAGAGAGAGACATAATAAGTTGTATTTAATTATATGGCAAGGAGATAAATAATGGAAGAAAACAGCAATTTAGGAAAATGTGCTTCATATCTCTCCTTTAACTTGGTCTGAGTCATCTATTTATTTTCTGGACATTTGGGCTTTTTGCTCATTTTGTTTTTATTTTGGAAGCATGTCTGGAATTTAGAAGAAAAATTCCCTTTCTTAGATGCCACTATATACGCCTTCCAACAAAAAGCAAATAAAAGATAAGTATTAAATTAACCATATGCATAACTGATTCTGAATTTTCTTAGCAAAAGTGACTCTTAAGAAGAAAAGGGAAGAACCACGATGTAGATGGTACAGAGCAGATAAGGCAGGGATTTTCAAAGGTGATTAAAGGATTTGAAGAAGGTGAGCTTTTCATATCCAAAGAGAAATGCCAGTGGCCATTTGCAAATTTCATTATTTGACAGAATTTTTTTGATTGCTTTGGATAATCCTAATGCCAAAACCCAGTAACATTTTTTGAAGTCTTGAAAAAAATCTCTTTATCCATTAAAAAAATAAAAAAGGAAGAAGAAAGAACAGGGGTCTGTAAACACCAACTGTGTTAGGACAGCCAAGGATCATGCCTTCATCAGTGGAAAGTGTGGGTATACAGCACACCACAAGACAGATCACTTGAATTAAATCTGTGCAAAAATTCTTTAAAAACATTTTAAAATATTCACTGACCACAAATGGTCAGTAGTTCACTTCTAGGACTTATCCACCAAAGAAAACTCCTGTTTTCTCTCAAAGGTTGTGCTTAAAACAATATTAAAAAACAAGTGCACATGTCTGAACTCTCTGTTCTCAGCTGTGGCAGGCTTAAAACAAAGACACAAAAAAAAATGGAAACTCTCCATTCATCTAATACAATATAATGCACACAGATTCTTAAAAAAGAACCTAAAACAACCATAACTTAAAAATAAATGAATAAATAAAAAACAAACAATGGCAACCCAAATTGTTTGCCAATGTCCGCTTATAAAACACAGTGTGTGAAAGTTTAAGTTTCTTTACTTCCCAATGAAATTAGCAGGAAATTCGTGGATTTGTGTGTGCAATACTTCAATATACTTATACTATATTCCAATATAATTATTAGAATGATAGAAAGGTTTATAGGAGAAGTGTTAATCAATTTTAAGTCAATATAACAGAAAGTATTCAGTTATTATTAACTCATGAAGCTGGAGGGAAAAAAAATAACAAAAGAAAAAAAATCAGAAAAACCACCACTACTGAGTAATGTAGTAAGATTTTCTCTACTGCATATAGAATTAATAATACATGCGAACCCTTAATTTTTAATATAGATATCCACCCATATATTCCCCCACAGAGAGAGAGTACAAACAGGTGCACATGACAGAGAATAGATAGAAATTTATGAATATACTACTCTTTATATAGATGTTCATTATTCCACCGTGCATACATAGAAATCTTTGATCTCTGAACATTCAACTGTGGTCTTCAAGGAGAAAACAAGAATGGGAAGCACTTCATAAAAAGCTTGTGCTAGAATTGTGAACCGAGCTTGGTTGAAAAATGATACTGTATACATTGCTCTGAATCAAGGTCAAAAGTGAATTAGGAATCCAGGCCCTGAGTAATGAGGGCTTAGCACTTAGCAGAAATGACATGCCCAGTTTCCAGCTCAGAAGTGCCAGCTGACCTGCCAACCTAGCATTTTAGTTCTGAAAGGGAGAAATCTGCTCTCCTCGCTACAGACAAGACATGTGCTACTAATTATTGCTCCTAGAGGCTTATGATGAGCTACAGTAGCATAATTGTCTGGAAGACAATTCTCAGCATAGAAATCAGGCAGCCCAGGCTGTAAATCTGTCTCACAAAAGTAACATAAGCAATATTTAAAAAGAAAAGTCTTTTACTTAAAGAGGATAGAAAAGCAGAGAAGCAGTTAGACCATACTTTCTAACAGAAACTCTTCATGAGCTGTGAAGAGCTTTAATACTTGATTGTACTGTAGGATACTTCCAAAGAAAAAGGCCAGTAAAACAATCCTTCAGCTCATAGAATAACTAAGATGGATATACCCAAGTTATCCAATAGGCCCTAGAGTCTAATGTTGTTGATTAAATTAGACACCTGTTCATTTTTGACCTCTTCTCTCTTATGAGAACACATGTCAGCAAAGTCTTTACATACTCAAATTAACTGTAAATATTTGCAGCATTCTTTTCTTTTCCAAATACAATTTTCTCATCAGGTTCTTATTTCCAAATCATTACAAATTATGACACGGGAGTGCCTTACAGTGCAAAAAATGCAAATACTGGACCATGAAGTAAAAAAATATGTTATTTGTCCTGTAATGTTGGTAATCTGTGTTCAGACTACAAATAAAGCTAAAAACATACCTAAGGTATATTCCTGTGTGTGGCACCCATGTTCCCACACCATACACAAGACATGACATTGGCTGAAGTACTATTATTAAAGAGAGATTAAAACAGCTGTACATTATGCTGAAGCACTCACTCTTCCCTTTACAAGCAGACGGTCCTGGATTACAAGCAGCACTTGACCATTTAAATCACTACAACAACCAGATCTAACCAGCTGGGCCATATTCTCTTAGGCAATGCCTGTTGACCTCCTCAGTCACAGCTGCTCAGATGAAATTCTCATTAGACAACTTATTTTCAGGAGCCAAAGGAGTCTGATTAAATATATCTATCTAGACATGATAAAGTCTTCCAGTATATATTTCTTTTCCAGTGGTATGAGGTACAACAGAGACAACAAGGAGTATATACAAGCATAGCAGACACCTAATATCTGAGTGCATAGCACAAAGTATTTAAGTGTTTGACCCCAACAACCTGTATTTCTCAAATTCAGATGATATAGATGGACCAGAAAGTTTCTATGTAACAATATTAAAAGAGACTTTTCGCTGTGCTGGCATGGGGGTTAGAACTGATGACTGGAATTCTTGAGTTCTTTACTCCACACTTAACTCTACAATTAACCTGACATATGACTGTGTGTTAGCCGAAATCCCACAGCTACATCAGTGGTCAAGGAGGTCATCCTATAAATGAGGCTAACATGAACTATTACATCCTTTTAAAGGAGATATGCACAACTTAAAGCCCCCACACCACAGTATACAGTAGAAACACATGTCTTTTCTCCATTTCATTCATTAAACCCATTATATTATTCTTTCTATTAAAAAAAAAAAAATCAGCAGGTATTTTTCAATTTGAGTAAGCAATTTTGTGACAGGGCAGGACTTAGTACACAAAGAGCTCCTCAATTGCATTGTTTGCATACCATTTTAAGAAAAGAACTGCATAGAAACATATTTTAAATTATAGATGTTAAAGAGCATCATGTATGCTAAGTGTGTGATCAGGCTCTTAATTTGGTTGCTCAAAAGACACTGTAAGATGGCAAAACAATTTCATAATCTCAGACCTCATTTCTCCAACTGACTGCACAGAGCTAAAGCAAAGTTCAATCTTAAAATAGTAATTATTTTTCACATTTTATTTTAATCAAACAAGTACGGAGAGTACTTCTTTTAAATTCAGAGAAACTTCTGAATACTGAAATGGGTATTCAAATCTGTTCTAAGAATTTTGATATTCCTGGCCTACACAGAAGTTTAGAAACCTTGAACTTCCTAAGTGCAACATCCTGAAGAATTTCCAATCTTTCTATTAATTATTTTTCCGCATTAGTTTATATGGTACCAGTCAGATGTTCATTAATTATTTTCTGTAAAACATAAGTAACTTTTTTTCCTGCAGAAAATGGTGGATGAATGGAAAAGAACTTAATGCAGAATGCAGAACCATAAAATCATCACAGAATGGCCTGGCCTGGAAGAGATCCTAAAGATGATCTAATTCCAGCCTCAGTGCTGTAGGCAGAGATGCTTTTCATCAAACCAGGTTGCTCAGAGCTCCATCCAACATGACCTTAAATACTTCCAGGGAGAGGTGTCCACAACTTCTCTGGGCAACCTGTGCCAGAGCCTCACCACCCTCACAGCAAAGAATTGTCTTCTAATATCTAATCTAAACCTAACCTAAACACGAAGATACAGTAAAATACCTTTGAACTTACAGGCAGACTTTAGAATAGCTTTCCATTATAATGTAGTCCATAAAAGGCAAGATTATTTTATGGAACAAAAACGACCTTTATTTCAGCTGATGAGAACACACAGTGTGTAGAAGGCTCTGACTCGGAGAGAGGGATCTCTCTGCTCTGCTCTCTTAAAGCAACCAGTATATACACAGTATATATAAACAGGGGAAGCACAGAAAATTATTGAGAACCCATACAAAAATAAGCTATGAAACGCTCTAATCCCTACAGATAGATACTATGTTTAAACTTTTTGATGCACATTTTTATTAGCACACCATCCAATACACTCCTGAAAAAGCCTTAGCTGTGGTGTCAATATAATCAACAGCAACTCGAGCACTCCTGCAGCAAAGTACGAGCCAAGACCTTTGATTAGCATGGGGTGTCGAACGACTGCTACTGACTGCAGAAAACAACTTTGACAAAGTAATATTTAAAATAGTTTTCCTAGCCTAACCACCAAATCTAAGAAAGCAATTTTTAAAAGAGTGATCTTTACAGCTGAAAACAGACAGATGGTAGTAAAGAATCTGGGACATTCTCTCTTTAGAGATGTTTCACCAGCTTCAGAAAGGACACCTATAGAACACACTGGCATTTAACAATTATGCCAAGAAATTTGGAAGCCTACTTCCATCACTACATGATTTTATCCCATATTTAAACATATTATTGTATCAGCTTCAATTTTAATTAAAATCTGCATTGCTACATGAGGCCAAAGGAACTTAAAGTGCAGTGTTTGAAGTGCACTGTGACCATATAATGAAATTGAGGAGTCAAAATAATTCCAAACTCATTCCTATTTCAAAGAAAAAAAGAATCACAAAGTTCTACTGTCTTTTGGCTCTAGTACATTATAAATATTCTTCCTGGGTTATTTTTAATGGCACAAAACTGAACTGGTAAAATATCTAAAAGAATCCACACAGATGCCTCTGCACCTGTTTTTCTATTTCAGAGCCTCCTGCTCTCACAACTTCCCTGATTCAAACTCATGTATGTGCTCACAGACTAAAAGGTATTGTTGCAGAACCAAGTAAGCCTTCATTCTATTTACCATGGGGAGAAATTTTTGTGGTGGGCCCTGAGTGCACACATGCACTGATAAACTCACTCTCCAATTCTGTTTGTTTCCTCCCATGGCCCAAAATCTTCGCAAAATCAATGAAAGTATCTGAATAAGGACTGGCTACATAAACTGCCTTAGCACTCAAAGATTTGTCCTCATTTTTATCTCTGTTTTAATACTCGTAACAATATCTGAGGAGACTGTAAAGAAAAAAAAAAGAGAGATTTCTTCCTCTGTAATTCTAGCTATTTAGGTCAGAACTATGTACTTTTACACTTAAAACTGTTTCCCATTCTCCTAGTTACAGATGCTAGGTTATTAAAGTGATGAAAGATGAGAATTTTTAAGGCAAAACAAACCAGCTTATGTTTTATTCATTCTTATTGTTAAAAATATATATTTGCCTTTTAAAAGGAAGAGAACAAATAAAACTGAAGAATGTCCCTCACAAGTCCACAGCCAGTTAAGAATTCATCATAACCTTTCAAGTGAGAGTTGAGTTTTCACCAAATCCAACATTCTTACTTTGACTCACAACCGAGACAATTTTAAAAGTTTTTAAAAACTGGCATATTTGTCTAAAATCCCTAATGGATCTCAAACTACCATTGCCATGGAAACCTATGATTAACTTTATCCTAGCCTTTGCCAATTATGCAGTTTTATGGCCCTCAATACCCAACACATCCTTTATGCTATAAAAATTACAGGATTGGGAGGGTGGGGAAACTGCATCAATCTTATCCAACACATACCTTCTTGCTCAGTCCTGGTCATTTCTTCTAGTTTCTTCTGCTTCAGTATGTCCACCACATCTGCTAGGCTTCCCTTGCGGCGCTCCGGCGTTCCAAAGTTAACACTGGTCATTAGCTCGCTGCGGTCACGACCTCCTTCGTCGGGCTTGTTTGGTGAGGTAGAGGTATTTCGGAAGGAATATAGGGAACATAACTTATTACTCTCTGACTCCTGCAAAGAAACAAAACTATGTCAAACCACAGGCTCTTCTCTCATGGCAGAAGGATCTCAGGCAGGCAAAAGCTGAAAGCATTATTTGCGATACTAACAAGCCTACATCTATCCTTCAGTTTATAAAGTGACTGTTATTATTTGAATTTCTTTGTTTCAGTGCTTTACATGAGCACTGTTGACCCTAAGTCCGGTGCTCTCCATGTTTCTAACATTCATACTTCATGCCCGAGATAATATTCATCAAGGATTTCCCTCGTCAGGAAAAAGCCACTTCAACACTTTAACAATGGATGTATTAGGCTTTTACAGTTTTCTTTAGTTCCTTAAGTAAGGACAATATATGTAGCACTAAGGAAGAAAGGATAAATTATTCCTGGATAAATCCTCAGCTAATGGAAAACAGCATAACTTTAAAACTAGAGAAAGTGTTAGGCCAACAGTGACCGGGGAGGAAGGAATCAACATCAGAGTTAAATAAAGTTAATGGTATGTGGGTATCCATGCACATTCACTGCCCTTTAAATTCAGTTTAAATTTTTCTTAAAGAATGAATGCTACAATACTTATAATAAACAAAAGAAGATTTAATTTTCAGGCGAACATAGGCAAGAATGAGCAAGGAAATTAAGTTTTGGCAAAACAAATCAAGTATGCCAATACACAGGTATCAAGACCACATGTATCAAGTGTTATATAGCCAAAAACATAGAAGTAAAAAGGCTTCATCTATTTTGTCAGTAGATAATGATTATTTGAGCAAAAACTAAAAAAAAAAAAAAAATAGGCATCAAAAAGCAATGATTAATGACAGTTCTCCTCAATTTTGTGATACCACCCAACAGCAAAGCCTTTTCTGAACTTCTCTGGCTCAGACTTGTCATTCTCCCAGTCATGCTTGCAACATTCACTGCATCTCTGCTTTCACAATTCCAGCTAAAAAGAGAAGTTGTTCTTGGATTTGTCCTCAAAAACTCAACCATAAGAATTTCTCACACGCTTCCCTTTCCAAAATTACTCTTCTATTTTAATTTTTAATAATGCCAGGCTAGGAGTGTTAAATATCTGGGGCAAAAAAACTATTGATTTTTTTTTATGTTTCTTTATGGCATGCCTAGAAAGGTCAGTGTGCATATCAGATTCCATGAAACATACTTTGTTTAAAATTTAAGAGCAATTATAATGGCAATCGATTTAAATATTAAGAAGCTAATTAATAATCTTGTCAAAAAACATTCTCATAACAATAATCTTCCTGCTACTTTATGAGCTGAAATTACCCATCTTCAGAGCACTGAACAAAGGCTAGAAAGCATTAACCATCAGCAACACCACAAGACACAAATCTTTGATTCAATCTGGAACAGATTAAGTAGCTGTGCAACGTAATAGGGGGAGCAAGACCAACAATGAGCAAGCTGGGTGACTCGGGGCTGGGGACTATGCAGGAGGAGGTGGTGACACATAATCTTCAAGCACAGCAGTCTGTGATCAGCACAGCACTGCTACCATCACTGGAGAGGGAGGCAGCATTTGCTAGGGATGTTGCAAATGTATTTATTCACGAAGACAGGAAATTAGAAGGCAGTATATCTCACCCCACTGGTAGCAGCCCCTCATCAACACAGTAGGAGTGACAGAGGTTTTGCAGGCACAAACAGAAAGAGAGGTGACATGGAATAAAAATTTCATCTTTGTATTTTTAGCAAATAAACATTAACTAATTTTTCACTCGATCAGTTTGTATTCACTGAAGACTCAAACATCACAGAGAGCAATATCTTAGACCAGGTACAGAGATTAACTTATTTAGCTGCCTTTAAAATTGAAAGCTTTCATACATTTAACTCTTTCTAAGAAAAACTACTTTGTATTTTTCTTACAATGGAGATGGAAAGAGCATCTTTAATATTTTTCAGATGTAAATCCTGAATTTCTATTATCCCTTTCCGCAATGAAGAATTAATACTACATACTTTGACGCTTTCACCTTTGAGGACAGTACAAAAACAATTTAGTAATTTTAAAGGCACTTTTCCTTAAGAGAGCAACATCCTCTTACAGTACATGAAGCACATCCATCAGGCTCAATGCAGGGGTTTTCATGCTCTCAGCAAGGAACACTAAATCTATTGTTTAGGCTGGAAACAAGAAGATAAGGCAAATCTGTGGAGTAAGTAGGAATAATGGAATGTTCTTCCTCCTGATAACCTCTCCTGTTCCCCGTCTGGATTCATACATGGTCCAGCACAATGTTCCTTTGCTGTATGAAAGACTTCCCTAGTCCTGCCTCCATCAGGCAGCACATTCACCCTTCTTTTTCTTGCCTGAAAAATTGCAATATACACAATGCAGATGTGACAAGTTTAAACACCATGCAAATGATGCAGATTTATGGAAGTGAGGCAGAATGACTACCTTTGCAAGTATGAGTCCAATTAATAAACTATTCTATATTGCCAGTTTTGTGGATAATTAAAATGTAGAATAAAAATAAAACAGAAAATGCATTTGTAATATTTCTGGTTCTATTTGTGCCTAAAGCGCGTGGAACAGTTTTTATTGACCTCACATTAATGGTTAACTAGACAGATCAAAACACAAGGGGGGCAAGGGAAATATTCCTGTTACTTTTTACTCTAGAAAGTTGACTCAACTGTATGTGAAGGGAAGCTGCTACTGCAGCATTCAGCTTGTTGAAAACAAAGTAAATGTTGC
This sequence comes from Vidua chalybeata, assembly GCF_026979565.1. Classification (NCBI taxonomy): domain Eukaryota; kingdom Metazoa; phylum Chordata; class Aves; order Passeriformes; family Viduidae; genus Vidua; species Vidua chalybeata. Next base: position 50,166,463 of record NC_071535.1, on the reverse strand, counting down.
AGCAAATTTATAAAGGATTTTAATTTTCCTGATGGACCTTACAACCTTCTGCAGACCATTCGTTGTGGCATGTCAGGCTTGTCCCAGCACTTCACCCACTGCAAGACCAAAACTGCAACTATCACATCCATCAGAGATGCAGACCTGACTATCAAAAATTAATTTCCATTGACATTCACAAGCAGCAGACAGAGACCCTCCTAATACATCCAGGTATCCTCTGAAAAGTCTAGTGGATTTTGTGTGTTGTCTGAAACAAGAAGGATATCACCTCTGTAAATTGTTTCCTGGTCCTCTTTCTCTAAGGCATAAAGCACTTTCCCTAGAAAGTCTGGAGTTCAGATGGAAAAGGACCACCATGCTTCCTAAAATAGAACAAGCCCATGAATTCATGGTTAGAAAAGTAGAACCTGGTCCTTTTGAACATGAATATGGAACAAATCAATAAAAACACATCTCTTATCCTTAATAAGCTTTTTGAAGCCACTCTTTACAGAATGAGGAATTCCCACTCTGTTTGATCTGAAGAGAGAAAAGAAAGGATGTCATTAAGGGTTTTTTTCATGTATTTTCCAAGATCATGAAAGAAGAAGTGAAGACAAGTGAAGTGCCTAGCCAAGATCAAGTCAAATGTTTTCATTTTGCAAAATCCAAATGAGAAATTCATCTGCAATGATGAAAATTTCTATGCAAGTCAACTTTTCTCAGCATCTCTGATAAAAATAAGGAAATTAATAATAAAATATGACTGATATGAATATCCACTTAATGTATGTGAACACAATTTGGTGCCCAAATTGATCCAGTAGCTCCATAATACACTAGACAAGGGACATATCCCTGGATTCTTTGGTTTAAAATTCATGTATTTCTGTAAAAATAGTACTTTAAAAGCCTAAACTTGAAATAATGTCTTAAACACATGACATTTCCCTTTGAAAGCTACATTTTTTATGGTGTGCTAGTCTCACTGATTTCAGTGATTTCCAGGTAAGGAAGGGGGGAATACAGAAAATATAATCAGATAAATAGTAAACATTTAGTGTATGGATAAAGTATGTAAAACAGGGTATGCTTCTTCAGGATCCCATTCTGGTTTTGCCGGATTTATAAAACTATCCTCCCACTTACATAATAATACTGGATAATTGTAGAACTGTTAATGCCTATACCAGAATGCATAAGGGATCCCACAGGGATATTTGTCCACCACAATGGAGGCCTTTCCAGACTAGTATCTAACAGTTGGCAAAACATAAAATTTGAAGACAGCTCATTAAACAGAGAAAGAACAGATCTGAATGCTTAAACAACATGTACAATGATTTTTCTATCTTAATCTTTCCTCTTTGCCTGTATCAGGTAAAAATGCTTAAAGTTGCAAAGCTGTTTAGTTGCAGAGATGACTAAGCCAGAAAATCTTACTGCTAAACACCTGAAGAGACAAACTCAGTTTTGGACCACTATTTCAGCTGCTTACTATTCAGCAGGGGTAAAATTTAGTCTATTTTTTGAAACGTTGGGGTTTCATATCAAGGTAAATAAATGGCATTTTTCCTGTCTACATTTTCTTGCCAGCTCATTAGCACAGAACAAATTTCATTACTGATCATTCAACCCACTGTGGTCAGTGTTTTGACAAAATTCTATTATTATAACAGCTGAAATACCCATATATAGACACGAAAATATAAGGATTAAGTTCAAACAGTACAAAATGGAGAAAAATAAATAAATGCACAAAAGAGAGAAACCCCAAAAGTAGCAAGGTATGGACACTAAAACACTATGGATGACTCGTGCAGGGATAGACAGCCCTTGCATGAAATCATACTTTAGTAAAACCTCCACCTTTCTCATATGTCAATTGGAAAACAGCATAAAGAGTTCCAGCACAACATGGGAAAAGCTTTCCTATGTCAATCCTTGGCCTTTCTCACGTTAGAGAGACATTAACTAATCTCAAATTTTCTTGGAATGTATATGGTCCATCAACAGTTTCCATAGTCTTATCAGTTTTCCAGGCTGCCTGGTGTAAACAAGTGACCTGTTGGCCATTTCTTTTAGAGTTGCTGTGAATGGCTCAAGTACAGCTTTGGTAACGGCAGGAACAATTCTGAATAATTACGAACAACTTGGTGAAAATGAAGATGGGGACTCTGTGACTACACACATGGTATTTTCTTCACACACCACAACAATTCCTTTAAAACTGTTACACTAAGATAATATGTAAAGATAGTTCAATAGGCCTCTTACTCTGAGAAAATTATTTTTTAGCAAGTACATTCAATAAATTTCACAAGTTACATGGGTTATATTCTTCAAAAAGATAGCTGATAGTTTCTGTATAAAGAAAGGAAAATCCTTAGAGGTTCTTAGATGTTTCTACTAAAAAGGGATTGAGCAAATAATAATAATTTTCCTGTTTATTATTAATAAAAAATAAAATAATAAAATTATTAATAATTTTCTTGTGTATTTAGATTCTAAAAGTTTTAAGTAGTTAATTTTCCATCAATGCTCCCACTAGTTTTAACAGGATAAATGAGGGAGTACTGCTGAAAATTATGAAAATAAAGGTATTGATAGCTGACCCAGTATATTTCATATTGGGAGGCCAATATTTATAGCAATACCTGCAAGCTGAATCATGAGTCAACTTGGTCACCTTCTATGAAGTCTTTTCACTTCCAAAATAGAGCAAACAGACACAAAATTATAGTTCTATTGGTAAGAGATTACATGCCAAAAAGACAATATTCTTGCTCCTTCCTCCAAATAGCCAAGGTACAAAATACAGGGGGCTGTATTGGCGGGTTGAGATGCAACATCTCAGTTTGGGGACACCACAATCACGAGTGGAGATCTGACTTGGGACAGATCAACAGCCTGATGAGCTGGATTCTCTTGTCAGGAGTCTTAAACGGGGAAATGCGTAGGGCTGCGGATTTTAATGGCAGCATTTATGTTTCATGTAGGGAGGATGGATCCTCTGGAGCTCTCTGAAGGTGAGAAAAGAGAAAACCTTGCGAAAGAAAACTGAGGGCTGTACAAAATCAAGGTCACAGTTAGCAGTTAGTTAGCAATTTAATAATAACTGTGATCAACTTTGATTGAAAGTTGATGACTGCAAGCCCACTTAATAGCCAGAGGGAAAACGTTTCTGTAGGAGTTCAACTGAAATCACAGGATGAGTGTCCAAGAAGTAGAAAGCAAATATTACTAACATAAAATGTGTTAGCTGAATTGCTTATTTCCATGTGGATGAGGCTTTTCTGTTGGGATATTTATCTGTCTCTGCATTGAATGGGACACATGTAAACACCCCAGGAAAGTTGGATATCCAGAGTGGTTTTGATTCCAAGTACTAGAGGCATGCTGGCACTTGGAACTAGTCTGGAGTTAACATATAATGAAAGCAAATGTTTACAAAATCATTTCCAATCACTACATTAAATATGGTTTCCCATTTTGAGGAATTTAATTAAATAGAATTAAAATAAATTAAAAATCTAAGTGATCATTTCCAATTCTCAGCTGATTAAGAAAAAACCACAAAAGTTGTATTAAGAAAGATTTATTTAAATCCAAGGCTTAAGAATGACTGCTATGAGCTATTGAGAGAACATCAGTTGTTAAGTCTCATCAAATTATGCTAGTGGGAGGGCAAATGGCAAGTAATGGAATAAAGCTTCAAGTCTTTAACCCAGCATTTATGCTGATAAAACTTATAGTGATTTCACAAGCAAAGTATAGGCTGAATATAATCTGTAAAGGGTTTATATTCCATCTTTTATACACATCTAAAATCCTCAAGAAGAATCAACACAACAGTAAGCTCTAAGCCAAGAAATATGATGTTAAATTTAGGATTAAAAAAAAATTAAAAAAGAGAATAACTTTAGAACAAAGGTTTGAAAATGAGATGTCATAATAATCAAGCGTATATAATCCAAGTATGGTCTTATGAAGAGGCCACTGCAAAACCAGCTGTCTGTTTGGAAGGCATGGGCAGGAACATTTTGTCTTCTGTAAAATATATTATATTCTATATTATATTGCTTCATTGCAGCAATCCCTTCCCACTGAGGTGTTGGAGCAAACCAGGTAAAGCAACATTGGGTACATAGATTTCAGAAGGTTACAATTTTTCAGCTTTGCGATTTGAAACGTTGACAGGCACTTTGCTCCGTTCCACAAGAGAAAAACACCTCAAAAATTTTAAATACAATGACAAATAACTTCTATATAGCAATCAACTCGCCCACAAATGATACTCATAAACTCGTGTGCTTTTGTAAGAGTTAGATGCTAAGGATTTCCTTAATTATCCAAATACCATCTGTCCTAACTCCCTGTGCTTATGTTTGGTAATAAATCACAACAATATTGCAACTTTATGCCCTGCACTTTGGTTAAATGCTCTTATTAAGGAAAAAGTAATGGATAGCCATTTACAAAATGATTATTTAGACTTACATTTTCATCTTAACTGAAACTGAAGAAGCATTGTGATCAGTCCCAGCTGATCAGCACTGTTTACCTCCTGGGTAAATAAAGACACGAATTTTGTGATGCATGCTTGTCAGAAGTTGACAAATAAAACAAGGATTGTGTATCTTGTATATTCCAGACCACTTTGTATATATCCAACTTCCCCCTATTAGGTAATCTTAATTGTTCAACTTATAAGTAAGTATATTGTAAATATAAAAATAAATTTTTTATTTTGCAATATCAAGTGCACATGAAAATCCTCCTCTGTATACAGTTACATGACATGTATTATATGCTTTATGTCCCCCTTTTAGCATTTGCAGAGGAATGCATGCAGGAAACCAGCCTGCTGCACAGAGTACTTGTATTTCTTTAAGGTAAACACTGATGAAACATTTGGAAGATTGAAATAAAAACAAGAAATTTATGAGACATGAAGGTATCACATAAAATTGCTGTGAATTACAATAACATTGGCTGAATCCCAGAACAGATAATCCTTATAAACATGCAGGAATGTTATAAACTGTATATGAATGTCAGTGATACAGTACATTAGGAGATTCATATTACACTTGGTGCTGTGTTAGTCTCAGTCCCTGAGTTTTTCATGGCCTCAAAGATTAAAATAAATATATGTAGTATCTTTCCTTCCTCCATGAAGATATTTTATGTACACAGTTTTATTATGCTGAACAAAGATACCAAAGTCTGTTTTTTCTTGAGCTGTCAAAGTACAAAAGAAATGCAAAAAGTCCTTGCACAGATGTAGTAAAGTGCTGGATTTTATCTTTTGGCAGGTGCTCAATATGCAGCCCACATAATCACATGTTAATGACTGGAGTGTGCTAATCAGCATGCATACCTGATTCCTTCTTGCCCAAGGAAAAAAAAAATTAACAATTTAGAACGTGTTAATGCTTCTACTTTTGAAAAAATTCATGTCAATATACAGAATGAATTAAAAAGTTTTCAGAAATTGCTTCATAAAAATAGGAAATGTTAAAATAGGAGAAAGGAATAAAATTACTACAGATTTAGATGAACATAAACCACAAGTCTTTTCCGAAGAACTCAGGTGATGATTAATTCTGTTTAAACACAGTTCACCCTAGAATATAGGGAAAGGTTTAAAATAGACTGTGCATTTGGAAAAGAAAAATTATACAATGTCAAAATGAAAATAAAACAAATAAAACAAGCATGCCAACAAGAACAATTATTTGATTCTTCTTCAAATAAAATTCAATTTTATATTTCACCATCTCCACTAAACACATTATCCTGCACACTTCTAGGGAATTGTTTTATTGTTTTTAACAGGAAATGTTAACATCTTTTTATGCTAAAGCTGGTAAAACTAAGTCCTTGATATTTCAAACCTTTAGACATGTGCTTAACGTTCTAGTTGCTCGTAGTCCTAATAAAGTTAAGATAAGCACATACCTGAATGCCTTCTGAATCAGAACAACATGCTTGAAAATAAATAATTCTGTCTTTTCTGCAATATATTTTTCATAGATATTTATTTTATGGAAATATAAAATACCACATCCTCAGCTTTTACACACCCTTTACTTTCAGCCAAAACTTCATACCCATGCAATTATGTATGTAGGTATTTATCTCTTTAGTTAGATAAAAATTCTAATGCACTACCTGGCATGTAGAAATAATATCACAAGCAGAATAGAATTGCTTTCGATGATCACAAAACTCAGATTTGTACATGTAAATAACAGCTGCATGAGCAATTTAGCAGAAGCAGAATTGCCAGAGTTTAGGGCATTTATGTTTGATGCATTTTATATGTTCGTATTCAGCCCATAAAGGAACCAAAAATAAAATTTCAAAACATGTAATTGTATCTATAACTTTCGAGAATACGAAGCCATGAATTTATATAACAACAAATTCACAGTATTTAGCATGTGTAAATGTTTTTCAATGATTTTCCCTAAACACCTGAGTTTATTTTCCTTAAAGGGAAGAACCTTCAACATGAGAAGTTAATAACATGGAGCAGGAGGTAGGGGGGGAGCAAGAGGATTATGCCTGTTTTATGTAGAGACAGAGGCACCAAAATATTAAAACCTTTAGGATACCACCTATTTCTGTCTTTCTGATGACAGTGGCTTTGCTAAAGCTATATAAAGTAAAATGTGATACTTGGTGATTTAAAATTATTTTAAAAGGAACAAATACATGTGATAGGAAAAGATCTTCAATTTCTCTGCTGCATATATAAATCTGCTCTCAGTACTGCTGAGATGTACACACAGCCACAGTGGAAAGGTAGGAAGCCTTTCACTCCTTTGGCAAGAAGTCAACAAAAGATAGAGTCTTGACGTAATTATGAAATATCTGTCAATGCTGCCATTTGAGATAAAATCCAATGAGATACAATTAGTTTCTAACTCCAAGGGGTGTCTGAATGATGTTACAAAATATACAGGGAAACACAGCCTATATTTGGAGACAAAAAATTTTATTTGTGTATGTATCTGTGTTTGATTTCCCTCAGTCCCAGGGAAATAACACGCGTCGTTGAGACTGGATTTGCTGCAGGGGTTCCCTGTGAGAGTCCCTCCCATCCAAAGAACAGCAGAGCAAAAGAGAGGTGCCTGCCCTCATCCAGTGCATGCACACACTGTCTCACTAACTCCCACTGCTAACAGCCCTGGGGTCATGGGCAGGGGGGAACAGCAGTGGGAAAAGAAAAGGGTTTGGTGACCACCTACAAGTGATCCCCACAGTGTCTGTGGGTTCCACACAACCCCTGCTTCTTACACTGGGATTGAGGGTGGGAAGAGAACTTACCCTTCTGTGGGTTATCTACTGTTTGGAACAGATGAGAAATTGCACATATTGGAGAAAGGGTCCAGATTTTTTTAGATTAAAGCTGCTAAAATTTATTGTTCATGAGTCCCATATCCAGCCTTAATAGTATGGGAATACATCACCCCATTCCTCAAAGAAGATAAAGTCGCTTCTCCATCTAAATTTCTATTTTCTTGTTGGCCCTGCTTTCTCCTGCTATGTCACAGCAAAAAAAAAAAAATCTTTGTAATTTACCTCATGGGTTGTGTAGGACTCTGTATGAAGATGGAGGCCATTCCACTCCACTTGCTCCCCAGTGAGCAAACATATTAATATTTTCCATTTCTTTACATGCTGGCCAATAAATATATTACCAGGATACAACAACTCAATTGCTATTAAATTTTGCAAAATTAAGTATTTTTGGCCTTTCCCACTCATCCTCTCTGTTGCCTTAACAGAGAGAGATTTTGGATTCAATCTAAAAATGTAACTATTTTCTTCCCTGCTTCTCACTGTCTTATTGGACAAGGCACAATACTTTCACCGTTATCTTAGTACCACTTTGCCTTCTTCCCTACAGTTTACCAGAATTAATAGATATGGCCTTAGCCTGAAATAGATTTTATTTACTAGTAGGGCTACAAGCAGCAATAAATACCCAGAGATCCAGGTATTTTTATACTAAGTTACAGTTAGAAACATAAGTATAATTTTTTTCAGCTCAGTAATACGATTTTACAGAAATCTTTGGGTTGCTCTATCTTCCCCCCACTGTAACATCAAATTGGTTGGTGATATGATACTGACAATATAAGTCATTACAGGTCTGACGTTACACTTGTTACACATTGCTGAATCTGTCAAATGGAAAGGGAGCACAAAGGGAATTTCCAAATGCAGCTGCTATTTCCCATTTGTTAAATCCTTTTATTACACCATATAAGTACACAGCTGGGAAATACTATAGAGTAGGAGTTAAAACAAAATATTTTGGCTTCCAGACATTCAGAATACCCAAAGGACTCAGTGGAAAGCAATGCCTGATATCAAAAGGGAGTGAAAGTTTGAAAACATTTCTAGCCAGTGTGGTTTTTTTCTGATAATGAACAATGTAATTTAAAGGTATCTTACAGAAAGTGCTGCGTACCATAAATGTTGGGTAAAAACGCAATTTTTTTCACTAAAATTTCCCTCCTACGGTATCTTTTCTAAACTTGAGATCTGTACAGCCCTCGTAGCAAATTATGATGCATACTGTGTGCTCTTTCAAATTCCAGTGAACTCCTTAGTAGTTTTAAGGACAGAAAGGATGCAGGATTGTGCCCTTAATTAGACACCAGATAAAAGAGAAATTTTTCCTCCCCATATGTCGACACAGCATTCTTTGAATTTACTATCTTTTAAGCAGACAACACACATTATTGGTGCATTTTAATGGCAGCACTACTGTCTTTACTTTCAAAGTAAATGCGATGAACAGGTGCTTCTTCAAATCTGCTTCTAAAGGATCTGTCTGGGAAAGGTCATAAAGTGCTTACCTTCTGGGAATTTGGGTCTATAAAATAAAAAAGCAGCCACTGCACCTATCTCAGAATTGCCCAACCCACATCCTGGAATCTGTCTTTCTGGAAAGAAACATCTATCCTCCCTCTGAGGAATATGAACATGTTTTCATCAGGATATTTGCAGGCCCCTCTAAATTCTTTCTTAACAATATAAATGCCTGCTTGACTGAGATACTTCAGAGAAAGTTTCTGCAATGAATATAGGCTTAAATGTTTGCTGATAAAGAACATATTTAAGTGAGAAAAAAAAATCATGAAAAATCAAACAAGGTACTTAAATGACAGTCCTTCAAGGAGGAAAAAAAAATTTCCCCACTTCACTGTGATCTCACAAGCTATCTAAATCACCTAACTGTAAATACACTTGGACCTTGCTCTTCACATTTAGAGCTCTTTTAATTGCAACCAAAAAGCATGTCTTAGAATTTCAGTCTTCACTGGTAGCCAAGCTTTGTAAATTAGACCCTGCTTTGAGCTGGGAAGAAAAAAAAAAATCTATTTGGTTTAGCTGAGGGCTTGTGAAATAAGGTTGACATATATCCACCACCAGATTTAAGCCTAGGGACTTGTGGAAACTGCTAATGATTTTCAGGACATTCATCTACATGGAATATTTACTGGAAAAAGGAGATAGGAAAACCAGAGTGCTAAGTCCCTCAAGCAAAGTTTATGCACCTGTTCTGAAACATGAGAGGCTGTGCAGTGATTTGTGCCTGTCCAGAGATACAGCAAGTGTTGACATGACAGTGCAGCATTAGGAAAGGAAGCAGAGATTGGTCTCTGTCACGGGCACTGCAAACCCCTTCAAAGCAATATGAGCACAAATGATCACACTGTACAAGGGCCAACCATTTCAGCTCACTCCAGGTCCAAAGAACAGGCTGAACAAAAAAAAAAAAAAAAAATCCACGCATGGAGGGATTGCTGGAATCTAGGAGTTCCTTTCTCACTAGGACACGGCGTAATTTTATCTGTGATACTGGTGTCCTAATATCAAAATTCCAAGAGTGCACCTGCCTCTCTGAATGAATGGAGAAGTAGCTGATGAATTCACAGATTAACTTTTTCCATCAACAAACTGGATCAGTCCTTTCTAGTCTGCATGCAGCTTGTCCTCCTGATAACACAGAAGTTAAAATTATTCTAATGTGCTTATTGCATAACTTGGGCAAAAGAGTGACTCTCTGTCCAAAATTCTGAATATAAGCCATACATACAACTTACAACATACCTCTCCAAGTTGCTAATCTATAATCATTTTTCTTTAAAGTGATTTTGCAGTGGAAGTTTTGCCTTCCTCATGACAGTCACCCAAATACCTAAGAATATTTTAGGCCTGACAAAGTTCTGCACTGGGTTAAATTGTGCATTATAGATTAGATCGCATTTTTCTGGCTTGGTTTGATGTCTTGAATCAATTGGACTTTAGGAGAAAAAAAAAAAAACAACTCTATATTAACAAAATACATCTCATTGTAGTGCTATTATTTAACTAACTCCAGACATGATAATAGGTACAAAGAACTCTGGTATCTCTACTTATTAATGCATTAGAATTATTATACCTAGTCAAATACAAAATGAGTACATTATTGTTAGTGTTGCTAAAAAATTCTGCAATTGTGCTTAACATTATTAATATCTGCTGATTTGTACCAGAAAAAAAATGAGATTTGCTAAAAAAAAAAATTCTGCTCATAGATATTTAATAGAAATTGAAAAAATTTATGAAAATGCAAATTATTCTTTTTAAGGTAATTGTCTGAATTTAAGGTTTTTGAAAGTCACTTTCCAGAGAGTCTGAAATGATGATATTCTAAACTTACAGAGCACCTGGCTGCTCCACATACCTTAATTCCATTTCTGAGGAACACACACAAGGAAAATAAATTGACTGAGATGGTCTGCCCATTCAGCTTTCATTCAGCCTGCCCATTTATTGCAGAGTTTTGGGGATTCAGAGACAGAGTTACAACCACTAAATAAATTAAATTTAGGCTACTGAAGAGACTAGGGATAATAATTCTGATTATTTCCAATATCACCTGTGACTAAGTGGTGATCTAGATATTCATGAGCACCTTTCCCCTCCACAAAAAGTTATAATTTCTTAACAGCACAGTAGGATGTTTGTGTCACCTAAAATGCCAGCTCTTTTGTATCACCTAAAATGCCAGCTTCTTTGTTGCCATGTAAAGATATAAAATTCTAGATTCGGTAGATCCTGTTTCTGAGAGATGAGTAAAAAAAATACATTAAAGTTTCTTCCTTCAGCACAACACTTTGCAGATGACAAACAGTTGTGAGCTACATCCCCCTGTCAGAAATTAATGCTTGAATATATGAGCTAGAAAGGTTATGACTTAAATCAAGGTATGAATGAAAACATGATAAATAGATGCATTTCCTTTCAGAAGGTGAACTCATCAAATGACCTCATTCAAATAGACCTGTATACTTAAGTAAATTATACAATTGTAATTTACAATTACACCATACGATGTTGATCTACTGCTGACGCTGTAACATTTAAAAAGCTTTACACCTGCACACGTCTTCCCAAAGGGCAGTGAACAATCTCTTACAGCACTAAACCTGGAAAGCCCCTGTGAGGATGGCAAAACTCACCATTCTGTGTTGGGCTGAGATTACTCCGTCCCACTCGGGGTCCTGCTGAATGGTGGTGACCAGGGTGGGTAGCTCCTCAGAGTGAGGTTTGTTGTGCATGACATTGTGTAGAGGCAGATGAGAGGCTGCATGCTGATCACTGTTGCCCTCCTCCTTGTCTCGTGATGCTAAGTCCTGGGTCATTGTTTCCTCTCCATCAGCTGCACATGCAAATGGAGAGGTAGCCTGCTTGGAAGACATTCTTCTGCAAGACAAGAAAAGGGGACAAAAAGAAAATATTGGTGTTCAGCGACAAAAAAATCAAGCTCAAAACAGTCCTCTGAGCACATCACACCTGCCTAGAAACAGTAACAAATTAATCACCTGCAGTCAACAGAAGCACTCTAAAAAGCACAAACTTGAGGGTCCGGATACAAAACACTGTGAAAAAGTATTCCTTGACTTGTCAAACAATATCATTTTCTCCAGCCATAAGAAAATAGTGTTTTTATGGGTATTTTCATGTTGATTTTGTTGATGAGTTCAATTCTTTAAACTCTTACTCCCATGAACAACCTGAAGATTACAAGCAAACATTTAAAGGAGAGAGCTCATCGTGCTTGCTTGATTCCTTGCAAGAAGAAGATGCTTTCTACATATATGAGAATCAATTCTAAATCCATTTCAAAATCTGCTAAATGAGTCTTTTTGCTGTTTGTTTAAAGGTGTACTGCTTTTAAACGCTTTAAAATTTTGCCCGGTTTTACCTTTCAGAAAGTGTTTTGAGAAGCGCATGTGAAAAGTGTTCTAAACCTAAAAGGTTTATTAAATGGATGGATAATACCTTAGTAACATTTTACAGTTCAAACTAAAAACCTAAAATAATTATGTTTCCTTTCATATTAGACATGAAGTACAGGATATAGCTCAACAAAATACTTTAAATTACTTAAAAATGTAATGAATAAATGCACTGATTTATGTTAAATGCCTTTTCCTAATAATGGCCTCTTACTACCATCTCATATGCAAACACAGCTTTCGCCACAGTTTCTGCACTTAGATGAAAATATTACTGACTTCAACTCAAAATCTGAAAACACTGTCATTTAAAATTTCTAGTAAGATTAACTGCAACTGTTAAAACAATCATTAATAAACCTGAAAAGGGACAGCTAAAATATATTAGTTATTTTCCCAGGTCTTAGTAACTTCAGAATATCCTTGACACCGAAATTGCTGAGAAACTAAGGAATAAGATCTTCACCTTAATTGCTTTTTAACAATAATTGATTTCATACCATTTCTTTAAAAATGCACAAATCAGTTAACATAGGAAACCACATGAGCATTTTTCAAATTAGCAAATCATTAACTTGCTAGTACTGTTTCTACAGACAAATAAATACTGATTAAAGGGTCTGGAAATCTGAGACTAACAGTTAAATTTACAAATCTGTCACATGCTTTCATGAATATTACAGTGAAGGAAATATCAAGTGCAAAGAAAAATAATTAAGTTAATTCCAATTTAAACAGTAGTTTTTATGTAGCAGCTTGTGTTTCACATAGGATTTAACAGCTAATGCTAAATTTCTCACAATTAATGAGGGAGTTCAGATTTAATATACTGCAGTGAAAAAAAAATTAATATAGGATCAACTAATCTAATTATGTACAGTTCAATATGAAAGTATTACAAGCTTTGAAGTGCTCTGAAACATATTAAAACACTGATATCTATTTAGAGTAACTATTCTGTAAATAGAGATAATCCTGCCTCTTAAACTCGATACTGGTGGGGAAAAAACGGTTTGAGTTTTCTTTAGGGAAGCCTAAATGTAAGTGGGAGTCTAACATGAGTGTTGCCAATAAGCAGAACTGAGGAATTTAAACCGTGTATTACATTCTTCCTATGCTAAAGAATTTGTGTTGATGCTACAGAGAATATGCCAAGAGTTCAGCAACTGGCATTATCGTGTGTACTTCAAAAGGTTCTGGCTCATAATTGCTGTGATCCAAGATAAAATAAAAGGTTGCTTTCCCTTTTCTCATTAAAGTAGTCACGTTAATGCAATCACTCACATGAAAATATGTCATGCTTTGCGTGACTTGAAAACCTGACATGAAAACCGAAAGTCACAATAAAGGTTTTTCCTTTCTTTCACCTTCTCAACAGATCTCATTCCCGTTTCATACTGAACGAGCTTCTGTGTAAAGCAAGAGCTATGGCTGTTTCTTCACCATAAATTAATCATGACACAAAACTAGAAATGAAAATGTCTCTTAAGAATAATTTCAACTACAAACTGCACCAATGAATAATACTGCACAATCCTAATTAAACAAAACTCTGCAGCTGCAAAAATAGGCTGAATCTGTCCAAAGCTACGAGTTGGCTTTAAAGGCTGGTTTGTTAGGGACTGTTTTCTTAAGGAAGGCCGAGCCCTCAGTCTTAATCAGCCAATAAATTATTTCCTGCAATTACATTAAATAGAAAATTATCTTCAAATTGGGAATGTTAATTGAAAATCAAAATTCAGACTGAAGTTTAGAAATTACATGCTGAATATAATTAGTCTAGAAAGGCTTCACCTCTATTTCATAAACAGGCTTTTGGTGTTTCCCCAAGTGACCATTCAGCAAAGCTATCTACTGGTAATGCACTATAGGGGAAGCATTTTTTCCTTGACATGTACACTAATATACTTTCCTCTTATTCATGATGTTTTAAACATGATTCAATAAAAATCTCCATTCAATTGCTGTAAAGTCAATTACACTGAGAGAAGGGACTTTGTCAACACTAAAAATAAAATTATAAAAAGTCCCGTTGACTAATAATCTTAAGCCATGACCAGCAACTTTTTTCTGTACTGGAGTAAGAGAACAGACCAAGGGCAGGGTTCAAGTGCTTCTTAGCTCCACCCACCACTTTTTCCCACTGCTGTATTATGGACAGACACCTTCCCTGCTGCACTTTAGTCAGTTACCTATAGTCTTGGAGCCTGGAAGGGAAGACAGGCTCAGGCAGGCCTCCCAGGCACTTGCTTTTCTCATGGCATAATTTTTAGGGGCGTGTTTCACTTCTGTTTTCTCCAAAGCTTTGTTAAAACTACTAGATTTAATGGTAACTTTTTGGTTGTTAGATTTAAAACATTGGGTTTAAATGGACAGATGTGTAGGGACTGGTTAGATTAAGCCCTCCACATTCTTTTTCCAGCAAAATCACTAACTCAGTGAATATAGTTTATTTGTACATGGCTTTCTGATAGTATCTAATTGTGCCTGGGTTTGCAATTGGGAAAGCAGAGCAAATTTAAACTCTGCAGATGGGTGTTAACCAGCAATTTGGGAGAATTCTGAACACATGATTCCATCAGGTCAAAAGGCAGAGTTCAGTCAATAACTCCAAGGTCTCATTCAATTCCAGTGGAGAAGACTCTGGCCCAGTTGAGTAGTTTATGTTTATGATAAAATTAAGCCATAGAGCAGCATGTTGTGTTAAAATATTTCAATGTTAAAATATGAGCATGAATAGCAGTCAAATTTTAAGCCATAACAACTTCCCAATTTTATATTTAAAATATTCAAAATGCGTTTGCTAAAAATCCCTGCTGAGAGGGGGAAAAAAAAAAAATCAATATTCTTAATAAATAAGGCTTGTAAAACGTATCCGAAATTTACTAATTTCCATTATAATTTTTTTTTTCCTGCTATTATCAATTAAACTCAGTGGAATGATTTAAAAAAATAAAAAGTTTCTGATAAAAAATATCTCCCTAGTTATAACCCCTGCAAACAGGGGTTTATAATGGAAGTGCTGACACAACCCTAACTACAGCAGCGCAAATGGTGCCGCTATAATACACAAAATCAAGTTCTATTATTCTAAACTATCCTCGCTCGGGGGGTTTTCTTTACTGTGCTCCCAGACAAACTGCTGAAGCATGAAAAATTTAAATGCAATCAAGTGGGTCCAATTCTACTTTACTAGAACAAGTGTCTACAGTGGTACAATCTTAAAAGAAGATGCAACAGATTTGTTTGGTGCTTTTCTTTCTTTTTTCTTTTTTAGCTGTTTATTTATAATACTGTGCAGTGGAGATAAAATAAGAGAGGAAATTACACTCACATTATATCAGTATATTGATTACACAGCACACAGTCAGAAAGAAAACTACAATGTGAAATTGTTGCTTTGGTTAAATTGACAGATTAGCTGAACACAGCAATCATTAAAGGTGGAAAATATATCTAATGGATATGAGAAAAGGTTGAAAAAGGCCCTAATTAACTGAAGTCCTATCACCTACTCAAGTCTGAGGATTTAAAAAATCTTGATCCATATTTTCCAACACTAGAATAAATTCTACCTCATTTTGAATTTGAGACATAAACAAAATGTGACCATTTCTCAAAAGGTCAGTAAACCTGAAGGATTGGACCCCAGCTTCAGTCAGCCTCAGGTAGAAAAGCTAAAATTGAACTGCTATGGGTTTTTTTACCTACAAAAAGCTAAACAAAATCCCAAACAGCTTCATTTGCTATAGATATGACCTGATTTTTCATTTTAAACCAGAGAAGAAATTCTCTCTGCCCTAAAGAAGACTGCCAGTCAGATTCACAGAATATTGGTTTTCCTTTTTTCCTACATCCAGTGTGTGTTATATCTTTCTAAATGCAAATATTAATACTTTTTTTTTTGTCTAAGGTTTTCCTACGGCTCAAGTTCTTAAAAAAATTCATATCCTCTTTTTCAAAACAATTAGCTGACTATTCAAAACAATAGTCCTGACATGAAAGGTTTCCAAAGCCTGAAAAATCATCCATCCCTGTTGGCTGCTCAAATGATTAAATGTTACAGTAGAAATTCAGGCAAGATGTGGAGTTTCAGCTGCCAGACATTTCAGAATCAACCCACGAAGTATAAAAACAGATAACAACAATGCAATGGCCCAGACACTGTTCCAAAAACATATAAACTGAGCAATAACAACAAGATAGATGACAAAGCAGACTTATAGTTGGCTGGGGACTCTTGCTTCTGCTCTGCTCCACCCTCACAGAGTATTCATAAACCTAAAGGCATGTCTACGCTGTAGCCACTGCTTTGTAATGCTCAGATATCCAAACTAATTATAAACAAGCTTGCTTCTGATAGCTCTCCAACTACAGTAGCGTGGTGCTCAGATGGACTAATTCATCCTCCTTTAGTGACTGCAGCAGAGACATAACCCAGGTCTACAGCTCCAACAGTAGAGTGGAATCAGATTAGATTAGAAATATATTCCCTTACAGAGCTTTTATGAACAGTCTCCATTCCTTTTCCTCAAAGTGCCAGATTAAAGTACTTAAGTGCATGATTAACTGTAAGTATGCAAGCAGTCCACTAATTTCAAATTGGACTACTCAGTTTCAAAAAGTTAAGCACATGTCTAAGTGCTTTGGTGACTCCAGAACTAAATTAAAAGAAACCATTTTTAGAAGTACTCATAACCTTTTAAGCATTTCCTTCTAAACTTTTATGCTAACCTGGTGTTCATAACGAGAGGGAAAAAAAAAAAAAAAAAAAAAAAAAAAAAAAAAAAAAGAACAGCCACAGCATCTTATTCCTTCCCAAGTTTTAAAATGTGCATACATAATTTTAAACATGGTTACAGGACCTCCCTCACAAATCATCATTTAACTTTGGGATATATTAGATGCATTATAGCTCAGATAGACTTAAAGAAAAATGAATGTGTTTTGGCAATAGCCAAAATATTTTGCAGTTCTGCCCTGTAAAATAATGTTGTGTAGGCAGAACCCAGGAACATAACTTAGTGTAAAGCTAATGCTGTAATCTTTATGCCATCTTAGAATAAACAGCTTTTTCCTAAAATGATGAAATCTCATCTCTCTTTTCAAGGAGAATTAGGAACACAATTGAACAGTTAGTAAAATATTTTGTACTCTGGGGGCCCCACACCTTAACATAAATCCCTCTGCACAAAGCCCCAATAGTTTGAGAAGGCTGCAATGGGAGAGAATCTCTGTTTCTGTTCCTGGCTCTGAGTCACAGCAAGGCCTCAGGCCAATCAATTCAACTCCTTCAAGCTCTTCCTTGGCTTCATTTTGCAGGAATTCTACATGAATTAGTTACATATAGATCATAAACAGCACTGCAAGATTAGAGAGTTTATGGTAATCGCAGGAACCACCTTGGAAATAAAAGGGCGGGAGGGGGAGTGGAAGCAAATGTGATTCAAGAAATGGCAGCTAAAACGTTAACTGAGCACCCAAATCTCTGGCTGAAATAAGCATCAAGCTAAGCAATACACCCACAGCTTCCAAGACACACACTCAGCTATTCTTGCATTTATTTTTCCAATCCAGGCAAATTACACTTCTGCTAATAGATACGAATCCAAATCACAAAGTTTGACTTCAGATTCAGACTTCCTCAAAGCTCAGAAGGTTGGGAACAACTTTTATGGTATTTCTTCTTATTTGAAGAGAAAAGAATATGAGGGGAAAAGAAAAAAAACAGCTCCTTGGAATTTTTGGGAAAGTAATTTTCTTATGTTCTGCCGTTAGAGTGACCTTCCCAGCCATGCAGCTATGGTCAGCTACTAGGGTTAGGAAATGAGCTGTTGTCTCTTCACCTGGTTTTTGAAAGCATCAAAATGGACACAGCAAAACAGCCTCACAACTCCTCTGGAATTTTCAGTGAAAATCCAAAATGTCTGTTTGGATTCATAAATGCCAAAATCACAACCTATCTTTTTAGCAGGCTAAATGCTCCATTATCTTTATCCCCTACCAGAAACTTTCACTGAAAATGGCTAAGGTGAATGAACCCACATTGAAAGCAGTAAAACAGCAGTGAAAGAATAGTCATTCAGCACCTGGGATGTGCTCATCTTCAATCACTGTAGTTAATATTTTCTATAGTTTATATTTAGCTGACAATATTGCTGTCACATTATTTAAACAGCTTGAGACTGTTCTTTGGACTGGAGCTCATATGCCCTGGAATGCTTTGACTCATGAATTGTTTCTCCTGATAATGTTACATCACGTAACCACCTCTGTTTAATTGGTTGGTATTAGCTTCTCAGTGATGGCTGCCTTTAAAGTCCTATGACTGGGCCATGTGTCTCTGGATATCCAATTTCTTACTGTTGGAAAAAGGAAAAAAAAAAAAAAAGGCAGTACTGACTTCCAGCTATCTTTACCAATAATTATGGGAACAAGAGTGAGCGTGCCAAGAATTTATCCATGAGCAACTTATTAGGATTTGTTTTTCTAGGCAGCAAGTAAGAGAAAATGCAATATAAATAAAAGCAATCCTTAACAATAAAATTAGAAAACAATATTTGCTATAAATAAGCATTAATCCACGTATTTTTATGGATCAGAATTACTTACTAGTTGTTCATCTGAATGATTATATAAATGGTTTTGATAAAGGATGCCTAAAAAATACTAAAATAAGAAAAACTTATTTTACAATGTTTAGACTTTGAGACTTTACACAGAAGACAAAAATATTTTTTCCTTACAAAACCAGTTAAGAAGTTGTTCTAATAACTAAAAATCTTCCTGATCCAACTTAGACCTGGTAGGCATAAGTTCCTGAAAGTTTCAGTAAATCCTTTCAAGGCTCCACTAGAAACATGCTGCAATGATAAGATACAGTATTCTTATATTATTTCCCTCCTATGGTACATGTTCAGGAGTTGCCTAAGATTCCATGTAATGAGTTAAACAGTTACTTTTCAATCCCAAAGGTGTGAAAGGTCACATGCCATCTCTCTGCATTTCAGAACAGAAATATCAATAGAACCAGACTTCTCTCCCCTCCTCCCATTTCCTACTCCCTCCTTTCCATATTTCTAGCTCTCAGCTCTAAGTCAAACCACAGCTCAGCAGAGAGAGAAAAGAAGTATCAGTTTCAGGCTCACCTGTAACTTGTTGTACTAAAGTACCAAATTAGAACCTCCATGTAACACAAAACAATGGCTCTGCAGCTCAGTTATAGATTTTTCCTTTTAATAAAAACCTTATACTACAAGCCTAAAAACATTTCTAGCAGGCAAAACATTTCTGATTCAGTAGATGTTATGCAAGCATAAAGGCACTTAAATATAGGTGCCAAACCACATTGCCAGGAGCTCTTAGTATTGTGAAGTACTGCTACCTGACAGCTCAGTGAATATAAAATTGCTTGTTTCTCCAACTGAAGACAATCAAATTGTCACCTTCCATTGTAATAACACACAACTTGAGATCAGCAAAGTGCTAACACAATTACAAGGAAGAAATAAAATGTTACAAAAATATCAGATCTAAAATTCTCTAAAGGGTAAACACTTCCATCTGGCTATTCACACACACAAAAAAAAAGAAATATGAGAGATTTTATTCTTACTATCAAATATCCTAGTTTATTTAGCAATAAAATTTATTTGTAAAGTAGAAAAAACAGTGAAGAAGGTGATTCATGAAACATTAAAAATAAACACAGGGCAGAACTGTGCTGGGATTTTACTTGTGCACATTTAAAGTACTGCAAGGGTCAGTAGAGTTGCTGCTTGGGATGAGCATACCTATCTGAGTTGTTATTATAAACTCATACATGTGAGGTTTCATAAAAATTAATTCTAACTGGCACACGGCGTACTTCGGCACAAGCTACACATGACGTGCCAGTTTTATTTGTTTATTTAAATGACTTCACTCTAAGAACTGAAAATGAAGTTTGAACTGAAGTCTGCCTCAGAACTAGGACTTTCAGGATATTAAAATCCGAGAAAAACCTTTGAAGGAGGTAATCTGAACACATGAAAAATAACATTTTCACCATATATTTCTTGAGGTTATTCAGCAAGTGGCCTACATATTCAGGAGTGAAATTTGCATTTTGGTGATGCAGAAATTGTTTTATATCTATAGTAGCTTTGGGCATTATATAAGCTACAAAAGAGTGTCCTAGGTAGGATATATACATGGAAAACTATTTTCATCTGGTTCACAGAAATGAAACTAAACTTAAACCCTTCTTGAAAAATTTGCACTGTAGGGTGATATAATGGATTATCTTTTCTGTGTTGACATTCCATTCACTACTAACACACACACAAAGTTCCTGTACATTTCTTGATGAAAGTGCACATCACTTTCACACAGTCTTTAAGGTTTCCCCAGCTATGGGCAAGTTAGAAAAGAAGAGAAAAGAGCAAAGCCAAGACTCAGTCTTTGACATCAGCTTTTCTCTGAAGGACTATTAAGGAATGGCAGTAATGGTCAAGGAGCTTTTTTTCCACCCTGCACAGCTGCACCAGAGCCAGATATAATCCTAACCCTTTGGATAAAGCAGGCACAAGGACTACTTAAACACATTGTTAGCCTTGCAGAAGAGGATAAGATGCAGCTCCACGTATCCAGCCAAGAATTCCTGCTGTGCCTTGTCTCAGGTGCTTCATCCACAGGAGCTCAGGTGCAACACAGAAAAGCTGGATTTTCCAACTGCAGCCTGCTCCCAGGCTTTGGCCTTTGATGGTTGCTCTTGTGCACTGCACTGAGACACAAAATAGCACCAGCAGGAACAGAGGAAGAAAGGAGGTAGCAAAAACCCAAAACTATTTTAAAGGCCCAAGTATTTTGATCAGATAAAACATAACTAGACACAATGCCCATTTTTGTGCAACTTTGGGAAGTTCTGTTTTTTGTTCAGGGTCCTTACAAACAGGCTTTTAGAAGGCAGTATTGTGCGCAATATTGCTTTGTTTTGATCTAAGCTCTACACAATATGATCATTACCTGTGTGCACAATGGGAACCCCAAAATGTCTTTACAGACCCCTGCAGGAACCACCTTATTCACCAGTGAGCTGCAGCTACTACTGGGAGAAAGGAGAGGGTAGTCTGAGGCAGCATTCTGATCAGAAAAAGATTGCATGACTAGCTAAATCTACTCAGGAAATATTTGAGAAATACGCTTATTTGATGGGCAGTGTGGCCAAGAGCAAGTGTGGTAACATCTCTCTTTCTCCCCCAAACTCTCCACAGCTTGGGTTGTGCAACAGCATGGGACCCTTTTTATTTTAATTACCTTCACTACAAAAATATGAAGAAAAAAGATAAATAATTACAACACTCTAAGAAATCAAATAAAGTAAAACAAAACATTTTCTCCTCTATTAATTAAGGTAATCAGCTGCTATTAAGTGCAAACAATTTAAAGTTCAATTTATTGAGACTTTGAACCTCCTATCCTTTCACAAGCTCCACAGGTGAAATATCTACCAATTTTAACTGACTTTAGAAAAAGCCTGAAATAATAAGACATTGTTCTTCAAAGTCTTAGCATGAGACATCAAATATTTTAATTGTCATTTAGTTTAAAAAATAAATTGTTTAATACTAACCAGATTCCCAAATAAAGTTCTGTATTTTTTAAGGAATTCACTAAGGTATCTCAGGACTAGGCACAAAAGAATCAGAGTAATTAAAAAGTAATGACAGCAGAAACTTACACCACTTCACTATTCAGCTTGAAGGGATCAAGCAGCAGCAGTCCCTGCATGCAGCACTCTGAAACTGCATCAGTTGCAAAGCAAACTACAAACTCTCCCTGTCTTTTGGTTTCAGTTCTGTAACGCACCACAAGATTGTTAAAAAAGAAATAATCTGCAGTAATTATCCTGCTTCCACGGGAGGTTATAGAATACAGCATCTGCACTGAGAAAGAAACATGCATATCAAAATCAACCATAAGGGTAAAGGTGAAGAGTGCTCAGGCTCTGAATTGCTCCACATTTCTGAGTGTTCAAAGTTCAGTGTCAGTAATTTTAAATGTGTTAAAGAACATAATGAAGAACAACTATCAGAGTACAAAAGAAAACACAAGCCAGCACACAAACCAAAGGCTCAGATGAAGTTTTTTCCAAATAATTAGAAAATAAAAAGACCAATGGTCTAAAATGCAGACTTAAAATACTGTCAGTGATTTTAGATATTTTTCACCATTACCCTGCACACCCAGTTAGATCCCCTGCTAGATTAGATTTTAGTTAAGAGGCTGAAATATTCTTCTATTCTCTTCTATATTCTTCTCTTGTGATGCAGTATGTTTACCATTGAAATATACAGTGCCTTATTGTGGTTTTCATCTCTGACCCATTTTTTCCTATATATCAAGGATAAAACATACGATCTGCACTTGTAAGGAAGTCTTGTCTTTTCAAACAGTGTCACTTTTGTTTTTTGCCCAGGGCTATATTTTGTAACCGTTCCCCACTTATGTTTATTGGTAATAATTTATAATATATAAGTAAACAGTGCATAACATGTGCAGACGATTACCTCAAAACCCAAATTTGAACAGTTTCGTTTTCTCATGGACATTTGTGGAGGGCTCTGTTAACAATTTCAAAAGCTGTGCCATACAGAACACGATGCATACATTGCATACACACAGATTTGCAGGCAGGTTTACTTGGTACAGCTATTCTCACTACCACGAACCATAAACGAGACAGTCCATTTCCTGTGGTTCTAATCCAAATATGTATAGAACTGAAAATAAATATATCTTTTAATCTAGGAATTATGACACAGACACAGAATCCTTACAGACTTTTGAGAATGGTTCGGATCCTCAGACGCTGTAAATCAGAGCAGTTGTATTGAGGTTAACTCAATACTATTTATTAATCTAAAGATATATCCTTAACAACTTTTCTTGGTATTGAAAATTTATGTTGGGTCTTTTTGCAGTATGGAATTTCTGTGTTTTCCATGAGAAACTGACTACTAGTATTAGCAGGAATCATATGACACGATAATATTCCTCCAAACACTCTTCGCAGAGAAATGCAAAAAATAGTAAGGTAGATTAGGAATAGTAGCAGACTGTATCCATTGCTCTCAGTATTTTTAAAGTGTATTCCTCTTGAACTGATTCAAAATAACATGATCTCTTCACTTACACAGACAAGCACTTTCAAAAAAAAAAAAAAAAAAAACCAAAAAATTACTTCTCCGACTGGCATAAGAGCTTATAGCAGATCATAATTTGGGGAGGAATCGAACGCAAACTATTGAAACAGAAATAATTTATGTTTTAATTTGAACATGAGTTCTTAGGCTGCTACTTGGCAAAGCACTGAAATCCAGCAGCTCCTGTGGAGCAAGGTCATGAAAGAGATGGGGGTCATCCAAATATGCAAGACCCCCAGCGCAGCAGGCGCAAACTCTGCACTAATTATTTGAGGTCACTTCAGTGCCCAGCTCACAACCACACTGGCAGCCTCCCCATGGCATTAGCACCACGCAGAGCAGGGCTGAGGTGACAGGACCAGGGCAGGTGCCCATCAGCCCATCAGGAGGCATACATTTGGGCAGACAAAAATAATGTGTGAAAAGGGAGATAGCAAAGACCCTTTTGGTTTCTTTTCACTGTATCATTTTTGGTCATTGAGGTTTTGGAAGCTGATTCAGGCAGGGAAAAGCCCTACCTGGGCAGAAACTGGAGCTCACAGAGAGGCAGAGGGCCACCCTAGAAGAAGGTATGTTTGGGGTGAGCCATCTTTTCATCAGAGGGTCAATCTCAAAGCGATGGCACTTCTACAAAGAAGTTCTCTTACACTGAGACTGTACCCTGGCTGTTTTTTCATAGAAGGTAATGAAGCAGTCTAATATTTGGCAATCAGCACAACTTCTCATGTTCCAGAAATCTCAAGATATCTTCACCTTTACTAAGCAACTCTCTCAGCACTCTTGCTTTTACAAAAGCAACTGAGACACAGAGTTTAATGAATTAAGCCAAGGAAACAAAGAAAATCAAAAGTATACAGGACTGGACTAACAGCCTTTTCCAGCTCATATGAAAGGCATAATTTGCAGCAAAAGATGAATCTCAAATCAGGCTCATAATATGTTCACAGCCAAACTTTCTTCTCACTAGCAGACAAAGAAATCTTTCCTTATAATCATTTATTTCAATGAATAGACGAGTCGAGTTGTATTTTTTCCTGTGGCTTTGTCATTATCAATTTACTATG